>NC_046285.1:34588276-35202276 GCF_004115265.2 Rhinolophus ferrumequinum | reverse complement strand
TGGCTACTACGCTTACTGTTGAGCTCCTATGACAAACCAGGGTATTCAACTGAATTTTAAACCAAGTTATGACACGGAGCAAAGCAAACTTTCAAATATGTGACCCTTGTTATTAAAAGCAGTTAAGAAAAAAGTTATCAAAAAGGCATGTCGGGGGCAACTTAAATATTGTTTATTAAATGGAATGATCCTATCGACTATCCTATTTCAGAAGGAAAGTGCCAAATTTTTTTCTTGGAATTTTTTAAGGGGAATTGAATAAGAAGGTTTTACTTATACTACTATGACTATTACCATTGTAGTTATATTTAAGTATTATTTTAATTGTTAGAATGCACGACCTCTTAAGGATGAATTGTTTTTCAATGAGCTAGAATTTAGTAATAAATTTTCCATTGAGTTAGGTTTTCATAGAACCTAAGATATTGTTTAACTGGTACTTCTCCTTAGAAATTGGTAAGACATATTGGGTATACATTTGATATGCTAAAGGTGTCAGTTTATCTAAAGTACCTGTTTTATGGGTGTGAACCTATACCGAGTACAATTTTCAGTCACTTATTAGTAGAATAATAATACTGGTCTACTTCACAAGATTTGTGGATTTTACTTAATATATTTAAACCCAAATATGTTTTTTATAGCTTTATTGCACTATAATAACACATAAGGAAACTGCATCTCTAATATGTACAGTTTGATAACATATTTAGACACTCTTGAAAGCATCACCACTGTCAAGGTAGTGGACATATCGATCACTGTAATTAGTTAGCATTTTCTAATCATTTTTTTTTTCATTTGTCTTCTTTGACTCACCGTAATTATCTTGAGATTCATATTGTGGCACGTTGTTTTCAATAGTTCAGTTCATTTTTATTGCTGATCCGTATTCTATTGTACAGGTACACTAAATTCTATTTATTCACTCACCATCAAATATTTTATCTTTCTTTCTTCATTCTTCCCTTCTTTAACTAAACTCAATCTTTACTTCAGTCATTCCTCCATGCAGGCCTTATGATATCACAGGAGTTGTTTTTTTCCAGCACGTCTTGATCCAAATCCGAACCATGATTCTTGTGAGTTGTTTCCTCATCTGAAAAATGAGTTTAGTAGTCCCCCTTATCTGTGGGGGATATGTTCCAAGATCCCCAGTGGATACCTTAAACCACAGATAGTACCAAACCCTGTTATACTATGGTTTTATCCTATACATACTTACCTATGTAAAGTTTCATTTATAAAGTAGGCACCGTAAGAGATTAACAACAGTAAGTCATAATAAAATAGAACAAGTATAATCATAGACTATAGAAATAGTGAAAGTATTGTGAATGTATTCTCTCTTTCTCTCTCTCTATCAAAATAACTTGTTTTACTATATGTGCACTGTGGATACGTTGGAAAAGGGATGATTCACATCCCGGGCAGGATGGAGCGGGATGGCATGAGATTTCATCACGCTATTCAGAATGGTGTGAAATTTAAAACTTATGAACTGTTTATTTCTGGAATTTTCCATTTAATATTTTCTAACTGTAGTTGCCCTCAGATAGCTAAAACCCTGGAAATGGGAAACCATTGATAAGGTGGTGGTGGGGGGGACTGTATATAATAGTATATACCTCATAGGATTGTTGTAAGGGTTAAATATGTAAAACACATAGGACAAATATTGACACACAGTAAGTGCTCTCTGGGTGGTGGTTATTATTATGATTACTATTGCTATTATTACTATTACTAATTCTATGTGACATGTTTCGTAGAACTTCTAGCCTGTAATTAACCTTCAATAAATGTTAGGCATTATTGTTGATTTTACTGATATTCCTACAGCACCTAACAACTATTCATTTCCTTTCTTTCCTTGTCCTTTACATTGCCAGCCTTTTTATTATACTGCTAGTAGTAGCCCTAGTGTTTCCTGTCCAGGCAGACTAGAGGAAGGCAGTGGTTCCTAAGGTATGACGCAAGGACCAACAACGTTAGCACCAACCTGGGAACGTGTTAGAAATGTAAGTTCTCAAAGCCCACCCTAGACAGACTGAATCAGAAACTCTGGGGGATGGAACTGTAATCTGAATTGTAACGAGCCTTCCCGATATTAAAGAACTAGAGCAGGAGGGTAATCACCAGGCTTGGGCAGGAGTTAATGCAGGCTCAGTTCACATCAACTTTCCTGTTAGCAAAAGCAGAGTATTAAGTAATTGAGCTTAATATCAACTAAAACCTCTAAGTCTTTTTCACACATGTTGCTGCTAATCCCCATATTCCCCATCTAGTACTTGTACAAGATTCTTTTTGGACCGAAGGATAAGTCTTTACATTTATCCCTATTAAGCTTAATCTTGTTAGATTCGGCCCATCGCTCCAGTCATGTTTGGGGAAATTTTCCTTCAGCTGGAATGAACCATGACAAAAAAGCAGGGCCTAGAGACGGAGGAGGGATGCTGCAAGGACAACGTCCTTTTATGTGTTATTGAATGCTGGCCGATGAGATTTGGGCTATGGTAGCCCTCTCATTAAACACTTGAGACCCAGGAAGAGGGGTAATTTGATTTTGGTTTATTTCAACTAACATTTATTGGGCACCTACCACGTTCCCAGCTGTGAAGAGGTACAGGAGAAATACTAAATAATCCTCTCTTTAATGTCAGATATACGTAGAGATGAAGGGGTTGTTGGTTTTCTTTGGGGGGGGGGGAGGGAGGTTTTCTTTTGTTTTGTTTTGTAATTTGAAGCCTGATATAGCAACACTTGCAAGTCTCTCAGGAAGAGAACTAATTTTTTTTTGAGTGCAGATCCTTTGCCATACTGTGTTTATACTTTCATATTTAATTTTCAAGCCAATTCAATGATATAGGAATGGTCACCTCATTTACAGTTGAGGAAACTTAGAATCAGAGGTTAATGCATTCCATCAAGGTCGCACAGGTAGTTAGCAGTAGAACTAGAGGAAATCCCAGATCTGGATGGATTTAAAGTATAGGCTGTATATAAGCTTTTTCCCTGAGATCAAGCAAATTAAGCTCTTTAAATATCATAACTACCAGAGGCTTACCCATAAACTATTGATGTTTTCGGGCTGATTTATAATGAATAAGTTTACAATCCCCAAAACATTAAAATATCAATAGATGACCCAATTCTATATACACTAGGAAGTGCATGTAACCGTTCTCACAGGCCTAAGTTATTTAAAAAAAAATATCTTGTGTTTGAGTTTATTTTTATTTGCCTCTTTTAAAGTGTTAGTCACAATTTTGATTACTGTCTAATCACACTATTAATATTGTAATTGCAAGTTGTTACCACTAGCAACCAAATCTTTGGAAAAGATATAATTTCCTCCTCTAGGGGGCGAAACTAGCCAATTCTACTCTAGCAGGTAATAGCTACTATGTTTTACTGTGATATAAAATGTGCATTTTAGTGAAGTATATTGTACTATAATGGAAAGTGCACTGGACTTGGAGTCTGAAAATTAACATTTGGTTCCATTTGCTAGTTATATAACCCTGGGCAAAATGTTTAACTTTTATAAGCCTCAGTTTTGAGATCTCTAAAATGGGGACAGTAATGTTCATGGAATTGTGAGAATTAACTGGGATAATATCTATGAAGGTAGGTAGTCTGTAATCTGTTAAATGTTTTATAAATATAGGATTTTATTATATTTTTAATACCTATTTTACAAGTTGCCAACAAGAAGAGAAAATGAAATATTTTGGACATTTCTGCCACCTACACACCCACTTAATTGACAGAGGGGAAGTCAAAGTTTTTGAGCTTCTCTGAAAATGCTTCCATTCTTTCACAGTTTCTTTTTAACAGTAGAGCCTCTGGTAGAATTGCATGAGAACAGTGTGGTAGACCTGATGTTAAAATAGTAGATTTGGTTCATTAACTTGCATTTCAAAGATAAATTCTCTTTAACCAGCTCTAACATTGTCCATACCACACAACTAATATCATCAGTATAAAAGGACATTCACTAGGTACCCGGCTGCCTGAAGCCTTGCGTTAGATTACACAAAGTGAGTTAAGCTGATAACAATGCCAGTTTTTTATAATGTAATGCAGACTTTACATGAATAGGGAAAAATAAAGATATGCACTGAAATGCCTTACATTTGAATCCCTGCTCTATCCCTTATTAATTGTGTGACTCTAGGCAAAGACAATTTCTTAGACTTCACTTGCCTCGACTTTAAAATTAGGGTAACAGTTGTACCTACCCAATAGAGATGTTGTGAGAATAAAATGCTGTATTGCAGGTAAAGTCCTTAGTACAATATCAGTACTTAATTCACAGACAATATTAGCTATGTTAAAAGGTAAACTAAGATATATTTTAAAATTTAAGAGTTTATTTGAGCAAAGATTGATTCAAATCAAGCCGCACTAAACCAGAAGCGGTTAAGAATGCTCCCTAGACAGGAGCTCAGGGAGAAAATTGTATAGAGAAAAGCAGAAGCAAAGTATAAGGGAATGATTGATTGGCTGTAGTTGAAAGCCTGGTTAGCTGTTTGTGATTGGGTGTCCTTAGGTTTCAATTTCATGACTTTGAGGCATTTACAGGCCTAGATTTTGGTTTGCTTATGTAGGCCACCACGGCATTAGAGCCACCTCAGTCTAATGGCCTTCTTGTTTAATTAATTTAACAGGTATTATTCGATCTAAGTACTCTATACTCCAATATCAAACTCCTAAACCTTTCACCTCTCCCTTCTGGTTTCCATACCCTGCAAATAATGAACTTTCTCTGGTCATAATGAATAATATGTGTAGCCTGGAAATCATTGTCAGTCACCCACACTGCTTCATTAACTCCCTGGAATCACAGAATCTAAGCAGAAGCCCCAGACTTTGGAGGTCGTTGGAAGGCAGTTAGACCAAGGACCTTATTTTGCAAATGAGAGAACTGATGACCAAAGAGGTTAAGGGTCCTGCCCAAGCAATAGGGCCAGTTAGTGACAAAGATGGACTAAAATCTAGACTCCACACTCAAAGTATGTCACTCACCTTCCTGTACACTGTCTCTCCAGTCTCCCTGGGCTCCTTGATGTCCTCTCACATATGCCCTGCCAAAATGACCCTGCTGATGTGACCTGCTGCCGATTTCGGCTATCCGGCTTTTGTTGTCTTCATGGTGAATCTTCTTACTCGTTTTCTCTTTTTTTCTTAGCATATAAGTTTCACAATTTATTTAGTAGGAGAAAAAATTAAAATGCCACCTTTATTTTTCCAAATAAAGCCTTATACTGTGCCAACAAACGCAACCAATAAAAGCTTGGAGTTCAGGTAGGAAAGGGATTGTAGGTCCACAGGCCCATAGGTTCAGCTCAGACCTTTGTCTCCCATCCCTTCTAAAGTGGTCCCTGAGGGAGTTCCACTGATCTCTTAAAGCATCTCTTAGCAACACAATTTAAAAGTTGCTCCCTAACACATACCCTTAACTGTGGTTTTTCCTGGGACTTTCAAATGTTAGGAGAGGCTCAGGCCACTTCTAGATAAAAAATTATAGAAATGTCAAACAGGATCGCACAAATTATGATATATTTTAAAGGTTCCCACTTATCAGATTAATGCTTTTAACTCAGATACCAAATTGAGGATAGCATGTGGCCTCATTCTGACATAATACCAGAAGTTTAACTCTCAGGCATTTCACTCCCACCCTTACCTTTCCATTCGCCCTGACTTTTCTTAACCTGGCATGTTTCTCAATCCTCCAGTTTCTCTTCTACTTTCTCACTCAAGCTTCGTTTAATCAGTGTCCACTGTATGTTAAGTTTCATGCTAGGTACTGGGGCCATGAAGATGAAACAGACATAATGGCCTTACTTCCTAAATGTCACATTACTGCAGACAAGCCTAAAACCTAATTCAATCCTCTTCCCTTCTCCACTCTCCCCCCAAGAAAATTCTCTTCATTTCCCATTTCTGTGATTTCTGTCTATTACTCAGGCTTGCAACCTCAGAATCACATCTTTAAATCCCAACTTTCTTACATATCTAATCTATCAGTCAAGTTCAATTGTTCCTCCTTACATTGTCTTTTGTATTTTTTTTTCTGTTTCATTGCCCTCTTCTTTATAATTTCCTTAAAATCTAGTATTGATCCTGTCAATCTTCTGCTGAATTATTTTTTTTTCAAGGCCATTGGCTTTGTAGCTGAAAAACTGGTCCCTCCCCAATCTGGCCCATATCTATCTTATTTTTCAATACTCTATTTCCTTAATTCACTACTTCATACTACAGCTACTAAAGGGCTTTGATGTCAAGTCTAATTTAAAAGTTACTCATGTCATATATTCTGTGTAAAACACCCCCTTTTTATCTTGCCATATTGGGAAGTAAGTTTAGCTAAATAAGGAGAGATTTGTGGTAAGAAAGAGAGGAAAATAAGAGGTGACATGTTTGTTTGTTTTCTTAGGCTTTAGAGAAAGCTAACTGAGGAACAGACGATAGATGCCCCAATGCTGAGGATCAAATACTTTTCATGGGTTGGCTAGGAAGAATCACTTGGGAAGTCTACTAAAAGCACAGATACTCAGGCCCTACTGCCTCCAGCAATGGTCTCCAAACTAGCTACACTTTGCAATCACCTGGGGCGCTTAAGAAAAATACTGATGCCTGACTCCTACCACCAGTAAGTCAGGTTGAATTGGTCTGGACTATAGCCTGGGCAGCAGGGTTTTTTATTTTTAAAGCTTTCCAGGTGATTATAATGTGCAGCCACGGTTGAGAACACTGCCCTAGGGATTCTGTTTGACTACACGTAGGATGGGAAACGTGAATAAAGATGCCCATGTGATTCTGGGAGCCATTGCCGTCGATAGACGCATCTGTTTCCCTGGGTATTTCTGGAAAAGGATTCAATGAATGTGTAAGGTAGCCATGGGGTGGAGCATTAGGCCACCAGCAGGTTGTTCTTGTAGATGAGGTAACGGACTGGCTTCTGAGTTGGAGGCAAGTGGAGACACTGAGCTCATCCTCACTCCTTCCCCTCACTAGGGGATTATCCCACACTCTTTCCGTTCTCTCTTCCCAGAAACCAAATTGACTTGTTTCCTTACTTTTTCGGTTCCAGCTAAATTGGCCCGTTTGGTGTCCTGTATGATTTTTCACTTTCATAACCTCTTCCTTATACTGTTCCTTCGCTACTTACATCAAACCTAATCCATTCTTAATACTAAGCATAAATCATATCACTTTAGGGAAAACTTCTCTTTCTTACTCTCATCTAGAATTGATCTGCTGAAAATCTGAATGCCCGTCCCGTGTATAACATTGTCATTGTGTGTGTCACTTTAACTTGCATGTGAGTATTTGTGCATTAATTATGCTTGCCTGATGAGTAATGCCTCTGTTCAAAACACAATGAACATATATCTGTGATATATATATATATATATATACTCATATTTTTTAAAAAATTGAGGTCAGGGGCATTTTAATATCCATATATTGTACTAAAAGTCAGTTACATCATTAATCTGTATAAGCAACTAAGTCTCAGCAATTGTATTAGTTTGCTAGAGTTGCGATAACGAGGTACTAGAGACCAGGTAGCTTAAACGACAGGAATTTATTTTCTCACAGTTCTGGACGCTGGAAGTCTGAGATCAAGGTGTGCAGGTTGCTTTCTGCTGCGGTCTTTCTCTTCGGCTAGTAGATGACTGTCTTCTCCCTGTATCTTCACGTGGTCTTCCCTCTGTGTGTCAGTGTCCAGATTTCCTCTTTTTTACTTTTATAAAAAGATTTTTATTAAAATAAAGCTAACATACAATATTATATTAGCTTCAGGTGTACATGATAGTTTTTCAACATTTATGTATCTAAAGATGTAATCACCATTAAGCCCAGCAACCATGTGACACTGTACCACGCTGTCACAATGTAACTGACTATGTTCCCTGTGCTATCCATTACATCCCCATGACTTATTTGTTTTATACCTGGAAGTTTGGACCTCTTATTCCCCTTCACCTGTTCCCCCCTTTTATAATTTTTCAATTAAAATTGACATTCAATATTATTTTATATTGATTTCAGGTATACAGTATATTGGTTAGATATTTGTATAATTTAAGAAGTGATCCCCCTGACTAGTCTGGCACTATACATAGTTATTACCATATTATTGACTATATTCCCTGTACTTTACTTTACATCCCTATGACTATTCTGTGACAACCAATTTGTACTTCTTAATCCCTTCTCCTTTTCCACCCATTTCCAACCCCCCTCCTATCTGGCAACCATCAAAGTATTCTCTCTATTTATGAGTTTCTTTCTGTTTTGTTTGTTTGTTTTTTGTTCTTTAGATCCCACATATAAGCGAAATCACATTGTATCTTTCCTTTGCTGTCTGACATACTTTACTCAGCACAATACCCACAGGTCCATCCATGCTGCCACACATGGTGAGAACCTATTCCTTCCATGGCCAAGCAATATTCCATTCTGTATATGTACCACCTACTCTTTACCATTCATCCATTGACGGACACCCAGGCTGCCTCCACATCTTGGCCATTGTAAACAATGCTGCAATGAACATATGTATGATGAACACGTAGTGTTCCGGGTTTCTTTGGAAAATTACCCAGAAGTGAGATTACTGGGTCCTTCTTTGTTACTTGTTATAGCCAATGTTTTAAAGTCTGTTTTGACTGGTATAAGTATTGCTACCACAGCTCTTTTGTTTTTTTCCATTTTCATGAAATGTCTTTCTCCCATCCCTTTACATTCAGTCTGTGTGTGCCTTTTGATCTGAAGTGAATCTTTTGTAGGCAGCATATGTAAGGGTTTTGTTTTCTTTTCCATTCAGCCACCCTATCCTTTGAATAGAGCATTTAATCCATTTACATTTAAAGTAATTGTTGATAAATATACAGTTGTTGCCATTTTACTATTCATATTATATATATGTGTATATAAAATATCATTCATATTTTATATATTTGTGTGTATATACATATGTGTATATATATATATATATATACATATGTGTATATATATATATATATATATATATATAGTCTATATACATATGGTCTATATATATATACATATATATAGTCTTAAGGATGTCCCTCTAAGATTCCTTGTGATACTGGTTTGGTGGTAAACTCCTTTACCTTTTTATTGCATGGGAAGCTCTTTATCTCTCCTTCAATTTTAAATAATAGCCTTGCTGGGTAGAGTACCCTTAGCTGTAGGTCCTTGCTTTTCATCACTTTGAATATTTCCTGCCCATCCCTTCTGACCTGCAGAGTTTCTGTTGAGAAATCAACTGACACTCTAATGGGAGCTGTCTTGTAGGTAACTAACTGCTTTTCTCTTGCTGCTTTTGAGATTCTCTCTTTGTCTTTAATCTTTGGCATTTTAATTCTGATGTGTCTTGGTGTGGCCTCTTTGAGTTCATTTTATTTGGGACTCTCTGTGCTTTCTGGAATTGTATGTGTATTTCCTTTGCTAGGTTAGGGAAGTTTTCATCATTATTTCTTTAAATAGGTTTTCAATTCCTTGCTCTCTTTCTTCTTCTTCTGGTACCCCTATGATGCGAATGTTGGTACACTTGATGTTGTCCAAGAGGCCCCATAAAAGCTCTTTGTTTTTTTGGATTCTTTTTTCTTTTTGCTGTTCTAATTGGATGTTTTCTGCTATCTTATCTTTTAAATCACTGATTAGATCATCTTCTTCATCTAGTCTACTGTCGATTCCCTGTAATGTATTCTTCATTTCTGTTACTGTGTTATTTATTTCTGACTGTTTCTTTTTTATGTTTTCTATCTCTTTCTTGAAGTTCTCCCTGAGATCATTGAGCATCTTTATAACCAGCATTTGGAACTCTGTGTCTGGCAGCTTGCTTGTCTCCATTTTGTTTAGTTCTTTTTCTGGAGCTTCGTTCTGTTCCTTTACTTGGGAAATGTTTCTTTGTCTCCCCATTTTGGCTTACTCCCTGTGTTTGCTTCTGTGTAGGGCTGCTATGCCTCTTGGTCTTAGTAGAGTAGCCTTATATAGTAGGTATTCTGTGGGGCCCAGTGGTGTAGCCTCCCTGGTCTCCAGAGCTGGGTGCTCCAGGTGTGTCCCTTGTGTGGGTCGTGTGTACCCTCCTGTTGTAGTTGAGACTTGATTGCTGTTTTCATGTCAGTAGGTGGGATTGACCCTTGGGGTCATTGTTTGTGAGGACTGGCTGTGATTACAGTGAAGGAGCTGTTGTGCAGGGTCTGACCCTACAGACCTGGATTTGCTCTAGTGGGGCTCTGGTGCCTGCCTACTCTGCCCTTTGTGTGTGTCATACTTGAAGGTGGCCAGGTGATGCTGCAGCCTAGTCCGAAGCTGGCCACTGGGCCTGCAAGCCCCAGGGCCTCCTGGGAGGGGACCCACTGCTTGCCAAGTTCAGTCACATTCTGTGCCCCACATGGGGCCACCTGGCATGGGACTCAAAGCAATCCAGAGATGACTGTCACCTGCGCTGTGCTTGAAGGTGTCTTAAGAGTCCAAGCTGTGAATCAAGGCTTGCTGTCACTGCTGCTGGGCACAGGGCTGTTCAGCCAGAGGTACGGGACGTGCTGAAGCCAGATGATGCTTGTTTGGGTCTTTTGAACATTTGAGAGATTTTAGGAAGGTCCTCAGCATGAGCTAAGGCAGCCTGTTTATATGAAAAAGCCACTGGAAGGGGCTTGGGTGTGCCTGAAAAGTTGGGTGTGGCGTGGTCTCAGGGAATCAGTCGGGTGGGGCAGACAAAAGGTATTAGCCAGTTTGGTGGAGACTCAGATATGGCCTCTGCCTGCATCTGCACGCAGGGAGTGGGAGGACTCAACAGAAAAACAATGGCTTCTGCCAGCTCCTCCATCTGGTCCTCAACCTGAAGCTAGACAACTCAGTTTCTCCCCGTATGTCCCTGGCACCTTTCAAGCTGCTGCCCCAGTGCTGCAGCTCAGAGCTAGTGAGTCCAAGGGAGTGTCGATGAGTAAGTCCATGCATGGTCCCTTTAAGAGGAGCACTTGGGACTCCAGCCATCCTCCGTCTCACTCGGCTATAATCTCTGCTGTTTTTCACAGCCAGAAGTCATGGGGACTTCTCTTCCTGGCCATGAAACCCTGGGTTGGGGAGGGGCTGGGACTTCTCGCTTCTCTGGGGGGGACCTCCACAGCTGAGATATCCTTTTCGAGTTTTAATGGTCACACATGTGTGTGAAACCAGCTCATTCCACTTCTCCAACCTTCCTACCAGTCTCAAGGTGGCTTCTTGTGTATGTCCTTAGTTGTAGGGCTTTGGTTCAGTTAGACTTCAGGCAATTCTCAATAATGTTTATTCTGTGGTTTAGTTATAATTGATTTAGTCCTAAGAGGAGGTGAGCATAGTGTTTACCTACTCCCCCATCTTGACCAAAAAAATCCAAATTTATTCTTATAAGGATACTAGCCATGTTGGATTAGGGCTCACTCTAGTAACCACATTTTAATTTAATTTGCTTTTTAAAGAACCTATCTCCAACTACTGTCATATTCTGAGGTACTTGGGTGTTAGGACTTCAACATGAATTTTGCAAGGACACAGTTCAGCCCACAACAGCTGTCTTGCCTTATATATTATTGACATGCCTTATATATTAGGATTATATGTAAATTTTAGGACACAAACTAAAAATCTGAAGAGATACGTAGTTAGGGCTACTCTTGTGTTTTATGGTCATGCTAATAATTTTGCTTTGAATGACAATTCTATGCATAAGACTCAGTAGGCAAGAAAGGATAAGTAATTATGAACTTACTTAATTTTAATTAATCTTATTGATATTACTTATAAAGTTTTTGAATTATTATTGCTCGTATCAGAGTTTACTTTGCAAGCAATAGAAATACCTGGAGTTAAAAATAAGAGAACATAAAAGGCTTTCAGATATAGTGGAAAGTGACTGGGATTTGGAGAGTGCCCTTGGGTAAATCAATACTTTTCTGAGCCTTTGTTTCATCATCTGTGAAAGGGGAGGTTAGCTGCTTTCTCAGTGAAAGTGGGATAAGAAAATGAATGTTAACATCCTTTGCAACTTGTAAAGCACCTTTCAAATATTATTCATCATTAGTGTGACAGGCTAGGGAGAAATTTAGAGGGAAGCCTCTAGAATTATATCCTTCCCCACAAAAAAAGCAGTCAACAGAGGCTCAGAGACAGCGAGAGTAAAATGCTCCAAATAAAATCTAGCTGCCATCTGTTGCTTGACTTTACTAAAATCTCCCCATTGCAGGTGTGTATGTTTGTTCTGAATGGGTAACGTGGAAGAACCTTTGCCATTAACAATTCCAGTGATTACTAGAAATTAGTTCAGTGTGAAGGAAGTGCTTTATGCGTATGTTTACAATATACATAGCCTTTAGGGGCTCCCCTCAAGGCAGTTACAGTTTTATGGCAAAAAGTCAGAACGTCCTACCATATGTGATTACCTGGGTGAAACTAGACATTGTGCTTAGTGAAATAAACCAGTCACAAAAGGACAAATACTTTGTGATGACACTTATAGGAGGGCTCAAGTCGTCAGAGTCATAGAAACAGAGAGTTAAGTGGTGGTTGCCAAGGGCCAGGGCAGAGGAGGAAATGGGGAGTTGCTGTTCAATGGGTAGAGCGTTTCATTTACGCAAGATGAGTAAGTTCTAGAGCTCTGCCGTACAGCATTGTGATTATAGTTAACAGTACTTAATTGTACACACAAATTTATTAAGAGGGTAGACGTCATGTTATCTGTTCTTACCGCCCAAACATAAATAAATATATAAATAAATACATAAATAAATAAATAAATAAATAGTCAGAACCCAAAACTTGAGTGTAATAACTAAGCCTTTTCCCAAGGCACTGACATTGAAAGGGCCCCTATATTTTTAAATAATGCTTTTTAAAGGTGCAAATTTTTAAGCCACATCTTTCTTGGATTCCCCCGAATCTCTAGTCAAGGTGGCAAATTAGCCTTGGGCCCGGGGCCAGCCCCCTTGGCAGCCAACTGAGATGATAGAGTAGGAGATCAGAGATCAAGATTGGGAAGCCTGTTAGTGCCTTCAGGATGCCTCCTCCCTCTCTCTTTCCTTCCCACACTACCGATTAAGGATACTGTTATACTCTTTGCACTCATGGCTCTGAGAGGTATATAGAAGGGTCAATAGCTATGAAATCAATCCCTTCCTGGTCATAGCTCCTCAATTGTCCATTGTGTGTCCAAATTACTGTTCAAAGCAATAAATGTAGTAAGAAGTTTGAATACCCACTGGGTCTATAACTAGTAAATGAACGCCTTATATACTTGCCATCCTTTCTTCTGGTCCTACTTACCAATCAACTCATTATCTTCTTCACCTTTCTCTCTTGTTTATACCTGAATATGAGTACCTACCATAACATGTGCTACTTAATGAGTAATTATTTCAATGGAAAAAATAGGGAGTGTTGCTATGATCCGTATTGCTGAAGAGAATCATGCTAAAAAAAAGAAGGCAGGACCCACTGGAAATTATGTCTAAGTTTGCTATTCTGCTTCTTATAGTCACCAAACTTGTCAGTGGTCCCAGAGCCATGGAGAATGGATAAAGTAGCTAAGCAGCACCAGAAAGTTGGGAAAGTAATGTTGTATAGCCTGACTTTGGTATTGCATAATTCATTTCTTCTTTTAAGACTTGAAAGGCAAATGTAATGAGCCAGAAATTCAATCCAGGTGACTAGGCCAGGTTATACCTCCTCCATGTCCCAGGCTAGTTAGCTGGGAAGTGAGGCAAAGTGACACAAAGTTTGAGAGAATGACTTCTTTAACCATTGTCAAGGCTCATTAAGTTGCAACTAGCTTAGAAAATAGCTGGGATCTGTCTTAGGATTTAGGCCCTTGTTTTTTCAGGAGAATGGGGAAATGAAGAATCCTTCTAACAGACATGAGGTTATTGAAGGAGTGATGGCAGCCAGAGAAGCAATCCTTATGACCTCGGTTAAGCAGATAAAACAGCTAGACAGCAGATATTTTCATCAAATATGTCTTTGCCCAGCTGCACAGATGGGCACTTAAATTATATAATAAATCACCAGCATTCCAATGTACCATCAAACCTATCAGTCATATTACTTAAAGCCTTTGGAATTACAAGATCCTTGAGTATTTTAATCACAATTGGACCAGTTTGTTTTTGAATATAATATTTTACCTATTGTAAAGGAAAGGAATCTATTGGACAAAGAGAGATAACACTTTTATTAAAATCCATGTTATATCCCTAATTATTTCTCTTTGCTGTAGATCTTGCTTGGCTTCTTAGGGAACACGCTTCCTCATCTATGAATGAGCATTGTTGCTACCTCGCACTCCTGTCTCTTCTAGGGTAAAACTGAAATTGAACTTTGTGAAATAAAACAAAAAATAGTATTATTTTTATTTGTTACAGATTTTAAAGAGTTTAATTTCATCAGTATTCAAGTGGTCTTGTATCATTCATGATGACTCAACAGCGATGTGTCTACAAATTATTCAAGCCATTTCCATGACTCATGTCATGTATTATGGAAAAGTAAATTTTTCCTTGCCTCCTGAAAAAAAAAAGGTCCTGTTTTTCTTAAGAAAAAGGTTAGACATTTGGAAACATTTAAGAAAGAGATATTTCCAATAATATAAATGGTTATTAACATTTTTTAAAGTGAATTAAAAGCTTGTCACTAAGATACAACTAAGATCCTAAAAACCAAAGACTTCTATCTGGTCAAACATGAGCACCAATATTATAAGGATTTTACAGTTACTCTTCTGGAAAAGCGAAGCATCTGTACTGAGAAGAGAGGCTGGTCTGTGGTCTATGTACATAGGTTTGGAACCAATTTGAGTATATCTAGAGTGTTTATTGTAATTTAGAGTGGATCTAATCCTTTTGAAGACTTCTTTACTCAGCTGGCCAACTTCCCTCTCCTTTCTTCTGGCCAATTTACCAAGAATACCAGGGATAACCTTCCTCAGTGGAGAGGATGGGTTGATGGGTAGGACCATTCCTGCTCCCAGGGCTGGGTATACAGGGATCAGGAATGACTGACTGATTAGCTCTGGATTGCCATTGCTTCTGGCTGGTGCCTACTGTCACTATGAAGACTGTGCCCAAAGTCCAACAGATACCTATCTACTCTGTGTGATGCCCTTGCTGGTCTGGATCCCTGTCACCCTCACAATGGGGGCTCTGAACTTGGATTTGAACTTATAGTTCTCTTAGTTTGCACTCAGATGTTCTTCCATTGTTTACTACAAAAAAACCTTCTGTGTGTCACTATGTCATCATAGCTAGCCTTAGTCACACACTATGGAGAACATTCCACAAGTGTAGCCTGGATATCACCCTCTCATTGCCCTTTCCTCCAGGTTAGTTCAAAGGCCTCCTTGACAATTTCAGCAACTGAGCTTTGGGCAGGACCACCTTGTTCACCTTCTACTCACTTAATTTTGAGTCTCAGGGAGCAGAGCTCAGTGAGTTGGGCCTGTTGCTGCAGAAAGCCTGGGCTCCTTTTGCAAAATGATCCATCTCTTTCCAAGGACAAACTCTCTTTTTGAAGTAATGAGGCTGATCGTATTAAAACACGTTTTTAAAGTTATTGTTACACCTTCCTTTTAAAACCATGGATGCTTAGTTGTTTACATAACTAATTTCCTTTCAGATAATTCTTTTTTGAGTTAGAAGATTGTTTGCAGGTAATTTGTAGTCTGTACATCTAGACATAAGAGTGAGTGATGTAATTTTTAAGTATTTCTTTGCCCTCTCCCAAGGTACCTCATTTATGCTCAGTCAATCATAATAGATATCCTGAATATACAAATATCCCAGTAAATGGCACAGCCTTTACCACATTGCTTAAGCTAAAGACGTACTTAATTTTCTTCCTTCAACATCTAAATCAAAGTCCTATGGATTGTTCTACTTCAACTTCCAAATCAAAGTCCTATTGACCAAATTGGATATACCACCAAAATATATCAAATATAACATCAAATATCTCAATATGTCCTCAAAATATACTACCAAAATATATTTCAAATTTCTCCATCTCAATAACCAGCCCCTAGTGCAAATGACATCATCTCTTACTTGGGCAACAGCAGTGGTTTCCTCACGGGTTACCTACTGCCATTCTTGCCGTGCTCCAGTAAATTTCCTTGCTACAGCAAAAGATAAAAATATCTATCAGATCATGTGCCACTCCCCAACTTCAAGTCCATCAAAAGCTTCTCCTAGTTTTCATTTCTCAAAAACAAAAAGCCTTTTCCCCACTCTAGGCCTTTGCACTTATGCCCTAGACCTAGCATGTTCCTCTCTCTCCAGTTCTTTACATAGACAGCTCATTCTCATCCTTGTGATAACAGATCTCATGTTGCTGTCTCAGAGAGGTCTTCCCTGACCTGATTTCTTAGGTTGCCACCTGTCGTCACTCTCTTATCATCCTTTTTATTTCCTTCATGGAATTGTCATTTTTAGGAGACGTAAAGGTGTATATTGTTCAGTCTGCAATACCTGGCTATTGTGGTCATGCTTTTCCTTTTTCTTTGGGACAAAAGTTATCATCACGCTCTGTATAGTTTAAAAACCTGATTTTTATAATATTAATTCATAAGTATTTCCTATATTATGAAATAGTCATCCAGAACATAATTTTTAATACTTCATCTCTTATTGATGTATCAGGATTTAGGTAACCAGACTCTACGGTTAGAAATTTAGGTTATTCCTAGACTTTTACCTAAGAGTTAGGGAATACCTAGGTAATTATTAAAGCCCTCAAAAATGGAGCTGGGCTTTGGAAATTAAGATTGTAGTCTGAAAAGAGAAAGGATAGATCAGTGAAAGGGTAGACAAAAATACATTCACCAAATCAGAGAGAAGTAAAATTTGGGTTGCCCTTGAAGATCACAAGAAATAAATTTAGGACAAATACAGGAAGTACAATGCTAAACATTATTGATCTCATCACACTGAGTTTTCTTACTTAAGCAGCATGATAGATAATGGTAGAAGAGTAGATTTGGTGGTAAAGGCAATTGGTTGGGTTTTGGAGATGTTGAATTTGAGATATTTGTGGGATATCCAAGGAGAGCGATCTAGTAAGCAGTTGAGTTTAATGGTGTGTGATTTAGGAGGAAGTTCTGGTCTAGAGTAAAGATTGGAAAGACATCAGCATATGTTGCATGGCAATTGAGCCCAATGGAACTGGATGCAAAAATCCAGGGAGAGTATGTAAAATGAAATGAGAAGAGGGCCCAGGACAGAATGGTGAAGAGCATCAACATTTATAGAATGGACAGAGGAAAATGGACATTTAAAGGAGGTAGAGAACAAGAGGCTAGAAAGCTAGGAGCAAAGCCACGAGAGAATGTCTTGTGAGATTCTCCAGCACTGATTAGCTTAACCCTGCTTGACTGGTTATATGACTGGTGATTTTTCCTCCTCCTCACTCCTTGTTTATATCTCCCCAGACTGTGCTCACACAGAGAATAACTTTTCCAGACAGAGCATATTCTTCTTTAATAGTAGATATATACATGTTGTTGGGTTCCCCAGGCAGAATATTCAATAAGTTCTTCAAGCTCATTGAATCGGTAGGTGAAGATCTCTAGGGTGTGATCTGAAACATTCAGAAAAAGCTGCTACTGTGCCCTACAATAGTTCTCTGGCGGATCTATAGCAATGCCCGACAAAGTGTGCATTCAGTAAACCCTCATGAAAAAATGGAGCCATGAATATTGAATGACTGTCTATCCTATTAAAATGCAAATATTCTGAGAGGGGTGACAAATAAATTGTCAACCCCTGTTTAACAAGTTGGTAGGCAGGGGATTTTTTTTAATCAAAACTCTTTCCACTGTGGTCAGTTTCTGTGCAGTTGATTCACAGGGCCAGTTATTGGGGTAGGTTTACAGGCCTAGAGTGGAGGCTTACCTAGGGCGGGTATATCTGAGCACATTAGTTCAGTTTTACAACTATCTATACAAACCATCTGTTTTCGTTTCCTAAGCTGCCATAACAAATTACCACAAACCAAGTGGCTTAGAATAACAGAAATGTATTGTCTCACAGTTCTGGAGAGAAGTCTGAAATCAAGGTGTGAGCAGGGCCACACTCTCACAGACAGCTCTAGGGGAGAAACTTTCCTTGCCTCTTCCTAGCTTCTGGTGGTTGCCAGGAATCCTTGGTGTTCTTTGTCTTATATACCTAGTCTCTCCTCTCGTCTTCACGTGGCATTCTTACCTCTGTGTCTCTGTCTATATGTTTCTGTTTTCTCTTCTTATAAGGACACCAGTCGTTGGATTAGGACACACCCTAATCCAGTATGATCTCATTTTAGCTTAACTAATTATACCTGCAGATACCCTATTTCCATATTAGGTAGCATTCTGAGGTCCAGGTGGACATGAGTTTCTAAGGGACACTATTCAACTATCTATTATGGCTAAACTCTCAGTTAACCTCTAGGAGTAATCTGGTTGTGGAGACAAGTAATCATATGATATGGGGTACTAACACTGGTGTGTGTGTGTGTGTGTGTGTGTGTGTGTGTGTGTTTCCACTGGGTAGCATAAAGGCACCTGGCATCTAGTGAATGTGAGAAGCAACCTGGGATTAGCAGGCAGTGGAAAAGAAAGAGTGAAAAGGACATTAATTAACTCTAAAAAATATTGTTAGTACATATTATGGGCCAGGTTTTGGGTGAGGCGCTGGAAGGAGAGTGGTAAATGGAAGTGGCACTATTCGTGTCCTCAGGGAACATGCAGTTGAGGAGGACAAGATAAGCAATAAAGATGTATAGAATAACTACCTTTGAAATTGAAAAACTGAGAAAGTGTTATGAGATTTACAGAGTGCTTTGTGATAGAGACTGAGAAGAGCCTTTCCCGATAGGATGGTCGTGAAGAAACATGTATGCTGTAACTGGAGGACGATTCAGTCCTGGGAAGAGCCAAGAACGGTGTTTTACTTCACCATTTTTTCAGGGCTGCCTCTGAGCAGAGACCCTGAAACTCAGCCATGAAGATGAGGGCTTTCACACCCTGTCCCACACCTTAATGTTTGTTGTACTTCCAGAGGGATAGAGGCCTGGATATTTTTCTACTCACATTTGCCGTGTACCTCTCCTTACTGTTCCCCTACATGCACACACAAATACACACACCACTTTTTTTCTGAATTATTTGAAAGTTACAGATATTTTGACACTTTAGCCACACAAAGTTCAGCATGTATCACCTAAGAAAATGGACATTTTCCTACATACCCACAGTACAATTCTTAAACTTGGACAGTTGAATATTAATCCTATTAATACTGTTATCTAATATAGGTCCATAATTTAACTTTCCCAAATTGTCTCAATAATGTCCTTTATAACTGTTTTCTTTTTTCCTGACCCCAAATCCAACAAGGATTGCATTTAGCAGACAAGTCTTTTTAGTCTCCTTTCTTCTACAACTCTCCCCCAAACCATTTTGTCTTTTATGACATTGACATTTTTAAAGAATCCAAGCCATTGCTTTGTAGAATGTCCAACAGAGAATCAAACATATACTGGATTTGTTGCATAGTTTTTGATATTTGCCTAAATGTGCACTTGGAAATTTACAACTAACTGAAGTTGCTAGCAACCTATACTGTTGCCGTTCACAGTATCCCAAACCACTTCCCTGGGATGTGGCAGATGTTTTGTTAAAGCGGACTTGGAACTGCATTATAAAAAAGTAAAACCAGGTTTTTTACTTTTTTAAAAAGTAAAAACAGGACTTTTCAAGATGTTTTATACACTAACAGGCATTATGAATCTTTAAGAGGGTTTAAGAGGATTTCTAAAACTTAACTGATCAAAGAATACTTTGTTTGAGGGTTGTATTAGTTATCTATTGCTGAATAACAAACTACCCAAAACTTATGGACTTAAAGCAACAAGCATTTATTATCTTATACATTTTCTGAGAATCAGAAATCAGGAAGTAGGTTATCTACGTGGTTCTGGGTCTTCTTTACTAAAATCATCAGATTTTAGTAAAGTTGTTAGCTGAGGCCATAGTCATATGAAGGCTTGATCAGGCCTGAAATCTGCTTTCAAAATGGCTCACCCACATGGCCGTTGGAGGAGGCCTCAGTTCCTTACCCTGTGGACCTGTCCATAGGGCAGCTTGAATACCCTCATGACATGGCATCTGGCTTCCCAGAGTGATTGATCTATGAGAGGCCAAGGAGAAAGCTGTAATGTCTTTTATGACCTAGTCTCAGAAGTCAATCACCATCAAATCTACCAGTGAGTCGCGCCACACTCAAGAGAAGGTAAATTGGTTTCCACCTTTTTTTTAGGCTCCGATTTTTAAAGGGAGAAATGCCAAAGAATTTGTGGGCCTTTAAAAACAATCCCTGTAAGGACCATATTGGGGGTCCAGAATTCTTCATAACACACTTTAGAAAACATTAGTTATAATGTTGAAAGAACTCGGGGTAAGAAGTCACAAGAGGTAGGTCTGAGGTGCACTTCATTTATTAATTGTATCAACTTGGGCTTGTCTCTTAATTATATGAGGTTGAATTTTTACAAAAGTAAAATGAAGATGATAATACTATCTATGTTTGTGACATCTTAGGATTGCTGTGAAGATAAAATGAACCAATGTACATAAAAATGCTTAAATAATTATAATGTACTATACAGATATTCACTCTTACTCAAATCATTGGCCAACATATGACCTGTCAAATCATTGAACACTAGATGTCTGACTTTTCATATTCAAGAAGTTATTCCTATCTTCCAGGAGGGTATCTCATGTACAGATGTGCTTAAAAATGCTTTTGATGAGCCTTATAACAGTTCCATAGAAATTTTAACCGGGCATTGTCTTCGTATATAATTTCTTCTTTGCTAGACATATATAAATTTGTCTTTGCAGGGTACTGAGTTACCTGCCAAGTGAGTTGTTGTTGTTGCTTTTAGAGACCTTTGTGTATTTCCACAATTTCCCAAACCATACGGAGGTTGCTTTTCTCCTATGTCTCAGAAGCTGTCTCCAAAACAGTTCCTAAAGAGCAGTCCAGAAAATGTTTTAAGCAATGACAGCCTCATCAAAATAAGTACAGAGTCTCCCATGGTTACCACATGGCAGGACAAAGCAGGTTTAAATGAATGGGTCTTGATGGGATATGCTTGTCCAAGATTAGTCTCCTTACTTTAAAATCATATCTCATTACCAGATGAACTACATAGACTAGATCTAAAGAAAATGTTGCTGCCAGCCAACTGCAGTTTAAATCTAAAGAGCTTAGACTACATATAGGCATAATCTCATTAACCTTCATAATGCTGTGAGGTAAGTTAAAATACCATCACTCTTAGAGGAAAATGTGGCCCAACTTCAGTTTATTTTGAGTCTCTGTTTTTCCAATACCTTGCTCTGTGCAATTCTTATTTGACTATTGCACGTGATTCAATCCTAGTACATTTTTGAAAAAAGAACATGGATGCTATGGTGAATTAGGATTAGGGTTCTTAACCTAGAAATAACTGTTGGTCAATACATTAATTAACGCATCACATTTACACCCTGTTGTCAACTGTAATTGTTTATTGCCTAACTAACCCCTCCTTAATTTATTGCAGTCATTAGTGTCTGTTAGCAAGGGAGAATGTGCTTGAAATTTACAAGGGTGTGTGGTTAGCAGTTTTCTGTCTCTGAGCTGGGACCTGCCTCACTTGATCTTCTCACCTCACACTTAACACAGGGCAGGTCCTTACTTAAATGATTAGCCTTCGCTGTAGAATTATTAACAGTCATAGGCCATTCTCGTCTGTGCCTTAGCTCTCAAAGCTATAAAATGAGAGGCTAGGATTAGATGATCTCTAAATTATCTTGTATATCTAAAATTCTCAGTTAATGATTATCTGCTTTGATATACAGATTAAGACAATGACAGAAATAAATACCCCCAAATTAAAGCATTTGAGACCATCAGAGTTATTGGCATGGCTTCATAAGTACCTCAAATCAGTTTGAGGGTCCATAACTTGATTCTGGCCAATGCAGTATTGGGTTTCAGAGGGGGAGAAGGGTCTCAGAAGGGGACTGTTGAAAGTGAGAACTTTTGCTATGTGGTACAGCGACATATCTTTGGGACAGCAGGAAGTAGCCAGGGACCTAGACATCACTGAGGAAATAGGCTGGTAAAGAATTGCTAAACCCATAGGGCCAGATTCAGGCTTTGTAGGGCCTAAAGCTTTTTCAATCCTAAAGGCCCTCTTTAAGAAAAAGAATTCAAAATTAGGTGTGAAAATGCATCTTTATTCAGAAATGAATCCAGTTGGAAGTGAATATTTATTTGAATGCTCACAGCCTCTAAAATACCATCCAAAACAAAATATGCCATGGGAGAAATTTGGAAAGAGACTGGATTTAAACAATCACTTTTGAAATATCTTACTCTTGCCAGTTTTATGAAAACCTATGGCCACGTGAACACATCGTTAACCCTCTGGTAGGGGTCTATAAAAGTGAGGAATCCAGAAGCTGGAGCTTCATTAGTTTCACATTCTTCCACCAACTAAACATGAAACATGTCTAGAATATTCCAGTAGATAGTTCAATTGAAATTCATTTAACTAAAAAAACAAACAAACAAAAAAACAAAGCCATTAAAAAGTGGGAATGATCTATGCAATCATGAAAATTCCAGAATATATTATTAAGTGAAAAACTAAGCAATGCGATAATATTGCATGATTCCATTCATGTAAAAAAACAAAGCAACACTGAAGCAGTGTGTATGCATGCTCAAGCATGTATGTGTGTGTGAGCACATGTGTATGATATACATTTGACACACATCAAATTGTTAATAGTGGTTACATTTGGAGAGTGTATGTGGTTGTGGGGTATTATTTGAATTTTCCATAACAAATACTTATGTGTCACATGTAAGCCTCCTCATTAATAATAACTGTTTATCCCATCTTAATCTCTATTTCAAGTACACCACTCTCACACCATCATCGGCCACTTTTCTAATTCACTTCCACTAGAGTTTAACTCCTGCTATTTTGACCCACCAGGATCTACAATCAAGCCTCCTGTCACTTCAAGGTCCTCAGTCCCTCATACCCCCACTTCCATCCTTACCTACCTTAAATGGTCCATTGTTATGACCATTCTTTTGAATACACCTTAACTGCCTGCATCTCTCACTTTGTCATACTTGGTAAACCATCCCTGCTTTGAATTAATTCTCATCCTACTCTGCCCCTGCAGCTTGGAAACTGAATGTGGCTGGAGAGAAACCACACAACTCATGCTGCCTGGCCTTATTTTAAATTCCTCACCTAACCTCAGGGCAGTTTTAGAGCTGCCCTGCAGTCATACTGCATTTCCCCTGGTCCATTCACTCTCCTACACTCGCTGGTGGCTGTCGCATACTTTTTCCTCTCTCTTCAAATCTTCATACCTCCTACACTGTCCTTACACGATGCTTACTATTTCATTGAGAAAAAGAAACAATCAGGAAAAAACACGCAAAATACCTGTCCTGCACAAACTCTCTACACTGCACCTACCCCACTACTTGTGCCCCTGTTCTCGGTCTTCCTATCTGCTCCTGTGGGTGAACAACCAGGGCTTCTGACTCAGCCCCTCTTTTGCGCACTAAGCCTGTGCCCCATGCCTGTCTCACCCACACAACAACATCCAGGGCCGTGGGTCTACAGACACAGCAGGCACAGTGCCTGCGGCCTACCTTCCTTTTAGGAGTCCAGGAAAATGTTTAATGCCCTTTAGAGTCAGAAGAAAAATATGAACTTTCAGGTCAAAGAAATTGGTTTAATATGTAATGTTGATACATTCATTCTTATACAACACAGCTAATATATATAACATTAAAATTATACACACACACACACACACACACACACACATACACACAGAGGGTGCCAAAAAAATGTATACACATTTTAAGAAAGGAAAAAACTGTATTAAAATTACGCTGATGGTAACCACTTTGAGCACCTCTTGTAATTGCAGAAGTCAAACGTGACTTGTAGTCATCTTTTGTTATCGGTATATATTGAGTATTACAATTTTAATATAGATTTTCCTTTCTTAAAATGTGTATAAGTTTTCTTGGCCATATATATACATATTATATATATTATATAATATATTATATATATACGTATTATATATATAATATACATTTTTTTGTGGAGGAAGTCGTCCGTGAAGGCAAAAATGCCTAAGGCCCTAGGCAAGTCATAATGCAGCCCTGATGACACTACTGCCGCTTTTCATTAGTTTCTCCTTTCTTTTAGGTCATCCCCATTAGCAAACATTTCAGTTTTCCCCACCTTCCCTGTCTTAGTCTGTTTGGGCTGCTGTAATAAAATAAACAACAAATGTTTATTTCTTACCGTTCAGGAGGCTGCAAGTCCAAGGTCATGGCCTCAGCAGATTCAGTGTGTTGAGCCAGCTTCCTCACTGATAGCATCTTCTCACTATAACCTCACATAGTAGAAGGAGCAAGGGAGCTCTCCCTCTTGCTCTCTTGGGTCTTTTTTGTAAGGGCACTAATCTCATTCATGAGGTCTCCATCCTCATGACCTCATCATCTCCCAAATGTCCCCACCTCCTAATACCGTTACATCAGGGATTGACCTTCAACGTATGAATTTGGGGGGGATGCAAACATTCAGGCCATAGCAGTACCTAAACCCTGTCTTGACTGGCCTTCCCTTCTTATCACCCACTCCCTGTCAATTTTCTGTCCCTTTTTTTAACAGCAAATCATTGTAAGAGGTTTGTCTCTGTTTACTGCAATCAATCACTTTCCTCCCATTCTCCTTTGACCTCTTGTTTCCATACCCGCTGCACCACTGAAACTGCTTTGCTGGCAAGGTCCCTGTGGCCACAACGAGACTGAATCCAGTCACCAGGTCTCAGTCTTCCTCTTACTTCACTTAGCAGCAGCATTTACAGTTGATCATTCCTCCTACTTTACCCAAATAAACTACTTTCTTCACTTGTTTTTTTCTTTTGCAGGGAGACCACATAATTCATCATCAGAATAAAGACAATTTTGAGAGTGAGAAATGGACACTATTACTAATTACAACTTGGCCCATCACTGGCAAATGGGACCATGCAGTGACTATTCTAGAACACCACACCTTTCTGGTGTTTCTCCTACCGTGTTTCCCCGAAAATAAGACTTAGCTGGACAATTAGCTCTAATGCATCTTTTGGAGCAAAAATTAATATAAGACCCAGTCTTATTCTACTATAAGACCGGGAATATAATAATATAATATAATATAATATAATATAATATAATATAATATAATATAATACCGGGTCTTACATTAATTTTTGCTTCAAAAGACACATTAGAGCTCATTGTCTGGCTAGGTCTTATTTTCGGGGAAACAGGGTAGCTCACTGGCTCTTCCTCTTCAGTCTCCTTTGTTGTCCTCATCTTCTCCCCAAGCTATAAATATTAGACTGCCTGGGACTTCTTGGGCCTCCTCTGGTTCTTTCTCCTTCTCCTTCTTCTTCTTCTCTATACTCCTTTCAGATTATATTGCACACTAATATGCTATACTGCTTGATGAAATGTTCAAACACTTCCATTCAAGTTAGTAAAGAGCTGCTCTCAAACTCTGTAGTGACCTCTCCCACCCACCACTCTGGCCCCACTCTGGGACCCTCACATCGACGCATGATCTAATTTCTAAAATGTTAACACCTGACTCTTTAGAACTATGCTCCAGCACCTGATTGGTTAGTGTCATTACCATACTAGTTGTTAAATATTTTGAATATCATCCTTGTATTCATTTACATGGCTTTAGATGAACTCCTAAATTTATATGTCCAATTCAGACCAAAACATTTCCCCTTAATGCCAAGACTTATACATTCAATTGCTTATCCAGTTTCTCTACTTGAATATGTAAAGGGTATTTTGAACTTAAATTATCTTAATTTTTCTCTCCAAATCTGCCCCTCACACAGTCTCCCCCAATTTAAGTAATGACAACCCTATCCTTTCAGTTGCTCAGGACCCAAGTCCTAGGTTTTGTTTGTTTTTTAACTCCTTTCTTTCACACCCCATGTCCAAGCTATCAGCAGATACTGTTAGTTCTACTGTCAAAACACACACACCACTTTTCACTACCTCCACCACTGCCACTTTCCACCATCGTCTCTCACCTTGACCACTGCAAAAGCTCCTCTCTCCCTGCCTCCATCCTTGCCCCTTCTGGTTATTTTCAGCTCATCAGAAAGAGTGCTCATTATAAAACGTAAGACAGCTCATGTCATGTCTTTGCTCCGAACCCTCCTAAATGACTCAGAATAAAGGCTAAGCCCTTACAATGGCCTCAAAGTCCTCGGTGTCTGGTTCACACCGCCCACTCCTTACCTTTGACCCCATCTCCTACTCCTCCATCCATCCTCCATCCACTCTCACCTCCCGGCTCCTCTCTCCCTGGCACACTCTTCCTTCAGAGCCTTGGCATCTTCTCTCTCCCCGTTTGGCCTGTTCTTTCTCCGTGCTGCAGAGAGCTGACCCTTTACCTCCTTCAGGTTATTAATTAAAATTCATCCTCTCAATGAAGTCTTCCTTTAACAGATTATAGCATCCACCTCATTGCCCTTCCCTTCTTTATTTTTGTCGACAGCACTTATAACCACCTGATGACACATTGTCAATTTTACTTTTGTGTTATTAGTCAGTTTTGTTCCTTGCTGTCTCAGTCTGCTCGGGCTGCCATAACAAAATACTAGAGCCTGGGTGGGTTACGAGTAAACAACATACATTTATTTCTCGCAGTTCTGGAGGCTAGAAGTCCGAGGTCAAGGTGCCAACAGGTAAGTTTCATTCTGAGGCCTCTTCTTTTGGTTTGTAGGCAGTTGTCATCTCATTGTGTGCTCTTATAATGTTTTTGTGCAGGTGCCCATGGGGCAGAGAGAGAGAGAGAGCTCGAGAGAGAGAGAGAGAGAGAGCTCTGGTGTCTCTTCTTATAAGGGCACTAAACTCGTCATGAGGGCCCCCCTCATGGTCTCATCTAAACCCAATTACTTTCCAAAGGCTCCATCTCCAAAAATGTCGCATTGCAGGTTATGGCTTCGGCATATGAATTTGGGTGGGGGTGGGCTCATTTCAGTCCAGAACACTTGCTGTAACTGCAGGGCCTAGGAGAGTGTCTGGTACCTAATGGGTACTCAGGAATCAATTGTTAAATGAATTCATAATGAGACAAATGTCAAATATTATTTATTAATTTTTTAACTTCTCAAAAAGTTTTACCACTATTAAATTTTACTCACTATAGCATATTAATTAATATGCTATAGGGAAAGTCTCCAAAAACAGAGCAGCTGGTCATTCATAGCCCTGTTCTAGAACTTTTATATACAGTTAGTTAAATATAAATTTTATATATTCTTTGAAAGCTTATATACTAAAGACACATTGTATGGATTTCCAACCTAGTGTCCATCAGTGCATGAATATATAAAGAAATTGTGGTGTATATATTTCATCAATGGATGAATGAATATTGTGTTTATATATACAATGGAATATTATTCAGCCATAAAAAAGAATGAAATCTCTGCTATTTGTGACAATGTGGATGGACCTTCAAGGTAGTATATTAAATGAAGTAAGTCAGACAGAGAAAGACAAATACCATATGACCTCTCTTGTATGTGGAGTCTAAACAAACAAACAAAAACAAGCTCATACATACAGAGAACAGATTGGTAGTTGCAAGAGGCAAGTGGTAAGGAGTAGGAGAAATGGGTCAACATTTTTATTCAGTTTAAGTAAATTGAACAATATTTTTTAAATGCAATTTTTGAAAAGAAAAAGGGGAATGAGGATAAAAAGGAAGGAAGTTTAGCAATAAGGATTTTTTAAAGTAAAAGAGTAAAGTAAGAAAATGTGCACTTGAGAATAAAGTGGAAAGTGAGTTTGACTTGAATTAAGATCATTGCACCATATTGAGGAAGAATCAAACAATGCTAATTAGAAATATGACCCTGCATTTCAAAATAACGTTTCCATTTTCCATTCAGCAGATATTATAGCTAAATGTACAGTCTACTCTTACCTTTCCTGAATGGCAAGGCAACAGATGAGGAATAGAGGGAAGGAAGCAGAAAATAACTAGGAGTAGAAAAGAGAAATCACAACAGGAGACCTATTATCAGGTCCAATTATTATTCAATTCACTTACTTGATTTACTTTTTAAAAATAGCCTTTAAAAAAGTATCGTTTTATGTGTTTTGTCTGTATATTCTCTCTGGAATTTTGTATTGGTCAATATTCTGATGCAGAGAACAGATTCCACTCTAGACAATTAGAATGAAAGGATTTATTACAGCATGTCAGATGGCTTACAGAATTATTAAGATGGTTGAATAAAAATCTGTAGGAGGAGATTTAAGAATCTATTCTCAAGTCTATACTGCAGAACCATGCTGCCAAAGGAGCTGCTTATTCTACTATGATCAGGAAGCTGCTTGTCAAATCAGGAGGCCTCCCTTATTACATATATAAATACAGGTCTGCCTCAGTTTAAGCTGCTAAATTAGCCACAGTTACTGGTTTCAGAACAGCATCCCTGTGCTCCAATCAGGAAACCTCATGTGCAAAATCACTATAGCTTCAGGGTCCCAAAGTCATGCCACCTTTTCTATTATCAAGAAGCTATTTCTGCTAAGTCAGCAAGCCTCAGAGACAGGTGTTTGGCTCTGGAACCATGCCACATTTGCTATAATCCACACTGATAAAATATATGCCCAATATCCCATTTATATCAGTTCAGATTTGCGGTCTTGTGTGATCACATCTGATGTGGAACCTGAATCAAATGTGGATCACCAGATGCAAAGGAATTGGAGAAATCTTTATTTTCACTTTCTGCTCTCCACAGGAAAGGAAAGTCACACTGGAAGAAAATTGGAATAGATATTCTGAGCCCCACTTCCATAACTGCATCAAACTTCATTCTTACTTCTCC
Organism: Rhinolophus ferrumequinum; assembly: GCF_004115265.2. Classification (NCBI taxonomy): domain Eukaryota; kingdom Metazoa; phylum Chordata; class Mammalia; order Chiroptera; family Rhinolophidae; genus Rhinolophus; species Rhinolophus ferrumequinum. Next base: position 35,173,205 of record NC_046285.1, on the reverse strand, counting down.
ACACTCATCTTAGGAAATTTCTGACTTTTTTGTTGTTACACAGAAAATTATATATTTGGTCCATCTTTGAGCATAGCCCTAAAGTCTAGAACATTCCATTCCTACTGTAAATAAGTGCTTAATAAATATCTATTCAATTAAAAGAAAGGATATATTGTGCAGATTGGCAACATAGGGTCCAGAGAGAAGTCCAAGCACTGAGGCCAGGGAAAGTGTCCAAAGCAGGTCACATAGCCAAGTTCCATCCACACCAGTTTCTGGTCACGCTGCTGAATTCAATATAACAGGATAGCTATAGAATTCTTGCTAGCGAACCTCTCTCTCCTAAGTAACATTGAGAACTGAATTGAGGAAAAGCTAGAAATCAAGCCCTTTGCTCTTCAAGGAGAATTGGAAATAGAAGAAAGTTAAAAATGAACTGGAGCTGTGGAGATGGCTGTGAGGGTTTTCCTAGTCATCCTTTTCTTGTACTATTTAGACTGATGCTCCTCATGAAATCCACTAATTGATGGCATGATGAAGCCACTTCTTTTGTCATCTATAATACTCTTATGTACACATGGACCTATCTTTTATTTTGGCCACTTAAGAAGAGTGTAATTTACCAAGTTAATCAGGAAAATATAGTCAGAAAACTGAAGAGGGATTAATAATTCTAGTGGGTGTTTTCCAGTGTTTTTGAACATTAGCCTCTGAGGAGTCTCTTTAACATGCCCACACATATAGATATTCATATTATAAACCCCTAGATACCTTTGCAACCTTGCAACAGAACATTATTCACTTCTCAGCCTTTCCAAGGAAACCTCCAGAGAACATCACTTCTTATTTGCAAAGAGATGGGAGTTGCCAATCACAGCTCTACCCCATTTAAGGCGATATCCAGAATCGTCTCAAATCTAGTTTCTTTACCTGTTAGAAAGGAGCTCAATTCAGTAAGTTACTCAGGATGGTTATAACCTGATAGGATTTAAAAGATGTAAGAAACTTAATTATACATACAATTCTTATATAATTTGTTTTGGGCAGTAATGCTCAAATTCTGCCTTGCCTTACACAAAATAAACACACAAAATTGAGTTAATCTCTTTTTGTATTTTCATTTTGCAATATATTTTCTCTCTTTTCTTCTGTAGTTAGGAGTAGCATGAAAGTGAAGAGAATGTTAATGCAATTATTATGAAAATGATATAGGTTATAATCATTAATCTCCAACTACTAGGGGAAGGGAGAGGTAGGAAATGAAGCAGACATGTCTTTTTAAATATTTCTTTATTTTTCAATTACAGTTGACACACAATATTATATTAGTCTCAGGGGTACAACACAGTGATTAGACACTTATATAACTTATGAAGTGATCATCCCAATAAATCTGGTACCCATCTGACACCATACATACATAGTTACTACAATATTTTGACTATATTCCCCATGCTGTACTCTACACCCCATGACTATTTTATAACTATCAATTTGTACCTCTTAATCCCCTCCCCCCTTCACTCATGCCCCTAACTACTCCCCAATCCAGCAACCATCAAAATGTTCTCTGTATCTATGAGCTTATTTCTGTTTTGTTTGTTTGTTTATCCTGTTCTCTAGATTCCACATATAATATTATTAACTATATTCCTCATGCTATACTTCACATTCCCATGACTTTTGTAACTTGCAGTTTGTACTTCTTAACCCCTTCACCTTTTTCAGCCACACCCCCAACCCCCCTCCCATCTGGCAACCATCAGAATGTTCTCTGTATCTATGAATTTGTTTCTGTTTTGTTTGTTCATTTATTTTGTTCCTTAGATTCCACATATAAGTGAAATAATATGGCATTTGTCTTTCTCTGACTTATTCCACTCAGCACAATACCTTCTAGGTCCATCTATGTTGTTGCAGATGGCAAGATTTCATTCTTCTTTTTATGGCTGAGTAATATTCCATTGTATATTTGTACCAACTTTTTATCCATTCATACATTGATGGATACCCAGGTTGCCTCCATATCTTGGCAATTGTAAATAATGCTGCAATAAATGTATGGGTGCACATGTCCCTTCGAAGTAGAGTTTTGAGTTTCTTTGGATAAATACCCAGAAGGATTACTAGGTCCTTCTTTGTCTCTTGTTATAGCCTTTGTTTTAAAGTCTATTTTGTCTGACATAAGTATTGCTACTTCAGATTTTCTTTTTGGTTTCCATTTACATGAAATATCTATTTCCGTCCCTTTGCTTTCAGTCTGTGTGTCGTTTGATCTGAAGTGAGTCTCCTGTATGTATGGGTCTTGTTTTCTTATTTATTCAGCTACCCTATGTCTTTTGATTGGAGCATTTAATCCATTTGCTTTTAAAGTGACTCTTGATAGGTACATAGTTATGCCATTTTATTATTCGTATTTATGTTCTTTTTTTCCTCTTCTTCTTTAAGAAGTTCCTTTAACATTTCTTGTAGTACTGTCTTGTTGATGATGAATTCCTTTAACTTTTTCTTGTCTAGGAAGCTGTTTGTCTCTCCTTCAATTTTAAATCATAGCCTTGCTGGGTAGAGTAGTCTTGGTCCTTGCTTTTCATCATTGAGTATTTCAAGCCAATCCCTTCTGGCCTGTAAAAGTTTTGTTGAGAAATCAGCTGACAGTCTTATGGGAGCTCCCTTGTATAAGTAATAGAATAATTAAGGATAATAAGTAATAAGCATAAAAAATAACTAGCTGTCTTTCTCTTGTTGCTTTTAGGACTCTCTCTTTGTCTTTCTTTACCTTTGGCATTTTAATTATGTGTCTTGGTGTAGGCCTCTTTGGGTTCATCTTGTTTGGGTGTCTGAGCTCTCTGGACTTTTATGAGGTGTGATCAAAAATATAGTGAATATTTAAATTTGAACATACTTTGAACACAGTTATTCCATCATTCTCACCACTTTCGGAAGCAGTTCTGGAAGTCCTCTTTTGTGTCTTTGGTTGTGCTGTCAGGACTGCCTTGATGTCCTGAATTGATTCAAAACGTTTACCTTTCTTGGTTATTTTGACTTTGGGGAAGAGCCAGAAGTCACATGGTACCAGATCTGGTGAATAAGGTGGATGAGGACACACCATAATGTTTTTATTTGACAGAAATTGCCATACCAGAAGCAATGTGTGACGCAGAGTGTTGTCATGATGGAGAATGAAATCATATGCCCACTTCATGTTAATGTGTTCTTCATGATCTATGGCACACTTTTAAACACATCTTCTCTCAACCATAGATCATATATGACCGACTGTGCCAAACATGTTGAAACTTGTCACACAGTGTTACTAAGGTTCGACAAGCTGCTTCCCGTATTGAAGATCCCTACCTTTCCGTTGGATGGCAGTAAGCAGCAGCATTCATTGTATTGTTGATCACACCTCATATGTCTGTTTTCTTCACCAGGTTATGGAAGTTTTCAGCCACTAGTCCTTCAAATAGGTTTCAATTCCTTGCTCTCTCTCTTCTTTTTCTGGCACCCCTATAATGTGAATGTTGATACACTTGATGTTATCCCAGAAGCCCCTTAAACTCTCCTCATTTTTTGGATTCTTTTTTCTTTTTGCTGTTCCAATTGGGTATTTTCTGCTATCTTATTTTCTAAATTGCTGATTCAAACTCTGCTTCATCTCTACTGTTGATTCCCTCTAATGTATTCTTTATTTCAGTTATTGTATTCTTCACTTCTGACTGGTTCTTTTTTTATGTTTTCTATCTTCATTTTTATGTTTCCTATCTTTTTCTTGAAGTTCTCACTGAGCATCTTTATAACCAGTGTTTGGAAGTCTGTGTCTGGTAGATTGCTTATCTCCATTTTGTTTAGTTGTTTTTCTGGAGTTTTGTTCTTTTCTTTCATTTGGGACATGTTTCTTTGTCTCCCCATTTTGGCTGCCTCCCTGTGTTTATTTTTATGTATTAGTTAGAGCTGCTATGTCTCCCAGTTTTAGTAGAGTGGCCTTATATAGCGGGTGTCCTGTGATGCCTAGTGGAGCAGTCTCCTTGATCACCTGAGCCAGGTGCTCCAGGTGTGTCCCTTGTGTGGGTCATGTGTGTCCTCCTATTGTAATTGAGCCTTGGTTTCTGTTTGCATGTCAACAGGAGGGATTGACCTTCAGGCAGATTTGTTGTAAGGACTAGCTGTGACTGAAGCAGACGTGTTATTTAAGAAAACTTAACGAAAGAAATAGGTGTTGTTTTCAGTTATGATGCCGCTTATTGCTTAATTCTCATACAGTTATTTTTATTAACATGTTTCCTCTCCTTTCAGTTTAAACAGCACTAGTTTAGAATTATGAATTTGTAACATCTTTTTGCTTACGGAAAAAGTGGTTTCATAATCAAATGTGAGGATCTACAACAGAAACTAACTTTTTTTCTCCCTCAATTTTCTTATCTGCCTTGCAAAGAAATTCACAGATTAAAATTAAATAAATGGCAACAGAATTTATAAATGTTTTGTTCAAGGCTATCAGTATAGATGCTAATAATGAATCCAGTGAACACTTAGTAAAATAAATTATATAAAATGACAAGAGAAACCAATGATACTTTTTATCACTGCATTGATACTTTCTTCACTGGTTTAGGAATCAGAGTAGAAATGGTAGCTACAGTAGTATCAGAACTCATTTTACTGATCAAATACAAAACAAAACAAAACTGGACAAATATTTGAGATGTGAATTCTATTCTGTGAGTGATTCCAAGAATCAATTTGGATATTTCTTTAATTCACTTCAAGGAATATTTCTCTTATTTGAAAACTGTATAACCTACATCAGGATAATATTTGAGCTGCTTTGCAGTTCAAAGTGCAGAGTTCATATCACTACCTTATTTGATACTCACAATACCTCCCTAATGGTAGACATGGCAGTTGAGATATACGTGTTTTACAGAGGAGTTAATCAAAAGAAGAAAGGATCTAAGCACAGCAGAGGTCATAGAGCTGATAAATGGGGGAATCAGGATTTAAATCCAAATCATTTGGCACCAAACTTTTGCAATATATTGTATTGCCTCTTCTACTTTAAGTTAATACGATTGTAACAGTGATACTACTGAGGTAATGCAAACAAAAGATCTGGTGGCTTAAATTACTCAGATAACTGACTGAATATTTTTGGTTGCTTTACAAATTGAGACATGATCTGAGTATCACTGAAAAAGAAAACATAAAATCTACACTTCTAAAAATGCCCCTTATTGGGGGGTGCCAACACTTGCCCCTATTTCTCAAATCTGTAATCTAAGAAATATTTCTTGAGCCAAGAGTTCCTAAAATGTTTTTTGTTGTTGTTAGAGAATATAATCACTCTTCAGAAATATAGACTTCATTAATTCTTTATATCTCGCTATATTTCACATTATTTTCCTCAGGACTAAAGAATCTAAAGTTGTAGATTCCCATCCCTAGTGATGTACAAGGTATAATAATGTAAAAAGTACCTTCAACTGTACCTATTTTATTATAGGCTTTCTCCCTCATTAGTTATCTGATGTGAGTATATGAACATCACTACTATACCTAAATAGACAAACATAAAATGTCATGGTATTATTAAATGTTAAGTGAACCTTCTAGAGGTGTAGATCTCTTACTACATGAGATCGGTATGTTAATGGGAGGCCATTTTTCAGGAATGTGGACTATGGGTGTATATATATATATATATATATATATATATATATATATATATATATATTTGTGCTCCAGAGATACTATTAAATATCTCAATTCTTTCTTGACGTTTACATAAACATACTATATTTTGCATAAATACACACAAAGTTTTTTATTCACTAAAAGAGTTAGCCTGAAATGGAAAATTTATCCATGCAAAGCCCTTACTTTAAGTGGCTGGTTTTGATATGCACTCGTGCTCTCAGAAGGTATAGAAAGTTCTTGTCCACTCATAGCTTCTGGAAATAAGAAATTCTGCAACAAGTACAACTGGAGATGTTGGGTAGAACAGGTCTTCTTCTACAGGTCTGGGAGGCCATGATCTGGGCCAGAGGCTGACATGCAGTATGTGCTGGAGAAATATTTGTTGAATAAATGACTGATTGACCCACTAGCTAATTTGGAGGCCTTAACTGCTCTACTGCATTAACTGTCTCTACCCCTCAATAACTTGTACTGTCATCAATGGGGGAAAGTGTGGGGATTCCCTTCTCTAATAAATGTTAAAAGCATGTAATTATAATTTAGCCAAAATTATTAATCCTAACTGGAAGAGGGAGCAAATAGAGGAGTATGACTGACAAAGTGACTGAAGCTGGTAAGAGCTCACCAAAAGGAGTGACAGAGGTTGGAACTGTGATGAGCTACAACAACTGGAAGCCCCTGGGCCAAGGTTGCTCTATTCAGCTTAGAACAACTCAACAGATAATTATTGTGTGTCTGGCACTGGACGTTGTGTTAGGTGCTAGGACTACAAGGGGTCTGAAATATAGGACACAGGATATACCTATATTTAAACAGTATTTTAAGTTACATTTTTAAATAATGTGCTCAGTATGTTATTCTTCAACCTCCAGAAATTTTTCTAGGTTAAGTACCTCTAAATTTAAAGTAATGGGATAATCTGAAAAAATATATAATAAATACACTATGTTTTCCTCCATTTCCAAATTTTTTTGGGACATTTTGTACTATATAACAAATGGACCTGTTGCTTTAAACATACTCAGCATATTGTTTCAAAATATAAATCATAGTCTACATAAAAATAAGTTAATCTTATGTTGTCTAATTTTTCCAATATACTAAACAAAGTTTATATAGACAGATTCCCAAGGAATTCCAGTCTAATAGAAGAGAAGGACATGGGGGGAGAAAAAGCATTATACAAACTAAGAGCCGTAATAGAAAATATATAGGGAACAGAGGTGGCCTCCTACATAAGCAAGGGATTATTGCTTTTGGGGACTGTAGCAGAGGGTCAAGGAAGAATTCACAGTTGTGGTGCTATCTGAGCAGGGTGTGAGGCAATAAATAGGCATTTGCCAAGAGGACAAGGGGAGAAGGAATTACGGGGAGAGAATGGGCATAATGCAAGAACACAAAGGCAGGAGACAGCACTGTATGTTCAGAGGATTACAGCTCAATATTGCCCAAGATTCCAATGAGAGGCAGAGCTGTGGGCCGGGAGAAGTAGTCAGGGGCTAATCATGTAATATTTTGTTTTCTGTGTTAATGGGTCAAATTTTATTCCGAAGAGTTGTTGAGGAATCAGCAAATGCTTTTAAGTAAGGAAATAATTTGGTCACAGGGGTTGAGGAAAGGCAGCAGTCCCTATGTTTCTCGCACAGCCTCTCAATCCCCATGACTCAAGAATAGGTGAAAAAGAAAAATACTAAAAGTAGAAGTCGGGTTGTTATAAGCAGGCTAACTCTATTTGTTTAACGGCAATGTATGACTATCCATGCTCAGTGCTTGAGGCTGAGGATGGAGGAACAGGCCTAGTTATTTCTTTTTTGCACTATAACTCTTCCCCTCTCCAGAACGAAAGTGGAAATTGTTGTAAAATAATTCACCATATCCATTTATTTCCTTCTCCATTTCCCTACTTCTCAAATATCAACTATGGGCTAGTCATGGGTGCAAGGAAGAGGAAGAGTGGAGGAATAGCAGTGTTAGATGGGGCATTTGCTTCTTCCTCCTCTCATTCTCACGATGGGAGTTATTGGTAGCATGGAAAACCAAACTCCAGGGATCATCTTCAGGTCTTATTTTAGACACTTGTTCTAGCTTTTTCTGCCATCATGCCTCTCTGGCTTTTCCTCCCCCCACCCCTCCTTTTTTTTTTTTTCCTTGTTTTTTTTTTTTTTTTTTTAATATTAGAGTTCCTACCAGTTAACAGCTGAAATTGGGTTTCATTTGGTTCTCTTTCCCTCTGGGAGACAAACTATGACAGTCAAATATCCCGAAGGCCAGCAATTAGAAGAGGAAGCTAAGGATAATCAAGATTCAACTGTATGTTTATTGTAATTGTTGAATTATTTACATTCTTTGACTCCTCTTGGACTGAGCCATTGTGATTTGGATGGTAGAAAGGACATTGGGCAAGGAAAAAGGAGGTGACTCTCTGATTCTCATTCTGCAATTACTTAGCCATGTGTCTTCTGAGAAATCACTTCTTTGGGTCTCTTTTCTGACCAGGAAAAAGAGGGTGTGTGATTATATCAATGCTTCTCCAGTTCTACTTTGCACCAGACTTACCTTAAGTGCTTCCAAAACATACAGATGCCCATATTCGACTAGAGGTATTAGTGTGGTGGTTGAGCCTATGGACTACATCAGACTGTCTGGGTTTCACCCACTGCCATGCCACTAACTGGGTGATGTTGAACAAGTTATTTCATTTTTCTCATCTGTAAAGCAGGAATAACAATAACAGTATCTACTTCATATTATTTCTGAAAGGGTAAAATGAGATAATGCTTTTAAAACCAGTATATTGTCTGTCATACTAAGCATTCAACAGATGTTCTGTTTTCATTTGCATATAGCCCACAGTATGTATATATGGTGTGTGTGTGTGTGTGTGTGTGTGTGTGTTTGGTGCAGGCATAGGTGCTCCATAAATATCTATTGAATAAATAAGGTAAGTATAATTAAAAGCTATTTTAATTTTTAGCAACTTTTTCTTTTGTTTTCAGATCTTAAATTCTTTATTAGCCCAGGAATTACTTCTTTAACAAAGGTAAAGATATTTTGAGGAAGTGTTTAAGTGTTATGCTCAATCTTCGCCCTATGCTTACTCTTAGACTCATGAGAGCCTCATAATTTAAAAAATAATTAAATGATAAAAAGTCCCACTAGAAAGGCTGAGAGCAGCAGGAAATGAGTTTCAGGGACTTTGTTGGCCAGATTCAGCCTGCCACTATGTAATACAATGACTCCTCACCGAGGTGTGCATCTCCATTTTATCTCACAAGATGCCGTGGAATTCTCAAAAGTCACTGTCATTGCAAATGATTTTCGAATCACAAAAAAAGCAAAATTCCATTTTCCCATGTTATTGCCCGAGCAGAAAACAGGACACTGTTAACTTTTTAAAAGCTTGAAAATCAGGGCTATCGGAAATAGAGTGAGTGCCAACTTCTATCCCTCATTAACCCACTGATCAAAATATTCCGCGCACTTTGAACTGTGTGTTTTTTCGGTGGTGGTGGTTCCCTGCCAAGTTTTCAGCTTCTGATTCTCCTTGGTGTTTGTAGTGAGAGGAGTTACCAGTTTAGTACCTGCGGAGAGGAAATCGCCTCGGAATCTCTGGAGGTGGCCTCCAAGAAAGATCGCGGGGAGGGGAGGAGCCCTGATTGTCCTGGAAGAGAAGCATGGCCCCATCCGGGAAGTCAAGGCTTGCCGGGAGGCTGGGGTTGGCGTCTCTGGGTCCTGGAGGTGGCAGACGCGGGAGAGGCTAGTCTCGGAACTGGGGCCTGCGAGCCTGGAGGGTGCTCAGTGTGTGCAACTAAAAGATGCACAGCCAGACGGACACGCGTGGGCTCTGGCCTCGCCACGCTTCCCGCGTGTACGGGGCTGAAACTGACCAGGGCGCCATCGCTGCTTGGCAGGCGCACCGGCTGCCAGTGGTCTGCTCCAGCACCGACGGGCGCCGCAGGGGGCCGGGAGCCTTGGGCCTTGGCGGGGCGCGGCAGCCCCTCCCCTCCTGAGCCCGCGCTTCCGCCAGAGACCCGGCGGCGACCGTGATCGTGGCCGCGCCAAGCCTTCCCCGGCGCCCGGGAGCTGCCGCTGCCTGCCCGCGCCTCTGCGCGTCCACTCACAGGCCGCGGGAGTGGCGAGCACCGGGGCCCAGGGGTTCGGCCACTCACGGAAGACCCTCTCGAAGCGGGACGCTGGGAGGGGTTGGCTAGTTCTGCGTTTCGCTTCCGCCAGGGATGGGCCACTGGGCACCTGCGGCCTCTTGGGAGCGGGGACTCAGCGAGGCCATGGCCAGTGGCTGCCTCCACGCCGAGCTGGGAGGGAGAACCCAGCCAGTGGAGCCTCCTTTCTCTCCCTGACGCGAAGCGACACAGGCGGGCCTGACCCCCAGCGCGGACCGGTGGACCCCGGAGGGGACCTACTGGATCCCGGATCTCCAGCTCCACCGGCAGATTGGGGGCGCCAGTACTTGCACTGTGAGCGTGTAGTGGGACTTTTCCGTTGACATCCTGAAAACGCTTTGCCGAGGGTTTCTTCCCGCTTAAACAAAGTCTAGTGTGGAAGACGATTCTCCCTCTTCCCATCCCTCCCTCCCCCCACGCACCTTCTTGTATCTATCTCTTACCTTCTTCCCAAAAGGGCCAAGCAAATACGGACATGAGTGAACAAGTTAGGGTACTGCAAAGTGTGTGTGTGTGTGTGTGTGTGTGTGTGTGTGTGTTGGAAGGGGGTGGTAGTGTGGTGGGAGGAAACAAAAATTAGAAATATTTGAGTACGTAACAATTTACACAGGTTCCCAGCCTGCTAGCGGTCTTAGCTATGTGCAATGGACACAAATTTTACACGTTCAGCCGTAAGAGAAAATGTCACATGCACAAGGATCAGTGGTAGCCCGAGGTATCCGGCAATTCAGTTTCAGTATTTATTTTACTTTTTTGAAGCATATTCATATTACCCCTAAAGGGACTGGAGGCAGTAACACGCTGTTGGGAGGCCATTCCTGGACACAGCTGGGTGGCTTCTCGGGGAGAAGGTGTTTTGTCACTTATGCAGAGGAGGTCACTGGACTCTGCTCAAAGTGTAATAATACGAAGGGACAGATGCTTCAGAGGCTTAGGAGAACACCAAGCTGGGCTCTAATGCATGTCCATCCCGACTGAGGGCAAATTTTTTTCATAAGGACTAGGTGAATTGGTGAGCAGGACGGTGGAAAATAAACTGAACCTTGGGGTATTTTGGACCCGCCCTCTTCTGCCCCTCCCCAGCCTTCATCCAAGCAGCGTCAGCTCTTCACAACCCACATCCACTCCTTCACTTGCGAACACTTGCATTAAAACGCGGCAATCGGAGTCCGGTGTCTGCGGAAAACGGGCTCTCTGAGAGTCCTCTCGCTACTGCGTAGTCATGGAATATTCTTTTATTCAAGAGGCCTCTTCCAGTTGATTCTAACCGGATTCAGGTTACTGTTCGTTTCACCACCGATAGGGGGCAGCAGATGCCCTGCGATGCCCAGGCGACGAGCAGGAAGACCGTCCTGCAGTCGCTGGGAATCCAGCTTAATTGAACGTTTCGGGTAGAAGGCAGCAGCTCCCAGGCCTCGGGCCTTGGACCCTGGGCTCCTGGGGGCATCCTGTGCAAGGGGTGGGCGAAGCCATCTGTGCACCAAGCAATGCTTGTAAACTTAGCCAGCGTACAGCATAAATAAATAAATTCAGATATATGCAAATGTTATGATTACACACACACACACAGGCATTTGAAAGTGTTACAGAATCTGTTGACGCTTTTGATTGTTTTTTAAGTTTTCTCAATTAGAGAATTTAAAAGTACTGGTACCACACGGTCTGTTTGAATGGTGATGGTGGTGGGGTCTGTTAAATTATTTTGAGTTTAAAAAGGGCTTCTCTCAGTAGAAGTTGAGAATTACTCCTGATCCATAGAGTCAGATTGACTCCTGATCCAGAAGAGTCAGATTACTGTGGTAAAGAAACGGGGAGGATTTGGCCAGTTCGGCCAGGGTGTGTGTCTGTGAGAGCAGGGAGACCGACATCTGCAGGGCAGCACCATCCGAGAGCTTGAAGCGGTGGCAGCTGGGATTGGTCCAGATCCCAGCAATTCGCAAGGGGCCGGAGTTTTCTGAAAACCCACCTCACTTGGTAGTCCCAGCACCTGAGTTTCCAGAATTGTCAAAGGGCATTACATAGCTTCCCCAAAGCTTGTATTTACCCAGAAATGAGCACATGTTTTTCTAAATTAAAAATACATTTGTGCAAAAAAATACACACACTATATATGTATGTATTTTTTTGCACAAATGTATTTGGAGATAAACTATATATATATATATATATATATATATATATATATATATATATATGTGTATATATATATATATATATATATGTATTTTTTATATATCTCCAAAGATGTAAACATTTGGAGACTGGCTAATATAGTCCTCTTTAAATAGCTTTAAGTGATAGCTTCTAAATTATCCTAATGAAAAAGTTTGTAATAGTAGCAAGGTTATGTCCTTATTCTAGAAATCTCATGCACAATTAAAACCCCTAATTAATCCCTGAAATGCCTTTGGAAGGTAGGGAAGAATTACAATTTTTATTTGTAGAATTTATAACACAAAGCTAAGGTGTTTTAATTTTATTACAATAATGAATAAAACATTGATGATATCTACTTTTAATGTATTTTTTCTCTAACACCATAAAAGATTCTAGAAATGCAGCTATAGCTAGGGAAGAATTTCAATAGCACACTTAATTGACAGGAGTTTAATTAATGTGGAAAGTCATATCATGATGTAAGAATTTAGGATCTTCCCAAAATAAGGACTAATACTAATTAAGGTACTATAAAATTTGTAGGAAAATATTAAATTTATATTTGAGAGAGATGAGGAGGAATTAAGAAGAGGAGAAGGAAAGAACTGACTTATGGCCCAGTTGGGGGAAAGAAAGTGAGTAAATCTGGGTGGGGGATTTTGCAATCCTTAGAGAAATCAGAGACTTAGATCCTACAGCTGTTGAACCAGGGAGCTGGCTCACCATGGGTTCTGAGAACATAAATAGTTCTTTGTGCCCAAAGAGAAACCTGAGCAATTTTAAGTGTGCTGAGGACAAATGCTATTTACCTTCAAATACACGTATTAAGCAATTGCACTCTGAGCATGAAGATATGTCTATTCCATGTTTCAAGGTGGCAAAAATCTCACCGAGGACCAACCACAAAATATTTCTTTTTATAGAAACAAATTGGCAATAACATGCGACATCAATAATTTTACACCTGAAACTAATATAATATTGAATATCAACTGTACTTAAATAAAACAATTTTTAAGCCCCAAAAGTAAATTAAAGAAACAAAACACAACCCTACACGCACAGAGGATTTCAACCTCGAATTTCTATATCCCCAATGTTTTATGGAGGTAATAATGGAGTAGAGAGGATTCCACAACCGATTTTAAAATTTCAAAAATCTAAACAGAAATTGCACCATTACCGCAGATAGATGAACTAAAATTTCATTGTTTTTCCTTTGCCTGGCATTACAGGAATACAGAGCTGTATAGTAAATCTAACATAGGAAAATGAGTTAACTGTTAATCAGTGTGGTAGTTGGTTGGTTAAACAATATACATAAGATCCGTGGAGGGTTGTAAATGATAAGTATTAAAAAAGAGACTTCGGACATGAAAAGAAACCACTGATATATGGTTAAATCTTATAAAATACAATTCGTTGTTCTACGTGTTGTTATTAGTTCTGCAACTTAATAATAGACGTCTGATTTTATAGGAGTTTTTCTACATTTAGGGAATTTTATATTGCATTTCCACAAGTACAATTGATTGTTAGGTGAAAAACACTAGTGTAAATTGGTCATATTTAAATTAACACCATTCATTTGGGGCCTTAGAGGATTGCAGGGGAAGGGATATGTTAGGAGACTATCCACAGCTGGTCCCACAGAATAGTTTCCCTAGCTCCCCCTGATTGCATCCTTTTCTCTAGACTAGCAATTCTCAAATATTTTGGTCTCAGGACCCTAAGAAGCTTTTGCTATGTGGATTTATGTGAATTGCATCTATTGCAATACTCATTGTATTGGAAATTACAATTGGAAAGATGTTTAAAATATTCATTTGTTACTTAATTTATAATGATAAGCTCATTACATATTAACATAAATGACATTTTAAATGAAAATTAACGATGTTTTCAAAAAAAAGGGAAAATGTTTTACATTTTGTAAATCTCTTTAATATCTACCTGGATTTACCATCTAACTGGCTCTAAACAGCTGGATTCTCACATTTGCTTTTGCATTTCATCTATTGTGATACATTGTATAGTTTGAAGTATATGAAAAATATCTGGTCTCAAAGAGATATATAGTTGGAAAAGGGAGGGGTATTTACATAGCTTTTTCAGATAATTATGAATATTCTTTAATACTATTCCAAAATTTTTCAAGTGGTAGTTTTTAAAAAGTTAGTTGCAAGGTGGAATTAAAATCTATAGCAGTACACTTTTCATACTATGTTACATTAAAACCCATTGGTCTATTGGAGGAATCTTTTTACCCAGGAATGATTTGTAATGGTATGCACTGGTCATTTGGAAAGTATTCGTTCACTCAATTATGCAGATCTTCCAAATGTTGACTAATCTTATCCTACAATATCAAAAATAGCACATTCATTAATTTGATCACTGATTTCATCTGGAAAATTTTTACATATTAGGATACAACTTTTCCAAAATGCTAATTTTTGCTTGAAAACTCAAATTTTATTATGGTCAAGAAATACTGTTGATTGTTTTTCTTCAGGTGACAGGCTCGCATTGTTTATTTCTGAGAAAATACCTGCCAAATATTTAAGTCTGAATAATCATACTTTGTCAGTTGTTTTTCAAATAGAAATGCTACCCTATGAAAAAAGTGGCTAGTTCCATTTGAAACTCAATTGCACCACTGCTTTTTCTCAAGACAACCACTGTATATAGCAGAAGCACTTCAGGTATCCCTCCCATTTTGTCACACAAGCTAAAGATTTAATAAAATTAAATATTTTCACTGCTTTATCAAAGACATTCTTAAGTGAAACTGACTTCTTCTTTTCCTTTACTTTTTTTTTTTTTTTTTTTTTTACCACAAATGTGTGGTGGTTAAGAATACAGCGTCTACTAACTACTGCAGCTGGATGCCACTGCCTTGCTTTGTGCTGAGGCAACCACAGTTAGACCCACCACCAGTGAAAATATCGACGTAGTGAAAAAGGGAAATAACATTTTTAAATTATCATAAAAATAGTTTTAACCTCACAGAACCCCTGAAAGGATCTCGGGGACCTCTGTGGATCTGTGAAACTCACTTTGAGAACCACTGGGGGCCTCCAGAACCACTGCCCTTGTCCTATTAGCAGTTGTTATATGGATCACTGACTTGCAACTTAACTACATGCTGCCTTCTGTTAGTTATCTTCTGCTGTCTATAAATCTAATCTCCCTGATTAGGAACTGTATTATTTATATAGTTGTATCCTGACAACTATTGAGGTGCTTGGCACTCGGTGCAATTAAATCTTTTTTTTTTTTTAATTTTTGCACCCTACACTGACAAACCTAAAAGTACAAATTGACCGAAACATTCTGAGCATCGAGCCATGACCAAGTTTTCTTTTTTCCTTTTTTTTTCTTTTTTCTCCATCCCCCACCCATCTCCCCTTTTGCAACAAAGTTGTTGACTGACATATTGTAAGTAGTTGTTCACACACATTCTTATGTTATCACATACTACATTGTGGTTGGTTTTGCTTTTTATTTACATTAATAAGTGAGGACGATGGTTTGGGGGGAAATACATTTATTCAGAAAAAAGAAAAGAGCATTTGTCATGATATATTACAATTTTTCCAAATAGTTAAATTAACATCATTGGCAGCCATGTTCATGTGCGTGTTCTAGGTTAGTTATTTCATTGCTAGTACTCAGGATACAACTTCACAGAACCATTGTGCAAGGATTTGAGTACAGTTTGTGATGCATTTAAAATATTGCAAGCACTAACACCACCAGAGACAGTGCTTCAAATAGTAAAGGGCTTGTCCAGTTTTTATGGACAAACTGAAAAGCACAGCTGAGCTTTGGACATTTCATTAGTTCCACTTCTTTGGGTCATGTAAGACTTCTTAAATATGTGAGGAAGTTCTGTTGCCTGCGTGGTCACAAATGCATCTACTATAAATAGCAAAATGCCTCTATTTTACACTCTTCACACCCTCAGTTTTTACCATTAGAAAGTGTATAGTGGCAAAATTATTGCTAAATCCAGTGAGGGGAAGTGAAATTGTGCAGGCAACTTATTACTGGGACCAATGCCTTATTTTCGGTATGGAATATTCTGTTTTTGTAGGTGAATTTGCTGAGAATAACTCATCTTACATGTGATTCAGTGATATTAAAGAGTGACCAAAAAAGTGGTAAGGATACACAACTTGCATTCTTTTAAGAATTAGAATTGAACTTGCTCAGTTGTAGGTGTGTTCAAGCCTGTTCCCCATAAAGTAGCATTTCCAATGTCAATATCTCACTAGTAATCCCTTCCAGGAGGCAAGATATCTAATAACGTAACGTCTAGCCACAAATGAAATGTGTCTGGTATAACCGAGGAACTTGATTTTTAATTTTAATTTACTTAAATTTAAATTTGAAAACAGATTCTCAACACAGTTGTAGGAAAATTTAATTATGTTTGGAAAAACTTAGGTATGTTAACCTACTTTTTCAATAATAAATTTTATGAACTCTAAATACTGATCAAATATTTCCACTGAAAATTTAGTAGCAAAATTGAGTTGTGCTGCAAATATAAAATTCACATCAAATTTTTGTGACTTAATATGATCAAAAGGATAAAATATCTCAATTTTTAATATTGATTACCTATTGGAAAATTTTATGAGGTGGGAGATCTAATTTTATTGTTTTATTAAAATAGTTAACCATTGTTCTATCATCATTTATTAAATAAGCAATCTTTCCCACTTTTAAAAAATGATAACTTTAACAAATGCTAAATTTTTATCTATACTACAGTCTATTTCTGCTCTATTCATTTGTTCTTTTGACATTGAGATTTTAATTGATATAATTTATAAATTAATCTTTGTAACTGTCAAGTTACTTTAGTGGATAAAAATAAGAGGTTTTATGTATGTGTTCTTTCCAGTTGGGCTATGTGACTAGTGTTTTGTAGAATATTCATGACATTTCATAGTAATTGTACTTAAAATAAAACCCTATATTTTTGAAAAATACTTGTTGGCATTGTCTGATAATAGGGAATGGATTTTGAATAAAGAGAAAACAGTGGGCATTGTATACATTGCTTATAGGACATAAAAGAAATTGGCAACTCACAATGGACTTTCTAAATGAAGGAAAAGAAAAACAATGAAGAGAGGAGGATGATAGAAAGGAGATAAGGGAAAGAATAAGCAAAAGGAAAAGTAATAAAATTAGATCAAGAGCAGATTATAAAAAAAAAAAAAGAGCTGAACTTGTAACAGGAAAATAAAATGGGAGGGAGAGAGTGTGTAAATTTTTGATGTAAATGGAAATACTCAATTAAACGCCAAAAAGCTGGCACAGAGCTGCTTTTAAGTTTTATGTTAACCCATAAATGAAGGAGGAACTAAAATATAAAGGAGAAAAATGCTTCTATTTTAGAAATCCCATTTTAATACATTTAAAGAAAAATTTTTCTTATAAAATATATGAATTTTTTTTAGAATTATATTTTAAACCATGTACCTAGATTCTCTCTCTATATATCTATATATCTATATCTATATATAGATATATAGATATAGATATATGAGGTTGTTTGCATGCTCTTTATAATTTAATACCTGAAAAATCTGAAAATCCCTGGTCTTATTGAAGTAGTTTTTGTTTGACTGATAATAGTGAATTCTCTTCTGTTTATTATTTCTGGGCAGCTTTTCAATGTCTAGTTGTTTGGGAAAAAAACTAATAAGGTAAAAAAGTATATAAAATAGATTCCTATAATATTTAGATATATAGGAAAAATAACAAATGCTTCAAAAGTATGTTTAAAGAAAGGGAAGTTTAGAGTTTGGATTTAAAGACCCCCACTTGAGAAAGCAATTGCAGATTCCCACATTTCTTCCTGAAGGTGGCAGTAAAACAGTGACAAGCTGAATAACTGTACCAAAAGCTCTTAGAGATCTGCAAAAGTATTTTGTGACGCGAAAGTCCCTTCAGCATGAATTTTCTATTTCTTAGTTTGATTTTTATTCCTGTTAGGGACACATGCTGCCTGTCTGCTGAAAATGACTCCTTAGTATGGGGAGTAAGGTAGCATTTTAATTCCTCAGATAGTGGGGACAATTTTTTGTTGGCATTGGGAAGAGAGGGAGAGAGAGATAAAAGAAATACGTTATTTAATTTAGAATTTTGTGCAAAGTAGAAAATGTAAAGAGACAACAAGCTGAGTGATGTGTTTTATGATTGTCAGCTACCATCTTTAATGGGTAAGTGGTTGTATAATCCTTGCTATTATTTTTCTTAAGAGACAAGCAAAATTTTCCAAGTGTTTGATAGATATAAAGACTATATAAACAAAAGAGTTAAGAGTAGTAACAATTTTGGAACAAATATATTAATCAAAAGAAAATGATTTTTATACATTTTAAGCAGTAGATTCTAAGAAGAGACTGTGTGTATATCTATGTGTATTAATTAACTAAATATGGAGAAATAAATACACGTAAGCAACAAAAGTCAACACAGATGAGCAAAACTAATCTAAAAAGTAGATATGAAACTGGTAGTATTATTTAATTTTATTTTGATATTTTAAATAACCAATAAACATTAACTGTATTGATTGATGTTCAGAGTTTAATTCATCATTTATTTTAATTGGTCAAGGCCACATTAAACTGAAAATGTAATGGCTGATTTTTGGTGTTGATTGATGCTTAAAAATACCTGGATTATAGTTCTTATAAAGGAATTTGAAACCGCAAAGTTCCAAGGGATGCTGAGAATTGTAGTCCTCTGAAAGTTGTCATCAGGAATGGAAACTGATTCTTGGAGTAGTAGCAGCATATTTTATTCAGTTGACAATATTTTTAAAAATTCTCTTGAAAATATTTCTTCTTTGGATTTTTCATCAATTCAGTATCAAAATATACCTCAGTAGAATTGTAAATGCCTTTATGTTATACCAATGCCATAGTTATACCAGGTTTAACTTCCCTCTCTTTTCTGTCTCAACTATATAAATTATGCCAATTTAATTGGCATTTTAAAAAATCACTCACTATTTAGGAATGGCTTTGAAGGCATTATGAGATGTTAATGTAGATACAACCTCAAACATAAACAAAATGCATTCTTGGACTATCTGTGCCCTGACTCCTCCCTACATCCTCGCTTTTAGCATGTGGAACCAAGACTAGTCGTAGAAGGGACATAATAAGCATAGGTTGACTACATTTCTTTTTTATGTTCTTTCTCTGAAGAGTCAGAAAGAATGTTTTTAGGCTCTCAAATTACAGAATGTTCTTGAGCTTTTAAATATTTCACCAGAGTGGTTAATTTTTCCACATGGAGTATCATTCCAGAAACCTCACAAATAATGTTTTGGGAGAATCTTGTTCTCTGTGACAACTATTAATTAGTCTTGGCATTCAGTAAATGATACATGCTATTTTCCCAAGTTTGGCTCTCCAGAAAAATGGGCACCTAATAATTTGTAGGTATTGTTTCCACACTTTTATGCATGGAATAATATAACCTGATGAACATGGCTCAAAAATGGTAGAAAAATTCAGAGATGAATGAGTGAAATTATCTTTGGTTGAGGGATCAAGAAGCTAATGACATTGAATACACTTTGAGGCCAAAGGTTTATACTAACAGTATCTACCACAGCCTTAAAACTCTAGTTATTTTATCTAGTTATTCCACTTTAAAGTTATTCTAATTACAAAGTTATGCATCATAACATCATTTATAACAGCAAGACAACTATTGTTAGGGGAATAGGAAAAAAAAAGTTTTTATCCTTTTGGTGGAAAGCCAAGTAGCAATGGGAATAACCTTGAAAGTATTTGTCTTCCATTCTATTAGCTTCGTTGTCTCTTTTTTGATCTCTTGACCAAGGGTAGTTTCATTCACCTAAGAATTTTTACCTCATTTTTGAACATTATACTCATTAGATTATAGAATGTATATAATTATCTTACTGGTACCCATTAAACTGTGAAAGTCGAAGTGAGGGACTTTGCCTTTCTCATCTGTGTTTTTCTTGAACGTGGTACACACTACTCGATTCTAAAAAACAAACAAACAGATAAAAAAGACAAAGTCCCTTGAAGGAATTTCAGTTACCATGATTTAGTTATATTACATTAGTCCCCCCAAAACATGATTCAAATTTCACTTAATATGGTATGTTAATAGTGACTAATACACAAAGTACAAACTTTGCTGTCAGTCTCTTCAGGCAGTAAATCACCTCCTACATAAGAGAGGCACATTGTGATTAGTGATCAGTCACATCACTGCTTTCAAAGACTGTTGATGATCGGTTGCTTTGCATTTATTATTCAGTTTATGCCCATACAGCAAAGCACGTAGTTGTGTATCCTCGTCTACCAGTGATAAACCCACATGACAACTTTTACAAAACCAGGTAGTCAAAAGAGGAAATTGGCTAAGAAAAATGAACATGCAGCAAAACAATAAAAAGTGGTAACAATAGAAGTGAAATTTGAAATGAAATATAAATGAAGTTATAGAAGAAAGAGCTGAGCATGCTAATGTTCAAGAGTCTAGAAGTGCAGGAGGAAAATAATGAAGGAGAACTTGTAGACATATATGAGGCACTTGGCTGTGATAAAAAGAATAAAGATGTCCCAGAGGAAGTGATACTGGCAAAAAACTTCACATTAAGGGAACTTTTGGAAATATTTCATGACATTAAAAGTGCAAAGGATAAAATGTTGGAAGCTGATCCAAACTTAGAAATGAGGATCACAGTTCACCAAAGCACGGAAACAATGTGTGTTTCATATCATAAGTTAATGCGATGAAAAGAAGGCAAGCACCCTTCAAGCTCATCTTGATAAGTTTTTGTAACAAAGAAGTAAGACTCTTTACTTTTCGATTTTTCAAATTATTGTGTACTAAGCAAATACTCGTTTCAATAGTTTTTTCATTTCTTTACATGTGTATAACTTGAGAGCACCAGACTTTACACCAGACTTTTAACAATGTTTAGGCTAATTTTGATTCTGTCAACAAGATTAAGTTAAATAGTTGCATTATTCTGCATGTAATGTGCAGAGTATAAAGGAGAACATACAATAGTAAACTCACTAAGATTGCACTGAATTTAAAAAACAAACTTATCATGTTTGTTTTTTAAAACATAAACGTGCTAATACTCCTATAATAATTATTTAAAACATAAACATGCTAATACTCCTATAATAATTATTATATAATTGTTAAAAATTACCCCATCTCTTTGAAACTTCAATACTTTCATAAAAATAAATTAATAAAATAGAAAAGTGAGAGAATAAGCTAAGATGAAAAACATTCAAAGTAAAAGTCATTACATCGCTTTGGAAAACAAAACTGTGTGCATAGCATTTACTCTTATACTTACATGAAAAGTTGCTTCTCCTTCCTTTTTCTTATCTGTTCTCTTTGTGATCAGTGCTCCACATTCTCAAACTTCTCAGCCTTTTTCCATCTCTTAGAACAATACAGCAATTTGAATTCTATCATGTAGCCCGTTTTTGTTACTCTCCGAGCCTCCTACTCAGTGTGTCCCCTGTGTGGGCATTTCATCAAGAAACAGGTCCTTTGCATTCCTTTGACTTCCTTTCACAATCCAATTTCTCATCTACTGATAACAGGATTAGACAATATCATAAGATTGCTTTGTCCAGTCATGTTCATCCTTTTTTTTTTTTTTTTTGAGGCAGTCGAATGTGTTTTTCAAAAGAATTCTTAAATGGAAGCCGAATGTAAGAATCAGATGAAAAACTAAGTGGAGAAACTGGAGACCCATCTGATTTGTTTCAAGAGGGGCCTTCTGGGGCTTCTGCCTGCAACCTCAGTGCTCAGAGCACTGTTGCAAGATCTCTGGTCGTACTCACCGATTATTCTTCACCTACATATACAGTTTTCCTACCATTTTAAGATTCCATTTTAAGATTCCAGTTGGCTTATTGATACCCAACTCACATTTTTCTCAAGCACCAGCTTTGAATTTTATTATATCACAAAATATATAATACGTAATTATAAATTATGTAATATATAATCTTGCTTCCAACACACTTAGAGCCTTAAGCAGTATAAATAACACTTAACCTCATTTGCTGGAAATAATGGCTAATATTGTGAAAGTATTAGAATGGTTTAGGAATACTAAACTCTTGGGGAGGAGGACGTATAGTGCAGTGCTGTGTTCTCAGTTTTTTTACTGTACCCTTATCGATCCCAACATTTTTGAGTGCAGCTTCAATATATGTTTATTTATATATTTATAAATTACATAAATAATGTACTATGTGTTATAAAGAACATTCAAAAATAGACTTAGGAAATATATTAAATAATATTTAAATATAATTATTTTACTTTTGATGGTATATTGATAGGTTTAATAGGAATACTATTGCTATATTAAATATGTTTTCTTATTTTTGGAAAATAATTCCAGTATTTTCTTACATAACAATTCAAAATTTTGGTTCTGTATTTTGTTTTAATCCTGTCTTCCTTGAAAAAAAAAACACCTCACCAAAATATGCAGATGAAAATGAAAAAAAAAAGGCATCATTGACTAAAAATTTTAACTGCGACAAGAATTTTAAAATTCTATCCACTAAGTTTTAATTGAAATTTGTAAATTACCTTCTCACAAATTAATATGAAGATTTTTATATTTTTAACAGTGGGCCCCTAATTTACTAGAACTCTTTGTAAATATGATAGGAAATTTTGCTTTCACATTTTTGATTGTACAGCTATCATGACATCACTTCTTCAGAAACAAAAGAATGGAAACATCTCCAACCACACATTTTCAGCGTGCCTTATCTGTAGCACAAGTTTCTTTTGAAAAGCAGTGATTATTTCACTCATTATTAAAGTATTACTTTTCCCACAAAATGAAAGATAACATTTATGTATTTTTTAAAAATCTGGTAACATATTATTCATAGCAATTTTTCATGACAGAAGAGGTCAGGAAATTGGGAACACTTGTCAGTTGTAGAACAATGTGTAACATGTCCTTAAGTTAAGAACTCCCAAGTGCTTTATCATGAGAGAACTAGGGAAACACTATTTTCAATGGTTCGCGACCTTTGGCTATATAGTAGAATCACTTGGAGCATTAAAAAACAAATAAAACAGAAATAAACAAAAATGTGGTTTCTAGGTTCCACTCCTGGAGGTTCTTATTTAATTGATATGGGGTGGACCTCAGGTGGTAGAATTTTTCAAAAACATCCCAGGTCATTCTCATATGCAGCCATTATTAAGAACCACTGCTATGTTTAGGACAAAGATTTCCTTGGATATGCGCTATATCATTATAAAGTATTATACATATTTTATTTAAGCTAATATAGTCCATGGATTCAATTAGCTAAATGCAACTCACAGCAGTATTTTGCAGTATCCAGAAGGAGAAAGACTATGGCTGCCATTTCAAATCCTCTGGGTAAACTCGTACTCATCTCTCTAGCTTTATTTTAATTGTGGTCAAAAAACAAAAAAAGCACACGATATAAAATTTACTGTATTAATCATTTTAAGTGTACAATTTAGTGGTGTTGACTACATTTACATTATTGCATAGCAGATCTCTAGAAGTCTTTCTTGTTGCAAAACTGAAGTTCTCTACCCCATCAACCAAAGACTCCCCATTTTCTCCTCCCGCAGCCCCAAGCAATTACCATTTTACTTTCTATTTCCATGATTGTGACTACTCTGGTTATATTATATAAGGGGAATCGTATAGTATTCACCCTTTTACGACCCTCTAGTTATTTTATGGACCTTATTTGTCACGTGGCCATCTCACAGAGGGAAAGATGAAAGAAGAGAGCTATGTTTATATACCATGTTAAATATTGATTGGGATTGTTTTTCTTTTTCTTTTAAACAAAAATTTATCAATGAAAGTTCTAGCATTTTCTTTCTCCAGCGCAATGGATGGTCTTGTATAACTCACTATAAATGCCCTTCAACCAGAGAGCACTGGGAATAAACCTGTAGTTGAACAAGCTGGGTTTATTACTCATTGCGTCAAGGGAGAAACACACACCATGCGAACAGGGGCACATTTTAGTAAGAGGATGTTAAAACAGGCTTATCATAAGATTGGGCTTTGGACGGGTGATTTTGAGGAGGGTCAGAGATTCGCTCTAGATGGTTGCTGTCAGTTAGTGAGGGCAATTCTATGATTGGATATCTCAATAAATCTTACATGTGGAGAGGGAAAGGATAAAGCTGTAATTGGCAAAGAAGCAGCAGAAACTCATGTTATCCAGGAGAGGGGGCTGTTTGGAATTCTGAGTTTTTCCCAGTGACCATATTTTGGTCTGTGCTTTGAAGAAATAACGAAATGGCCTTGTTTTGTCTCACTCTGCTATGGCCTCAGAGTGGCCTTGTCTGATGTTGATGTTCTGTGAGATAGTTTATGTGCAAGAGGAGGAAAGCATGGCCTGCCCGCTGAGTTTAGTCCATTTGTGATGACACGGAAACCTAGCTGTGAGTGTCAGACAAGTTCCTAGATTTCAGGGACCAACTATTTTCTTCTTCACTGCTTTTGGAGGTATGGAGGTTTGGAATCACGAAACCTGTGATTCATCTCAGTTTCACCACATACTGGCAGTACGATCATGGGCATAGGTCTTATTCTCTGTCACTTCGCTTTCCTACTTGGTACCTATCTCAAAGGAACATACTGAGCATTAAATGAGATAAAGCATCTAGAAAACTGAGTGGATTAATTCTTACAGAGTGGGAGCTCATGTTAGCAACAGTAGCCTCTTTTTAGCTCTCTCTCATGGAAGATTCTTTTATTTATGTAAGCAACAGTTTTGGGGTGACTACCACGTGCCAATCACTGTGCTAGGGAACTGTGTTAAGTGAACAAGACGTATGAGGCCTCTGCCCTCATAGAGCCAACAGTCCAGCATGAGTTTCAGGCAATTAAATGGGCAATTGAACAGAGGGTGAAAGGCTCTATGAAGGGGGATACGGGAATCCTAGGGAACTAACTATCTCTAGGAGAAAATGATGTTTAAGCTGACATCTAATAGATGGACAGGAGTTATCTGGGGATGAATGCTCCTAGTAGAAGGAATAGCATAAGCTAAGACAGAAAAGTGATAGAGAACATGGCATAGCCTGTTTAGTGGGAAACAAATAAACTGAAAAACCAACAAGAACAGAAAGTAAAGAAACCTCTCACTTTTTAAATATGCTCTTAATGAAACAATTTCTTTGTTTTCAAATCTTGCACACAATTTTATATGGCACTGCAATAGTAATCGTGGTTCATTCATTCATTAATGATGATACAATGCTTTGAAAATACAAAGTGCAGCACATTTGCTGACAAATTAATGATTAGCATGATTGCTGTTTTGCTATAGCCTCTGTTTACTCTCTGCATTTGGACTTCCAACTGTCTGCTTGCCTTCAAGCACCAAAGACAGCTGCTTCACAATAGGCTTGGTTTGGTGGCTATTTTTGGCCTTTCTTTCTCTGGGTTGTGAATGAGCGTAGGAATGACTAATAATGGAAAGAAAGATAGTGGTCTAAATGAAGTCCAGAGTCTTTTCCTAATAAGTCATTCTGCAATGTTTATTGCTCTCTCAGTTTCTGATGCACTAAAATCTCACTAAAAGTATTGGGTGTCTGTGCTGTAGGGGTATATGGTGAAGCGAATGTACCAAGGGCTATTTTTGGTTATTTTACTATATAAATTTCATTGATTAGGGTCTGCCAAATTACCATAACTTTTTGTGGATTCCATTTATTCCCTCTATTATTACACATGTTACACATAGAGAAATAACTAAGTGGAATTCTAGCAGCTTGTATCTTTACCCTTGATTAAAAAAAAAAATCTCAGTGTTATCATCTTCTGACATTAAAACGCAAAACAACAAAACCCAGCTCTAATGAGTTTTGATTGTTCATGAACATCTGAAAGCACTTAGTTTATAAATAAATACTATCAAAAGTGCTTTTTTGTTTGTTTGTTTGCTTCTGCAATGAATAACCAGGATAAGCAGATACGGCTGATAGCACCCTACTCATAAAAATCATGTTGGCTAGTAGACCCAGTTCCATCAAAATGTAGGATTTAACCCAGTCTGAAGAAAGTTTCTGGTGAAATGTTCTCTTCAGATTGTAGAAAGCATTCCTCCATTGTCCTGTGTGTCAAGTAACTCATACACTTAGTTGGCCGCCTGGATAAGCTGATGGGAATTTGGCTTGGAGGGGCTGCACTAACTTGACCTAGGCCTGGATATGG
This sequence comes from Rhinolophus ferrumequinum, assembly GCF_004115265.2. Lineage (NCBI taxonomy): Eukaryota > Metazoa > Chordata > Mammalia > Chiroptera > Rhinolophidae > Rhinolophus > Rhinolophus ferrumequinum. Next base: position 35,146,895 of record NC_046285.1, on the reverse strand, counting down.
CTGAGGACATATTTCCGTTACACTTGTTAAATGCTTGCAGCTATGTTTTGGCCTAAACTATGGTCCCTGCCATCAAGGCCTTACTTCTAGTAGGGGAGAAAAGACACATGCACAAATATGTTTATATTAAATGGGGTCGATGGCAACATGTGCAATAGGAATGGCATAAATCCATGCTGAAAAGGGAGCAGGGAAGGGAGAGATTACTCTGAGCTGGGCAGTTTTCATGGCAGAGTTGGCTTTCAGAATGGGCCTTCAATAATCGGAATGATTTTAAACAGAAGAGATGGGATTGCGGGTGGAAAAAGGGAGAGCATACCAGGAAGGACTTGGCAATGGCAATTGCAAGAACAAAGAGTGAAGGTGGCAATAGATGGCCAGTGCTGTCTGTTCTGTCTCTGATATCTCATTAAGCAGGGTGACCCACTGTCCCGGTTTTGTCGGGCTAGTCCCAATTTATAACTTCTGACCTATGGTAACTGTGAATAATGTCCCTCAAAGATGTCTATGTCCTAATCCCCAGAACCTGAGAATTTGTTACCTTACATAGTAAAAGAAAGTTGAACAATGTGATTACATTAAGGATCTTGAGATGGAGAGATTATCTGGATCGGCTCAATGTAATCACAAGAGGACTTCTGTGAGCAAGGCAGGACTGCCAGAGTTAAAAGCAGGAGATGTGATGATAAAGCGTGAGATTGGAGTAATGTAAGAAGGGACAAGGTGTCAAGGAATACGGCAGCTTTTAGAAGATAAAAAAGGCCAGGGAACAGATTCTGCCCTCAGAGAGTCTACAAAGAGCCAACCCTGGAAATGCCTTGAATTTAGCCCAGTGAGACCAATTTTGCACTGGAGACCTCCGGAACTGTAAGATAGTATATTTGTGTTGTTTTCAGTCACTACGTTTGTAGTAATTTGTTGCAGCAGCCATAGTTAACTAATACAGTGACTATACTGAGCCCCTTTACTCCCTCACAAATAGCCTGGTGTGGTGATAAATTTTATGTTTATTCTATGCATATGTCACAAAAGCTTGCAATCCATGGTTGTGTCAAAATAACTTCTGGAAGTAAAATTTAGGTCCATCTTCTCTGATTATCAGGGATTAGACCTTGGTGATCTGAAAGGCGATTATCTCACAGACAGTGGGGGTTGAGTTACATATATACATATACTGGTATCTGGGGAATTACCAACTAACCAGAATAAATGGGGTGAGATCCAGAGGATGAAAATGGTGAGATGGGATGGTATACGGAATTATTAACTTCAGTAGCCCCTTTGTTCAGATTTCCAAGGGATCTTAATCAAAGGCTTAATTTGGCTTCAATCATGTCTTGTTCTATTTGGTGGACTCTTACACAGACAAGAAATAGAAATTATGGGGCAATATTTTCAGAACCATATTTCCAGAGCAGTTGGGAGTATTTATTTTCCTCTTACAATCATGTAAACTCTTAAAAAGTTCATTTGCCTAGCAGCATCTCTCAGTTCATTTTCCAGAATTATAAGGAAAGGATATTTTCTTCTAAATAAATATCTCAGTTATATCTATTACCTATTTTTAAATAAATGCAGTAACTTCTAATACCATGATTTCTCCAATGAAAAATATCTCTTGAAATATTTTAGTCAGAAAAAAATCCTTCTGTGGCAAATTTCTGTAACTTCTATGTTGCTTGAGGGATTAAATCTCTAGTCAGTTGTTCTATATTTATAAAATATTTTGATTCTTCAAGGATTTCCCACAAACTTCAGAGGTATTCTTTGTATGAGAATTAATTTAAGATAGCAACTCATTCATATATGTACAATAAAGATGTCTTGGCCTAGTTTATGATATAATAGAGAAACTCATTTCAGTAGTGACTAAATAAAGCAGTAAAATAATTCTGTCTTTGTGACACTATAAAAGCCATCTATTTCTGTCTCATTATTTCTTGAGCTTTTAGATTTGTTCAAATGCCTATAAATGAGCGATTAAATTATATACTAATTTTAGTTTCCAGAAAGAAATTAAAATACTTACTTTTGTATTTTAAGCCCTTATAATATGAATCCTAGGAAAATTATCATTTGGACTTATAAATTGACTATTTTTATTCTTTGTGTTGACAGACTATTACTTTACAGTATAATTATTCTACTAAAGAGGCTATGTGGTTATTTAACTTTTCACAGCAGAGTATATATGGTCCTGATCTTTCTTTCACTTAGTTTTTTTCTGTTCCAAATTTTAGACATTATTTATTAATTAGAGAAACTATAGGAAAAAGTCAATAGAAGAAACAGCTGTATAGAAGGAAAATAAAATTAGATTACGAGATAACAATTAGCACAAATTAAAGTAGAATGCCAGTAATTCTTGAGCAAGCTCTCAGTAAATAATTAAATACAGTAAATAATTAAAAAAATAAAACTTATAAAAGAAAATTTTCACTAAGAATAATAATGTATTATTCTTAGTATAAATTTCTTTTAAATATCCAAGACTTTAGAATTAAAAAATGTTGGATTTAAGAATCTGTGAAAATAAGATAAAATAAGAATCTGTGAAAATCTATAAAAATAAGATAGATAAAACAATGCTAGATGATAGCTGGAAAAAAGCAAGTCAAAAGGAGACAACAACCTGCTGATTCAAAACAAATGTGTGTACATCAAGACTCATAAAGCATATGAAAACACAGTGACATAAAAATCAGTTTGAGTGGTACAACCTCACATACTCAGTAACTAGTAAACTGAAAGGCAATCTTAATTCCTCGTTAAACAGGAGCTCAGTCCAACATAGATTTTGGACCATCCCCTTACTTTAAACATTTTTATCCTTGACTGTATTAGGTGTTTTGTTAGGATTAACAAACTTTCATCAAAAGAAACAAAGAGCAACAAGTAAACTGAAACAACCTAGTGTGGCCTAAGCCGTATTTTCGGCAGTATTCTGAAATCTCTTCCAAAGCTAAGGTTTCATGATTGCCAAACAGGATACTCTATTACAGGTAGGGAGATCCAGGCAGATGACTCCCAATGTACCTCTGCTTTCCTCAAGAAGACAAATGGTCTAGTCTGTATATAGAGCTGAATTACTTTGGAATTTGACATATTTCACATAACTGAGGTCACTTGTATTAGTCTCCATTTATAGGTTTTGTAAAACATCAAGCTGGATCTTTTGGGTAGTAGGCATATTTCTAAAGTTTGTGGGCTGTATTTGTAACATACCAGAGAAAGAATTTAGGACAGTCAGAGCCATTCAATAGCCTAGGCCAAAAAAAAAAAAAAAAAAAAAAAAAGTGGGGATAACTCAAAGGTCACATAAATATTGGACAAAAATCTCTGTGGGTGTATGCAGAAGAAAACTGTAGAGTGTAAAATCACATGAACCAAGTGTTTTATATTTCAAGTATGTATATAAAAAGTTGTAATTATGAACAGTAATTACATTTATGACACAACTAGACTTGTAAATGCAAATCTAGATATAATTTAATGTTTCCTTAAACTCTGCCTCACAGTTGGTATCAGTATCAGTGAATGATTGATAACTAATAGAGTCATATAAGTTACTTTTCAGTTAACTAGGACTAGAACACCATTAATTAAGTATGTATACCCCTAAGTATACATAAGAAGATTCAAAGGAAGGAAAAAACCGTATGAATGTAAAAAGTACAGGCAAGTTTTAAACCATAAGCTACCCCTTAATGAACATCAATTTCAACCCTTTGGATGTAATCATATGGAAAATATTTTGCCAACACAGCACACACACACACACACACACACACACACACACACACACACCTGTACAGGCTACCAGATGGTGAACACTTGTGCATCATTTCCTGAGAAGGAAACTGTTAGATTTTATACCCAGAAAAAAAAAATCTTTAAAAATGTCCATTCTAAACTCTTTATTTTACAATTGGAACCTGAACCCCAAAAGGTGACTTCACATGCTTAGGTTTAGAAAACCACTAGGTGGCAGAAAATGTCATGTCACACGCAAACAATGCTAATCACAGAATGTTCCTTTAATTAACATTTACTGAGTATTCAAAGGTATTCTAAGTGTTATACATGTAGAGGGGTTCTATGGAATGATATGGTGAGAATTAATTTAGGAATCCAGATACCCCAGTTTCTGTCTTGACTCTGATACCTCCATCAAGATGTGCCTTAGGATATTATTTGCAGCTTCAATTTTTACATCTATAAAATAATTATAATAGTACATGACATTCTTCAAGTGAGATCATGTGCGATCAAGTTTTATCAAGTATAAAACACACGAGTTACTATACTCATCTTCTGAGTTAATCTCTTTATATATATTTAAACCAGTGTTTATTAGATTCAATAGAATTTTTGGTTTTATCACAACCACTGGAGAAAAAGCTAATGAGCTTAATTCTCTTTAGGCTGGAGAATACATGTAGAGAATATACGCTAACACTTTAGGGAGAGCCTACAGGGGTTCACATTACGAGACGAGGCTATGTCTTCTCTGTATGCTTGTGGGCCAAGTTATTTTTCACAAGCAGTAAGTGGAATGTATACATTACCATTTTTTTCTGTACCTGCAGTTTCTTTTTTCCCCAGAAAGTTTTTCAAAGTTCTTCTGCAATAGTGATTTTCTCCCTTTTCTCCAAATAGCCACTTTCCCCTTAATATTTGACAATTGCTTGACCATCCCAGGTCTTGCCCCTGTTCTATTACAATAATTTTCCTGGCTTGCTCTCCTCACATGCTTCCTCTCTCAGTAGCTAGGGTTTTCTGATCCTCAGCTGTGGATTCAACCCCACCCAAGTCTCTAAAATCAACCAATCAATCCTTTTTTTAGACAAAAGAACTTGACCAAGGATCTGTTCAATCTTGTTATTTATATTTCTGCCTGTTTTGGCAACCAGGCTCTGTTTTTTTGGAGTCCAGGCTGCCAAACTATGCCCAGGTTCTAGCCTCTGAGGAGCTGGATCTGCGGCAGGGGAAGCTGGTTTCTTCTTATAAGAATATTCTCCAAAAAATATAAAGTGTCAATATTATTGCTATGATGAAAACATGCTGAGGAAGTAGTAGGAAACCAAAATATTGAAGCATATGGGGGAGAGTCAAATGATGGCTGCTTTTTCGATACTTAATCTCCCACCAAACATGAGCCCAGGCCCTTCCCACACTTCCCATCATATTGAAACCTTAGCTCTGAACCTCAGTTCCATGACTGCGTTCCTTCTAGATCTCTTTGATGTCAAACACCTACCTGCTTTGATCTCTAAGTTGTATGTTCTTTCAGTGGAGACTCAATGGTTGACATGCCCTGATTACATCTTTCTCAAGATGTACATCTCTGTCTCTCACTGCTATTCTAAAGTACTACATATTATCCATTACTGTATTGGAAAGATACACTATTCTGTCATCTCCACAGTCCTTCCTTATATTGTTATCTGCCTGGTCTTGAACCCTTCTAATTTCAAAGGATCACATGACACCAACACTATTACTGTCTTTGAAAGGCAGCGGTGGTCATAAGAAGGTGGTTAGAGGAGCGCTGGGCACATTTGGACTGAAGGCCCACCCTCCTTTTCACAAATGATTTAGACAATTATATGGGAATCTTCACTGGAATAAAACGCACAAGATATCAGTCTAGCGAAGTATTATAACAAATCACCATCTTAGTTCTTTACTGGTTCTGTATCAGCACATACTCTGGCTAAATTCAGGAATTCATCTCACCTCCATCTCCCTTTAACATTTATAAATCATTAAACCAACCCTTTGCTAAAAGTAATGCTAAATAATAAATCCTTAATGTCTTAGTTTGGGTTCCCTGGGGAACCGACTGTGAGATGGAGATTTGTGTTCGGGAAGTTTACTGGGGCATGCGCTCCAGAACAAGCACTGTGAGTGAGGGAGGGAAGCAATGCAGACGCCACAAAGGCTTCAGCTAATATCACAGGGAGCTCTGGAGCTGGGATGGTCCTTTAGGGTTGTTCTGAGCTGAAGAAAATAGGCCTAGCCTTCTTAGGACCACACTGATTAGTCATTGGATGTGGACTGCTCCCCCACCCCAGGGGTGTAAACTTGACTTAGCCATTGCCCTTTCCCTGGGGGCAATTGCTAGAGACCTGAGCTATGAGCAGTCTGCAACCAGTCTTCCTTGCAGCTGACAAAACTTGTCTGAGTTGTGAAGGGTGGATCTAGACGGCTCCCGGCAGCACGTACATGCACGTGCACTCACAGACACACATACATTTATACATACTTACACATCCACACATGCATACGCTTACACATGTACACACATACACACATACAGCTATATTGCTGCTTATCATAGTACCCCACCCAACAGCTTCCTTGATGTTTTTATTTAAATACAGGATTCTTCACGAGAGAAGTTAGGACTGTTTCACCAAGAAGTCCTTGAAATTCCAAGTTCAAGTCAGGTTATTTTATACTCTACTCAGTATCAAAAAGTCATTTTAAAGTCTTTAAAAATAGCATTCTCTCTCCCTCCACATTCTCACCACTACCCCACAGACTTACCAGAAAGCTTTTATTATAAATTATTTGAAATGTTTCTACAGGCATTTCTTTCACAGAGAGAACAATGCCCTCATGTACAAAAAATCTATATCTCAGCTAATGGCTGAGGATTACACTGGCTAAGGCATAATGAGGTCACCATGTTAGGTTAATATTAAAAATATTTCTTTTTAGCCTTTTGGGCCTAAATGTTGGAGTGGTTATTCCTCTGTGTTAAAAAAAACCTATATTCTTTTTCATTTATAATAAAAAATTCCATTAAAATAGCACCCTGACCATAATCTCTAACCTTGGACTCAATTGTTTAGTCCATTTTTGCTCCCAGCTGACACTATCGAAAAACTTAAAAAAAAAAAAAAGATTTTGATGATACCAGACTAATACTAATTCCTTTCTTTGTTATTGTAATGAATTTCTTACTGAATTAGTTGGATTAATTTGTTAAATGTCCTGTCTTAGTATGAAAATATATTAACATAATATGTCTTATATTATGACAAATTGTATCTTACTGCAGTCACTGAAATGAATGTTCTTAGGACAAACTATATTATACAGTAATGTTTGAACTGATTACAGTGTGAGTCAAATTGGTTATTAAGAGCTGGTGCTTTTCTTCACAAACACTGAATTTTTTTCTCTGGTACCTTGTCAAGGTCAGGGTCTCCAATAATATTTTTCCAAGGTGTCCAAGACGCTCTTGACCAAAACTCTGAGTTCCCTCTTTTGACCTGATTTCATTCTTATCATTTGCATTTTCGTCATTCTCCATGACTAATTTTTATCTGTGGCATAGTGACGGGCATTAAAGAAAATGCTAAGATAACAGTTAAGGTAACGAGCTGAAAATGTGCTTGTAACTGAAGAGTGTAAAGTGATACGCAATAGATGACTCTGAGAGCTTAACATGTGGCAACCAGTGTCCTAGAGTTTTAGTATTTTAGTATATGTGCTGCTGAAGCGAGCATGAGTTTTAGTATTTTAAAAGTAGTGTGAGGCAGGGATTATGTCTGAATTTTTCAAATGAGGAAATCGAGGCACAGAGAGTCTATGCCCAAGGTCACATAGTTAGTGACCTTGTGATTTTAGGGCCAGCATCCTGGCTCCAGAGTAAATGTTCTTAACCATTACACCAAAGTTGCTTCTAATTAAGATAATTATATCAGAAAGTATATATCCCCCCATTTCTGTATTTTTTAATATTTTCACTGTGATAAAAAACATTATTTCTGATTGTTTTGAAATATAAAGGAGTGCTATGGCAAAAAAATATCGATCAAAACCCTGTGATTAAAGTAGGAAGACAAGATTTTAAAGATATGCAGATAGTGATATGTAAGAAATTGGATCACTTTCCAATCTCTCCTCATAAGAACTCTAACTCTGGGCTATGGTGAGGAAAGAGGTCAGATCTGGAGATACTGGTGTTAGGTACTACTTTCACTTTTTAAAACTGTGTGCCTTTGGCTTGGCTAATAGTCCTACCTGACCCTGAGGCTGGGGAAAAGGTGCAGTGGACTAACCACCAGCCACATTGTTGGAACTAATGCTCTGAAACTGGTCAATACTGGCTGATAAAACATTTATATCTATGACCTGACTCTTGATTATCTTACAAATCTGCATTCTAAATGATATGAAGCTCAGAAAGAGTCAGTGTCCAATTCAAAGTAGCAAATTATTTTTGGAGTAAAGGGGGATTTAGGCCCTGGAAAAATCAACTGCAATATGAATGAAGAGAAGGGCCTATTGTACACCTGTCTGTTGGCCATTACTGTTTCATCTTTTTAGACAAAGAGTGGTCTTAGTACAGTATGTCCAAGAGTCATCTTTTTAATACTGTCCAGCTGACTTAGTCTGGGTAGCTAATAAACAGCAGAAATTTACTGCTCAGAATTCTGGAAGCTGGAAGTCCATCAGGAGGCCACATGGATGGGTGAGAACCCTCCATGGTCCCAGACTTCTCATGTATCCTCACGTGGTGGAAAGGGATAGGGAGCTCTGTGTGATCTTCTGTTTGCGAGCACTAATCCCATTTACGAGAACTCCACCTGCATGTCCTAAGCACATCCCAAAGTCCCCACCTTCCCGCACTACCACATTCTAACACTATTTACATTAGGATTCTGGCATGTCAATTTTGGGGGAACACAAACATTCAGACCATAGTGTTAGCTTTTTTTTTTTTTTTAATGTCAGCTTAATATTTTATATAGTAAATGGTATTTTCCCACTGATAGAACATTGTCCTTTTCCTTTGACATGCCCTTTCACCCCTAATTCAAGCAGATAGGATCTTTGAACTCATTGCCACATTAGAAGAATATTACAAGGTGGGAAAGAGAAACCAAAAGTGTCTTCCTGTTTTTGGTCTAGAAAACCCTAAGGTACCTTGGAGGAATTGTCACAAATGAAAGCAAGACCTCCTTTCCACGACTCCCCAAAGGAAAAACCTGTATTGAAGGTGGAGAGAGACTGAGGAAATAAGCCGGGAGGGCATGAGGATGAGAAGAAGATGGCTGCATCTGAGAAGGCTAATCCAGCCAGGAATGAAGGCTGATTTAGAGCTGGACCACTGTGAGAAGTCGTCAAGTGTCCACGGGCTTTCTGAGAGTGGAGTCTGTGACCCTGTCATCTAGGGACTCTGCTAGTTGCCTTTCCCATTGGAGTCTAATCCTTGTCAGATGACTCTCCAGCAGGAGTGTTATTACCCATCCTTGTCAAAGCCTTTAATCAAATCCAGCCGCTGTCCAACTACACAATATAAATGGATTTCCCTCTTTCCCCCAGTTTCCGGCATCCGTAGAAGAGTGAGTCTGAAAACTTAGGTCAGGTTTGTGGAATAGAAACCCTGAATGGAACTAGCTCAACGTGCCCAACATTTCAGAATTGGGGACACAATGCAAAGCCCATATCCTATTTGCTTTTTATTTATTTATCTTTATTTTTTAAACATTTTTTTAATTGAAGTAGCTATCTTACTTGATAAAACGAGGTTTGATTCTTCTTTCTTTTCCCCCTCTATTGCCTTACTTCTCTGATGTTTATTTTCAGTCTTTGCTCCTTTTTCTCTGCATATTCTTTAAATGTTGGTGTTCGTTAGGTCCCTTTTCATTCATCTTCTCTTTTCATTTTACAAAATTTTGGGGCGGGGGACGAGCGCATCCACTCTCATGACATTAACTACCATTAATGTTCCAAAGCTTCTCAAATCTATTCCACTAAACTAGACCCCTCTCTGAGTCCCATTTCTACACATCAAGATGCCCAATGAACATCTCTTCTTTGATGTACCCCAATTTCAAACTCAGAAAATACATGACTGAGCTCATTATTTTCCCCACTCCCAATTTTCTCCTCTGGTGTCTTAAAGAATGTTAGAACCATTCTCCTACTCTTCCAGGTTAGAAATCTGGCAATCCTCCTAGTCTCCTCCCCCATCCTTACATCTAGTTGATGTTTTAATTCAGATCCTTCTGCATTTGTAGAATTCTGACCCTCATAGTTTCTTGTGTGAATCACTATCATAAACTCTGTACAGGACCCCCTGCCTCTATTCTCCAATATTCTCAAAAATGCAAATCTACTTATGCTACCTTCACAAAGCCTTTGAGATACAATCGGAAATCTTAAGAAGTCCTACAAGGACCACTCTGAGGTTAAAGGTTAGAGTGGTCTTGCTGAGTCCAATGGTTGGTAGACAAGGAAGATAGGTTTGATAAGCACTTAGCTATGTAGCCTGGGAGCTAGAGATTTCAGCCTCTGGACTTCAATTTATTATGTGGTCCATGAGAGCAAATTGCTGGCCTCCTTCAGGCATAAGTTCAATTTTTCCACTTCCTTGGACATCTTTGGAAGTCTCAGAAACACATTCAGTGCTATAATAACTTTATGTAAAAGGGACTAGTTTCAAAGTATTAATATGCTTTAATCTTTTGCAATTTGGTGTACTTGGAAATATCCCTTCAAGGGATGCTTAATGTGTAGGATTACATGCATTACATCAAAAGTGCAAAGAAAAAGAGTGACTATCAGCTTCTAAAATTGAAAATAAGACTTTAAACAAGACAACATATTATAAGATCAGCCTTGTACAAAAGGATTATAAAAATTCCTTCAGTATGTGAAAAATTGAGCCTATAGGACTCAGAATTTAGTGTCTCTCCCATAGTGTAAAAAGATTTCCCTCTGCCTCCGACCTGCACCATGAAGCTTACTCTCCCAGTTTACTGTTCCTACTGGATGCACATCTAGATTATAGTTCTGAGCCTACCTGGCATTCAGTTATAGCCATGTAACTGAGTTCTGGCCAATGGAACATGAGTGGAAGGGATCTGTATCATTACCACAACCTTATGTGTTTCCTAGCAACCTTATATGTAGGATCTCTCAAGAACTAAGAGAAGATCAGAAATATGTGATGGAAGAAACTTTGTCACTGTATGACCACATAGAACGGCATCTGATAGGAACACATGCATGGGACTGTGACAATATGAGTGAGACGGAAACTTTTTGTTATGTTGTCATAAATATTGCTAGGTATCTTTGTTACAGTAACTAGTGTTCTCCTAACTACTACAAAGATATGATTCAGAGGACATGAAAAGCTTTTACTGGGAAAATTAAAACCACAATGAGATATCACCTCACACCTTTCAAAATGGCTACCATCAATAAATCAACAAACAGGTTTTGGCTTGGATGTGGAGAAAAGGGAACCCTCATGAATTGTTGGTGGGATTGCAAATTGGTGCAGCTACTAAGGAAAACAGTATGGAGGTTCCTCAAAAATTAAAAATAGAATTACCTTATTACCCAGCAATTCCACTTCTAGTATTTATCTGAAGAATTCTAAAACACTAATTTGAAAAGATAGGAGGTTGGACAATTAAGTTCGCAAACTTGTTGCAATGATGTTGCTAACCTTTTTTTGATATCAGAAGGATTATTCATTATGAATTTGTACCAACTGGACAAGCAGTTAACCAAGTTTTTGGAAGTGCTGAAAAGGCTGTATGAAAAAGTTAGATGCCTGAACTTTTTGCCAACAATTCATGGTTCTCACATCATGCAGCTCCCTCATGACACTGTCTGTGAGGGAGCCAGTAAACAAATAACTTTATTGGAACACCCCACCCTACTCACCTGATCTGGCCCCCAATGACTTCTTTCTTTACCTAAAAATAAAGGAAATATTGAAAGGAAGACATTTTGATGACATTCTGGACATCAAGGGTAATGCGACGACAGCTCTGATTGCCATTCCAGAAAAAGAGTTTCAAAATCGCTTTGAAGGGTGGACTAGGTGCTGGCATTGGAGCATAGCTTCCCAAGGGGAGTACTTCAAAGGTGACCATAGTGATATCGAGCCATGAGGTATGTAGCAATTTTTCTAGGATGAGTTCACAAACTTAATTGTCCAACCTCCTATATGCACACATATGTTCATTACAGCGTTATTTGCAATAGCCAAGATATGGGAGCAATCTAAGTGCCCATCAGTAGACGATTGGATAAAGAAGTGGTACATATATACAATGAAATATTACTCAACTACAAAAAGAATGAAATCTTGCCACTCAGAACAACATGGATGGACATAGAGGGTATAACGCCAAGCCAAATAAGTCAGACAGAGAAAGACAAATACCATATGATTCTGCTTATATGTGGAATCTGAAAAACAAAATAAATGAACAATCAAAACAGAAACAAGCTCATAGACATAGAGAACAAACTGATGTTTGCAAGATGGGAGGGGGTTTGGGGACAGGGTGAAAAAGGTGATGGGATTAAGACGTACAAATTGGCAGTTACAGTATAGCCATGGGGATGTAAAGTACAGCATAAGGAATACAGTCAGTAATATTGTAATAACTGTAATACAATACAGTAATATTGTATTGTATGGTGTCAGGTGGGTACTAGAGTTCTCAGAGGGGAGGCGTCACTTTATAAATTATGTAAATGTCTAACCACTATGCTGTACACCTGAAACTAATATAAAATAATATTGAATGTCAACTGTAATTGAAAAACAAAAAGCTTTTACTGGGTTCAACAGGTTGTGAAAAGGAGGAAGGAAGGATGGAAATGCAGAGAGACTGGCAGGCGTTGGGTTCCCATCATTTCTCTCCAAACTTTGGCTTGGACAACAGAGGTCTGGTGTGTGAGACAAGGTGAGGAAACATCAACTATCCGGGACTTTTCTTCTCATGTGGAACTTAGGAAGGAGATGCCTTACAGACTGTACCAAACTCTGAATGACTGCATCAAAATACGCTCAAACGCTTAGCAAACGGGGGGAAGGAGGGGCTGAAGAATTTCCAGAATTTAATTTTTTCAAATCACTCTCAATTCCTTAATTATGGCTGGGATCTAGATATTTTCTCATCCCCTTGAAGGAGAACCCAGAATCCCCTGAGAGGCTGGCTAGAGAGCTTACAAGTGTGTCGGAGGGGTGTCACTATGGAGGAGGGAGTGAAGTGGCTACGACAAGGGCTACAGGGTAGACAGAGCCAGCTCTCTCTCTCTGTGTGATCTGTAACACTAGCGAGGGCAGAGATGGGACTGCATCAGCCAGGGAAGGATATTGAATCCTTAGCACAGTACAGGCCAGCCTATGAGTTACATCATGTCCCAACATAAGCCACAAATGTCAGAATGGCACGTGGTCAAGTGGTGGATAAAGGATCTTGCAGTGGAGACAGAGGCAGAGGGGACAGCAAAGATCAGAGGACCTTTCTGCCCCTGCTATAGGAGATTACGTGAGCCACTTACCTCCCCATAGTCTGTGTTCTAGATATCACGTTAGTAGGAGAAGGGGTGAAAGCAGAAATCTGAGAGACATAAAACCGAGTTATCCAAAGGAGAATTTTAAAGCAGTTGGATAGGGAAATGAAATTCTGGTAGATTAAACATTTAAAATAAATGGAGACAGTATGAAGTAGAAAAATCAAAATAGCATAAATCAACAGGTATAATTGATGCCACTACCTAGCAGGACCGTAGTTCAAAAGGAAGCGTGGGCCTGTTTTAGAGATTAAAGGAACCACAGATTATTTGCATATTTGAGTTCTGCTAGATGGTACTCTCATCTGCCTTCTGGGTTTTTTCTCTTTTCTCTCCTCTTCCCTCCCGTCCTCCTTCCTCTCTCCCTCCCTCCTTCTCTCCCTCCCTCCCTCCCTTCTTTCCTTTCCTTTTTTTCTTTCAATAAAATCATTCTATCTATCAAAGCAAAAGACTTCTATTTTATTTTCCTCTTTTTCCACTCTCACTTCTCACTGAAAATCATCTCCCTTGCTCAGCCATGCCCACACCCCATTATCTCCTGGCCTGAAGGAGAAAAGAGATGTTTTCCTGTTGTACGCAGGGGACCCACACTGAACCTTGTTCGAGGTCCAAGTTTGCCTGAGACACGTTTTGTGTTTGTTTGTTTTCCCATTACCTTTCACCACTTCTTAAGACAGGAAAACTCTTATAGTCGAAATGTCTTACAAGTTTCCAGGCAGAGGAGAGAGTTGTAGAGTTGTGACCCTTGTCATTTCTCGAGCGTGTGTGAACTAAGCGATGCGTCATGATATCTCTTCATTCTATTGTCTCTCAGTTGAGCTTTTTTTGGCATTGAAAACAAGTGGTTGGATTTAACCTTAAATTTGGATCCCTAATTCTTTGCTTAGGATGTCTACAAAAAGATGTCTTTACTCGTATGATGCAGCCTTGAAATGAAAATAAATTCTGTACACGGAAGACTGTTTGTCATGTACACCAGGCTGTGGAATTAAAGGGTGTTGAACTTGCCAAATCTCTTGGAACAGATCACAGGCTTTTCAAAGTAGAAGTCAGTGTGGTTGATTTGTTTTCACAGGGACTGTTATTTAGTGACGGAATATCAACCTGTCAAAAGATTCTGGCTAATTTTAGAAGTCATTTGCCCTATAGTAATATGTAATTTAATAATGGAAAAAACAAAACTCTGAGTTTAACCAAATTGGAAATGTAGAGGAGGAAATCCTAATATAATTTGATATGGCTTAAAATTTATGATCAATCTTAAAAAAAGTCAAGACCACAGGCATGAAAAGCTAAATATAACCAACTGCCAAATGACTGGAAGTGATTTAGAGGAATCTCTAGACCCCCTAGACTCTCATAGGCTAATAGTGTCAAAAAGGTTTAGATACAAATTCTGATTTAGGTATTGAAAAAAATAGAGTTTAGTTAGTTTTAAAGGAAATGAGTACATTTAGTGTAGTGTTTCCATTTATTTCCCTTGAAAACTCTTAGAAAATAGTCTATCTTATTATCAGTGGCCTCTTAGACTCAAGAAAATATGGAAGTTATTTTCCTCACCCTACTTCATGATCTTGTCTCTGCTTTCCAACTGATCTCTCAACATTCCTAACTCTTATTGTACAATCCAGCTACCCTGAACAATTTCTAACTCCGTAAACATACTATGCTTTCTCGACTTTTTATACTTAATGCACATCCTCGGCTTGTTCTATACTGCCCTTTTTCTAACCCTCAAATGCAATTTTTCTGGCACACTTCTGCTCATACTTTAAGACCCAGCTCAGATATGACTTCTCTAGAAAATCTTCCCTGACTACGTACTGTCTGCATGTTACACCCATAATGCACCGTCTCCGTATTATACAATTCCCATATTGCTTATCTCTGGCGGTGCACTTACAGTGCAGTCTTACATTTTTACTTGCATCAATTCAACAGCCCATAAACAAAAGCAAACACATTTTTCATGCAGCTTGGCCCCTAAATAGAAGCCAAATGCTTCAGCTGGTGCTTAACTGAAGAATCTGTGTTCTGTTTTTATACTGGGGGTGTGTGATCAGAGTGTGTGTTAGATTTGGTGAGCTTGTACAGTTTGTTGTATAGAGTTGCAGACCTCAATTTGCAAAACAAAAACAAACAAACAAACAAACAACAAAACCAGAACTCATTCTAAATATTTTAAGCAAAGTGAGATGTAATTCGAGGAATCAGTCCCATACATATTCATCAGAGAGATAGAGGCTTATGGCTGAATCTTTCCAAAGAAGTTCCAGAGTAATAAGGCTACCTGACCTGCTAGGAATGCTGCTGGCTCTCTCAGAGTAGCAAACTGGAATTAGGGGGCCCCAATGACCTACTGAGTTCAAGAACACACTGCCATAGCTGCCATTCAGGCGTCGGGAAGCCAACACTATCCCCACTGCACCTACCTCTAGATCTCCACAGAGCTTGAGATGGACACTAGAACATTTGGGGGTGGGGGGAACCCAGAGTCTCTAGTACTGTGCCAGCAGCAAGCAGCAGGAAGATGGGTTTTTCCTCATTTGTGAGTTCAAGCTCATGCAAAGGACTACAGGACCGAGACAATCTGCACCAGGAAACCTGGCAGCAAGGGATTTTGGGGAAAAAAATTGTTTTTGCTCTCCACCGATCAGCAGGGCAAGAGGATGCTTTCGAAAGCTGAATCGCATGCCGATTGCTAATTCCCTATGTCCACCATAACCAGGTGTACTGTGCATTTCAAGCAAGGGTAGGACCTGTCCGGGGTAATTTTCTTTAGGCATTAAAACCTACATAGCTGCATATCTCACATAACTGCAAATCCATGATATATTCTAAGACAATGGCCTCTGTCTCTCAGTATATTTTCAGCTCTTAACAGAATCACTGCTATACTCATCTTTGGAATGCCGTGTCTAGTCCTGTGTCTTGTCTAATGACTGACTGAAGGTATGCGTCAGTAGACCAATGAATGATAGAAAAACTGTGTCCTTCGCTACTTTTTAGAGCTGACAAATCCTTTTGACTTTCATTGCCAACTTTTTTCTCTCCAGGGGACATTTGTCAGTGTCTAGAGACATTTTTGAGTGCAACTATTTCAGGGTCGGGGAGTGCTATTAATATCCATCGGGTAGAGATCAGGGATGCTGCTAAACATCCTACAATGCACAGGACAGCCCTCTGCAAGAAGAGTTATCCTGTATAAAATGTCAGTAGTGCCACGGTTGAAAAATATGCTCTAATTACTTCTTCCTCTCATTTCCGTCTGCCCAATATTTTTATGTCAATAGATCAGAAGCCTTGAGAATTTGGACTTTCTCAGAATTCAGATCCTCATAAGTATTTTTCTTTTTTGGCAGGGGTTTCCCCCGTATTCTCTCATTCCATGTTAATCATTCTATCCCCACATGTAGTTTAAAAGGACCTCCCGGGCACTGCCTGGCCTTCAAGTCCTTATATTAGAATTTTACTAGAGGAAATTTTTGGAGTGTCACTCTTTAACTTCTTGTCTTATTCAATCTCACAGCTCTAGGTTTGGAATTAAGTTTCATTCAATTTAGAAAATATCTCATAAAACTGAGCCATATTATTTTAATATGTTTTGGACTTTGATGGACAATATACCAATTTTACTGAATTAGTCAATTTTTGACTTTCTTCTTTTTAAAAATATATGACGATCGCTTGGCCAGTAGTCTTCAAAAACAATGAAATTCTGTCCCTAAAATGAACTTTCTAGAAAGATCCAGAAATGCTGTTAGTTTATAGTAATATATCCCTTTTTATAATTAAATCTTTTGGAAGTATACATATCTCACAATTAAATAATTATCTCATTAAATGCTTATAGTTAAAACATAAGTATTTAATCACAATTAAATTCATATGTGTCTATAAAGAGAACAGTAAGTCAGTAGAGGTCTTGAAGCCAGAATTATATAAAACTCAGTTTATGCATCTATCAGATGTTATTGAGCACCTGCCATTCCCCTCTGCTTACCGTTGAGAATACTTTAATGAACAAATTATACCCAGTCTCTACCCTTATGGACTTTACATTATTTAGGTAGGGTCTCCCTACTAGATAATCACCCAAATAGGGTTTAATTTCTATGGTGACAAGTCCTATAGTTGAGAATCACAAATTGGTATGAAAGTAAATAGGACATCTATCTCTAACTTAATAGGGAGACATTTCCTTAAGAAAATAGTAATTAAGCTCATACCTGAAAGATGAGTAAGAGTTAGCTATGCACAGTCTGGAAGAAACAGCATTTATGGCATATACAATATCTAGAAGCAAAAAAGAGCTTGTTTGTTCAGGAAATACAAAGAACAATTTTGGATTTAATACTTAGTACTGGGAAATCATAAAATGGTTTTAATAAAGGAAGGGCTTGATCAGGTTTACATTTTTTTAAAATTTATTGGGGTAACAATTGTTAGTAAAATTACATAGATTTCAGGTGTACAATTCTGTATCACATCATCTATAAATCCCATTGTGTGTTCACCACCCAGAGTCAGTTCTCCTTCCATCACCATGTATTTGATCCCCCTTACCCTCATCTCCCACCCCCCACCCCCCTTTACCCTCTGGTAACCACTAAACTATTGTCTGTGTCTATGAGTTTTTGTTTCTCATTTGTCTTGTTCTTTTGGATTTATATACCACATATCAGTGAAATCATATGGTTCTCTGCTTTTTCTGTCTGACTTATTTCACTTAGCATCATACTCTCAAGATCCATCCATGTTGTCACAAATGTTCCTATATCATCTTTGCTTACCGCCAAATAGTATTCCATTGTGTATATATACCACAACTTCTTTATCCATTCATCTATTGAAGGACATTTTGGTTGTTTCCATGTCTTGGCCACCATAAATAAAGCTGCAATGAACATTGGAGCACACGTGTCTTTATGTATAAATGTTTTCAGATTTTTTGGGTAGATACCCAGGAGAGGGATTGCTGGGTCATATGGTAATTCTATTTGTAATTTTTTGAGGAACCTCCACACTGCCTTCCATAACGGCTGCACCAGTCTGCATTCCCACCAACAGTGTATGAGGGTTCCTTTTTCTCCACAGCCTCTCCAACACTTGTTACTACTTGTTACTACTTGTTGATGATAGTCATTCTGACTGAGGTGAGATGATATCTCATTGTGGTTTTTATTTGCATTTCTCTGGCGATTAGTGATGTTGAACATTTTTTCATATGTCTATTTGCCATTTGTATGTCCTCTTTGGAGAAATGTCTCTTCAGGTCCTCTGCCCATTTTTCAATTAGGCTGTTTGTTTTTTTGTTGTTGAGTTGCATGAGTTTCTTGTATATTTTGGATATTAGCCCCTTATCGGAGGCACTGTTTGCAAAAATCTTCTCCCATTCAGTTGGTTGCCTCTTTATTTTGTCGATGGTTTCTTTTGCTGTGCAGAAGCTTTTAAGTTTCATATAGTCCCATTCGTTTATTTTAGCTTTTACTTCCCTTGCCTTTGGAGTCAAATTCATAAAATGCTCTTTGAACCCACGGTCCATAAGTTTAGTACCTATGTTTTCTTCTATGCAGTTTATTGTGTCAGGTCTTATGCTTAAGTCTTTGATCCATTTTGAATTAATTTTGGTACATGGTGACAGATAGCAGTCCAGTTTCATTCTTTTGCACGTGGCTATCCAATTCTCCCAGCACCATTTATTGAAGAGGCTGTCTTTTCTCCATTGTATGTTTTTTGCTTCTTTGTCAAAAATTATCTGTCCATATTTATGTGGTTTTATTTCTGGGTTCTCAATTCTATTCCACTGGTCTATGTGTCTGTTTTTCTGCCAATACCATGCTGTTTTGATTATTGTAGCCCTGAAGTACAAGCTAAAGTCAGGGAGTGTGATACCTCCAGTATTGTTCTTTTTCTTAAGATTGCTTTGGCTATTCGGGATCTTTTGTGGTTCCAAACAAATCTGATGATTTCTTGTTCTATTTCTTTAAAAAATGCCATTGGGATTTTGATGGGGATTACATTAAATCTGTATCTTGCTTTGGGTAATATGGCCTTTTTAACTATGTTGATTCTTCCAATCCATGAGCACGGAATGTCTTTCCATTTCTTTGTGTCTTCTTCAATTTCTTTTAAAAATGTCTTCATTTTTAAAGAGTAAAAAAGTTTTCAGCATATAGGTCTTTCACATCCTTGGTTAAGTTTATTCCTAGGTATTTTATTCTTTTTGCTGCAATTGCAAAAGGAATTGTTTTTTGTATTTCTTTTTCTGAGATTTCATTGTTAGTATATAGGAATGCCATGGACTTTTGTACGTTGATTTTGTAGCCAGCAACTTTACTGTATTTGTTGATTGTTTCTAATAACTTTTTGGTGGAGTCTTTAGGATATTCTATACATAGCATCACATCATCTGCAAAGAGTGACAATTTAACTTCTTCATTCCCAATTTAGATGCCTTTTATTTCTTTCTCTTGCCTGATTGCTCTGGCAAGGACTTCCAACACTATGAATAGCAGAGGTGATAGGGGACAGCCCTGTCGTGTTCTTGAACGTAGAGCAAAGGGTTCAGTTTTTCACCGTTAATTATGAGATTAGCTGAGGGTTTGTCATATATGGCCTTTATTATGTTAAGGTATTTTCCTTCTATACCTATTTTATTAAGTGTTTTCATCATAAATGTATGTTGTATCTTGTCAAATGCTTTTTCTGCATCAATTGATACAATCATATGATTTTTGTCCTTTATTTTGTTTATGTGATGTATCACATTGATGGATTTGCAGATGTTGAACCATCCTTGTGCCCCGGGGATGAACCCCACTTGGTCGTGATGAATAATCTTTTTAATGCATTGTTGTATTCGATTTGCTAGAATTTTGTTTAGGATTTTTGCATCTGTATTCATCAGAGATATTGGTCTGTAGTTTTCTTTTATTGTGTTGTCCTTACCAGGTTTTGGTATCAGGGTAATGTTGGCCTCATAAAATGAGTTAGGGAGTACTGTCTCTTCAATTTTTTGGAAGAGTTTGAGCAGGATTGGTATTAGATCCTCTTTGAAGGTTTGGTAGAATTCACTAGTGAAGCCATCTGGTCCCAGACTTTTGCTTTTGGGAAGGTTTTGGATGACTGATTCAATTTCGTTACTGGTGATCGGTCTGTTTAGATTTTCCAGTTCTTCATGGTTCAGCCTTGGAAGGATATATGTTTCTAAGAACTTGTCCATTTCTTCTAGGTTATTGAATTTGGTTGCATATAGTCCTTCATCATATTCTTGGATGATCCTTTGTATTTCTGTGTTGTCTGTGATAACTTCTCCTTTTTCATTTCTGATTTTGTTAATTAGTCTTCTCTCCTTTTATCTTAGTGAGTCTAGCCAAGGGTTTGTCAATTTTGTTAATCTTTTCAAAGAACCAGCTTGTTGTCACATTAATTTTTTCTATTGTCTTTTTGTTCTCTATTTCATTTCATTTCATTTAGCTCTGATTTTTATTATTTCCTTTCTTCTGCTGACCTTAAGTTTCATTTGTTTTTCTTTTTCTAGTTCTTTAAGGTGTAACATGAGGTTATTTATTTGGGATTTTTCTTGTTTCTTGAGATAGGCCTGTAATGATATAATTTTCCCTCTTAAAACTGCTTTCGCTGCATCCCAAAAATTTTGGTAGGATGTATTTTCATTGTCATTTGTTTCTATGTATCTTTTGATCTCTCCAATAATTTCTTCTTTGACCAGGTCGTTCTTTAACAGTATGTTGTTTAATCTCCATGTATTTGTGTTTTTTCCTGCTTTCTTTTTGCAGTTGATATCCAATTTCAAAGCCTTGTGATCAGAGAATATGCTTGGTATGATTTCAATCTTTAATTTGCTGAGGCTGATTTTATGTCCCAATATACGGTCTATTCCTGAGAATATTCCATGTACACTAGGAAAAAATGTATAGTCTGATGTTTTAGGATGCAGTGCTCTATATATGTCAATTATATCCATTTCATCTGTGTCATTTAGGGCTGCTATTTTGTTATTTATTTTCTGTTTGGATGATCTATCCATAACTGTCAATGATGCATTTAAGTCCCCTAGTATAATTGTGTTTTGGTCAATTTCTCCCTTTTGTTCTGTTAGTAATTGCTTGGTATATTTTGGTGCTCCCTGATTGGGGGCATAAATATTGATGACTGTTATGTCTTCTTGTTGTATAGTCCCCTTTACCATTATGAAATGTCCATCTTTATTTCTTGTTACCTTTTTCCCCCTGAAGTCTGTTTCATCTGATATCAGTATGGCTACACCTGATTTTCTCTGGATACCATTTGCTTGGAGTGTCAATTTCCACCCTTTCACTTTGAGTCTATGCTTGTCCTTGTAGTTGAGATGTGTCTCTTGGAGACAGCATATGGTTGGGTTTAGTTTTTTGATCCAATCTGCAACTCTGTGACTTTTTATTGGTGAGTTCAGTCCATTTACATTTAGGGTGATTATTGATATGTGAGGATTTCCTGTCATTCTATCTTTAGTTTTCTGGTAAGGCTGTGTCTCCATTGTTTCTTTGCCTTTTTGTTGTTGTCTGTTATTTCTGTGTGGTGGTATTCTATGATGTTTCCCTCTGTTTCTTCTTTTATTACACTATATATTTCAGTTCTGGATTTTTTTTTTGAGTGGTTACCCTTAAGTTTATGTAAAAGAAAGTTTGATATTTAGAGTATTCCATTTTCTTCAGCATGCTTACTTTCTCCATTCCCATATTCCGGTTCAGGCCTTTACTCTCCCCCTTTTTATGTTTTGGTTGCCACAAATTGTCCCTGTTGATAGTCGAATAGCCTCCTTTAGTATTTCTTGTAGTGCAGGTCGTGTATTAGAAAATGCCCTCAGCTTCTGTATGTCTGGAAAGGTCTTTATTCCTCCTTCATATCTAAAGGATATCTTTGCTGGATATATTATTCTTGGCTCATAATTTCTCTCTTTCAATAGTTTGAATATTTGGTTCCACTTCCTTCTGGCTTGTAGTGTTTCTGCTGAAAAATCTGATGATAATCTAATGGGCTTTGTAGGTTACCATCTTCTTTTCCCTGGCTGCCTTGAGGATTCTTTCTTTGTCGTTGATTTTAGACAGCTTCAATACAATGTGCCATGGAGAAGGCCTGTTGGGGATTGAGGTAATTAGGTGTTCTATTTGCTTCTTGGATTCGAGGATCCAGTTCTGTCCACAAGTTTGGGAAGTTCTCATCAACAATTTGTTTGAATATATTCTCTGTTCCCTTCTCTCTTTCTTCTCCTTCTGGTATGCCCATTATTCTTATATTGCTCTTTCTGAGAGCATCAGAGAGTTCTTGTAGAGTTCTTTCATTTCTTTTGAGTCTCAAGTCTTTTTCTTCTTACATCCGTGTCATTTCCAGGTTTCTATCTTTGATGTCAGTGATTCTTTCCTCCATCTGGTCAACTCTACTACCTAAGCTGGTTATTTCATTCTTAATTTCTTCTATTGAGTTCTTAATCTCCAGAAATTCTATTTGGTTCTTTTTTAAAATTTCAATCTCTTTCATAAAATGCTCATGTTTTTCTTTGATTGTGTTTCTGAGTTCATTAAACTGCCTTTCTGTGTTTTCTTGCATCTCGTTGAGTTTTTTCAGAACTGCAATCTTGAATTCTCTGTCATTTAAGTCACATATTTCCATATCTTTAAGTTCCTTTTCTGGAGACTTTTCACTTTCTTTCTGAGCTGTCTTGTTGCCTTGGTTATTCATGGCAATTACTGATTTATTATTTCTCTTCCTAGACATCTACAGGAGTGACTTCTGCAACAGGCTGATAGGAAGAGGTCTTTCTTTTGTTTTCCAGTACTTTTTGATAGAATGCTTTATTTTCTCTCCGACTGCAGCCTTTTTTTTCTCTCTCACGTGGTAGTGCTATGTTTTCTCTGCACTATTCCAGCTTCTCACACAATGGGGGTATTCCCTGGGAGATGGGCTTCTCCTCTGTTAATAGTTCGCCTGGGTCACAGGGCGCAGTGTCCATGTGAGTATGCGGAGAGCTTTTGAAGTTCCAAAGCTCTTCCAGCACCAGATTCAGAGTCCGTATGTTTTAGCAGTTCTGTTTACTCCTGCAGGGATCCACCCAGATAGGTGGGGACAGGTGCGGGGTGAGTTGTGAGAGGTGGCCCAGAGCAATGGTGGCAACCACCACCACAGCCTGTCCTGCTTCCACAGCTCCCTCCCCTCTGCTGGAACTAGTTGGCCTGGGAATCTGTGTCTGTGGTCCACAGTTCTCAGAACAGCAAATATTCTGTTCTTTTGATCTGACACTGCTACTGTTCTGCTTCTAGCACCGGACTGGTGGGGGCGGGCGAGCTATGGGAGGGTAGGAAGGGGGCGGCTAGTCTCAGTGCCCAAGGCTTCCGTTCTCTGCTCGGCAGTGAGGGCTTAAATCACCGTTTTCAGTCTTCTTCCCTCAGTCTTTTCTCCGAGGTCTCTGCCGTGAGCGTTGGGTTCAGCTGTGTTATATGCTGCCCCCTCAGCCCTGTGGGCCATAAGCGGAGCCCTAGGAGTCTGAGTTCTTCCCTCTCCTGCAGCTGCGGTAGTTGCGGGATGCAGCGAGCTCGGAGCGCTGAGCTAAGTCTGCGTCCTACGCCCGCGCGGATCCATCTCTGTGCTTCTCCCTTCCCATTTCCCCAGCTCGTGTGATCCGCCCACCTTTAGGTGAATTCAGTAGTGGGCCTCTTCGTCTTGCCTGTCTGCTGTGCGGGGAGTCCTTTGTGAAATTATAGTTGTTCAATTAGTTGTAAATTCCAGGGGAGATTTACAGATGACAGGCTCACCTCACGCTGCCATTTTGATGACGTCTCCAGGTTTAAAGTGGTTGCTCTCACTGCTATGTGAAAAATGGGGCTGGGGAAAGAAAAAGTAGGCTAGAGGAAACTAGTTAGCGGGTAATTTGAATAGTCCAGGTGAGAGATGATAGGGACTTAAATTGGAAAGCGATGGATTTAGGAGGTAGGGTCAACTGCAGTTTTGGGGTGCGGATGGGGGAGAATCTTTGAAGGACAGGGACGTGTTAAGGATGGTACACAGGCTTCTGATTAGAGCATCTGGGAAGATGTTGGTACCATTTACCATGATAGGGTATGCAGTTTGGGGGCAACGTGGTTATAGATAATGTTTACTATGGGCATGTTGTGTTTGAGATTCTTGTATCACACTCAAGTGTCCCAAATGGAGATATTGTAAACATTTGGATCTACGAGTCTGTAACTCAGAAGAGCGGTCTGGGATGGAGATAGGATTTTGAAACCATCGTCTATAAATGGTGTTTGAAGATACAGAAGTAGGTGATATCACTTTGGGAGAGAACTGAAGAGGGCCCAACACTGAGTCCTGAGGGTGGTCTACGAATAAAGACTGAGTAGAGGAGACAAAATGTCCTGACAATAAGTCAGAAGTAAAACAAGCAAAGTATTCGGGATATGGAAGGATGGAAGGCAAGGAAAGAAACTCGCTAGAGAGAGGAGTGGAAATCCATTTACAAAGGAATTTGAGAGTTCAAATAGAATAGATATGAACATTTTCATTGACTTGGTAACACGGAAGCTATTGGTGCCTGAATGCTTGAATTTAGGTGGTAAGCACAGAGGCCCGATTGGAGTGGACTGAGAGGTAAATAGTAAGAGGAAGTAGAAATTGAAGCTATAGCTATATATTTCATAACTGTGAGAATAGATAAGATTTTAGTTGGGTAGGTAGTCTAGTAAAATTGAGATTTTTTGTTTGTTTTTTTAAGATAGGAAAGACTATAGCATGTTTAAATGATAATGAAAAATGTCCCATAAAAAAGCAGAGTTTGAAGTTATATAAGAGATAATGTATATAATCCAGAGGAGGAGGTTCCTGAGAAAGTGCGAAGAGATGGGATTCACAGCACAGATCAGGAGATTTTTCTATGACAGGAAACAGTTCTATTTAGTAACAGGGAGAGAGAGAGAGATAATGAGTGTGAAGTTTAGAATTTTTAACTATGATTCTCCTTTGGAATGAAGTCTGACTTAAATCCTCTAGAATGAATGATTTACTGATCTGAGGTCATTTGCTCATACACCTCCAGAGCTTGAAATAAGTATCCATATTACTGGGAGAGTAAGGAGTAGGAGGTCATTTGTGGATGCTTTTCTACTAGGGGAGTATTTAAGAGAGAAAGTGCCATAAGCTTCTTTGAAGTGACTTGGCCTCTATGTCACTCCACTGGCCTGGAGACTGAGTACCTACACAAATTGCAGGCCTCCCGTCTCACACCCAGACTCACAAGGTGATTTGGATAAGACCCCCAGGCAAATGACCAAAAGTGGGTGAGCATCCAGCAACCAAGAGAGTCCTGATGGGCTGGTAGACTTCCTCGGGAATGGATAACACTGTGAGGCTAGTTCTTTGCCTTTGTCTTTGATGGCATAAGAATAGAAAGATTTACTAAACTCCTAAGATGCAGCAGCAGTTTGGGCTGTGTTAGTGGCCATGGCAATATGTCAATAAGAATTGCATTTGACTGCAAGTTACCAAAAAATCCAGCTACATTGGCTTAAACAATATGGGTTTAATTTTCATGCAATAGTAAGTCCTCCAGTACAGGTTGCTGGTGTTTCAGTGGCTCAGCAATGTCAGGGCTGGCGTCTTTGTGATCCTCTTGACCTTTCCTGACGTTCACAATAGAAGTGCTGAAGTTCCAGCCATTATTTCTGCTTTCAAAGCAAGCAGAAGGAGAAACTTGGAAGTACTTACAGTTGCTCATGTGTCCCTTTTTATCAAGAAAGCAAGCTTCCCCAGAATTCTCTCCAGCAGATCTCTGCCTACGTCTGGGGCCAGGGGATAAAAGGAAGCTAAAAAAAAAATATTTAACTACGTAGCCTCTGTAGTGGGAGGCATCATAGTAGAAGAGCATGACAGGAGTTCTGAAGGAGAGAGAGGGTACCGAAACCTGTGGTAGTAGCCGTGGCAAGCCATGGCCGGGGTCAGAGCGGAGGAAGCGAGAGTCACCACATAGTAATAGCTCCAAAGAGACTAAAAATAGTTTGGCATCAGAAAAGTGAGAAGAGGAATCATCAGGAATGCCAAAGCTCTGGGAACCTCTAATCCATTCCCTGGGAGCCTCAGAATGGTATCACATCTGTTTTACTCACTAACATATTCCAAGTACTTAGCATGATGCCTATTCTATAGTAGGCTCTCAATGATTGTTAAATTGATTAATGAATAAATGAATCATCTATGACCATGGTAAGATAAACCCAAGATGACTGTAGTAGGAACTGGTGCTGACTTGCTCAATTTGAGACTTATTTCAATGGAGTTGGGGTGACTTGGCAGATTAAAGTTGTTAATTTTCACAGACTGGAAAGAGGTCATAGCCTCTTCTTTTACCTTTCCAATGTACATCTTGGAAAGGGACCTACTTAAAAAAACACACAGAATTGTGGTGTTTGAGATAAGTTTCAGAGCTTTGTGGAACTTGGATTCTTACCTATTGTGGGGACTGCAGAAGAACATGCTGGGGAGAAGGTTCTGGTGTAGCCCAGCCCCCTCGGGTTCATGCATGTCTTTCTTATTCTTCAAGGATAGTCTGCACATTCAGTTAATGTGAGACCAGAAGATTTGGCTGGGGAAATTTCACTCCGGATTAAAAATTCCATTTGTCTGTGAGTTGAGCTTGTTTTAATAAAGTGAAATAGAGATGAATCTTAGACTGCCTGGTCCTTTTAAATGAGCCCTAGTGAATTGAATCTTTCCAATTTTTTCAGTCTTCTTTAGGCTGCTCAGTTGTGTAGTATTCCCAAAGTTATAAACACAGTGAAATTGATTTTACAATTGTGAAAATTCAAAATCTATGAATATTTTTTTAAAAGAGAAAAGGGCGAGTTATGCAAGCTATCTTGTCTCAGATTCAGTAATTTCCAAAAATGTGAACTTTTTGTTTAATTATTTTGTCTATGTTATTGTTGACTTTCTTTTTATTATTGCAGATGACAGAGTTAAGTTATAAGATCAGTGTTTCTGCAAAACATGCTTTTTATAAAAGCCATTTCAGTGAACTAGAACAAAAAACAACCAAAATACTTCCTATCCTTGCTTACAAATTCAAATAATTTGTTGGAAACTATAAATGGACCAGAATATTAGAGCAAATAAAGAGAGAAAAATTAGATTAAGACCCTTTTTCATATATTTTCTCAGGGTGGAGAGTTCTTTTTTTTTGACTGACTACAGGAAAATAAGAAGTAAAAACAACTACAGTTAATGTTATTTCCCTAACTAAATGATAACTTCTTTCACTCACCTGTGTTTGAAATTCAGATAAGGGAACTTCAATTGTCTTCATTATGCAAAATAAATTCTATAATAAAATTTTATTGTATCTTATGATTAGTTCTGTGGTGGAAAAAAATGAGGGTTAGAGTAAAAACAGAAAGGCATGTGAGAAGAGTAACACAGGGAAGTTGACCAAAAATGGAAGACGTAGCAAGTATTTGGGAAAGTATGTTAGGGGGCTACCCTAAAGTGTTGCTCAGAGTGGAACGTCAGTCCAGGGTTAGATATGTAAATTAAAAAGTCATACAAAGAGAAAATCAGAGGGTAGTGTGGTTGCTAGCATGAACTGGAAACAGAAATCAGGACCTGGGGAGGAAAGTTTGGGGAATGGATACAGTGGTAAACAACCATGAGGGGAAGTTGGAGAAAAAAGACAGGTATGATGGTTAATTTTATGTCAGCTTGACTGGGGCACAGCATGCCCGGATAAGTGGTTAAATATTATTTTCGGGTGTGTTTGTGACAGTGTTTCTGGAAGAGATTAACATTTGAGTGGGTGAACTGAGTAAAGCAGATGGCCTTCTCCCATGTGGGTGAGCATCATCTAATCTGTTGAGGGCCTGAAGAGAACAAAAGGTGGAGGAAGGTTGAATTCACTCTCTTTCTGACTGATGAGCTAGGACATCAGTCATCTCCTGCACTCAGTGCTCCTGGTTCTCAGGCTTTCACACTCAGACGGAAATCTACACTACTTGCCTTCCTGGACCTCTAGCTTGCAGATGGCAGATCGGGGGAATTCTCAGCCTCCATTACCAAGCGAGCCAATACCTTACACTACATCTATTTTATATGTCTATCTCTGTAGCTATATCTGTATATCTATATGTATGTGTTTATGCCTATATATCTATATCTATCATCTATATATACATATATACAGAGGGTGCCGAAAAAATGTATGCACACTTTAAGAAAGGAAAAAATTATTAAATTTGTAATACTCAATATATACCGATAACAAAAGATGAATACAAGTCATGTTTGACTTCTGCAATTACAAGAGGTGCTCAAATGTCCAGTTGTATACATTTTGTGGCACTTCTGGATATACACACACACACATATATATATAATATATTTCATATATTTATATATTATATATATTTATTATATACAACATTATATATATATTCTATTTCTGGAGAATCCTGACTAATACACCAGGGATACCTGGAAGCAGAATCAAGATGAATAGGGAAAGGTCAACAATAAGGTTCATGAGTTGAAACCAGGTGGGAGAAAAGAGGAAAGACAAGTGTACATACCCTAGTCTGGCAAGTGAATATATGTGTCACCACATGGGCTGCTGCAGCATCCTGAGAAAAACTGAGATGGCAGGAGGAAAGAGGGAGAGAAATAGATATGAAGCGACAACGGCAAAGAGGAGGGAGAAACTCACAGGTGGAAATAATATCAATTTATCAATAACACAGGAAAAGAGATAGGGAAAGATAAATACTGCATGTATTAAAGAAGATAGTGAGAAGGAAGACAGGCTAAGAATGGTTCACTAGGTTTCACCTTAAGTGTATTAATACATGTTTCCTTTCAAATTCTGTTGTCCTCTTGCATGACAGGCTTTGCAGTAAGTTACCACAGTCCTTTAAAACCCATATAAGCTACTTAAACATTATTCACTTTAACTTTTAAAAAATACTTTAACATTTAGAGGTACTCTCTGAGGCTTTTACCAGAAGTATGTGTATGTGTGTGCTTATTATTATGACTTTTTCTTATCTATAACTATAGTGACCAGAACAATATCACTGACACTAGGCAAGGAAATTAATCAAAAGGTTTATCTATACATATATGAGGTGTGATTGAAAATATGGTGAATGTTTAAATAAAAAAATATTTATTACAGTAAAAGACACATTGCCATTAATCCCCCTCAAAACACTCCCCCTTGCTTTGAACACATTCATCCCACTGTTCTTGCCACTTTCTGAAGCAGTTCTGGAAGTCCTCTTTCGTGAGTCTCTTTACTTCTTCCTCCATCATGACAACCTCCTTGTCACACATCACTTCTTGTACAGCAATTTCTGTACAGCAACATTATGGTGTGTCCTCATCCACCTTATTCACCAGATCTGGCACTGTGCAACTTCTGGCTCTTACCCAAAGTCAAAATGACCATGAAAGAAAAACGTTTTGAATCAATTCAGGACATTGAGGCAGCCATGACAGTGCAATTAAAGATACTAGTGAAAGGGGACTTCCAGAGCTGCTTCAGAAAGTGGCAAGAATGATGGGATAAGAGTGTTAAAATCAAGGGGGTGTATTTTGAGGGGGATCAATGGCAATGTGTCTTTTACTGTAACATATTTTTTAAATTTAAACATTCACCATATTTTTTGATCACACTTCATATTTGGTGTGTATAGATATGTGTGTGTGTGTGTGTGTGTGCGCGTGTGTGTGTGTATACCTGATATATGGTTATAAATATGTATTTGATACCAGATATATGTATGTATATATGTGTATGTATGAATGCACATGCAATATTAGCATCTGATTCCGGATGGAATGCTCAGATAATAGAAGACCAACGTGGCAAATCTGGTGTTAGAAAAGGTCAAAGTTTCAAAGACAGTGGAACATGAACTGAATGATCTGGGGAAGGAGGCTTTGGTTAGGTGGCAGTAATTACAGATTTCTTACCCTTGATCAATGCATTGCCCTATTAATATGCCCCACACAAATGGTGAGAGGCACAGTTAAATGTGTCTTTGACCTCTAGGCCAGTGCATTTCCCCTACATCTTGCTATTCCTTTAGCTGTCAGAATGCAAGAATTCATTATGGCCTGAAGAGCTCCAGACCCACGGTCTGGAGCCCTGAGCTCTGGTCCAGACTCATAAGCTGGGTAACTTTAGGCAAGTCACTTCCACCTCTGGATCTCAGATTCCTCCTCAGTGAGTTGGACTAACTTTTTCATCCTCATTCTTTTTCTGCCTCAACCTCCTGGATAATTTCTGTTCATCCATTCAATAGTAATAATAGTAGTAGAGTTATATATTAGTCAGGATTCTTCAGAGAAACAGAACCAATAGAATAGATATAGATAACATAAAAAGAGATTTATTATGATGGATTGGCTCACAATGGAAACTAAGAAGTCTCATGATCTGCCATATGCAAGCTGGAGGCCCAGGAAAGCTGCTGGTGTGGTCTGGTTCAAACCCAAATGCCTGAGACCCAGAGGAGCCAATGGTTTAAGTCCCAGTCTGAGTCTTAAGGGCCAAGAACTGGATGGGCTGATGGTGTAAGTCCCGGACCAAGTCTGAAGGCTCAAAAACTGAGTGCTGATGTCCCAGCTCAAGCAGAGAATAAATTCACCCTTCCTCCACTATGTTGTTCTAATCAGGCCCTCAACAGATTGGATAACTCCCACTGCATTGGGGAGGGCATCTTATTTACTTGGTCTATTGATTCAAGTGCTAATCTTTTCCAGAAACACCCTCACAGACACTCAGAAATAATGTTTTACCAGCTGTTTGGGCATCCGTTAGCCCAGTCAAGTTGACACATACAATTAACCATCACAAGCTACATGGAACATTTATTGAGTACTTACTATGTGTCAGATGCTGAACAACATGCTTTTCCTCCTTTCATCCTCAGCATGACATTTTGCATTCTATTCTATTATTATGCACAACTTAGAAACAAGAAAGTTGGCTCAGAGAATTTAAGAAACTCAGCAAAGTCACACACTGGATGCCTACTGTAGCCCTCATTAATTCAGGCCTATCTAATATCTAGGTGTTTGCTCTTCATCCCTACATTTGCTGTTGCTTATACTCATGATTCTCAGATGGGGTAGGGGTAGGGTTATGTCTCCTACTCATGGACATGCCAAGATATTGGGGAGGGATTAATTTGCAAAAATCCACCAGGAGATGTAAAAAAGCTCCTTGGAGGTACTCTCACTTAAAGATCACTGAAGTTGGCCATCTTCAGCCTTCTTCGGTAACTAACTTTATTGGAATTCTGTTGCTGAGAAGGAAGGAACTTGAATTGTTATCCTTTGCAATAAGGTTGAATCTAGTCAATTCCATTGCTTGTTGTCCTCTAAAAGCCTGCATGAATCTGCCAGTCATCAGTTCCTCTTTGTCTCCTTCAATAGCTCACTGTTTTCAGAGCAGCCTCTGATCAGAAACTTAAGTCAGCTCTGATTTGTCTTCTTATCTTAACTCTTAGATAACATTGAATATGCTGGCGGGGTCGCCTATGATGCTCTTTTAATTAGACTTCCAAAGGCATAATTTTGTTAATATCACTATAACAATAAATAACCATGTCACTGATGGCTGTGATCTAATTACAGGCTGTACATCAAGCAACTATTCTCGTTATACTTAGCAAATATAAGTTGACTGAGGGTCACTATAAACGATAGTGGCACCCACATTTTGATTTTCTGATATCCGAAAGATATCAGAATATTGGCTTGTGAAAGCATCCCTCCTGCAAAGACTGGTGGAAAGAATCTATCGTCAGAATCAGACTGTCACCTGAGCAGATTTTCTTGCATTTCTTTTCCTATTCTCAGTGAGAATTGGGGAGAGGAGAAGCATCTGAAATTAAGTGGGATCCTTGACTAAAGAAAACAATTGGAAGAGTCCTCTTGAGAGTCGTTCCTGGAAGTTTATGCAGATTTTTTTAGAGCTTAAATGTAACCAAGAGTAGAAAAAGGGATACCATCACATCTTATTAAACTGCCTATGGAGGCACTGCCTTTGTATCTTCAGAGCGCATGGTGTGGTGCCTTACTTCTGCATGGCAGGAATATCCTTACTGTATGAAGGGCCACACCAAGCCTCAGCTGTTTCTCACTCCTAGTGGGAGTTTTCTTTCTTCTTCTCCTTCTTTCCCCTCTCCCTGACGCTGCCTCTGGTTGGGGTTCATCTTCCCCCACCACACACCCTTGCATCCCAAGCTTTCGGTAAAAAGAGTGGGTGGAGAAGGGGAAAGATGAGAGGATGTGCCAATCTCTTATCTTTGTCACAAGAGCCCACTAGAGCAACACTTCTACCTGCATGTTCCATTGGTTTAACCATTAATTTGCTCCACTGACTCCATCAGCCACTAACATTTCATAGCTCAGAAAGGCTTGGGGTTTCACACTAATCACAAATAGAGTTATTGTCCAAGTATATTGTATTCCAAAAGACAAATGAGGGAGCAAAGCCTACACTTTTTGCTTCTACCTCGCCATCTCTACTATCTCTGTCACCAAGTATTGAACATTATTGTGTGCCAGAACTTAAGCCAAGTGCTTTACATGTATAATTCTCTCCCTTCTAGCTCAGCTTTCAATCCTTCATCACTGTAAACGATGACCCTGGCCACACTGCACCCTTATTCCCTAGACTAGATTCTTAGGAGCCACAAGGAACCCTTGTTTCCTCCCGCGCCCAAGAACTCCCCACATCCACTTCTCATCCCTAGAATTCCTGCTTTGGCTCCCAGTAGATACTATTTTTGTCCCTCTTTTCCCCAAAGTATACTCTTAATGCCATTGATCTGTGAAATTTTCACTCCACTAGCAGATAGAAGGGAGAGCAAAGACAGTGGGGACCCCGATTAAGTTGTCAGGACTACTGCTCTTGTAGTTATTTCCCTGAACACACTTTGCATGGGAAAACACTAAAGCTTGGCTCCATGGTTTCATCAATACCAATGTCTTAGGGATATTGTAGTTGGCCAAAAAAATCCAACTCTGGTAATGTTTCTTTGTTATATGCATTCTGACTTGTAAACCGTGGATTTACAAATGAAGTTTTGGAGCACAACTGACTGCATTGGGTACTGTCTACATTTTGGGGGAGTATAGAACAATACAGAAAAGTTGTATTTTCATGGCTTGAAAAATTAACCTTAAGACGTTACTTTTAGGAAAAGCAATGTCTTTTTCTACATGAGACTTGTGTGTATCCCATAAAAAACAAAACAAAAACTAAAGTAAGTTTTCAATGAATTGTGTAGTTATTTACTCCAAATCTAAGCAACAGGCCAAAATAATTGGCAACTGGAGAGCACACCACTGGAAAATATGTTCCTTTGGGACAAGACCAGTGTCTTTTCTAGCTCTATTTCTTCATAGTCTAGCTCAGCTAGTTTCTTCCTGGCATAGAGTCAGATTTCAATAAATGTTGGTAAATGTTGTTTTTGAATGAACAGAATGCTCTTAGTGTCTGTCTATGCAAGCAAGCATTCCAAACTGAACCAAATTATTTTATCTTAAACCAGGTCTCTCCCTTTCTCCCCAAATACTTTTCTCTGATGCTTATTTTTATAGTGTGCAATTAAAGGTTGGTGAACGGCTTACAGATGATGGAATATTGGTTGAATGCCCAAACCAGGAGGAGAGCTTCACACCCTGTCTTATTCTTTCACGCTGTCTTTGGATGAAGAAGTCAAGTGTTGATTTGGAATTTTTATATTTAGCCTGTCACTTGGTTGTTTCATTATTTGTCTGGAGTCCTTTATGACTGATAAAAGGTGGCAGAGTTCTGAATGTGAGCTCCTTGAGGCAGGGTCTATATCCTCTTAATCTTCCTGCCCCCTTTCAACATCTAGCCTAGAGAAGGAAAAAAACGACTATCATTTGTTAAGTACCTACTAAGTCAGGCACTGTTCTGGGCATGTTATACACATTGTCTCAATTAACGTAACAGACTTATAACATAAATTATTCTCAATTTGAGTTGAGAAAACTAAAGAATGCAAGACTTAAAGAACTGCTAAAATCACATAGTTATAAAATTTACCATTGTACACCCAGCTCCTAGCACAGTACCTGATACATAACAAACATTCAGTAAATAGCTGTTCTTAGGTCTGTTCTTCTTTGAATGTTCTTGCTTTTTTCACTATTGAATTCCGCCTTCCCAATAATGTGTTTAGTTTGAGACATTTTGGTGAAAGCACAATGTTTGTATGTCATGTTTGACATACCCATTGTAAACATTCGTCTAGTTATATATGAGTATGTACCCATTTTTTTGGGGGGGGGGTTGGGCAGAATGGTGCTTTCTTTTCTGCCTTTTTAAAAATTCAAAAACATTTCCTGAGAACCTACCAGTAAAACTGATTTTTGTATTCAAGATAAACAGATAAGTTTCTATCGCTATCATAAAAAGCCGTGTTGTGAGGAAGACAGACATGGGAACGCAAAATGACAATATGGTAGAAATGAATGCTATTCTTATGTAAAATCAATGGGCATCCTCAGTTCTGCCTCAGAGAGACTGAGCTAGGGGGTAAGGATCACTGAATGTATCTTGAGGAAAATATATTGGAGTTGAGACTCAAATGACCAATTATCAACCAGACAAAAGAAGAACATCCAAGGAGTAGAAGCAGAAAATACAAAGAGACAAGGTTTGAAAAATCTGCAAGACATTTAGTGTGATTGGATGGTGATTTGCATGTAAAGTCATCATGGGAAGATGAGGATGAAGAAGTAATAATAATAAATGCCATTTATTTCACATTCACTGTACATCAATTAAATTGCTAAGAGCGTCACATAATAATATTCGTCATTTCTGGCAACAACCCATGAGTATAATTCTTATTTTAGGAATAAGCACACAAAGACCTTGGGAATTTAAGCTTTGGCATAGTTCCAAAGTTACACAGCTGGTAAGTGACAGAAGCAGATCTTAAATCAGGCCAGTCTGATGCCGAAGCCATTGTGCTTTACCGCTGTGGAACTCTACTTTCCAAAGGTAAAAATTCAGGGTGGAAAGGGTCCTGTAGGCTCTGCTAAGAAATTTGGATTTTATTTTGCTTTACATGAGGAGCAATGAAAAGATATTAGAGCTACTTTTTTTTTTTTTTTTTTAAATCACCTTTTAAGAATTGGATTATGGACCTGGAGGCTGGGATACCAAGCAGGAGATACTTTTATAAGGAGATATTATTAAGGCTTGTACCAAAAGGGTAGAGGTAGGAACAGAGATAGAGATGGATTTCATGCATTGTTGAAGATAAACAGGGAAAGATTTGATGGTTGACACAGCAAGAGGGAGAACAAGCTGAGAGTAATTCCCAGTATAGGGGTGTGGATAACTTGCATTGTGATGCTGTCAACGAGAGAACTACTTGTTAACAAGTAGAAGAGAAATGGGTTTGGGTCAGAAGACGGAAGAGTAACTAAGGTTAATTTTAAGAGTAAGGGGTATGAGATTGCTCTAGACATTGCAGTGGAGAAGATAGTCACTTAGGGTAGACGCTGAGGCGGTCCCAGAAGAGGCTGCGTTAGGAGTCCTTTGATTTGGGAATCATTAAAGTGAAGCATCAATATTTTAAGGCAATGGCACAGGAATCATCTAAGAAACTGAGAAGGATCTGCCAGAGTGATAGGGAAAGGGCCAGAAGATTATAGACAATATGATCCTACGAGCAGCCAGAAAGAGAATGGGAAGTGGGGACAAGGAGGGTGGGCCTGTCACTCAAAGAGGATGATGGGAGATGAGCAAGAGAGGCGGGGGACACAGGGATAAGGCAAACGCATACTTTTGTAAGCTAAGTACAAAGAACTGGTAGTGATGATTAAGACAGAGGAAGGAAGAGCACTCTGCCCACTGCTGGAGGAGGAATGTGGACAAGAGAGAACTAACTTCCTCCGAACCAAGAGGGATGGAGGTGAGCTGGGTGAGAGGCAGGTGACTTTGAAAGCAAGGACTGGTGAAAAATTATTTTCTCACATGTAGTTACAAGTTGAGTTACAATTTTAATGAGTCGTGAGAGCTCCTCTAGGTGATGATAATAAACAATTGACTCAAAAGCAAAATCCTCTTTCCTCACAGGGACCTTGGGTAAAATCCTCACAGGATCTTCAGGGAAAGTTTGAGACTCTGAGAAAATCATGTAGTGTCCCTCTCATCTTCTCCTCCTCTCACATTATTATGGAGGTAAAAACCAGGTTCAAATGAACATGGTGGGGATCCCTGAAGAGAAATATGAGATCCATTAAGAGTTGCAATAATAGACTGTTGGTACTTTACATTTATAAAATACTCGATGGCTTCTATTTCCCATGTTCCTCTAGGCCCCACTCCTGTGCTCATTTGTTTTCCTTCTGCCTCCTACACTGCCCTCACCACCGCCTCCTCTGCTTACCTTCTTATTACAGGCTATCACCTTCTCTTTTTTTGATAACAGAGCAGTTTTTATATTGTTCTTTGCTGCCCCTCCCCACCTGTAATGCATTAGAGTTACGTGTGCACACATTCTATTTATCCTATTCAGGGTTGTGTATCTACAGTACAGGGAATGTCTTCTACTTTTTCTTTATCCTCTGTGATCCCTTGCTATTAGTTAACACGGAAGGAATATTTTCTAAATTAATAGGACTATTCCCTTTTCACAGATAACACAACAAACCTAGTTGAGATGAACTAATAGAGCTTGCAAGTGCAGGGTTTAAGACTGTCCCAAACTGCCTTCTGATTCCCAGACCTATGCTCATCTCCTAAACTCTTGGCTTTTCTAGAAACAATAAGCAAGTGCTGTAAGGGGAGGAAAAGTGAAAGTCTGCATTCATCTAGAGGCTCAGGTGACCCAGGCAAATACCAGCTGTGTCACTTTGGACTCTCCCAGAAGCCACTGGTGAGGTCATTTGCCTGTGTCAGGGCTTACCTTCCCTGGTTCCTCTCTCATGTGAAGACCACGCCCAATATGCTGAACTAGAACTCTGGCTGCTCTTTGTGGGTACCTCTGACAGTGATTAAATACAGACAGACTTCTGGTGCCCCTACCAGAATGACGCTTCACTTTGTTAGCACAGCTATCCCATTAAAAACAAACCCATTTTATATACAGGCTTGCTTTAAGTAGGTTTATGGTAGTATAATGGAGGCTGCACCCATAGCATATTGACATATTTTAAAAGTTATTTGTGTACATATCTGTAAATTTGTAAAGAAGGACCAAATAAAATGCATCCATAAATGAAAAAAAATTGTAGTATATAATTACCGCCAGACTGGCACCACTCAATATTGTGTCATCTCATCATACTCCTCCTTTTGTTCCCTTTATAACCACCATAGTGCCTTTTTCTTCATTTGAAGCTGGGCTGTTCTTAGCTAATTGCCAAAGCCTTCTTTCAAATTATTAACTGAGAATAATTTAAGGTAGTTCTTTTACCAAGAATATTTATAGATTAACAGCAAATGACTCTCTATTGGTAGATACTGAGTTATATGCTGAAGGAAACTTTTTTTGTAGTTATTTTGCACGATGTTATGAAAAATTACATGTAGATGGCAATCATCTACTGTGTCTAAAAATGAAGGCCACCCTGGGTATGTAGTATATGGATCATACAAAAAAAAGACCGTGTCATATAAGAATCTGTGGCTGTATGGTGAGATTTATCTTGGTTCACAAATCCCCAAGGGTTTTTTTCCTTTTTCCTCTGTATCAAACCTATGAGACATGGTATTATTCTCATTTTATGAAAATCTAAAAAATACCCAGTACCATTTTCAGCCTTTCCCCCCTTTTCTAATGGCTTGATAGAAATAAAGCCGACATTGAAAAAAAAAACCATCCCATTTTGGAATGAATATTTTTCTGGCTTGTTCTTTCAATGCTCTTCATTTTTATAGCTGTAACATTAGTAGCCTTGACAGTGGCTATCTTTTTCACTCTATGCTGTTTAAAATTTTGTGAATAGAGCTTGTCTCTGGTATCACAAATCTTATCTACAAAGGCCACTAAAGTAAGAGTATACAGAAGACTGACTTGCAGCTACTGAATGTGTTTCTCATTCCCTTTACCCCTTTACTTTTGCTTCCAATTATCTATGAAATGGGCACCGGATGAGTCCTCATGAATTGCCCAGAGAAAACAAGAACATTGACAGAAAATGCACCACAATTTCCCAATGGGGTGATGTGCCTTCACTTACTCTAGACATATGGAAACTTTGTGGACCGTGGGCCCACAGTGAGCAAACTACCAAAGAGTTTACAGCAACTACAAAGACAGGTGAATGCTTAGAGCCACCAGGTTACATTTATTTTGTGCCAAGCAAAGCAGAATATAACTCTATAGTCGAGTTGCTTCCTCTTTTGAAGAACCAAAAAGACAGTAAATATAGTTTATAACAGAGAGACAGATTGTGGTCAAGCTCACAGTAGGCCCAGTGAATGGACGATATCTCTGGGTTATAAGTTGTGGTTCCTCAGGAGAGATCGTTGGCTTAGAAAGAAACCACTGGATGAATTCTTCTAACTTGGTAGCACTGAGAAAAAAACTCCAGTTTCCTCCATGGACAAAAGTTAGCTTGATTCATGTACTAAAGTCCAGGTAAATATAAATATTTGACTTTGCTCTTTCAGAGCTTAATGCATTTTGATGGTTATTTTTCTTTAAAATTTTAATTTTGGGAGAAATTGTTTTTTCTTCAAGATGATCAGTGGGCTTGGAACAACTGAGCATTCTCTCTGGTTCTGCTGAAGAGATTTCAGATTCTGTAGAGGCCAATGTGTTCTTCAAAGTTTCCGGTTGTGTGAGTTTGTGAAGCAGTTCCATGACCTCTTTACCCTTTTGTCCTCCTAGAACTTCTAAACAATGTATGCTGGGGCAAGAATTCTGGTTTTCCAGTTCCATCACCTTCTTCTTTAAAGCATCAATATCTTCTTTTATAGAGAAGACATCTTTAGTTATTATGCATTTTCTGTCTTCATTAACATTCATTATGGTTTCTAGTACCTCCAGTTGCTCCTGAAAAAAGTTAGTCTTTCCCTGGGTTTTTGATTCTGCACTGACAATGTCAGTCATTTGCCTGAGTAGTTCAATTTGGACAGTTTTAATATCTTGCAGCATTATTATAAGACTCATTTCTTTTTCACTGCTAATGTCATCTTGATCACAATCATAGGAAGTCATACGTGAATTTCTAGTTGTATCTGGGTACTGGCTCTTACAGTTATGGTAAACATTTTTGAGAGATTGTCTGAACTTGGAGAGATTTAAAGTCCACATCTGCCCAGCAGCAGCTTTTACCCTTTTGGTTTGAAGTTTGTACATCTTTTACATTGAAACAAGAGGCAAGGTGTTGGGAGACCAGATGAAAATAAAGAAAGAAGCAGTGTCAGAAGGAAATGATCTTTCTCTTACTATTTGTTGGATGTCTTTCTTGGTAGCATTGTGGAATGAGCTATGGAGAATACTAAGGTGAGAGTAGGCACTCTTAGATGGTTAGCATCTTATAGGGCAGTGAGATTAGAGAGCTCTGTGAAATAATGGTCAGCTGAATCCTTCATATGGTAATTATTGACCCGATGCTGATGTCACAGTGGCTGCTGGATTAGAATACATTTCATCTTCGGGCAGGAATTCTCAAAATGTTTGGTCACAGGACTGTTTTCCCTCATAAAAATTGAGGACCACAAAACTTTTTTTTATGTGGGTTATATCAATGCATATCCCATATTAGAAATTAAGAACGTCTTTCTTAGTCAAGACTAACAAAGTCTTAAGATATTGATTTGTTAAAATCAAAAATAATAAACCCATTACATGTTAATATAAATGACATATTTTTATGAAAAATAATTATATTTTCCAAAAGAAGATAGTAAGAGTGGCATTATTTACATATTGGCAAATGTTTTAAATACCTGGATTAATAGAAGACACCTGGATTCTGCTTCTGCATTTTTGTCTGTTGTGAAATGTTTTGATGGAAGTATATGAAAAAAATATGGCTTCATAGAAAGGTGTAAATGGAAAAGTGAGTATTTTAATAGCCTTTTCAGATAATTGAGGATTTATTCTGTGCAACTCTGCCCAAATTTGACAAATGATAATTGTTTAGAAGTTAGTTGCAATGTATAATCTTAGACCAGATCAATACTTTTACATTAAAATTCACTGGTCTATCTTCCATTTTTAATGGATGTATAACATTATGCACTGGTCATTTGGAAAATAATGATTCACTGAATTATGCGAATCTTCCAAATGATAACTTATTATATAATATCGTATTAATATCACCACTGATCTCACCAGAAATATCTTTGAGTATTGGGAAGAGGCCAAGCTCATGGTGGCAGATAAAATTTTCAAAAACTCAAATTTCAGCTTGACAAGCTTGAAATTTATTAAGCTTGTAGGCTGTTTTCCTTGAAGTGACAGGTTCCTCACATCCATTTTTTTCCCAAAAATGTGTGCCAAAATACCCAAATATGAATGCTACAGTTTGGTGCCAGTTTTTCTTTCAAGTAAAAATTACGTTCCATGAAAAAGCAGCTGGTTCAGTTTGTAACTTAAATTTAAGTACTTTTCCTGGAGACAACTTTGGAAAGCAGCAGAAGTGCTTTATGTATACTATCCATTACGTCACACATACTATTAAGAAGACATACTGAAGTGTTGAGATTTAATAAAATTAAAAATTTGTACTACTTCATCAAGGGCATTCTAGAGCTAAACTGGCTTTTTGTTGTTTTGTTTTGTTGTTTTTTTTTTTTTCTATGAATGGAGGTGAAAAATACAGTCACTGTTAGTACAGGTTAGTGCCATTGCCTTGGTTTGTGCTAAGGTACCAAGAGTTTTACTCACCATGCTTCTGCAATGTACCTTGTAAAATGAAAATGTCAACATAGTGAAAAAGTCAAATAGTACCCTAATATTTTTGAAATATTTTGCCCTCATGGTCCATGGTACACTATACTTTGAGAACCACTGCCTTAGTTTCAAAATGACATGATACTTTTCTCATGTTTCTTTTTACACGTTCTTAAAAATAATAACATTTGAAATCCATTCCCTTGGAAATATTAAATATTTTGTGCATTTTATATGTTGAGGTAAAAGTATAATTTTTTTTCTTTAGTTACATAAGACTGAGCATTTTGGAATTAAAGTGACGTGATAACTCTGTCTCTCAAGGTTCAGTTAAAAAGGATATTCCTTCTTGGATCAGTGCCAATTCCAACTCTCACCCTTTCTCCCATTTATGCCTAACTGCAGGGCCAGCTTTGGTCTAGGTTTTAGTACAAACTTTGAGTTTAGGTAAAAGTAATTTAAGAATTTGGCTCATCAGTGACATTTGGGATTTTGCTTTACTGTCTTATCTTTGAACCTATTTAGTAACTTTACCCAAACTTTTAGAAACCGTTCCAGCTCTTGCTGAGGAATAATGTTCTCCAGGAGGCAGACTATCAGAAGAGTGGTATTTGGAGCCAGAAAAGGTAGCATTCAAAGCTGCCCCATTTACCTTAGCAGGGGCCATTCTATCCATCAAGCACCATAGATACAGTGCTTAGGGCCTATCAAGTCTTCAAGGGCCAATAAGAATATTTGAGACTGGAAATAAAAAAAAAGGGCTCAGAATATTAAAAGAAAGCTGTAAGTTTGAAACAATAAATGTTTAATTAAATATCTCCAAAGTGTACTATTATATCATCTTCATTAATTGTTAAATTTAGTATTAAAATTTCATTACATTTGGAGGCAATTTGTAGGTTAGGTATTCTTGCTTTATAAGAATTCCCAATTAAATCTGAGGGATTGCTTGTAGCAAATACTCCCTGTGTGTTAATAACAGTTAAGTCTTATTGGGTGCAATATCAGACACTGTTCTAAATATCTGTCTATTTAACTGAAGTTCAAAGAAATCAAGCAGTCTTTCTTTCTGGTAAAATATGGGCAGGGTCAAATTTTAAATCTTTACATTCTGGCTCCAGAGTCCATGTAGTTTACCTCTACTATCACACAATCATGATTAATATAATATGTATTTGTCAACTCAGAAAGAGATGGACATTTCATTTTTAGAAAAATCATACTATGTAGTTATTTAAGACATTTTGATTAATTGTTTTATTTGTTTGGCAATATGAAAAGACTGAAGATTTGGTTGGTTATTTTTTTTTATCAAAGCTATTTGAAGCAGGAATTTATGAAGACCTTAGAAGTTTAACTATCTCTAATTCAAGTAAGTGAAGATGAACATTTAGAAGCTATTCTTACCCTATTGTAGTAGTATTACTTGTAGTAGTAGTAGTAGTAGCAACTATAATAAAGAACAATAAACTTTAAAATTTTCAATGAAATATATCCATGTCTACTGATTATTTTTATAACATAAATTAATCTATTAGGTTTGATACTAACATAAACCTGTCCAGGTTTTTAATTACTTGCTTATTAAAGTTAACGAAAGGAGCCTCGTCCTATTTGGGGCTTGTTGGACAGTGAAAAGCTGTAGTGGGAGGATATAAGCCTATTGATTTGGGTGAAGCAGTGAGAGAAATCAATAAGTGCATGAGTAATGGGAAGTGAGCTGACTCTTTCTCTTTGAGTTCCTGCCACAAATAGGGAGGCATTTAGAGTTAAAAGAACATGGCAGACTTGAGCCTAGTGATGGACTCCTACTGAGGAATAATGTTCTCCAGGGGGCAGGCTTTTACAGGAATGATATATGGAGCCAGAGAGGCTAGAGTTCTACGCAGTCCCATTTAATGACTCTGTACTCTTAGCTAAGTGACTAACCTCTCAGAAGCCTGTAAAATGGGATAATAACAGTACCGATTTCAGAGGATTGCTTTGA
Source organism: Rhinolophus ferrumequinum (assembly GCF_004115265.2). Classification (NCBI taxonomy): domain Eukaryota; kingdom Metazoa; phylum Chordata; class Mammalia; order Chiroptera; family Rhinolophidae; genus Rhinolophus; species Rhinolophus ferrumequinum. Next base: position 35,103,614 of record NC_046285.1, on the reverse strand, counting down.
GGAGTAAAGTGCTCAATATTTGTTAACCTTTTTGCTCCTCCTCTCTGTCCACCCTCTTCTTCTCATTCTTCTTTCAAATGAAAGGAGGAATTGGTTCGAGCTTTAAGTGTTAGCTCTACTCTCTCTCAGTCTCTTACTCTGCCTTTCATTCTCTCTCAGTAAAGAGGCCATTCCACCATCTCTATGACCAAGGCATAAAGCATGTCCTGCTCACCATTCCATATATCATGCAGATGAAGCATTTAGATTCCCAGAACACCAGAATGCAGCAAACAAGCTCAGACAAACCAGTATTCTGTCTCCTAGTATAGCTATTAATAGTATAGCTAGTGCAACCAGCTATGGTGTCATGTGACTGGCATGGAATATCCATTGGAGAGATGGCTCTAATAATAAATAATATTACTAATATTTAAAATGCTAATGTTTTTGAGTAAGTTAACTATAAATTAATAATGGTAGAGCCAAGATTATCAATATAAAAGTTACGCTAATTCATGTCCTTTTTAATATGCTTTTTTGAGTGGGAGACAATGGGTAGAGTTATAGCTATCCTGCTAGCAATCGGACATTATTTGTAACCTTTATGTTACATGTATAGTAGTCTCTAGTATTCCTCAAGTACCCTTAGGTGTTGTGACCATGAAAAATTATTGAAGGTCTTGTACTTCCCCCACAAAATCTGAGCGCCAGGTTTACAAGAACCTGAGCCCTCCCACTTGAATATCATCTGTCATGTGCAGAGTGAGACAAAAGATTGAAGAAACAGGAACCAGGAAGATCTTTGAAATTTGATCAGGGTAACTGACCCAAAGGGATAATAGGAATGTGTTAATCAGAGAACTTAAATCTGGTGTTACACAAGCCAAGTAGTTATGAAGGACCCAAAAGTGAAAACATCTTCTTCTTCTAAAAGACTTTTTTTATTTTTTTTTTCTAGCTATGAGAAATAGAAAAGAATGAGATTGACATTAGAGCTGTTGCATTGGACCACGGGATGGAGAGGAAAGCAAAGCCATATAGTGTTTATAAGGCAGGAAGAGTCAGGCAGTGATGCCAGACTGTCCACTGGAAGATGTGATGGAGCCCAGTAACACTGATAAGGCAACCTGAGTAGAAGTGACACTTGGGGTGAGAGGGCCACTTCCACTCTGTGGGGTCCATAAATGTTCATGATGACACTTTAAAATCATATGAAACCAGGAACCAAAAGAACAAGATGAACGCCTCTGAAGAGATAATGGAATGATAATTTTCTTTCACATAATATTTGGTAATGATAACTTATTTTATCACAATAACTAAAATTGTGTGGTCTCTTTCTGGAAGAACACCCTTCATGTTTTTGTCACCCAGGCAAATTTCTACTCGTCCTTTAGGAGACATTCAGGTAATACTTTCCTTGTCTTGCCCGTTCTCCATGAGCCTCCATGTAGTGTTACTAGAACTCCCAACAGGTTTGGGCCCCCACCTAGCAGTGATCGACATATTGTACGGTTTTTGTGGGCATGCCGATCTCCCCTCTAGACTGTGAGCTTCTTAAGGGGCGGGGCGATCTTGCTTTTCAACTCTGTGTCTCCAGGGTTACAAAGCCTAACATATAATTGGTGATTTGTATATCTTTATTCAATGAATGAGTGAATGAATGAATGCATTTGTGGACAGTTGTTACCATACGAGTATACATTGGGCCACTCATGAGCCTGTTTCTGTGGGTGGCTAGGGAACACTTTGCTTTCTTCATAAAGGGAATCTATAACTTTTCTCAGTTCCTGAGGGATCATTTAGCATTTGGGATAGGGATTTAATAATTGCTTCCCCAATGACCTGAAGCAGTTAAATGGTAGGAGAGGTAAATTGAGATCAGGTAGATGGAGGTAATTGTGAACCTGGAAACAGCTGTGGCATGGATGAGAGCGAGAGCGCAGTGATGAGTAACAGGACTGTGTAAACGGCACTGATTGGAAGTGACTGAGGGACCCAGCATACCTCCACCTGTGCTGTATATGAAGTCCTTCAGGCCTCTAGGGAACCACGGATAATCAGTGTATTCTCCACCCCGCTGCGGGATGCCTGTTAATGCATTTGTCATCAATTTGGGTACTCAGGCACTTATCTCTTTATTCCTGTCATTTTATACTCTGAACTCCAAATTTACAATGAGCTCTCTCTAGCTTATCTAGACATACCCCTCACCATTTAGTTCCAGAACCCTAGGGGCACATTAGGATTTTATGTAATCTCTCCTCCCTGTCATCTTCCTCCAGTTCTTTCTATTATGTTTGGCTCTTGTTGGTAATATATTATATAAGGTTGTTCAGTCTCTGTAATTTTCAACTTCACCTCTTGGTTTACTTCTCCAATATTACCTTTAAACCTCTGCTCCCGATAGCTTATGATTGACACTCTTTTTACAGCGCTTTATAAGTCCTGATGTGCAGAATTGATGGGGCCATAAAAATAAATGGCCGGAAAAAGGAAGAGAAAAGGAAAGCGAACTGTTTTTGCTTAACCATTCACCTCCTTCCTTTAATGGAACGAATGAATAAATTCAGTGAGTTAAACGCCTCTGTTTCACTGAATTTATCTCATTTCGCAGGTCTTTTTAGAAACAATTATGGGATGGGTGCAGCCCCAGATTAACTTGCCGTCTTGTTCCTGAATTGCACTATACTTCATTTCGGGAACAATAAAACTTAAAACGTATGGAATACATAGCGATCATATAGGAAATGAGGGTTTAAAATGTAAACGAATCCAGAAATCATAAAGTGTAAAACTTAAAGAATATTTTACTAGGCTTTAATTATGAATGCTGTGTGGTTTACAGCATTGTCTTATTTGGGTGTGTTAATATGTAAGTATAGACTTACTTTTTAAGAAAAACTCCGTTTTAGGTTTGGGTTTTCAGTTGTAATGATGCTTTACAGGACTTTGGAGTACAAAACCCAAGGAGGTATCTTCTTTCTTAGTTTAAAGCTTTAAAGATTATAATGTGAAAGACAGCGTTGGCATTCCTTAATAATGCTCACCTTGAAAGGCGTCTAGTGTTATGGCATTTTATGTTTCTGAGGGAAGGAAATTTGCACCAGTATCTCTGTGAGTAAATGTGTATCTGTGCCGTGGCTCTGTCTTTCTTTCTGTTATTAGTCTGCTCTCCATTCTGGGTGGGTACATCACTTCCCACTTTATTTCCTCTGTATAGTGTGAACAGCACGTGCTGATATTGAAGGAGTGTCATAAGGGTTAACATGAAAACATCCAGTTTGTAAATTTACATAACACTTCTTATTTAAGCACCGTAAAAGATTATTATTATGCACTGTTTCTGCAGTGTTTTTTTCTTCAGGAGTTTGATTTTAGAGTCCTTTCCTCTCCCTCTTTAATGCTACATGCATCCTTTCTTCTGTGTGAGTTTGGATTACAAAGATCTTATTTAACTTTCCTAATATAACTTTCCTAATATATTATTTCTTTTTACACCCTCTGATTACACAGAAAATGCCCAAGAGGCAATCATAAAACTGAAGTTTTTTGTTTTTGTTTTTTTCTTCTTCTTTTCTCTAAGCTTTTACAACTGTGATCTAAGGGGGAAAGTATTTATTCATTGTTTTAAATATTTATTGTAGGCTCCTTCTCTTCCCTGCCCCCCTGCCAAAATATGTATTGCCGCTGCAGCTGTTTCTGGTGTGCGAAAAGCTGACTAGAGTATAAAAGGTGTGTAGGAATGTTTAACTATAAGATTGAAAATTAATTTTTTTTATTCATTGAGGTCTTTCTTATGGTCTTAATGTAAATAACAAATGACAGAAATGGAGACTGACAAGGCAGTTCTATTAGACAAATATTTCAATAATTTTCAGCTTCAGTTTTTGGCACTAATGGCTATGATTCTCACTGTAACTTGTGAGAATTAATTACCACTCATTCTATCAGGTGCCCAAGTTTCTCCACCAGAATGTAGTGTAAAATGAAAGCAAGTTGGTTTAAGCCCTTGGGTAATTTACATATTAAAATGGATAAAAAATTTTTACCATAAACTCCACTGAATTTTTACATTTAAAGTTTTTAATGGCACTTAAACAAAAAACAAAACAAAAACAACAAAAAAACCATATTCCTAGAAATCACATTCTTTGTTGCTAGAAATTAAAGCTAAAGTAAAATGGATGCCAGACTCATTGTAATGATATAAAAAGAGACGTAATTGTTTAAAGCCTTGTAAAACAGAAGAGCTTAACTTTTTTGGCTCCAGTAATGCTGTGAAACTCCTAAGAAAGCTTTGCATGCTTCCTCAAGAAACAGCAAATACATACAATTTTGCATTTAATCTCAGGTGATTCACAAACCTCCCTCTGTGCCCTGCCCCAAAGGCATTTGTGGACACTGTAAATTATATGCCAGGTGAAAATTCCTGACAGAAAGAGAAGGATGGTTCAAGCTCCAGTATCTGTGGTTGTTTTGTTTCTAAGGGGCCCGGGGCCTTTAGGTGGTTTTGTAAGGGTGATGGAATACTTTTAAGGATTTAGCAATCTAGTTTGGTTTACTGGTTTACAGTTTGATTTACTTTATTTTGTGGTTTATTCATTTTGTTTTTTCTCCTCTTTGTTTTTCTCCCTCACTGCCCAATTTAATTGCCCAAGGCATACCTTGTTAATATAATTAATTAGCATAACACTAACTTGCAAGAAACTGAGTCAGCCCGCCCTCTGCCATCTGTACACCGATAGCCAGATTGCAATTCTGAACTGTGATTTTCTGTATGATGACAGATAAATCACTCCTAAGACTGGGTTTGAGGTAACCATCTCGGGACAAACCAGACCCCAGGAGATGTCTTTCCAGACAAGTCACATAACTAACTACCCCTTTCCTTTGTTCTGCTTCATGTGTACCTATAAAACCTGACTGGTCTAGGAATGGGGAAGGTGGTCTTTGAGTTAATAGTCCACCATCTTCCTGGAATGCTGGCATTTTGAACAAACCTACTTTTCTTTCTATCAACCCTTGTCTCACGAGTGGCAATCAGCAGAACTTGAGTTCAGTAACAGTTTTGTTTAAGAACTTAGATTATGCAAAGTGCTGAGAGTAAAGGCAGTTGATTATTCTGGGATCACAGGAGGGAGAGGCTCAGGAATGCAGTGGATTCTGAATTGTTCCAGTGAGAACTTTTAAGAATGAGTAAGATCTGTGTAGGTGGAAGTCAGGTCTTCTAGGCCATTTGCACCATGAAGTCAGGATCCCTATTTGGTTTGTTCTTCACTCTGCCTAGCATGGTGCATACCATATGCCACTAGGCTTTCAATAAATATTTAAATAGTGTTTTGTGCCTGATATTTAGTGAAAAGCTTGAACCAAGAGAAATGGCATCAACCTAGGGCTGGCGTTCTACCTGTGCCTCTAATGCAAAGTGAATGAAATGAACGTTGATGTCTTTTCTAGATTCTCTGGTGATCGATCAGTTTGGAGCATGTAAGTTCTTGGGAGGTCAGAGCTGCAAAATTATTAATAAGTGTCTTAATCTTATTACCAAGGAACTAAGAAACAACAGAAGTGGCATATTCAATATTTTATTATAAAATTCTGATAGCCCTTAGGACAAGCACTTGTAATAACGATTTCAAATCTGAGAACTAAACCGCTACACCTAAATCCCTGTAGCAATGGAGAGGCTGCCTCGGTCAGGTCACTGGCTGTTCTTGCTTGCAGTTTGCACCTGAGCCCTGCACCTCGTTTCCCAGAGAGGGGAGGGAAGAAGGAAAGGCTCTGTGGGACAACTAAGTCTTTTTTAATTTTGACTTTTTCCCTCTTTTCATTCAGTACCATTTTAATAGGAGCGGTCTTCATCAAACACAGACCGTGCTTCATCCCCACCCCCACCCCTTTTCGGTCTCCTCCCCCCTCTTCCTACCTACACACAAGTGGGCTCTCTACCTGCTGAGTCATTGCTGAGGGGCAGTGAGTCAGCTGGAGGCTTTCCTTTATTCTACGATGTAAATGAACTGTTGGCTGTTTAATCCTGAGTTACTGGTGGGCATTTTCTTTTCCCTTTCTATATAATTTCAGATCTTTACATATATTGGCTATCTTACACATGTAATACAAGTGACAGTGAGGTTTTCCCTTTTTAAAACCTCGACTTGATGCATAACAGGACTGTGTTCTTTCAGTTCTCATTTCCTACTAACTGTTATGAATAAAATGATCATGTACTGAAGTGCCTGAAGCCCACCATGTCCAAAATGAAGAGAATTGACTATATGACAGTCCAGTAGCATAGCACGTATCTGTGTGTGTGTGTGTGTGTGTGTGTGTGTGTGTGTGTGTGTGTGTGTACATGCCCATGCAGACTTTGAGATTGCATAAGAAGGGACAGAATTAGCATGTCACTCCTGCCCTATCTCCATCTCCTCAGAGGAGAAGAGTGCCTTTGCTTAATTACGAGTTGGGGATAAGGAACTGGGTATGCATAACTCATAACTCCTCTGTTCACTCCTTTTCTTTGTCTTTGGGATTTGCCTGCCTGCTTAAAGGGCTCTTCATTCTGCTCTGCATACCACCAGCTGAACAAGGGAAGACTCTGCTTCCCCTTCTCCAACCTCCCCCCCACACACACAGGTGAGGGATGGGGGACAGGGATGAAGTTCGAGAGTCAATCCAATTCTGAGGAGTATTAGGAAGACTACAGTTGCCACGTATCTGCGCCATTCATCCTAAGGGTGATGTTTTCATCTCTGATTGGCCGTACGCTTATGCCTATTTCAATTGTAGAAATTGAGAAAGGAAAAACAGCACAGTTTATTCACCTTCCCATACACCCAACACAAATAGGCTCATTTTTAGTCATTGCACATTTGGATGACGTTACTCAGCCTGCTGTTTTGGAAAAGCCCAGAGGAAAGCCTCTTTAGAGTGGCCTGTATTTGATGATAAGCCTATGAATTTGAAATTTTGATTTTAGGAGCAGGGTTTATAATTTAGATATGACTGGATATCCTTTTTTTTTTTCTTTTCACCACAAACATGAGAAAAACCATACTGACCTGATTTTGTAGGAACATCGTTAGTAAGCTGAAATTACCAGATGTAGGTGTTTCAATCACTTTTCAAACTTTTTCTATGAGCCTGTTTCCTTATCTGTGATATAGAGATGATAGTACTTCACAACATTGTTGAGGGGATTAAATTAAATGAGAAAATATATATGAGAAACAGTTCAGTACGTGGCCCATCATAGACATTTGATAAATGTTTAATAAACACCTATGGTGCGCTAGGTGTGTCATAAGAAGAATATTCTCTATAAATCAGTGGACTTAGTAACCCAGCGTTTTGCTATCCAAGGTAGAGCAATTTAAAAAGAGGGAAAAATGAATCAGTCTTTTACTGGTGACCTCATCTTTTCCCCTTCTATCCATTTTCTAAATTTCCCTTTTTATTTTTAATGCAACCAATGCCATTTTGATCCTGTAGGAGCTAGTTCTTGTTTAAAATTGTTAACCTTGCTTAAAGAAAGAGGAAAATCCAGAAGTCTGCTCCAGCTGGATGTCTTAATGGCACCCTGACTGACCCCAGGTACAGGGGACAGTTTGGCAAAGCTGGAAGGTGGCTCATGTGCCAGACTAGTCTAAAGTGAGTTTGAGATGCAAAAGGAGAGAGATGGAAATGTTTCAAGACAACCTCAGAGTTTTCTTTCGTTTATGTCTGGATGATTAAAAACAGCATACCGCATTTCTTTAGTTTCTTTGATATTCCTGTGGAATACCTACATTCTTCTGTTTGTAAGTGCTCATGAGCCATAGATTTTGGAGATGGAAAGTGGGAATTGGAGTTAGTTCCTGACTCTTCATCATCTCTCCTGCTTCACAATGGCTCCGTCAGAGTTGGTTCTTCCTGGAGAAGAAGGAAGGCTGCTGCATCAAGTCGCTCCATGAATTCACCACGTCAATCTGTCTTATCATCCACCCAGACTGGTAGATTGCAATAATTTCCTACTAGGGCCATGATTTAAGAAGGAAAAAATATATATCAGGAAGGAATTCTTTCTCATTTTTAAAGGTCTGGGCCTATTGGATTTGTTTGCATCTGCATGATCTATGGCAATGAAGAGACTGTCTCATCTCCGTTATGAGGGAGGGAGATCATCTCCCTCTGAGTGGCCTTGGGAGGGCTTGTCCAGTGCAGGGGTGACCGTCTGGAGTTGGGCATGGCAAGGTGGTAGCGAGAAGTCCTCAGCAGAAGGCTCGTCAGTGGAAGGCTCTGCTTCTGCTCTGTCATTAACCATCTGTAAGGAAATATCCCTCACCCTCTGGGCTTCCTGGTGATTTTCAGAAAAACAAAGGGGCTAGACTCAATGATATCTTAATTCCATAGCAATTCCAATATTAGAAAAGGTATACTTTATGAATCAGAAGGGGGTCTGCCTTTTTAAAAAATGCCCCCAGTTGTATTAAATGTTAAATAGCCTATTAGGTTGGTGCAAAAGTAATTGCAGATTTTGCAATTATTTTTAACCTTTTAACCCATAATTGCTTTTGCCTCAACCTAATATTATATGCCATGTTCATAATGTAAACCCACTTTTATATGCTTAAAAGATTGAAGCTTTTTAAAAAAATCACTTGATTGTTATCCAATATTTGATTATTAACAACTTAAATTAATATTACCTATTTAATTGAGACTGATCACATGTCATGCAAAATGTATTAGTCCCCCTTATCCACACGGGACTGGATAGAACCAAATCCTATATGTACTGTGTTTTTCCTATACATACATACCTACGATAAAGTGTAATTTATAAATTAGGCATAGTAAGAGATTAACAATGACCAATAATAAAAATAGAACAATTATAACAACATACTATAATAAAAGTTATTTGAATGTTGTCTCTCTGGCTCAAAATATCTTATTTTACTGTCGTCACCCTTCTTCTTGTGATGATATGAGATAATACAACGCCTATGAGATGTGGTGACGTGCGTGAATGATATATTCATTGTAAAGTAGTGTTGGGGCTACTACTACCGGGATAAGGGTTACTTGAACACAAGCACTGTGATCCCCTGGCAGTCGATGTGATAACTGGGACAGCTACTTAGTGACTAACTTGCGGGGGGAGGGGAGACGGGGCGGGGTGGGGGGCAGAGACGTAGCAGAGGCACAGCATGGATACGATGGGCAAAGGGATGATTTGTGCCCTAGACAGGAGGGAATGGGATGCCGTGGGATTTCATCACGCTACTCAGATCGCTGTGCAATTTCAACTTGATGAATTGCTTATTTCTGAAATTTTCCATTTAACATTTTTGGACCCAGATTGACCTCTGGTAACTGAAACCACAGATAAAGGGGAATACTTTAATTCAGGAATTGAAGACTCTTCCTTTGTTACTGTCTGCTTCAGGTATTAGAGACATACAAATAATCTGAGACTGTGAAATTCTAAGATCATATAATACCACATTTCATTAAATTAAAGATGCATTTATTTTTCTTTTTTACATTTTAATATCACTGAAATTGGAATTTGCCTTAGAAGGCATCTTAACATACTGTCATAGATTAATTGGTGAAGCTTTTCTTAATGATACTTAAAATATAATAACGTACTTGCAATTAATGGCATTTTAGATTTGTTGACAATACAGCAAATATTAATTTACTATAAATATCTAAATTTAAGACTAGCTTTCTAGTCCTACATAAATGCATTATGCATGCTAATCCTTAAACTTAAATTTCATGAACCTAATGTATCCTAACATAATCATTTTAAGCATACAAAGCTATATTGAGTATTTTTCATTCAGTGGGAGTTCCAGCTTGAACCTAAGCAGAAATTTAGTATGTGTGGGCATGTTGTATGAACCTGGGCATGCATATGAGATGTTAATATATATTAATTGATTTATACGTGGTGCTCTCAGAGTAAGAAGAATGTTTGATTTGGGTGTCTGTGATAGGGCACAGGGATATTAATTGGGAATGTCTGCTCAGGGAAGCAGACATTGAGAAGGAGTTGAGAGTACAAACAATTTATTGGGGAAAAATCCATGAATGATAAAAGCGAGAGGAATTGTATTGAGAAGGGAAAGCCTACAGATCTGACAAAGTCTTGGCCAACACAACAGGGAGCTCTGGAGCAAAGACTGTCCATGAGATTGAGTCCCCTACTGAGCAGAAATGTCCTGGCCCTCGTACCGCCACCCTAATAACACTTTGGTTGGTGTGCCCAGGAAGGGTATGGCCTCTGCTTGAAAGCTGACCTGGGTTTGGAACATGCTACAGCTAGAGACTATTAGTGAACTGCACCCCTTTAGATGGAATGTAGGTTCTTTCTTGATGGGAGATCAAGATAGCACAGTGTCTATCTTAAGTAGCAGTTCTTATCCAAGGATTTATATCTGAATCCAGTAGTGAAGATTGTGTCAACAATTATGTGAGGTCTAACATTTTACCCTAATTTCAAACTAACAAGTTAGCCTGGCAAATGTCGTGACTGCTGACAAAAGACAAGAGACTCATGGATCAGAGACAAAGAACTTTATTACTCACAGCACAGTAGCTAGCATGTTTGCATGTTCTCACACGGTGATGCCTGCACACGCAGTGGGACGTGTTACAGGAGAGCCTCATGCTTAGAGGACCCCAATTTTTTATAGTAGGCAGAGAGCTTGCCTGACTTCTGCCCCAGACAGTAACCAAATCTGCCCTTTGCTCCAGAGGCAGATACAGTATCTTCCAAGGCTTTTGGCTATGCACATCTTTAAAAAGAGAATTCAGAACATAGCAGCTAGTGTCTCTGCTCATAAGATGTGCAGGTATGTGAGAGACCCATGGAGAATTTGAGTCCCAGCAAGGTGCTCCAAACAGAAGCTGAAGAAAATATTTTCACAAGTGACTCTGGAATACAAGAAACACAAAGCAGGGGGACAACTCTAAAGTGATAAGTGTTGACACATGGCAGGGAGAGGGCATCCTTCCTACTTTATGCAACGCAGAGGAACTTTACCTCAGAGAAAATTATAGGGGCGGCCATGCCATGTCGGCATCTCAAGTGTTTGCAGTTTGAGGAGCACCAACAAGCAGTGTTACTGACACTAACATCAGTTCTCTCACGACTTCCCCTCTCAATGTTTGGCTATAGCAACTTGGGCCATAGCCTGATGATGAGAGAGAGACGGTTATGAAAACTTGGTGATACTCTTTCAGGACTTCTAGAGATAGTTGGGCAGGGAGGCAGGGGCTGACTTTTCATGGGACCCATTTCTATCTCCTATGCAGGTGAGAATAAGAGGCAGAGGAATTTGAGATGTGACCATTAATATTATCCGACTAGTGCCCAAATGCTGGGGAGGCCTGCCTAGAAACTCAGGTCCCACCAGCAGTGCTTATTCAGTAGTTTTCATGAGTTCTTTGATGTATGAATGACTATATTTAGTAACTATTTTCAGCCTAATTATAGTTGGCACTGTGTCTATTTCCATTTTTGTCCCTTTCACCTACCTTTCTCCAGGAAAGATTGAGTAAGCAAATAATTTCGTCTAGGTAAAAAAAGTTAGCGTTTAGAATTAATGAAGGAATTTTTCATTCACATTTCAAAGCTCCGTTCAATATTTATCTCCTCTTTGAAGCTGGTTTATTCCAGATCCTAGTGATTTCTTTCTCCTTGGACTCATATGACTAATTCTGGGGATGGCAAAATAATGTTTCACTGCCCACGCTTATTCATTTGGGAGTGACTAACCAGAGAACTTTGTTGAGAATTGTGAGACCATGTCCCAACTCTTGGAAAGGGCAGCCATGAGCAATGTGGGTCATGAAGTTGGCATATGATGTTGCACCATGCCTGGTATGTATTTAATAACATTTACCTGACTAGTTCTTGAAAAGGTTTTCCACAGAAGACAGTTTTTTTGTTGTTGTTGTTTTCTTTTTCATGGAAGCAATGGAGTCTCGTGTAACAAGCTTTTTTTTTCTAAACAAGTTTGGAAAACATTACAAAGTATGAAACTCTTGGGAATTCACAATGAACATTACTATACAAAAGATAGGAGAAATCTTTCATTAAAGAAAACTTGAATATACATTATCTAGAATCTTCACATGTTTTTACTACAGAACCTCTTTTCTCCATAGTATCCTGACAAATCAGTCATCACGTAACACTCTGAGATAAGCTTTGTTTTTATTTTCTTGTGTAGAAATAACTCTTGAATTATTTACCTTTACATGTATTTATCTTTTTCGGAAGCTGACCTATAAACTCGTTGAGAACAGATGTCTCTGTTTTCAACTTCTTGTATGTGTCACAGAATCTATACCAATGTCATGGACATAGTTGGAGTTCAATATGTTTTTGTTCTTGCTTTTTTTGATATTTTAACTAAGTTTACCGTAGTAATAATGATGGCTGTGGATACTTCACAGATTAAATAGTGTATTGCCATTGTTTCGTATGTTGTTAGACTGAATTAAAATTTACTGCATGTTAGAATTATGTGTTAAGACTGATGAGGGATACTAAAATAAAACACAGTTCTTGAAATAAAGAAACCTAGAGGTTTTTGAGGAAATTTAAAAAATTTATTTATTTTTTTCCAGTATTGACATATAATTGACATAGAACATTGTATAAGTTTAAGGTGTAAAAGGTGTAAAATATGATGATTTGATACACATGTATGTTGTGAAATGTTCACCACAATAAGGTTAGCTAACACATCTTTCACGTCACTTAATTACCATTTTGTTATTGTTATGGTGAGAATATTAAAGCTCTATTCTCATATCACCATTTGTGTTTACACTACAGATTGTTGACTGTGGTCACATACTCTACCTTAGATCCTTGGATCTCATCCATCTTAAAATTGAAATCTTGTACCCTTTGTGCATCATCTCCTCAATTCTCCCACCCTCAGAGTCCCTAGCAACCAATATTCTACTCTCTGTTTCTCTGAGGTTGATGTTTTTACATTCCATATAAAAGTGAGGTCATATAGTATTTATCTTTCTTTGTCTGACTTATTTCACTTAGCATAATGTTGAGGCAACTTTTAAATAAAGACAATGGGCTCATGTTGCTGCAGAAGAGAATTAAATAAAAATATAGCGAAGAGCATGACAGTGAATGTTGGCTTCCTTGGGATGGGTTATCTGAGATGGGGTCCTATCTGGACCGAATGTGCAGTTTGCTTGGATGCTTATGAAGCAGTATAGCGAGTGGTGGATTGTTCTTTCCTGGTTAGGCAGTGAAAGTTCAAGACAGTTCTGCCGCTGGCCAGCTATATGACCTCAATTCAATCTCAACTGCTTATCTAGAAAACGGAATAAAAAGAGTGCCTATCTAGGAGGGGGTACTGTGAACATTAAATAAGATATTAAAGAATTTGACACAGTACCTGTTCCATGTAGTAGGCAGAAATCAATACATGTAATCTATTATGTTTGCTAGGATGGATTAGAAATCACACAGAAAGTGTTTAATTAACTCTAAACTTTTGAATAGCAATGTAGTATAAGTTTTTATCCTTCATGTTTTCAGATGTCTCTTCTTTCTCAGTTTTTACACACTTGATATTATGCTATGTCTTGCAGTATGATCAAATATGTACAATCGATTAAAATTATATTGTAATGTATGACTTTACCTGAGGGCAAAAACCATATAACTACCCTTCTTTGTATCACTTTCTGAGCCAGCACAGTACCTCCTGGTAGTTAAATTCTCAAAAAATGCTTATTAGACATTATATTTAAAAGTTTTAAAAATATGTCAAACATTAAAAATAAACAACTCACAGACAAGAAAAAGCTAAAGGAGTTCACCACCACCAAACCCATATTACAAGAAATGTTAAAGGGACATAGTTAAGAAGAAGAGAAAAAAGAACATAAATATGAATAATAAGATGGCAATAACTACATACCTATCAATGATTACTTTGAATGTAAATGGACTAAATGCTCCAGTTAAAAGACACACAGTGGCTGAATGGGGAAGAAAACATGGCCTATATACACATGCTGCCTACAAGAGACCCACTTCAGATCGAAAGACACACACAGACTGAAAATAAAGGGGTGGAAAAAGATATTTCAGGCAAATGGAAACAAAAAGATGGGGTAGCAATACTATATCAGCAAAATAGACTTTAAAATAAAGTCTATAATAAGAGACATAGAAGGACATTTCATATACAACAGCCAAGATATGGAAGCAATCTAAGTGTCCATCAATAGACGATTGGATAAAGATGAGGTACAAGTGCACAATCGAATATTACTTGGCCATAAAAAGGAATGGAATCTTACCATTTGCAAAAGCATGGATGGACCTAGAGGGCATTATGCTGAGTGAAGTAAGTCAGATGGAGAAAGACAAATACCATATGATTTGACTTATATGTGGAAACTAAAGAACAAAATAAATGAACAATCAAAGCAGAAACAAAATCATAGATACAGAGAACAAACTAACAGTTGCCAGATGGAAAGGCGGTTAGGAGATGTAGCGAAAAAGGTGAATGGAGTAAGAAGTACAAATTGGCAGTTACAAAATAGTCACTGGGATGTCAAGTAAAGCATAGGAAATATAGTCAGTAATGTTGTAATAGCTATGTATGGTGCCAGGTGGGTACTAGATGTGAAAACGCCTCTTAATTACCATTTTGCTGTCGTTGTTGTTGTTGTTATGGTGAGAATGTTAAAGCTCTCCTCTCATAGCAACTTACGTGTGTACAATACAGTATTGTTGACTGTAGTCACCATGCTATACCTTAGATCCCCAGAACTTATCCATCTTATAATTGGGGGATCCCTTTGTAAGTTGTATAAATGTCTAACCACTATATATATATGGTATGCCTGAAACTAATACAATATTGAATGTCAACTGTAATTGAAAAATTAAAACAAAAGCGTATAACTTCCAAATGTGATTATAAATTAAGAGGTAACTGGTTCAAGCACTACAGGATATGTTAGCTGACTAGATATCTGAAATGATAGTTTGTATATTTTTTATAATATATTCATACTTTCTTAAAGCTTCTATTATCTTAAATATTAACTATTTCAGTAGAAATTTCTTGTTAGCCTACTTTTAAAGTTGCCACTGTTTTCCAACTCTGAAGCATTTCCTTGCTTTTTTAAATAGCCATTTTTCTCTTTTTTCTTTTTAGAATTTATTATTTATTTCCTCCTACAATACCAATAATTTCTTCCAAGTTTAACACTGTCAGGTTTAGAATTATGTATTTTAAAACAATTCTTCAATTGTGTTACTGAAAATATCATAGATGATTGTAAAAACGATTCTTTAACATCCCATTTGTTTCTCACTACTTCTGTTGGCTATTTATGATTTACTCAGTTTAGACAAACCATGGATTGAGCACCAGCTTATGTCTTTTTGTGTTCCCTCATAATCCATGAGGTCTATTTTGGAGCTTGGGTGGAGGATTGTCCCTAAGAAAACTATTATTCATCAAGGAAAACATAGTGAAGAAAAAAATAACTTGATAAACCTCTTGAATTTTACTGTTTTAGGAACTCGTTATTATATCTGAAAGCTTCATAACAATCGTATGAGGCAAGTACTAAGATAGTTGACCAAGGAACTGGATGGAAGCCTAGGGAAGTTAAGAGATTCACCTGGCGTTAAATTGCTATGACTAATTGAACTGGGATCTAAGCCTACAGGTCAGTCTGATCTGAGTCTGTAGTTGTAATACTACCCTATGCTACCTTTTTTGTTGTTGTTGTTATTAAACATTTTTTTTCTTAAATTGGGGAATATTGGGGAACAGTGCATTTTTCCAGGACCCATCAGTTCCAAGTCAAGTCATTGTTTTCAATCTAGTTGTGGAGGGCGCAGCTCACTGGCCCATGTGGGAACCGAACCGCTGACCTTGGTGTTATGAGCACCGTGCTCTAACCAACTGAGCCAACTGGCCGCCCCCCTATGCCACCTTTTACCCATAACCTTTGCTACAGGTATCCACTTTTATAGTTAAAATATGAATGATTAGGTAGAAGTAGGCCATTTTGAACTGCTCATGCTGCCAGGACAGTGGAATACCTCCCACTTTTCTTCATACTTCATCCAACTCTCTGGATATGTTTTAATCTGTAAGAGACAAAACCATTTCACTGTAATTTTTAAAAAGCTATAATTTGTTCTATAGACTTGAATCTAGTTTTCCTGATTTCACATTCACTCAACACCGACTGAAAAAAATCCCACTTCAGCTAGCAAGGTGTATAGACAATTCTAAAGCTTATGAATAAGAGAATTGGGGTAACTACCATTGTATAAATCTTTTAAAATCAGAATTTGAGGTTTAAATAAATGGCTGTCTTGATTACTTACTGATCCCCCATAAGACTAAGTTTTTATATCATTGACTCATCTGAGACTTATTAGTCACCTATAGAGCAACCAGAGCATAATGAAGAATTATTTTATTTATGTTATAAAGTATCTCAAAAACATGTATTTTCCATTAGTGGAAGTATGTGTTTTTGTTCGCTGTTAGTTTTTTCTAGAAGAGCTCTAAGCCTAAACTTGGCTTTCATCTGGTAAGTATTCTGACAGTGTTATCTTCCTCAAAAAGCTCACAAAATGATGACTTGGAAAAGAGAGGGCAGAAATTTTTGCTTCTGGACCTTCCATTATATAATAAGAAGATCGTGCATAAATCCTGCATTAAGAAAATTTTCTTGCATCACTGAGCTTACAGGAAGAAAGGAAAATCTCCAAGAATCCCCCAAACACAAACCCATGGAGGAAAAAGAAATCTATGGTACAAAATCAGAGCATTGAGCAAGGATTTATGTAAAAGCAAGGTTACCTTGGTTGTAATGCCACTGCCACAGCTAAGATAAGGAAACAACCTTAGATGTACAACAAGGTTGAGTGGTTTATACCAAGAGTCTCAGAATCTAGGGATCCTGGAATGGGTTAGAGTGTTCTCAAGTCAGTAGTACTAGCTGGGTGTCAGAAGAAACAAATTTAATTCTTCTCTGGATGATAGTATATTCAATTTAGTTTCCTTTGTTTTCCCAAGATATTGGAGAGCAGGGTCTACTAAAAGAAGTGAGCAGTGGTAGAATCCCCATGCTTTAAACTGAGACCCTCTTCATTTAGTGCTGTTTTTTCTCTTTCTTACAGTAAAACAGATACACACTAGGAGTAGTGGTGAACCAGAAATGAAGCAAACCTTTGCAGTGACTGAAACTTAGCTTGTAATCTCAATTTCTAATTGCATTAAGATGATCCTAGATTGTTAGAGCCCTTAACCATTTGCCAAAAACAATATAAAATCTTTCTGTAGAAAGATAACATAGGCCTAAATTTAATTCTAAAATTTTACTTATAATATCTAGCACTCAAGTAAATAAATAATAAAAAGGGCACATAAGTAAAATAATATGATCAAATTTAAGAGAAACAGTAGATACTGGAATAGGTCCATAGGGGATCTAGAAAATGAAGATATCAAACAACAGATTTTAAACTAACTATGCTGACCATATTCAAGATAATTTTTGACAGAGAACTAAATGGAAATTCTGGAATTAAACAAACAAGCAAAGCCCCTGAAATTGACAACACAATAGTGAGTATGACATCAGATTAAATCCAGCAGTAGAGAGGATTAATCAATCAGAAGATAGTTCAAAGAAATATTTTTTAAAGATAGAAAATAGTTAAACTAGTATGAGAAACTTAGAGAGTAGTTTGAGAAAGGTCCAACATTTCGAAAATTAGAGTTCCTGGAGGAGAGGAGAAAGAAAATAAAGCAGAAGTGTATTTGAAGTGATAATGGAATTATAATTTTCCAAAACTGATTAAAGACATCAAACCATAGATTCAAGGTATTTTATAAAACCCAAGCAAGGTAAGTAAAAGCAAAATCACACATAAGCACATCACAGTTTAAAACTGTTGAACTACAAAGACAGAGAAATACTTAAAAGCAGCCAGAAAATTTTTTTTTAAAAAGCTCCAAAGGAATGAAAGTATGACCATCTAAACTCATGGTATATAGCTGAAACCATGTTGAGAGAAATTTTTAGTTTTAAATACATATATTAGAAAAGAAGAAAGATTAAAGTCAATGAGCTAAATAGAAGTAATGGAAGCTAAGAGGTAACAAAATAAGTGCTGAAAGAAAATAACTGTTAATCTAGAATCCCATTTTCAATGAAAATATTCTTTATGAATGAAAGTGAAATAAAAGCATTTTTCATGCAACTAAAAACTAAGGGAATTCCTCATTAGCAGATCCACACTAAAAGAATTACTAAAGCATGTCCTTCAGAAAGAAGGGGAAATAATTCCAGACAGAAGATTGGAAATGCAAGAAAAACTAAAGAGGGCCAAAAGGGGTAAATATGTGGACAAATCAAAAGAAATATTTACTGTTAAAATAATAATATAATTTTAGCAATAATATCATAGTTAGAATTTAAAATATATAGAGTTAAAACACATGACAACAGTATTATAAATCTGAAGAGTTGTAAAATGAGATCGTGTGATCTAAGGTTCCTGCATTGTTTTGGAGAAGTAAAAGGACTAAACGACAGGAGACTTTGATAAATCAAAAATCTGTGTTTTAACCTCTCAGGGTAACCCCCCACCCCTCAATAAAAAAGAACAGTAAAGAACATATAACAAAGTAGTCAATTACTCAAAAAGATAAGAAAGAGAAAAAGTAACACCGAATAGTGATATTTTTCGCTTGATTCTCTGTGATCAGAGAAAATTCGCTAAAATTCAATATGAACTAGGTCAGAAAGCATGTCTTATCACATTTAAAGGGATTAAAATAAAATAGTATATGCTCACTGACTAAAGTGGATTTAAGATAAAAGTCAGTAGCAATAAGATTAGTAGGAAATCCCCCAAATGTTTGGAAAACAAACAATATGCTTCTAAGTAATCTGTGAGTCAAAGAAGAAATTACAATGGAAATTAGGAAACTTTTAAAAATGTTAATAAATATACTACCTGTCAAGTTCATGGTAGGTAGCTAAAGCCATGCTCAAAGAGAAATTTTTAGTTTTAAATGCATATATTAGAAAAGAAGAAAGATTAAAGTCAATGAGTTAAGCATCAGGAAATTAGAAAAAACAGCAAATGAATCTGAAAAGTAGAGAAAGGATAGAAATTATAAAAAAAAGAAATCAATGGTAGACTTAGAAACAAGATAGATCAACAAAACCAAAAAGTGATACTTTAGAAAGAATAAAAAAATGTGTAAGCCCTTTATGAGACTGATCAAGGGAAAAAAAAGAAAGAGAGAGAATGCAGAAATACTTAACATTGTAAATGAAAGTGACATATCTACAGATCCGTATGTATTCAACTTCGTTCCAAATAAATTTGAAAATTTGATGTAATTAACAAAGTCCTAAAAAAAGTCACATTAAAACTTATGCAAGAAGAAACAAAATATGAATATTCTTGAATAAAGATATGTTTCAGTGAATTTTATAAAATATTTAAGAAAACAATGCTAATTTTATCCCCTTTTATGGAAAATAAAACAGGGGGAAACATTCCCCAGCTCACTTTCTGGGGCTAGTATAATTTTTATAATAAAACATTTAAAAGGTTATTAAAAAATGGAAATTATACTCCAAACTGACTCATAGTTGTGAAAGTCTTAAAAGTTCATTAAAAAACTAAATCAAGTAATGTATAAAAAGTGTAAAATACTGACCTTATTTGATTTGTTCCACAATTGAAGGTACTTTTACTATTAGAAAATCAATCAGTGTAGTCCATGTTAATATCATGAGAAAAATGATGTGATCATCTCAATAGATTCAGAAAAAATATTTGATGAAATTTAGTGTTATTGATAGTAAAGAATCTAATTTAAATAAGAATAGAAAGTTCCTGAATTTGATACAAGATATTCTAAAATAAATAACTGAATAGTGATATTTTTAGTTTGATTCTCTGTGATCAGAGAAAGTTCACTAAAATTCAATATGTGTCAATTGCAGCAGATATCACATTCAATAGTAAAAGGGTGAAAACTTTCTCTCTGAGGTGGGAAAAATGTAAGGGTACTGGCTATCATCATCCTTAGTCAACACTTTTCTATAGGTTCTAGCCAGTGCGATAAATCAAGGAAGAGAAATAAAAATATGATAATTAGAAAGGAAAGAAAACTTGTCATTATTCAATAAAATTTTGTGCTTAAAAAATCCAAAAGTGTCCCTGATAATTTATTAGAATTAGTAAGTGATCTTAACAAGTTTATTGCACACAAGGTTAATATGAAAACATCACTTGTATTTTTATATATCAGCGATGAATTAGAAAGTTAATAATATAACAACTATAGTAGCATTAAAAACACACAAAACACTTAGAAATAATATGAAATATTTGTGCAAGATCACTATTCAAAAAACAATAAAAAAGAGAGAAATTTTTAAAAGGCTTAAGTAAACAGAGGAATATTCCGTATTCATGGCTTGAATCAATATTTCAAAGATGTCAGTTCTTCCAACCAGTATGAGACACTGGATTTGGTGAAATCCCAATGAAGATTCTGACTGATTTTTATGTAGAAATCAACAAGTTGGTTCTAAAACTTATATAGCAATGCAAAGGACCAAGAGCCAAGAATAATCAACTATCTTAATGAATCGACTATCTTGAAGAAGAACAAGATGAGAAAACTTTGTTTATCTGATAGTAAGCTTGTTATAAAGTTATAGTAATTATAATAATGTGATGCTGGCACAAGGATGGATAAATAGACCATCATAACAGAATAGTGCCCAGAAACCAACCCACACATATATGTCTATTTATGATAAAGAAGGAACTACAGAACAGTGAATAAAGGAAGATCTTTTCAATAAATGGTCCTGAGTCAACTAGATTTCCATATAGACAAAAGTGATACTTAAACCCTACCTGATACCACATGCAAATATCAATTCCAGATGGATGTTAGATCTTTTCAAAAACAATATAGAATATATTCATGACTTTGAGGATAGTGATAGATTTTTTTTTAAAGCAGCCCACACAAAACAATCATAAAAGACTGACAAACTAGAGTACCTCAGAATTAAAATTTTCCATTCATCCAACAAGTTAAAAGGCAGGGCACAGAGTGAGAGAGCATATTCATAACACTTATAATCAACAAAATGTTGTATTGAGAATGTATAAAGAACTTTTAGAAACGGGCAAGATATGGATAAGAAGGAGAGATGAAAAAAAAACCATAGAATTAATCTAAATAGAGAGAAATAATAAAAATATGCAATAGAACTGATCAATCATATTAGTTTCTGAAATATTAATGAAGTCAACAACTTTCGGCTAGATTGATAAAGAAACAAAGGTAAATATTATGAATAAAAATGGACATAACTATGGGTTTTATATAGAATAAAAAAGAATACAATGAACAGTTCTGTGCCAATATATTGAAAACTTAGACAAAAGGACTAATTTTTTAGAAAAATGACTTACCAAAACTGACTCAAGAAGAAACAGAAAGCCTGAATGTTCTTAGGGTCATTATCTCTATAGAAAAGAAAACAGCAGGGCAAATGGTTTTAGAGGAAACTTCTGCCAAGCATTTAAGGAGCAGATGATTACAATGTTACTAAATGTTTTCCTGAGGATAGAAATAGAGGGAATATTTCAAACTCATGTTATTAGATTAGTTTGACCTTGATAACAAAATTATTGTGATAGATAAAACATGTATGCAAATTCTTTGACACTCTTTCTGTAGAGAGGTGGGGCTTATATCCCCTCCTCTTTGATATTCACTGCTGGTGACTGTTATTACCAATTAAAGAGGAAAGAAATAGTGCTATGCTTGTTGCCGACCTAGCTTTTAAGAGGACTGGCAGTTACTACCCTGGTCTTTTGGAGCCCTGAGCCACCATGCAGGAAGCACCACTATCCTGTTGCATTGACCATGTGGGAGCCCCTGAGATGACATGGAGGGACCCCGCTGAGCCTGGTATGCCAGCCATTCCTGCTAAGGCCCCAGGCATTTGATTGAATTTGTGGTGAACTGCAGCTCACTCCAGTCACTAGTTGAATACCACTGAGTGATCCTAGTCAGTGCTGTATGGAACTGAAAAAATCTCCTAGTGAAGCTTGCCCAAATTTACAACAAAATCAGGAGACACAATAAAAGTGTTGTTGTTGTTTTAAGCCCTATGTTTGGGAGAACTTGGTTATGCAATAAATAGCTGGAAAAGATTGTATGAGGGAGCCCAATATTAGGCATGAACATTAGTGCAAAAATCCTAAACAAACTTGGCAAACCAAATCCAGTGGAGTATAAAAAAGAAAACATCGTGATCAGACTGCGTTTATTCCAAGCATGCAAGACAATTTAATACGAGAAACATCATTAATGTAATTCACTTCATTAATCGACTAAAGGATAAAAACATAATTTTATTTCAATAAATGTAAGTAAAGCATGTGACATAAGTCAACACACATTCACTATAAAAACTCTTAGAAAAATAGGAATAGGTTATTTTTAAATTTGATCCAGTCTATCAAAAATGAAGAGCAAACATCATTCTTAATGGTAAAATGTATTAGCGTTTCATTTAAAATCAGGAGATTGTCTATCATCAACATTTCTGTTTAACATTGTACTGGAAATCCTAACATGGTAATTCATAAAAAAGAAATATAAAGCATTAAATATTACCACTTATAACAGTAACAAAAATAGGTAGAGAGTAACAAGTTTAACAACAGTTAGGCAAACGTATATGGAAACAATTTAAAACTTTGTTTAACTATATTAAAAACCAATATAAATGAAAAGACATATTTCATGGCTAGAAAGAGTCAATATCATAAAGATTTCTTTTTTCCCCAAGTTAATCTTTAGAATTAATGAAATTCTAATAAAAATTCCAACGGTTTTTTTTTTTTAGTGAAACTTGACAAGTTAATTCTAAAATTTTATATGAAAAAGCAAAAGGCTAGGCATACTGATCAATGGAACTGAATAGAAAGCCCCCCCAAAATATATTAGATATAATCTTCAATATTACACGTATAATATCTACAATAATCAAGGAGTACTAAATGTTATAGAGGTATTAATATTTCAGTTGCATCTCTAAATGAAGCCACTTGTCAGTTAAAAACAAACAAAAAAATCACCCAGAAGGGATATAGTATATCCCTGGAAATCTGATTTTCAAGGGCAAAACATTCATGACATTTAGCATTGTTGTATCTGCACCTGAGCAGAACACATGCGTTACTGTGTCATGGCTCCAATGAACATTCTGTTCTCTCAATTGCCTGACTAGCTCCTGATCATTTTTAAAACATCTATTTCAGATATTGAGATAGTCCCTGCTTAATTAAGTTTCTCTGGCCTAGCTTAAAGAACAGTTCATTGGTCTCTTTGCTGTACTGTCTTTGTGAGGAATATAAATTACGAATGTATTTTTGGACTTGAATCAGAGGAATGCAATTTATTTATATGTTTGCTCTATCAGATTGAGTTTCTTGAAGATAGACAGCACTTTTTATAGAGAGTAATTTTTGCCAGTCAGTGTGCTAGGTATTGAAGATACAGAAATAAATGTGTATTGAGACATGGCTGGTTTCATGAAAAAGATTGAGAGAAAAAGGAGTGAAAATGAAGAGGAAAGAATGCAGTGATGGTAGCGTCTTTTGAATGATCTGCTATGCTTTAAGCACTATTCTAATCACATTTACATATATGGAGTCATGGAATTATAGAACTGGAATGGACTTTGAGACCATCTGTCAAATCTTCTTATTTTACAGAACTGAATAAACGTCGAAGTGGTTTTGTGGCTCATGCAAGGTCACCTGGTTATTTAGTCATAGAAAGCACTAAACTCCAGACATCCTGACTCCTAGGCCAGTGTGTTTTCCCACGTATCATATTGCTTCTGTTCTGGCCTTTCTAAAACAAAAAGACAAAACTTAGCATCTCAAAACCCATGTGTATTATCTAACTATGGCACACCACCAGAATGTTCTAATGTTTCCAAAATAACACTTTTAAGTTTGCTTAAGAGGTTGTTTTGTGTTGTTCCCTTGCTTTGAGAAATCAAATACATATTCCTATGGATTATATGATTTAATACTAAATTATATGCCATGGTTTAGTCTCTATATTATTTGTAAAACCCAAATATCATTAAATTAATTCTAATTTATATTAGAGAGAAAAATATCTGTATGAACCCTGGGCTAGACAAGTAGCATTATTCTTATTTAAAAACTCAAGTGTATGTAAATTTACAGAATTAAGCATTTTTAATGCTTAGATTATATGATTGTCTATAATTACATCAGGTCAAAATCACTCCTTGAATTTTGGTTTCAACCTGGATTATATCCAATCAATCAGGACACTTTTATTTAATATATGCTTTTACAGTTTTCATAAAGTTTAATGATCCACTTAATTTGATTTAATTTTCTAAAGCCCGAAGTGTTTATGAATAAGCTTTGCTTTCAGTTCCTATAAGGTTCCTTCCTTCCCTCTCAATAAAAAATTGTTCTTATTTAGATTGCAAGAACTGCACAGAAATAAAATGCTTTTCCTGTCTTATAATGATGTTTCAGTATGAATCTGTGCCATTAAGCCACCTGGTTAACTTAAAAAATTCTATTGAATATCGTGCATAATTCCAGTTTTAGATGTTATGCTATTAGACACTTCCAAATAACCAATAATCATTTGTCAGAGATCTGGACTCAGTAGAATTTCCTTGTTCTCTAGCAACAGAGGTAAAGGAAGGGGAACCATTGGAATGGATGAGTCAGTAGAGATATGTTGACTAACATGTCCCCAGACTGTTGAAGAATGTATGCAAGTGTTCTCCTATCTTTCCTGACCTTTCCAAAAGCAGGTATTGGATTAATCAATTTGAAAGTCTGAAATTCTCGCTTTTCCCAAAACCAAATTTCTAAAAACCTAACTGTATCAGTAACAAATTGCTGTGAGAGGCCTGTTTGTTGAAATCCTCAGAAATGATGCTGTTTGAATGTTATGAATATAATTCAACTCTATTCTGATTTCACTGTTCCACTGGTGTATGCGTGTGGTGGGGGAGAGGGAGTGGTGTGTATATTGATCTGTGTTTTGGTCTATTTTCTCATTTATGATGGGGAAATAATCTTCCAGTAGCTGACAGCTGAGGGAGCTATTTTGAAGCAGGAATGATTGAGGTTTTGCTGCTCCCCCCTGACGCTGCTCCCCCCGACACTTCTCCTCTGGGAAAAGTGTCCCTGTGGTTTTGCTGGGGGCTGCCAATCATACACCCAGTGCCCTGTCACAGAGGCAGATAACCAGCTTTACTGGGCTAATGACAGTGGTTGCAGTGACCTGTCCAGGGGGCAGCAGGGGGCCTAGACCATGTTAGCAAGTGTCCTTCTCTAGGATGTTCTAAACAGCAATTGGAAGAGAAAAGGTATCTTTCCTCTGTATTCAGGAGCTATGAAAATATGATGTGTTCAGGAGCTGTGAAAATGTGGCTATGTCCCCTGCCACGTGAAAAACCTGAGAGAGTAGCATCATCCTGCAGTGAAGAATAAAATAAGACAGACAGAGAGAGAAAGCAAAGGCGGGCTGACGACATCTGAGTCCCTGTGCCTGGCCCTGTTCCCAGACAGGCCCTGGTTCCTGTTATTCTTCCTTTGATTCTGAGGCATAATGCAGTATCGTCAGGAAATACTCTTTTCAAGCAAACGGATTTGAGTTGTATATTCCTCATAATACAGTAACTAACTATTCTTTTTTAATGACAAAAATAAGAAAAGAAGGCTGCGACAAGTAGGCACTTTTTTAGAGGTTAAGTCATGTATTTATATCATATGTGGATGGTGGATGAACAGGAACACCCTGGAGAGTTTCCTCCATGCTAGGTTAGTTTATGGAGGTGTCCGTGGACATTTTAATCAGAGAAAACATCCTCACATGACCTCTCCCTAGGGGTCTTCGCTTCTCATGAGGGGCTCTTGGAAGTCAAGCAGAATCCTGGTTGAGTTGACTACTCTCTTTAGGCAGCTGTATTTCTGATGTAGACCAGCGTCCCAAAGCCACTCAGAAGCACACTGCACAGAAGTGACTGGCTTACCCCCTGGCCAAACTAGTGTTGTACCAAAATATGCTTTCACAGAAATCTGTAGCACTGGTGTATCAAAAGCATCTGTTCTTTCTAGCACATTCATAAACCACATTTTAAGCAGAAAATTTGACAAGGTTTCTAATCAGAAATTTAAAGAAATTTTATGACAGAGTTAGCTCCTGTAGCTCCATAATGTTTTGGTGAGGAGGCAGGTCATATTCTGTTTACTAGAGAGAGGCATAAAGAAGGGCAGAGGATAGATATTTTCTCCCAGTCATCTGAGTGCTGTAAATGCAAGACGAAAAACAGTATGCCGAGAAATTAGATGGCGTTGAGAGGCATAGCTTTGTCTTGAATTCACGTGCATGTACTGAAGTTTTCCCGTGATAACAGTAAAATACTTTAAGGAATTCTTTGGAAAGCTGTTACATCTCTGAAATGTACTGTAATAATATCAGCTTCTGGCAATGAAGCTGACATATTTCAGCCCAAAGTGCACACACACAGATGTTATTTTTAAAGCAACAATCCAGCAGTTACCCACGATGTGATCCAACTTCATGCATCACGTTGCTGACTCTATCTAGTAGCAATGCTTGGGAGGAAATGTTGCATTTTAATTGATGATATCAACATGAACTTTCACACAATAAAACTGAAGGCAAGGAAGAAAGGCAGCACATTATTGGTTGACCACATTTAAAGCAATGTCTAGGTATGGGGAAATACTCCTGTACAGTTTAGGTGGAGTTTGGCTCTGTAGTTTGTTTATATTAGAGATTAATTGAATATTTGAAGAGTCTTTGAGTATTTTTGTTTTTAGTCATCATTATAATAGGCCAGTGATGAATTAATTTTATAGATTTAGGGGTGCCAAAAAATGTATACACACTTTAAGAGATGTTATCTATGTATTACTTTTCAAAGTTGAATTGAATTACAGTAGCAATGAGTAGTATGATGTACGCTCACAAGATAGCATTAATCAAATGAATGCTAGCGTCACTATACGACAGGCAGGACAAAGAAAATGGCGGAAGCACGGTTGTCCTTTGAGGAGTGCAAGAAAATTTTGAAGTGGTATTTGAAATTGTAGAACATTCTTCTGACTTAACATCCCTTGACTTCTACCTATGGGGGACCTTAAAGTATGTGGTGTACCATAGAAAACCAGCTACACTGGTGATACTTTGGGAAGAAATTGAAACAGCATGTGCACCAATACAAGTAGACACT
This sequence comes from Rhinolophus ferrumequinum, assembly GCF_004115265.2. Lineage (NCBI taxonomy): Eukaryota > Metazoa > Chordata > Mammalia > Chiroptera > Rhinolophidae > Rhinolophus > Rhinolophus ferrumequinum. The sequence continues at coordinate 35,076,221 of NC_046285.1, read as the reverse complement.
TTGGTGGACGTTGCTCACTGTAGTTCACTGTAATCAGAAGTGTCTGGATGCTGATGGTAACCACTTTGAGCACCTCGTATAATTGCAGAAGTCAAATGTGACTTGTATTCATCTTTTGTTATCGGTATATATTGAGTATTGCAATTTAAACACAGTTTTCCTTGCTTAAAATGTGTATACATTTTTTTGGCACTCTCTGTAGTAGTATATTTTCTTTCGTGGGGCTCAGTTTCATTTTAACCAGCGGTCTTCCATGTAATATATGCTTTTAATAATGGATCATAATGTATTAATAAAATATTGATACATTGTGTTTATTCACACATTTCATTGAAAACAATGGATAATGTTTCTAAGTACAAGACAATATGAGTTCCAATGATCAAACTAAAAGATTGAGACAAATTTAAGGAATGAAACAAATATTCTTGGCTAAATGCAGGTAGTGATGTAATTTCCATGCATATTAATGCAAATGTCATTACTGAGTTATGTTTTCATGTTCATGTAATTTTGTGATTCATGTGCATGCCTTGTAAGCAACTCTCCTAAGAAAGTAGTTGTTTCAGACCATGAGTGGATTAAATGAAACTTTTGCATCATAATATCATGTAAATAACATGCCACCCAAGTGTGGTGTGTGGACCTGCATCATCTTTATCACCTAGGAGCTTGTTAGAAATTTAGAATCTCACTGAACCAGAATCTCTGTCGGCAGGGAACTGAGGAATTTATGTATTAATAAGTTGTCTCAGTGATTCAATGTATGCTAAAGTTTGAGGACCTCTAAGGTAGATATGATAGCATTTCAGTTCCTCATGTATCAATGCTGATTCAAACTTTGTATTCAAGGTCCATCATAAGATCTGGGTTTTCCCCTTTCCCCCATGGACACTAAATATAAATAATCAGACCTGTAGGGAAGAACTGGGTCAATCACTACCATTGTGTTCGAAGTACTTCCTCATGGAAGCTAGTCATTCCTTCAGTTGGTGGGTTCTGAGTCTAAGCTGGCTAAATTCTGGACACTGGCAAGTGATTGTGACCCTCCAATGGGCCAACTGATTTCAGTCTAATGGTCATACATTTTTTTTATTAGACTTAGAGTTGTGTAACCATTACCATGATCCAGTTTTAGAACATTTCCATCACCCTCCAAAATTCCCTTGAACCTATTTCAAGTCAATTCTCACTCCTACCTCTAGTTCCAAACAACCTGTGATCTGCTTTCTTTCTCTATAAATGTGTCTGTTTTGGACATTTTATATAAATGGAATCATATAATATGTATACTTTTGGGCCTGGCTTCTTTCATTTTGCAAAATGTGGTTGAGGTTCATCCATTTTGTAGAATATATAAATATTTTGTTCCCTTTTATTGTGGAATATTATTCCATTGTATGGATATTACATTTTGTTTATCCATCCCCCAACTGGTGGATATTATGAATAATATTGCTATGAACATTTACATACAAATCTTTGTGTGGCATATTTTCATTTTTTGTGGGTAGATACATAGGAGTGGAATTGCTGGGTGATATGATAAGATTATATTTAAAGTTTTAAAGAAATTACCTAGCTTATTTCCAAAGTATCTATACCATTTTACACTCTCACCAACAGTATATGAGGATTTTAATTTCTCTACATCCTTGCTTACTCTTAAAATTGTCCGTGTTTTTGATTATAGCTGTTCCAGTGGCTGTATAATGGTATCTTGTTGTGTTTTTAATTTGCACTTCACTAATAACTAATGATCTGGAATACTTTTTTATGTGGTTATACCCATTTGTATGTTTTATTTGGTGAAATGTCTATTCAAGCCTATTTTCATATTTCGTTGTGTACCTTCTTATTATTAATTGTAAGAATTCTTTATGTTTTCTCAATACAAATCCTTTATTAGATGTATTATTTGAAAATATTTTTCCTGGATGTAGATTGTCTTTTCATTTTCTTACTGGTGTATTTTAAGCAAAGAAGTTTTTGAATTTTAACAAATTTCAATTCATCGTTTTGTTATTGTTGTTGTTGTTGTTGTTATAACTTGTGATTGTTGTATCATATCTAAGAAATTTTTGCCTAATCAGTGTCACATAAATTTTTATCCTGTGTTTTCTTCTAGAAGATTTATAGTTTTAGCTCATTATGCCTGTGATTCATTTTTGAGTTACTTATGTGTGAGCTAGCAAATTGACTTTATTAAGGTGTTAGTAAAGTGTTCATTTTTTGTGTTTAAAGACATTCAATTTCCCCAGCAGCACTTGTGGAAGAGACTATATTTTCCCCATTGAATTGTCTTGGCACCCTTGACAAAATCTATTGAATATAAAGGTAAGGGTTCTTTCTGAATTCTCAATTCCATTCCATTGATTTCTATGCCTCTATGCCAATATCACAATGTCTCAATTATTATGTTACAGTAAGTTTTGAAATCAGGTAGAATAGACCTCCAACTTTCTTATTTTTCAAAGTTATTTTGGCTGTTCATGTTGCTAATAGAATTTCAAATCATTCTGGGAAAAAGCTTAAATCTATGATACAACCATGTTAAGACTGAAAATGAAATATTTTATACATATATTAACTTGAATGGAATGCAAGGGCTCCTGTCGGCGGCAGTGGGGGCTCTAAGAAATGATATATGATAGTAATTTCTGATTTATAACTTATACTATTCTTTTCACAAAGCCTGAGAAAATTTTGAGATCTCAGAGGCCTGCATATGATTGACAATTTTAATAAATAAGTGTCTTAAATATTTATGTACATTTCTACTGACTAGGATTTCTCTGTGGATACAGCTGCAAGTGTATGTACAGAAACTCAACTGGATTAATCAAGTCTTCTTGTTGAACCAATCGTGTTTGATACTGTCTGTGTTTAGTCCAGTGACACTTCTTGTCTTTATTATTGATTATCTGAATTCATCAATAAATTTTAAAAACACTTCTTCAGTTGTATAATTTTGCTGTGAAAAAGTATTTATAGACGCTCTATTCAGATTGTGTCAGACAAAAAGAGATTTTCTAATTGTACAATGTTAGTGCATTCATTAGTCGGCAGAGAATTGTATTGAGTTTGTTCTCTGAATAATAATTGTTGCATGACTTTCTGCTCATATCTGTAATTCTAAAGTGAACCCTGTTTTTTGACAGAGGTACCGTATCAGTCATTTTGCTTGCTTTGTCCCCAGTCATTGCTTTTGCCAGTAGGATTCTGCATGTTTCACCAATTATTTCACAATACCATAAAGATTTTGCATTCTTATCCTTCTTGCACAGCATGTTAGTTTCTAGATGCTTGAATGTCCTTCTTTTTCGCTTCAGAAATTTTGAGAGTTTCTCCTAGCATTCTTTGCATGCATCAAAATGACATTAGTGTTTCTAAACACAACACATAATATAGATTCACTCTAAGCTGGCAATGAAATTCTAAATTTCAAACAATTTTCATCATATTTGTGCAATACTTTTTTTTTTTATTGAAGTTTGTATTTTTATAACACTAACAGGTGATTCAGTCATTAATTTGGCTTTATTACTATTACCATTAGTACTCATATTTGTTTTAAATCTCTTCTATTATGCCTAAAAATCTTTTTAAACCTCTTAACCATTGTAGTGTCAGTTTAAAAAAAAACAGACTCCAATCCAAATTATAATTACAATAGTACAGATACATATAGTAAACTGGGAGTGACCTTCAGAAGTGGTGAATTGATGTTACTAAGACATAACAAGGATAGAAATTTGGTATATGAGAATCTATACCAGCCATCTCTACATTCATACTACTTTTACATCCAAAGCATAAATTTTAATTATTGAAGGTTTGACCCATTTTTGGATTTGCTGGAGTAACCAGACTCAGTCTGTGCAAAGTGGATTACTATGGCACTACTTATTTTAGACTTATTGCAAGTCATAATATCTATAAGAGTAAGAGTTTTTCTGCTAGTTAATTTGTTTCCTGACTGATGTTAAAAATATACAACTATTAAAATGTTAAAAATATATGACTAGTAAAATGTTCAAATGTTAACCTAAAATCATCTTGTGTACAGGGCATGCTTTGGGAAACACTATCCTGTAACATCAGAATTTTGACTCACCTAAACTCTGTGTCTTTAAGTTATCTAACCATCCACCCTGTGCCATTCAAAGATATAAATTGTTATGAAGAATATCTCTCAATATCCTTGATTCCTGCTTCTGACTCTAACTTTTTTAATGAACAGTTGGTATTTTTAACAGATGAAAGAGCAAAGAAAAAAATTGGATAATAAAACCCTTCTTTACTTTCTCCTTTACATTCTTCTAACTGTGAAGCAACCAGGGTGTTTCAAAAAAATGTACCTGGAGAAATATGGATTCCAATCCAATTTTTTTTTTAGCTGAGAGCTCTTAGTAGCTTAAATCATTATACATATGGTTTCCTCCCATGTATATTAAAATAATTATAATTATTTCACAGGATTCTTGTGAAGCTGGAATAAAATATCAAATGCAGCATTCCTGGCACAGGGCTTGGTGTATAGTAGATGTCCAAAATATTAAAAATACATTTAATTATTATTTTTTTTACTCTGGGCTGAGAATAACCACCATACACTTTTTTGTGCTACTGTAGAAACTAAATTACATTGTTTGCAAAAGTTCTCTTAAGTTGCCTCTCTATAAAGAGTAAACAAGACTTTCTTTGAAAATTCCAAAGTCACAACAAATCTAAGAATTAAGACAAATAATGGAAAAATTTAAACATTTCTATAATGTGGTAGTTTTGTCACAGAGTTAAGAAGGCCTAATGTACAGTTGAACAACATGGGTTTGAACTGTGTGAGTCCACTTACACGTGGATTTTTTCCAATAAAAACAGTCAGCCCTTAATATCCATGGGTTTCACATCTGAAGATTGAACCAACCACAGATCGAAAACAGTCTTTTTGCATTCCCAACCACAGATTCCCCAGCCTCAGATTCCCAACTGTAGATTCCCAATGGCAGATGGAAAATACTGTTTTCGATCTGAGGTTAGTTAAATCTGTGGCTACGGATGTCACGGGTAGACTGTAGAGTTCCAAATTATAGGGGGATTTTCAACAGGGGTCGGTCAGTACCGCTACCTCCCACATTGTTCAAGGATCATCTGTATTTGAAATGTTGGATGTTTTGAGACCTTCAGATGAAAAGCACTGTAGAAATAAGGTATCATTGCTGTTAATTTTATTAGGTAGGTTGGTGCAAAAGTAATTGCGGTTTAAAAGGTTACAAACAATTGCAAAAATTGCAATTACTTTTGCACCAACCTAATACTATGCCTTAGCAAGCAAATTTTTTAATATTACAGAATCAAGACATGTTTCTCAGCCTTCCTATCATATTATCCCTAAGAATATACACAAAATGTCTAGATGTATTAGCAAACTTGAATCACAATATACACAATTTTGTTTCCCAATGATGAAAATACAGTATTGTATTCCTTAATTGGTGACAAACCTACAATTAAATAGTATTTTATAGAGAGGAAAAAATGAAAGTTGTTTGGAGAGATTAGTGTTTAAAGAAAAGATTTGTCAACATAGACTACATGAAGCTAAAATGATTTAAATATTGTTTTATTCTTGTTATTTGCCTCTCCAAGAAAAAATAGTGTCAAAGTTTATTTGTACTAGGAATTCAAGAATGAATTTCTATAGCATGTGGTTTAGTTTGGTGATTTTTTTTTTCCCCCTAAGAGGTAGGCTGCCTGGAAGATGTGTGATTTCTCTAAATCCATTCTTTTTCTCCCCCGTTCGTATGCTTTTTCACTCATCACAGATATTGTAGAATAAGCCCAGAGCAAAGGACCTTGACCTTAAAATATTAGGAATGTTAGAAATCAATGAAAAACCGTAACCCCGTCAAAGACCATTGTTTCCTACAGGTATTAATGACACATAGTAACACAAAAGAATGTCATCCTTCTGGAATAGCAAGTGAGCCCAATGAACTTGTGTTTGATTCAGATCATGTGTCTTTTGTCTAGGATGTTCAAGTTACTATAAAAACTAAAATGGATTTACCAGGCACATTTATTTTCTTTTTAGCAGGTTTAAAATGTTTTTCTAAATTATTTTGAAATTTAAAATGCATATTTCTTAGTGCAAATGCAACATGTGTGCATTGTACAAAAACCAGACAACAGAGAAAAAAATATTTTATATTCTGTGTTGAACATTCTTCTATATAAATGTTAATCTATCTATAAAAATCTCTTTTCCTCTCTGTAAACATTTAATATTGATGAAGGAATACATGTTTTTTTTCATTATTGGAGCCATTATTTTGCACATTATATTTAAAATCTGCTGACATAATAAGAAAAAAAGATTCAAATATACAAACAAAGAAAACCACACCAATAACCCTACCATCTAGTTGTAATCACTATTAACGTGTTGGAGGTATATCCTTGCAGAGTTTTCTCAAGGTTTAAATCACTGTCAGAAATAATAAGGCTCTTAAATTAATTTGTAAGTAAAAAATGCACTGGCTTTGTGACCTGTCTATGTCTTTCTGATTAGGAGAGTCCCAAGGTCTCGACAACCAACTATCCATTTTATATTGCTAGAATGATTCTTCTGGCCCAAACTAGTGTGCTCTTCTCTCTGATGGGTTATGAGGGAGAATTTGCTGTATATCAGGAGACACTTAGAATTGGACAACTCACATGTCAACATGTAAGAATGCTAAATATAGCAGTGGAAGAGTAAAGATTTCCATGAGGCTGCAGCACCTGGGCTCTCAAAGAGCTATAGGGCTAATTGTCAAATAAACAGCTGTGACTTCAGTTAGCCTAGAGACATTTCTTTGCTTATTTAGAACACCTTCTCTCTGACATCATCTCAAGATTCTTGATTCATCAGCTTCACCTGCATGAGCTTACCTGTAATGCATATAGAATATGGGCATGGAAGCAATGATGGTGGCTTCTCAACATGAGGTGCTCATCATTCATTCATTCATTGAACAAATATTATGTGTCATGCAATATTCCAGGTGATAAGAATATTACAATGAATAGCACAAAATTCCTAACTATGGGGAGCTTACATTTTATATGAGGGCGTTAAAGGAAAAAATATTTGTGACATTTGTTAAAGATGGTAAGGCATGCTTTACTGAAGTGGGGGCTTTAGTAAAAAGCCCCCAAGAAGCAGAGTGGGGATCAGAGGGTGGGAAGTTACTAAGAGGAAACATTAGAGATAAGAAGGAGTCTTGCTAGACTGACTCAACAGAGAACTTGCTGAAGGCAGGCCAGGGTAATGAAATACCAGGAGGAGTGATTTTCACCAAACTCATTTAGCAGGAACAGTTTGCTTAAACTATAGTCTCTACAAGGACAGAGAAAGAAGTCTAAGGTTGGGCCTGGTGGAGCAGCGAGTTCAGAGAAGCCTGATTAAAGCTAGGTGAAAGAGAGACGCTTTGGGAGGGCGGGGTGGGGGGACACAGAAAGACTATATGTAAATAATTAAGGAAACATGGGTGTCAGCTTGTGATAAGCTCTGTAATAAAAAATAAGACAGGATAAATTAGACAGGCAGTGCCAGCATGTGGAGGAATGGATGTGGGTTTCTACTTTATTTAGAGTGATTAGAGAAGGCCTCACTTATAATGAGTCGTGAAGAACACAAGCGAACAAGTCATGCAATGTTTCAGCAAGACTGTAGCAGTAGAAGGAACAGCTATGCAAGGGCCCTAAGGTTGAAGTACTCTGAGCATGTCTGAGGAACATCACGGAGTATGCAAAAGGCAGAGTGACAGAAGAGGAGATCAGAGAGGTGGGAGTGGCCTGGGGCAGGGTGTCATGTGGGTCCCTGGAGGCCATTGTAGGTCTTTTGCCTTTTACTCTGAATGAGGTGGGAATCCTTGGAGTGTCATGAGCAGAGAAGTGATACAATCTGGCTTATGAATAGGCCTAATTGGATGTATTCAGGACTGGCTACGTAATTTACAGGACACAGTGTTAAATGAAACTGCATGGCTATGTGTTAAAAAATTATTAAATATTTCAAGATGGTGACAGTCGATCCTAAAACTGAGCACTGGTTCTTTCTGAGTGTGGGGCCCTGTGTTACTGCACTCGTTACACAGTCATGATGCTGGCCCTGGGTATGCTGAGTATAGACCCCTGGGAGTGAAGAGCAAGAGGCAATGAGACCTGTAAGAAGGCAATGCAGTAATCTGGGGTAGAAGGAATGGTGTGTTAAACTACAGATACAGCAGTGGTCTTGGTGAGGAGGAGGCACTCACTGCTGTTTTGAAGGTACAGCTGCCTGGATTTGATAATGGATGGGTTGAAATGTATTGAGGTAGGAAAGAGGAGAAGTAGGTTTCTTGGGTAAGTCAGGGGTTCATATTTGGACTTTAGGATGTCATTAGAAATCAAGTGAAGATCACAGGTAGGTAGTTTGTATGAGTCTGGCTTTGAAGGGAGACATCCAGACTGCAGATCCAAATTCTATACGAAGACGATGAGATGAGATGAGATGAGATGAGATGATGAGATGAGATGAGATGAGATGAGATGAGATGAGATGAGATGAGATGAGATGAGATGAGATGAGATGAGATGAGATGAGATGAGATAGGGAGTGGATGCATAAAGGAGAAGAACAAGGTTTGACGTTGCCTTACAGCTGCCAAACCATTTGTTCCCCTGCGCTCTTCCCAGGATTTCACAAGGCAGTGCCTCAGCAAACTGAGACCCGATGGAATTACATTGGTCCCTCCCCTTCAATGGATTCCTTGGAGTTGTGCATGTGTGAAGGCAAAGTAACAAGCTGGAACACAATGGGAACTTTCGGAAAGAGAGTCTGCAGGCTACTAACACACAGATCTTGAGATTAACAATCATTACCTCTTTAGAAGTTTACCAATAAAAACTACACGTTGGCCCGATTCGGGGTTCAGTCCCTGAGACTGTTCCCCTTGGCCCATGCTTGCACTTTATTACTGGTTACTGTCTTTTCTTAACCCCGTGCCGCCCTTCTCCCTCCCCACAACCCACATTGTGCTGGATGCGACAGTTTAGAGGACATTCTACTGTTTAGAGATCAGGGAAGTAAGCAGGAAAAAACAAATGAGAACTAGAGCAGTGAATGAAGAGAAGGATGATCCAGAGGCTAAGTGAGAAAAGTGTATCCCGAATAAAGTGTAAGTAGTGTCAAATGACCCAACTAAGTTGAGGACTGAGCATTAACCATTGAACTTAGCTACTCAGAGGTTGTTGGTGTGGTTGGTAGGAGTTGTTTTGGCTGAGTGGTAGGGGTGAAAAATTCTCTAGAGTGGGAACAATTTAGAATGAAGGGAGAAGAATTGAAGGATGGTAAACACAGACATCTCAAAGAGTTTTGAAAAGAAGGAGAAACTAGGAATGAATGGTGACTGGCGGGAAATGTGGTGCCAGGCAATGTTTTTTGAGGGGAGAAATAAAACTATAAGGAGGGAATGATCCAGTAGAGAGGAAAATTTTGATGATGGAAGAGCAAGAGGGGAACAATTGCTAGAGTGAGGTCCCTGAGTAGAAGAGAAGGGATAGATGGGGTCCAGGGCACAAGGTGGGCAATGGCTTTGGATCAATGCACAGGTAGTTCCTTTACATTAATGAGAGGGAAAGCAGAGGTATGAGTCCAGATTTTAAAAGATGGGTAGATGTTATACTGGGAGGGTGTGGAAATTCTATTCTGATTAATTCTGTTTTTTTTTTCCCCCCCGGCAACATGTAAAGTAGATTCATCAATAGAAATTGAGGATAAAGAACATGGCGTTGCAGTTCAATCTAGTTCTAGTCAGAATTGACTCTAGTCACAAGCAAACAGCCGTATCAGTCCAAACTTGCTGAATATGAGGTTTTAAGAGAGAGGTGGCTACAGGCTGAACTGTGTCCTCCCAAAATTTATATGTTGAAGTCCTAACGTGATGGCATTTGGAGAGAGGGCATTTGGGAGATAGTTCAGTTTAGATGAGGACATCTAAATGGCCCTCAATGGGATTAGTGCTCCTACAGGAAGAGATGCCAGAGAGCTTGCTCTCTATCTCTCTCCACCAAGTGAGGACACAAAGAGAAGGCAGCCGTCTGCAAGCCAGGAAGGGAGCCCTCTCCAGAACCTGACCATTGTAGGTAACCTAACCTCGGACTTCACAGCCTTTGGAACTGTGAGAAATTAGTTTCTGTTGTTTAAGCCACCAGGGCTGTGGTGTTTCCTATGTCACCCCAAACAAACTAAGACAAAAACAAAGGTATGGAATAGTTGTCTGGGAGAAGACAACAGGAATGGGTTAGAAAAATTAGAATTGCTAGTTGGTACCAGCGGCCCCTGGAGATGAGTATCGATGCATTCAGAGTGAGACCTGTCAGCCTGAGAGAGTTTTTTCACGAATTACCTTTTTCTGTGCAGGTGCAGAGTTGCAGATAGTTGTCTTTGACTGCTCATGTAGTAAGCATTGATAAAAGCAGGACAACTGAGCAGGTGTTACATGTCTAGCCACAGTGGAGAAACCATAGGGAGATAGAAAAGACAAATAAGAGGCCATGAACCACAGTCCCGAACTCAATAGCAGAGCAGCGTCTGCGGTTAAATAAAAACCACAAATAGACTAGATCAGCAGACTTTAAGCCAAGGAGCTTCAATGTTGGAATGCCCTGAATCAGAAAAGCATGGATAATGGATTGCTTGCTCAATTTTCATGTCTAAGATGGAGTCATAAACAGTGTCAGGCACTGGGGCTCTCTAACTATTAACGTTAACCTAAAGGTGAAACTTCACAAGTACAGTCAGGCAGTCCTCATTATTCACAGATTCCATATTTGTGAATTCACCTGCTCACCAAAATTTATTTGTGACACAGAAATATATATTTGTGGTGTTTTCATGGTTATTTGTGGGCATGAACAGACTGGTGAAAAATATGAGTCCTCTGACATACACGTTCCCACCTGAGGTCAATCAAGGTGCCACTCTGCCCTCTTGTTTTATCTCTCATGTTGTAAACCAGTGTCCTTTTCTTGGTCTATTTGGTGTCATGTATTTTGCATCTTTGTGCTTTTCATTGGTGATTCGACTATTTAATATGGCTCACAGTATCACAGTGTTCCTAAGCACAAGAAGGCTGTGATGTTCCTTACAGAGAAAATACGTGGGTCGCATAGCTTTGTCCAGGTGTAAATCATAGCGCTGTTGGCCATGAGTTCAGTGTCAATGACTCAACAATATGTCTTCAATAAGGCGTCCTTAAACAAGTTCATGTATTGATCAGTTGGGGAAAATGTTACAATCAGAGACTCACAGGACCTTAACTCTGTATTTCCCCTAGGAGTGATGGTTTAGTATTTGCTAATTCAGTGTTCACAGAGACTTTCTAGAATACAACCACCACAAATAATGAGAATCGATTGTATTTGCTAGGTCATTCAGTTATTCATATTAAATTTGTCAGAAACACTAAGCTCTTGGTCTGTTCCATTCCCACAATGGAACTCCCTCCATCACCTTCTCCCTGTCCTTTGGACTTGTGGGTTTCCTGTGTGCCCACTCTGTAGGTATCTTCCCACCCCAGCAGGTCTGTTTCTCCTTCCGTAAACTCTGAACATTTCCCATTGCCATCTTGCACTGGAATCCCCATTGGGGTTTTACAACTGTACTTTCCTTCAATTACCTTTTAAAAGAAGCCATGAGTATTTCATGTCTTCTGTGTTCTTGCCCTTGGGATTGTCCTGGCTGTCCCCCCCACTTACCTTATGCCCTGTAGAATCCCCTTGCCTCTTTTGATGGATTTTGGATGTGTCCACTGGGCAAGGATGAAAAACAGTCTCCTGAATTCCCTTTCTAGTATGTTTCTGGTTGGGATGGTCTATAAGAGATATTCTCTTAGGATAGTTGAAGTACTGCAATGTTGGGGCTTGCATGCACTTTATTCCAGTTATTCACTGAAACACTAATCTAGGTTCTGCTCTGAAGGGATCAAACAGATATGATTAAAGTCTCTTATCAAAATGAGAACAATTCTACAAGGTCTGACAATTAAGTTCGTGAACTTGTTGCAACTCTGTTGCTAACCTTTATTGATATCAGAGGGATTATTCATTATGAATTTGTACCAGCTGGACAAACAGGTAACCAAGTTGGCTGTTTGGAAGTGCTGAAAAGATTGCGTGAAAAACTTAGATGACCAGAATTTTTCGACAACAATTCATGGCTGTTGCATCACGACAATGCACCAGCTCACACAGCACTGTCTGTGAGGGAGTTTTTAGCCAGTAAACAAATAACTGTATTGGAACACCCTCCCTAATCCCCTGATCTGGCCCCCAATGACTTCTTTCTTTACCCGAATATAAAGGAAATATTGAAACAAAGACATTTGATGACTTCAGGACATCAAGGGTAATACGACAGCTTTGATAGCCATTCCAGAAAAAGAGTCAAAAATTGCTTTGAAGTGTGGACTAGGCACTGGAGTTGGTGCTTAGCTCCCTAAGGGGAGAATTTCAAAGGTGACCATAGTGATATTCAGCAATGAGGTATGGTGCACTTTTTGTAGGATGAGTTCGCGATGTTAATTGTCCGACCTCATAGGTTCACCCAGCTTAATCAGTTGAAAAGTCTTTAAAAGAGGGCTTAGGCCTTCCAGGAGCAGTGGCTGGAAAGAGCTGATAGGTCTGTAATTGTTCTCCCTCCCCACCCCCATCTTCCTTCCTGACTTCCACCCACCTAAGGACAACAAACTTTGGACTTCCTATGAGTTCCAACCCTGCTCAGAATCTTTCTTTCCTGCCTGACTTCACACTTGCTTAGGCAGCCTCCACAATTGCATAAGTCAATCCCTTGTTTTTATATATAAAAAAAAATCTCTTAATATATGTGTGTATATCTGCTAATGGTTTTGCTCTTCTGGTTGAACTCTGACTGGTATACTTCCCATGTTGTAGACTTCGCCTCCCTGTCATCCTCTCTTCCTCTGTAAATATTTCCCATTTTTCATACAGGATAGGGTAAATATTCAAATCCTGCTTCTGCAGTTTTCAAGCTGCATGAGTTTAGGAAAGTTACTGCAACTTTGCTGCGTCTCAATTCTTTATCTGTAAAATAGGAATGTTAATAATATATACCTTATAGAATTGTTGTGAAAGTTAAATTAATTAATATGTGTAAAGCACTTTAAACACTGCCTAGCATATTGAAAGCCATAGGTAATTATAATTGCTATAATTATTATTATTATCTAGAGAATTTTATTTACTCCTTTCACATCCCAGCACTGTGGAGAACACAAAGTAAGAAGAAGACAGTTCTTTCCCTTTAGGATTTTATAATGTGTTTGAGAAGAGCCGACAAACATGTAGATTTATTTTCTGAGCCAAAAATAAACCCAGTAGATATAACAGTCTGAATTGTATTTATAGGGACAATAGATACATTGTGAGGTGTGTAGTCCTCTAGGAGAGGGCAAATACCTAGCCCTCTGTTCTTTTCTTTTATCCCTCTCTTTTTAAATTATTCTCACGTAGACGGATTATTAATCTGGATACTTAGATTCAAGGACTCTGCTGGGTTTGTGTATTGATTGGTAAACTGTGGTCAGTTTGCATTTCTAGGTCCCGTGCACGTGCTCTCCCTGTTCGGCTTCCAAAGTAGGAAGTGGGCTATTGGGATAAGCCCTGTTTGCATACTGGTGTCAGCTTTCTTTTTTCACAGGGTGTCTCCCACATGACAAGATCTGTTCATCCGAGCTCTTCTTCTTTTGTATATACTTCATAGCGTTCACTTTTACTGTCTCTGTTCCATGCGGCTTGCCTGAAAATGGTTGTAAAATGAGATTTGGGTTTGGAGGTTAAGGCCATAGAGAGACCAGCTCAGGTAGGCAGAGCTCTCTGCATTGGAGTTTTAGGAACAAGTCTTGCTAACAAGAAATTGGTGCTTTGCTTTGTTTGGCTCTGTCTCCTGAGTGTACACATCCCTTAGGGATTCACAGCGAGGAGAGGGGCCTTGACCAAATCTTTCTACCCTTCAGCGCCTTGAAGATATGTGCATAGGATAAAAGCTGGCAACTGTGTGTAGTGTGTCATCATTATTTATAATTTTTGTCCCTTCAGGAAAAATTCAAGTATGCTGAGCCATGTAGCTTTTTTGCACAAAGTTTGGGCCAAAATGGCCTTCTTCCCCCTCATTCAAACTCAAACCTCCAGATTCATTACTGCAAAGAAATAAAAAACCTCATATACCAGCCTATGTATATTCCAAGCTTTGGCCATTTCTCTTTCTACACCATAAGTAGATGACTGATGGTTAATTTTACGTGTCAACCTGACTAGGCTTAGGCATGCCCAGATAACTGATGAAATATTATTTCTGGGTGTGTCTTTGAGGGTGTTTCTGGAGGAGATTAGCATCTGAATCTGTAAACTGAGTGCAGAAGATTACCCTAGTCAATGTGGGCCGGCGTCATCTAATGCCGAGGGCCTGCACACCGCAAAAAGGTGAAAGAAGGGAGAATTTGTTCTCTGCTTTAGCTGAAACATTCATCTTCTCTTGTCCTTGGACATTGGTGCTCGTGGTTCTTGGACTTTTGAACTCACACCAGGGCTTTTCACCATCAACGCCCACCACTCCCTCAATTCTCAGGCCTTTGGACTCAGACTGAATTACATCACCAGCTCTCCTGGGTCTTCAGCGTAAAAATGTCAGATGGTGGGATTTCTTGGCCTACATTTCCATGAGAGCCAAATCCTGTAATAATAAATCTCATATATATCCCATTCGTTCTGTTTCTCTGGAGAACCCCGACTAATACAAAGGCCAGGTACGCTGTCTGAAGCGATGCGCAATGGGAAGATTTTCTCTCACTTCTGTCTTTTACGGAGTTGTAGGTTGAATTGAATTGTATCTACCAAATGATATATTGACATCCTAACCTCTGGTACCTGTGAATGGGACTTTATTTGGAAATAGGATCTTTGCATATATAATCATTAAGATGATCTCCTTTTGGAGGAAGGTGGGCCCTCATCCCAGTAGTCAGTGTTTTGTAAGGACAGGGAGATATGGATACCCGGACATGCTGGGAAAAGGCCATGTGAAGACACAGGCCGAGATTGGAGTTATGATGCCCGAAACCAAAAACACCAACAACTGCCAGCAACCACCAGAAGCTGGAAGAAGCAAGGAAGGATTCTTTCCTCGTGACTTCAGAGGGAACGTGGCCCTGCGGATACCTTTTGGACTTCTAGCCTCCAAAACTGTGAGAATAAATTTCTGTTGTTTTAAGCCACCCAGTTTGTGGCACTTTGTTATGGCAGTCCGAGGAAACTAATACACACATCACTCCTGAGAGGTAGTGTCGTGCAGTAGCAGCCCATTTTCAGCTTGTATCCATCCAGCATCCAAACTCAGCTGTTTTTCTCATTTAGTTTTGGTCATAAAGGACCCCCATTACCCACAGTGTGGCATAGTTTTGAGCTAAGGAAGAGTTGCCAATGCAATAATAGTAAATGATGTGGAGGTCTGGGCCACCTATTGGTACATTTTTAATGCCCTCTATCCCTGCTTATCACTAATCATAACTGATCCTATTTTCATCTTACAGTGGATTGCAGCTGGGCTGCAATCCTGACGTTATGACTTGATGGGTCTGACAGAATTCAGGTCGTGATGGACAGCTCTCACCACATGTTCACTTGATGTCATGTGGTCGGATGTCTCTTTACTACCAGGGCTTGATAGCACCCAGGAGGTTTTTCTCAAATGATATAGACTTGTTTGCTGCCAATAGCACAGCCTTGCTGCAGAGCTTAGGGTGTCTATGTTGTGATTTTTCTGTTGTGGCTTCCCTAAACTCCACGTGTTGTGCTGTCTTATCCCATCACGGATACCTAGAGTCTGCCGGGTCACATGGCTCAAGCAGCAGGGCTGATTGCCCCCCAGTCTGGACCTACCACAGGCGCCTTCCTGCTGGAGGCCCCACTGAAAGCTGGAAGCTTTGTGTATAGCCCAGTAAAGGGTTGGAGCTATTCCATTTATGATGTTGTAGTTTGAATTGAATTGTGTCTCCCAAATGATATGTTGACATCCTAACCTGTCATACCTGGAAAATGCTGCCTCTGGCATTCAGAGGAATAGCAAGTCTAACGTTTCCTTCTTACTGCTGGGCGGAGCAAGATGCAGTAAGTTGCCATTTCCTTTCAAATGGATGTTCTTCTATGCCTCAGACCACTCGCACCTTGAAAAATCTTCACTACTGTTTATTTTTGCTGTGCTTTTGCTGGGTCTTTCTTCATCGGTACCCAGCCTATCTTTTAATCAATGGGTTTTAAGCCTAGAGAATTGGCTTAGGTTTGGAAACTAGGTAAAGGGTTATCAATTTTCATTGAGATAATTGACCCCATCTTTCTGCTCTTCCACTGTCGATCCCTGTTGATGATAAATATTTAGCAATGTTCCTGTTTGATTGGCCCTTTCTGGGGCAGACAGTGAAGGAAGATATCAAAAGTCTCACAGAACAGAGCGTGCAAGAATAGGTATACTTCTCAAGGCCTAACAACCTACCAACCAACTCTATTTTATGGGAGGACCTAAAGAATGTTCCATTTACCACAAACACAAGCAATGTGCTGGTGAGCAGGGCACCAGCATCATTGACTAGCTCAGTCGTGGCTGTTCTCTTTGGTTTATGAGTAATGGTAGAAGATACTGTTGCAGAGCCAAACCCTTAGTATCAGTGACAATGATAGGATCATGGAATAGCACTGGCCAGATGGTGGCATTTTACTGACAGGAGCAAGGTGGGAATAATTGCCATAGTGAACAGCAAGGATCGAAAGGCAGTCAGGAGAGAATGACTTGTAAGGTTCTGTGGAGATAGCTTATAAAACATTTTATTCACAGGAATAAGAGAAAGCATGTATACTTCATGTAGTGTGGGTCATAGCTTTCTTCCAGCTGCCAAGAGCCATCCTAGCAGATGGTAGTAACATTTCCTATGGTCTTTGCTAGGGTGTTAATTCAGTATTATAGGAGAGTCCTCTCCTATCAATCAATTCTCCTTTATTCATCTCTGTATTTTGCATCCTTGAATTCAGAAATCTTTTTCTTGTCCCATATGCACTCCACTGGCTCCTACCTGTTTAGGAGGGGCTGCCCTGCATTCTTTCAGTGTATAGTCCCTTTCCCTCTCTTAGCAGGCCCAACAATTCCTCAAGTAGGAATTATGCTGAAATCTGACCCTAAGTAGAGTTTTTTGGTTAGGGTTTTGTAGGTAGGGATAGATCCTGAGGGGTAATGTCTTTCAAGAATAGATCTCTGCATTATTGGCAAGCAAGGAGGCAGGACAGCCTGTACCAGGAAGAGGTGAAACACTTATTGGTTCATGAGGTTAAGCTAGATTTGGGTTTCAAGGTTATCCGCTGTATTGCCCCAAATGTCCCCATCTTTAGTCCTAGGGTTCCACTTCTTAACTGAAGCCTTTTCTCTGGTGTAGCGGTGCTCCTATGGTTACAGGTCAATCTTCTCTGAAGCTTCACTACCCCTATAATTATGTTATTAGACTGATCTTAACCTTTTCTACCTTTCAGCAGGTGATTCAGATCAAATATCTCACTTAGAGTCTACTTCCTAGGACCATTGCTGGTACCCACCATCTGAGGTTGAGTTTCCTGGAGACAGTGCTGAGACGAAGATTTGTGTGTAGGCTATTTATTGATGATTTCCCTCAGGAACAATACTTTAAGGAAGCACTGGAAGCAGACCTAGAGATAGAAATTCTGCTGTAGTGAAATTATGACAGAAATCTCAGATGACCCTTTGGGGATCTCTGGAGCTGAGACAGCTCTTCAGAGTTCTCCACAAATTGATGCAAGGGGAACAGGTCTTCATAGTTTGTATTAACCAGGTGGTGGATGTAGGCTGCCCTAGGGAAGTGATTGTAAGTTTGCACGAGGACAATTCTAGGGGAGAGAAGTGGCTGTGAGATACCAGCAGCTAACAGTTCAGTGACTTGGTTTGATGAGAGAATCTCAATAGCACACTTTAGCACCCAGTATAATACACAACACATTTCTACATTTATATGTTTATTTTAAGATAATAATTAGAATGTAAACCCCAAGAGAACAGGGACCTTGTCTGTCTCATACATACATTGCTATATCCCCAGAATTTAGAACAGCTTGGCTTAGTATTTACTCAGTAAGTATTTGTTGACTAAATGATTGACTAAATGAGTAATTAAAGCATATTTATAGGTGCCACATTTTGTAAACTGACTATCACTTGGCACATCACAGGAAATACAAATAAATGAAAACGTAAATAGGAAAGCCTCCTAAAGCACTTCTCTACTCTCACATTTGAGAACAAATTTCTAACATGAGATTTTGTAGTTTTCTGAAATTGAAACTACTTCTAATGCATGCAGTGAACTGAAGAATGGTGTGGGCAATATACTCATTTTCAACCCTGACCTTCTATTCTGATGTGGATTCTTAATAAACTAGCTTGGCTGTAACTGGTGTTAAAGATTACTAAGGAGAGGTTACAATTGGGTCAGCTCTTGGGGTTGGATTCACTCACACAGGCAAATTTGGTTTTGCACCTAGATCTCATTAATATTCACTTTCACCTGCCTTCCTAGAGAGTTCTGCTTTTGATTTTAAACATAGATTTTCAGACATTCTTAGGACACTATAAACATATAGAATCTTCTGAATCATTTTTCTGACCATCTTCTATTAAATATTGGCACTCTCCCATATGGAGTGAGAAGTCAAAGGAAATCTGAAATGTCATCTCATCCACTCTTTAAATGTTTTTCATGCAAAATGTCACAAAAACTCGACCTCAGTAAAACATTCAGTTTTCCCCACTTTACCAACTACCATGTATGAGTTTAATTTTACAATTGAAAATAAAGGGTTACGAAAGTTAATCTGGGGAATGTAATCAATAATGTTGTAAAGATTTTGTAGGGTATCCGATGGACACTTGTCTCATTAGGGAGACCACCTCAGGGATGATGTAGATGCCTGATCACTGCACTGTACACCTGAAGCTGAAGGGGAACAATAGTGAATGTCAACTACAAGTTTATATATATACACACATATGTGTATGTGTATATATATACTTATAAGAAGCGGAGTACAGCATTAGGAATAGAGACAGTGGAAATGTAATGGCTCTGTGTGATGTCAGAGGGATAGTGGATGGGGGAGGGGGTTGACACAGTGTGAGGGATATAAATAATAAACGTCTAAGTATTACTGTGTTTTGTGCACCTGAAACTAATAAAAAAAATAAAAATAAATAAATAAAAGAAAATAAATGGTCAATTAATTATGAAGAGTAAACAACAGGAATGGCAGCAGTGAGAAGCTCAATGGATCTGCTCTCCAACAAAACAAGTGTAAAGTGGGAAAAAGAATTTTTTAAAAAACTCAAGTCTCTGGAACTTGTGCTAAGGGCATGTAGCAAATGAAGAGACATTTATTCAAGAAAATCTACTAAAACTTGGTAAGAAGAGCAAGACTGTGGTACTTGATCCACGACCATTCTCTCACTCCTGTCCGCAGCACAGCTTGATTGAAACTCCACGCCAGGTGGGTTATAGCCAGAAGATGGAACTCCCCTCTTTTCTAAACTCTCAGTCAAGGAATATAGTATCTCACATGGAGGGTCCGGCTGCCAGCATTTCTCATACCCTTTTGCTGTGAGTTGCAGAGATTAAATTCCTGGTGAACGTGACTGAGAGATCAGGACTGCCCTCCTTCCTCTAGTCTCCACTATTAGAGAGAGGTCTTACCCAGGCATGACAGGCTGAGAATCCTGGGACCCCGATTTCTGTCACTCCAGCTCACAAATGGAGTGGAAGTTCCATGCCAGGAGAGGCAAACTGAGAAGACCAGAGGCTACCACTCTTTCCTAGGGCCCAACATTGGCTCAGAGATTTTTATTTTTCCCTAGCAGAGAGGCAGTTCATAAGTACAGACATCTACAAAACTTTCCCAAAAGGAAATTATTTTATTTGAAACAGTGTGGGGCAAGTTCAAGTCTAAGGGCGCTCTGGAAAACTGGAGATTTTGGTGATAAGCCATTAAGAGGAGGTTGGTACACCTATGAGAGAGCAGCCTAAACCAGAGGCCAAAAAGTTTATCAGAAAGAACCAACAAAAGAGACGGTTAAGAAGAGCCCTCTTGGGGCCTGTACTAACCTCAAACAACTGTCCTCCAAAAGTATTCCTGAAAAGGGGTCCAAATTCAGTTAGATCAGACTGTAGAACAATTTATACCCCAGGGCATTGTCAAAAACAATAGAGCAATCAGTCAGTAAGTAATAGAGCTATCAGTCAGCAATTAATGGAGTTCTGGTGTGATGCCAAAGGAGGCAGACAATTTAACAGAGATCAGAGAAAGAGACAGTCAGAGAGAGCTCTGCTAAAACTGTCATGCCAGGGTGACTGTGTGCACACCCAAAGCTGTTCCCTCTGAGGAGCAATATCAGAGGTTTCACCTGGCAGGGGAAATGGAATTCACTAAAATTGTCTATCCAAGTCATTAAACAAACAAACAAACAAACAACAATAGCAACAAAACAACCTCCAGAGAGGGAGAAGGAAATCAGTATCCAGTGTTGCTACAATGTTATGTAAAGCATCCAGTTTCAAGAAAAAATTATGAGATATGCAAAAGAACAGGAATGTTTGACACATACAAAGGAAGAAAAAGCAGGCAACAGAAACTGCCTGTGACCCAAGACCGTAATTGAGAACCACAGGAGAAAACAAAAAGGACTGGTAAAGGCAATTATGCGATTGTAAAAGGATAGGAATATTGCTTTTCCTATCATCTGTTAACTGATTTAAAAGCAATTGTAAAAGAATATACAAAGATCTGACAGTTAAGTTCATGAACTTATTGCAACGATGTTGCTAACCTTTTTTGATATCAGAGGGGTTATTCATTATGAATTTGTACCAACTGGACAAACAGTTAACCAAGTTCACTATTTGGAAGTGCTGAAAAGGCTGCGTGAAAAACTTAGACGACTTGAACTTTTCACCAACAATTCACAGCTATTGCATCACGACAATGCATCAGCTCACAGGGTACTGTCTGTGATGGAGTTTTTAGCCAGTAAACAAATAACTGGATTGGAACACCCTCCCTACTCACCTGACTTGGCCCCCAATGATTCCTTTCTTTACCCAAAGATAAAGGAAATATTGAAAGGAGGACATTTTGATGACATTCAGGACATCAAGGGTAATACGATGACAGCTCTGATGGCCATTCCAGAAAAAGAGTTCCAAACTTGCTTTGAAGGGTGGACTATGTGCTGGCATCAGTGCATAGCTTTCCAAGGGGAGTCCTTCAAAGGTGACCGTAGTGATATTCAGCAATGAGGTATGTAGCACTTTTTGTAGGATGAGTTCGCAAACTTAATTGTCTGACCGTCATATGTACATAATTATATTGTTGGACCTGTAACACATAGAAATTCAATATATTTGCCAATAAAAATATAGCACAAAGAAGACAGGTGGGAGTAAGGCTGTATGGGAGTAAAAAAGAGACACCAGATGATATCTCGAATCCACAGAAACAAGTGAAATGAACCAGAAATGGTAAATAAGAAGGTTAATATAACAGATTGTATAAATATATTCTTGCCTTTCGTTTTTCAACTTTTTTAGCGAACGTAAACTTATATAAAGTAATAATTATAACATTGTATTGTTGGATTCAAAATGCGTATGTGTAATATGCATAACAAGAACAATACAAAAATGAGAAAGAGAATAGACCTATATAAGAACAACATTTCTGTATCGCGCTGCAATTAAATAAGTATAAATCTAATTATACTAATTAGATAATATATTAACTTATCAGAAGTTAAGATATTATGATAAGGCCTGGAGCAACTACTAAGAAATAACTTTAAAAGATAATTAAAGACTGCCATGGAAGATGGAGGCAGAATGCAGTGATAAAAGCTACGTGGCAAGAAATGCCAGGGATTGCCAGCAGCCACGGAAAACCAGGAAGAGCCAAGGAATTGTTCTTTCCTGGAGCCTTCAGAAGGAATAAGGCCCTGCTGACTCTGATCATGGACTTCTTAGCTGCCAGAACTGAGACAATAAATTTCTGTTGTTTAAGCCATTCAGTCTGTGAGTACGAGGTGTGATCAAAAAATACGGTGAATGCTGCTGCCGTGTGCCATCCAGGTGATGCTAATTGTGTTTTTTGACCTTGATGGAATGGTGAGAGCTGAGTTTGGACCCAGGAACACTACGGTGAACTCTGAATATTATGAGGGCTGATTAGAGTGTTTAAGAAATGATGTTCATCGAAAATGACCTGAGAAATGGGCAAACGGTTCAAACGGTTTCATCCTCCATCATGACAACATTCCGTGTCACACATCGCTTCTGGTACGGCAATTTCTGTCAAATAAAGACATTACGGTGTATCCTCACCCACTTTATTCACTGAATCTGGCACCGTGCGACTTCTGGCTCTTCCCCAAAGTCAAAATGACCATGAAAGGTAAACGTTTTGAATCGATTCAGGACTTCCAGGCAGCCATGACAGTGCAACTAAAGACACTCATGGAAGAGGACTTCCAGAACTGCTTCAGAAAGTGGCAAGAACGATGGGAAAAGTGTGTTCAAAACGAGGGGGAGTATTTTGAGGGGGATTAATGGCAATGTATCTTTTACTGTAATAATTTTTTAAAAAATTTTAAACACTCACCATATTTTTTTAAATCACACCTTGTACTTTGTTATGGCAGCCCTCGCAAACCCATAATACTATTTCCTAGTCATAACAACTATTAATTTGGGGGTTTATCTCCTTTCAATTTTGTATCTATAAATCTATAGACCCACTATATGTATATATACACACATATATATACATACATGTATGTATATATATGTGTGTGTATATATATATGTGTATATATATATGTATATATGTATATGTGTGTATATATATATATATATATATATATATATGTATGACTGCCATCCAAGTATTACAGGCAGGTTCCTCTTAATAAAATTATCCAAACTTGGAAATAAGGCAGAAAAATTACTGTATGACCTTCCAAAGTCATACTAGAGACCGTCTAACAAGCTGGACTGAGTCGTCTGCCATTCTAAGGGAAGGTTATTTTGATTTACTATTTACTATTGATCAAGGAGCAGATTGTATAAAACTGCATGTTAACTTGGAGAAAGTTGCTAAGGCACAGATTACTTTTTTCTGGTAGAGAGTTCAATGATTTTTGTTCTATAGAAAAGATTACCCCTAAGAGTTATAGTTTCATTGCCCTGTATGTAAATTAGCAATCTTGGTTCAGCGTTCTTTCTTTTGATAACTCTCTTCCAATCTCTTATATTCTCCTTTGAAAAAGGTTTACCATCCTGCTGATTCTCTCATTAATGATTTCAAGAAATCTTTGGCAACTGTACACTATATATATGTATGAGAGTCATGATTTTAATTTTTTGAAAATTATACTTGGATGACTATGAGTAGTTCCCAAACTTTCAGAGTTCATGAATAAGAAAATTATTAAAATAAAATGAAGTTGGAAAACTGAGGTAGTGTTGCCAATTCAAAATTTCCAAGCAAAGTCAATTTAAAAATCACAAATACAGAAAACCATCATTTATTAATATTACCATTTCATAAAAGGCAGTATAGGGCTTTTAAAAACCAAAAGAATAGAATAAAATGTATTTTAAACTATGTAACATTATGAAAATTTACCCCATTCTACTTATGTTTCTCATTGCACAGCATGTTTGTGAAAACAAGCACAATTTAGGAAACATTGTTTACAGATGACTGGTTTCCTTCCTACTTGGGCAGTTTCTTTTATTCACTCATTTGAAGCCTTGCTGAGAGCTTCCTAGGTTCTAACAAGAGGCTACTGTATGAATAAGGAGCACCAATAATATATCAAGGAAGCATCTTCTATGTAACCAACATGGTTCCTGCTTGTGGGGACAGAGTCCCAGAGAGCAGTTTCCAGGCTCTCGGCCTCACGTGGAAAGGTGCTGCCTCTGTTATTACATGGCCATCAGCTGTGACTAGTTGGCCATCAGCTGTTACAGGTTAGCCATTAGCCACTGATATAACTGCCAAGGCTATGCTAGCAAGGGCGGATTGCAGCTAGCAAGTGGGATGGATTGGTTGGCAGAGAAGCGGATGGCAGATTGCAGATCCTGTGGCTCCTGCTTCCTGTGTCTCCAACCCAGACGCCAGTGAGAATATAGTGGTATGTGACTCCCCTATCTATGGCTCCATTGATGTTCCTTTTGGCCTCACCATGTCCTGTGTTTTTGTGCGGGGAGCGGGAGCTGAGACCCTGCATGACACTGATATTGGGGGAAATATATTCTAGTGGAAGATGTATTGCATAACATTTCAAATAAATGTGTAATTAAAATTATGCTAAGTATTATGAGTGAAAAGCATACATTTAATAGTGTGCATTCACCGTTTATGTACTAGTCACTGCTCTGTGAAAACTGCTGCCCTGATTGAAGAGCCTAGCAAATTCTTCTCTGAGTTGCTTCTCCTAACAAAAGAAAGCCACTTTTCTTTCTCAATGAGAGTTAAATATGTGGCTGTGTGTGGAGGTAGCAGATCATCAGTATTAATGACCTTGACTTGCATAGCAACCCTGAAAAAGAACAAGGATCTCCCACTTGCCTAGAAGAAAGGACCTCCTCCCCTATGCCTAGAAGAAAGGACCTGGGCAGTGCAAGTTCTCTTCTAGATAAAATAAAATGAGGTCGGTTCGTAGTATTTTTAAGAGACACAGAAGTGCTTTGTTGCAGATGATTCTAATGTTATATAGCGCATTGGCCCTAATTAGCTCAGCAGCTTCATAGACTCAGGCCCTAAGGATGTGCAGCCGTCCTACAAGGAAGGGGGAAGCACATTATCATGGGAAAGCGTCCCTTGTTATCAACTTTCTGGAGACACATTTTGACTCAGTTGAATAAGTGTGGGCAATTTGGGCTCCAGGAGAGTTTGTAAATACATAAGAAAGGAACCACTAGCAGGCTGAACATTTCATGCTCTCGCATCCTATGTCATGGAAAGTGGACAGGAAAGACAAAAACCGAAACTCAGAAGAATTTAGCACCAAAGGACACTTGCTTTTACAAAGATGGGGATGAATCTTAGAAAACAAAGACATCATCAGGTGTTTGGACTGAGAATCTGAGACGATGAAATTGCTGGAGGAACACCGAGTAACTGACTCCTGGAAAACAAAGCTTGCTGCGTATGTTAAAATGAAAGTGGTGGGTGGATTTCTCTTTGTTATATAATCAGGGAATACCCCATATGTTTGTATATAAAGGTACTTCAACATAACAGAACTGTGTAGGTTCGGTAGAGGAGTAAGACAATGAATAATCTTCTTATTCTTCTATCATCCCCAAGATTTCACGGCATTCCGCTGTAGTGTTCATCGCTGGGGGTGAGCCATAGGGGTGAGGATCCCCAGAGGTAGGGATGAGAGTCTTCTAAAAGCTTCTGAGGAACCTTAAAGGATAATTATTTAATTTATAGAAAACAATCAGGTAAGATATTCTGAGGACAAAAGGCATGTTTTGCAACTTGGGGTAAGAAAAATGACGTTTGACAGAAAGTTTAGTAGTGTCAACTCCCTACTCCCCAGTAGGCCACCGGAAAAGCCCTTTGATCAACCAAGACTAAATTTATTAGACTTACAACAGTGAGGGAGAACACCAACTAGAAAAAAAATATCAGTAGCTTCTCCAAATGGGAAAATTGTGAAAGAGTATTTATAGGGTTTTGGGGCCAACTAGTTTGGGAGATTTCAAGCTGAGTCCTACAGAGTGGGTAACTTCATCAGGATTGGGCAGAGTTTATGATGTAATAACTTTGGATTGATGGTCACAGCAAGATGATATCGTGAAGAGAGTCAGATGATAAATTGCTAGTTTTGATAAAGAAACTGTTGAATTGGTTTACAGGCTTATCTTCTTGGGAGCAAGTAATTCCTGGAGCAAGCAAGTCGTTATTTTTGCTCTGCCTGATATTATTTAACGTGGGGACAGAAAAGTGTACCTGGTCCTGGTATTATTTAACGTAAGTCCTGGGAATTACGTTGCTTTCAGTTCTTAGGATTCCCTTTGGTGTTTCTCCAGCCTGGGCTGCAGGATAGGCCATTATCCTTTATGGACAAGAACACTCGAGCTCTACATCACTGTTTGACGTATTGTAGTCATGTGAAGTGTTTCTGAGGGTAGTCATTCCAACCTCTGCTACTGACAGAGTTTCTTCTTTATTTTGTTGGAGGATCATGTTTAGATCATTTGATGGAACAGCGACTGCACAGCAGAATTTCAGACTCTGGAGAACATACATTTGAGAGTTGCAACATGGACAGATACTAAGAACAATTATGCTGTGAGTTGTAATCAGTTCTAAGGCAGGAGCCAAAAATGATCAAATTAAACCAAGAGAGCTGATACCATTCCCAATCTGCAAAGGCCACACAACAAGATATGGAGATATTAGCCAAGTTACATAATTTCATGATTTTTATGTTTGCCTTCCAGATAATTTAATGGTAGAGATCAAACAGAGGTCTGTAGCAATGTAAATACTACATTACGTCCTTACGTCCTAAATTAGCACCTGTTTCATCATGAGCAGCCTTGATTTTCAACCGTCACCTGCCCAAATTTATGAACCTCTTGGGTAAGGAGTTCTATGGCCTCAGTAATGTTGTCATTCTCTGTACCATTGCTTGTAGAATTCTGCCTACTTTTCAAGCGCCTCCTGTAAAGTGTCAAATGAAGAAGAAAGCAGTCTAAAATATTCCCTTCAGTGGTTAGTTTAAAATGTAAATTGAAGCTCCAAATTTTTTCCTTTTTGAATTAGATTATCTAAATGTCTGTTTTTCTTAGAAGGGAAATTGATAGGTTAAAATAAACCCAGGGTAATATTAAGAACTATTCTGAGGGCAGTCATCAATTTACTGGCATTACAGAAGCCTGTCCAGTTTACAGATTTCAGAATGCAGCCAATAGTCTTTTGTGCTTTAAATACTCATATACGAGTGGATGTTAAATAGAATAGGCCTGGCACAAGTTCCAGTTCTATTTGACAACCACATATGAGTATTTCCACTGAAAGCAGATCATTGGGTGGCCCCTAACAGCTAGTATTGGATTTGAAGCACAAAAGTCTATTGACAGGCATGAGGGTTTAGCTTCACTAATGAACCTCTCTTGCAAAGTCTGTAAAAGTGAGGCAACCTCTCAAATATCCCATCTGTTTCCCTAGCTTTTTCTATGCTCAGTACCTGTGAAAGCTTCATTGCAAAGGCTAGCTCCTCTGTGTATTTTTTTTTCTTCTTTAGGAAAAGGAACACCCTGGTCTATGTTTGATGGCGTAGAGACTTTAGATTCCTACCTGGTCTATTGTGGTTTTTGCCATCTAAATAAATTACTTGATAGTTGAGCCCAATTAGCAAGGATTAACAAGGAATTTGTTTTGTCTGATTTGTAACAAAATGAAGCTGAATAACACCCCAAACAAAATGAGTCAGTTTGATTTGATTTGATGCTTTAACCAAATCACAATCAAATTATAGGCAGGTATTGGAATCCTGCCAACAAGTATGTATATATACTGAAAAAAAATTATTAAGTATAAGAACTTTTCAGGTATCATACTTAATAAGTAACAAATAAGTGTCTGTTAACAGTGAGGAATCTTAAACCAGAAAAGAGGAAAGAATATCTAGGTAAATAGAGAACAAAATAATTCAAGCACTGTAATCAGTGGTTCTGGTCATCTGGATCTTGTTCCTAGGTCTTAAATGGAAACTGTCTGCTATTTATAGTTGTCTCCTTGATCTGAAGCTCTTTGTGAGAAGCTACCTCCACCCACAAAATCGCATGTTTCTGGAAGATGCCTTAGGATCCTCAGCTTGAGGTCTGGCTAGCACAGTTTTTCACTGTTTCAGGGATGAATTGTAACTGTTTAGCGGAGAGATGTAGATTAAGGGTCCATACTCTATATTTTTTCTCTTGTATTATTTATTAATAGGACCTGGGAAGGTTCTTTTCATCAAGCCTCAAGGACAGTTTTTCTGTGATGTTTCTTCTAAAGACTAAATCCCCTGGAGAATTAGCAGAATGAAAGAAAGTGAAACTCTTGAGGTGGAAAACACAATAAATTTATGAAGATATAGTTTTACTCTGGGCATAAGAACACATCATGAACAGGGAAGTGACAAACCTTGAGGGTGTTTTGCTTTTTTCCATAAAGTGTACTATGATTATCTCCAATGAACATAGGTATTGAAATCAAGTAACCTAGAAATTTAGTCTTTTTTAGACAATTATACCAGTCTGTGTACATAGACATTGGTATGTTTCTTTAACATAAAGATGCACAGTTAGTGAAATATTTTGTTATAGTAAACGTAACATAATCTAGTTTCAAGCAATATTTTGAAAATATACAAGAATAAGTAAAAATGATTTTTAGTAACTTTTTTTCCTCAAAAATGAGAAAACTTTTGTGAAAACAAATGAGAAGTGTGCCAAAAATTCAGAGAAATATCTTGGTGATAAAAATGAAACTTTATTACTGAGAAAAGAATGGCTGAAAAATACACAAGTTTGGTGAGGGAAAATAAATCGATATCCAGCAAACATAGCAAATTCCAAACAGGATAAACTTATGAAAAATCTTTCAAACATATAGTAATCAAATTTCTGAAAATCAAATATAAAACCAAAATTGTTGAAAACAGACATTGAAAGGTGCCAATGAGGTTGTATCTCAGATATTTTCTAAGCTAAAGAAGGCAATCTTCAAAAGTTAAATTTTTATAACATTCTGAAATAGGCAAAACTATAGGGACAGAGGAGCAGTGGTTGAAATTGTACTATATCCTGTTTGTGTGGAACTTAAAAGAAACTGTGTATGTGTTAAAACTCAGAACTGTGCACAAGAATGTGAGTTTTACTCTGTAAATAAAAAAGACTAACGTAGAGATTAAAGGATATAAATATACTCTTGTATGTTTATTTAAATATTTACATATATAAAATTTATGTACTTATATAAATATAAAATAAATACAGAAATAAAATAAGCAAACCATATTTATTGTCTTGTATACATACAGAGGGTGCCAAAAAAAGTATACACATTTTTAAGAAAGGAAAACTGTATTAAAATTGTAATATCAAGATACACCAATAACAAAAGATGAATACAAGTCACGTTTAACTTCTGCAAACAAGAGGGGCTCAAAGTGGTTACCATCAGTGTCCGGACACTTCTGATTACGGCGAACTACTGCTTGAGCAACGTTGACCAAAGTGTCCACTTGTATACATTTTTTTTGGCACCCCAGTATTATGATTTCTTCATAGTCAATTTTATTAATTACCACTTTTAACAAAATTAACCAACTTTATTTTTTCAGACACAGAGAGAACTAGGAGATAGGAAACTAAGATCAGTATAGCTATTTTTTTCTGAGCATATATATTATTTTACTTAAATAAATGTTAAGATAGCAAACTAATTGTATTTAATATCATTTAAAGACATTTACACATCTCCCTAATCTGTAGTCATTCTCTCTATATAAATAAATAACAAAGAAAATTTAAAACTGTCTAATGACCAAAGTGTTATATTTTTCTTACAGAAAAATTATCCAGGTATTTAAAGATTATTTATTAAATAATACAATTTAACAGTCTAAAATTTTAAAGTGACTAAAGCTCTGAGAAAACAATTTAAATAAGAACATCCTATGACTTGCAGCATTAGAAAAGTTAACAAGATTAAATTCTTTAAGAATCTGTCAATTCAATTTCACTTATTAAAAATATTTTAATATTTTTTCCAATTTGAATAATTTCTGGAAAAAATTATACCTTCCAAGATCCATGAATCTAATGTAGTCAATTTGAAAAGTAGAAATCGTTAGAAACTAAACTAAAATCTTTCACTAATTAAAGTATTGCGCAAACCTTTTTTACGTGGTGATAAAGCCAAGGAGAAGACATGGAATTATTTTTAAGCTAAAATTAAATCACTCTAGTTTGTCCAAAGGCTCATCTATTTATCAAGCATATTTTAAGGCTCTTGAATTAATTCCAAAAGCTCTGCATGTCTAACTTTTCTTCTTCTGTGGAATCCAAAGTGATTAGCAAAATTCACAGTTAAAACTTTTCTTCTGAGTTGCTGTTTTAGCTGCGAAAAACATACAAAGGAAGCAGTAAACACTTTCTCTTTTCTTTTTGAATTCTTGACTATTTGGAGTAGATACTTCCAGAGTATATAAATTAGCACAAAACAATTTTTTTATGATCAATTAATCTCCTAACTTTCCTAGGAGTAGGGAAATGGAGAAGGAAAGAAAGGAAAAAGAATAAAGTAGCTGGCTTCAGACAAATATTAAAATTATCATTGTGAAAGGTGATTATCCCCCTCTTTGCAAGAAGGGAGTAGGCTTAGATTCTGGAATACCCATCTTCACACATGTGGTGTGCCTGCTCCGGGAGCATACCCATGGGGTCAGGAGAGGAAGGAGAGAGACAGAGAAAGACAGAGATAGAGATACAAAGAAACAGACACACACAGGGAGAGTAAGACAGTTTAAACAGTAACTCAGGCCCTGGACAATTCCATCAAATACTTTTTAATCCCTTAATTACAAAAACAAAAAGAAGAATTTCTCCTTTGTTATCAAAGTGATCTCTGGTTTAGATAGAAAAGACAGAATCTCCTTGTGAGGTTTCCTTCCCATTTTCTTTCAGTGAACCTTTCAAATGAATAATCTTATTCATGTTAAAATTTCCCCAACATGGCCACTGGATATTAGGGGTAGACTCATGCCAGCTAGAGATTATGCACAGGAAATAAAACAAGAAGCAAGGAGGGATTGTACCAGGAAGGCAAACCAGATCCTATTAGGATTGCAGTGATTACTCGGATGATGCTTGTGCAAACCTCAGATTTCTAGAAACTGACCAAAGATTATCTGTCATCACTTAGGGTCCAGTGAACCCTCCATCTCCAGACAGACAAAACCAAATGAAGGGATTCTCAAGGATACAAAGACAAGACTGAGGAAGATTCTAATAATGTGTTGAAAAGGTGACACAGGTCACAAAGTGTGTCCTCGGAATTTGATCTGACAAGAACTTCTGGACTTGTCAGTTCTTAGGGCTGAAGGGAACAGACTTATCAGGCCTATGTCTGTCCTCTTCCTATAACCTTAGTCTTTTATTTTTAAGATGTTTATTAAAATATAGCTAACATTCAACATTATATTAGTTTCAGGTGTACATTATAGTTATTCAACATTTATATACCTAAAGGAGTGATCACCATGGCAAGTCCAACAACCATCTGACACCTACCACACTATCACAATATTATTGACTATATTCCCTATACTATACATTACATCCCCATGACTTAATTGTTATATATCTGGAAATTTGAACCTCTTATTCCCCTTCACCCTTTTTACCGCTTTATTAATTTTTCAATTACAGTTGACATTCAATATTATTTTATTATTAATTTCAGGTGTACAGCATGGTGGTTAGACATGTATATAATTTAAGAAGTGATCCCCCTGACTGGTCTGGCACTATACATAGTTCTTACCATATTATTGACTATATTCCCTATGCTTTACTTTACATCCCTATTGACTATTTTGTGACTACCAATATGTACTTCTTAGTCACCCGGCCCCCCAATCCTCTGCCATCTATCACCCTAGTAAATCTAGTGCTCATCTGACACCATACATAGTTATTACAGTACTACCTATATACCTTATGCTATACCCTACATCCCATGGCTACTTTGTAACAATTTGTAACCGATTTGTACTTCTTAATCCCTTCCCCTTTGTTTTATTAGACTCAAACAGAAAGGAGCAAAACAGGGAAACAAACAGAAGCAGGTTTACAGTACAGCTGAGAATTTTCAATGGGAAGAGCCAATCGGTGATTGCCTCTGGAGGACTGCTCAAACCTTCCGATAAATGATCAAATGGTATTTTTTAATCGAAAGTGGGATGAATGACAGATTAAAAGTTTCACCTGATCTTAGAAATTATGGAATACATGGTTCTCAATTTATCTGGGCCTGGGGTTGCTGAAGATTTCTTGCTCATAAACTCACATTGAGATTATAATTTTTATTTCAGTTAATTAGCCTATCAATAATTTAAGGTTTCCTTTCACTAAAAGATTCTAGGGCATACGAATACCATTTACGAAATACTTTAAAAGTGGTCATAAAGTTGTGGTGACATTAGTGTTATTATAATAAATAGTCATTGTCCCAACCTTCAATGACAAAAAGATAATCATTTAAAATAAAAAGAGGGCATCCTTGTGTTATTCCTATCTTTAGGAGAATTTTGTGTTCAAAATTATGTTCACTACTAGTTTGTAATAAATACTTTAAAAAAAATCACATTATGGAAATGTCAGTTTCCATTTTCTAAGAGATTTTTATCAGGAACATGGCTGAATATTATCAAGTGTCTTCTGCATCTCTTGCTATGATCATGTGATTTTCCTCTTAAATAAATGTCTTTACATTGAACTGCTCTTTCATACGTGACACAAAACACACTTGGTTTTGTAATTTTTTATTATACTTCTGGAATAACTTTATGGCACTTTTTCTAGGATTTTAGCAACTGTAGTCATAGATACTAATTCAAGTTTCACTAGGCTAGTTTACAGCTAGGAATTGGTTTAAAGAGCAAGTAGGACTTCCTTGTTTCACAAATGTTTGGTGGAGCCTTTCTCCAACACCATCTAATCCTGTTGCCTCTTGGGTAAAAATATTTTCGTTTTTTTCTTACCAGTTTGATTCATTTAAT
The DNA here is from genome assembly GCF_004115265.2 of Rhinolophus ferrumequinum. Taxonomy (NCBI): domain Eukaryota; kingdom Metazoa; phylum Chordata; class Mammalia; order Chiroptera; family Rhinolophidae; genus Rhinolophus; species Rhinolophus ferrumequinum. The sequence continues at coordinate 35,043,235 of NC_046285.1, read as the reverse complement.
CCCTCCCTGAGTCTGTGGTGAATCCTGTATCCAGTAACCCTTTGCTCTGGGTGGGGGCAGTTACTGTGGTGAGCAGGGTAGCCATGGCTCCTACCTTCTGCCCGTGTGGATCTAGGAGCTATTCAAATTTCCTACTTTCTCTTGAATTAGTTCGGTAATTTTTGTTTTTCTAGTGTGTGATATGTTTAATCTAGTTTTTCAAATTTATTGTCATCGAGTTTACAATGTGGTCTCTTAAAAATTTTGAAATGCTATGTGTTTCCCATATATTTCTAATAGTTTTTATTAGAAATAATAAAAGGTTTTCATTTTTTCACTTTTTTTTTCTTGGTCAGGAGGTAGCACATAAGATCTAAAAAGATGCATTATAATAATAATAGCTAATGCTTACGTGGTACTTTCCATCTGGTCTAATTTCCTTATATTATTTTGTGTTATCCTTGACAAACGCTATGAGGTGGATCTAAACTGAAAGCCTGTGCTCTTGTAAAGACCCTATGCCAATTTCTAAATCTGGCTTATTAAAAATCTGCATCTCTGTATCATTCCGTTATTTCTTTTTCCTGAAAGAGTATTTCTATTCTTTTTCATTTTTTAGCTGAAGTACAGTAACATCAACAAAAAGGAAAAGATAGGTTTTTTGTTTTGTTTTGTTTTGTTTTTTACAAAGAAGTACCTCTTACTACCTGTCTTGTTTAGGAGCAAAAGTTTATTTGTTAAATAACTAGAGTGAACATTCCAAAAACTCTTAAAAGAAAAAGTAGATATACTGGAATTGTAAACATTACAAAATCTGCTTGGGTGGACAGAAACCAGAAGATAATATTCTTAAGTATTTCTCCTAGGGAAGAGGTCCTGGAATTTAATTTGTATAGGTACAGAAGGCAGAAGTAAACTAAGGAAATTTACCAGGAAGCAGATATTGAATAAGTATGAGGAAGGATTTTCTAGTAATTGTAGCTTTTATCTATGAATGGGAAGGACTGCCTTACAGTGTGATGAGTTCCTTCTCAGATGGGTGACAATGTAAAATTTTGAGAGTAAAATGGGGAGCTAATATTATAGTTAATAATTCTTTTTTAAAAAGTATTTATTGATTGTTAAATTAGTTTTACTTTATTGGTGAACTTATATAATAAAAATGTTATTCAAAATCTATTTAAAAATAAGATTCTTCATGGGAATTGGTTTAAACAGAAATACCTTTAATACACATAGACATATGTATGTATATTAAAGCCAAATGTAAAAAGTATTTATATGGATTATTTGTATATTAAAATTGTATCAGCAGAGTGTTGTTTTTTTTTTTTTGTTTGTTTGTTTTTTTGTCTTTTTTTGAATATTTTTCTTTTTATCTTTTTCCGGTAATTATTTAAATACATAGTAACTTACAGGTTAGGACATCTTTGCCTTTATTTTCCCTGTATATTTTAAATATATCAGCCCTAAAAATCCCCCGTTTCCTAAAGACTCCACTGATGGCAGGCTTACAGCTTCATGTATCCCATTGGCTGTGGTGAGGGCTGTGATAAGAACTGCCACTATTGGCTGTGTCCTACTGGCTGGACCACCACTAAGCCAGCAGGGCAGGAGGAACTAAGATGGCGTTCATGTGCATTTCCTTTTACTGAATGTTCTGCATGATGTCCTTGGGAGATTGATGTTAGTTGCTTGGTTTCTAGAAAGGTTTGGGCATCTCTCGGATTTAACCATGTCCTAAAGTGGGAGCTCTGCTCACTGCACAAAATTGCTCTTAGCTGCGTCTGAGCTGAAGCTGGAAAAGTGAAAGTCCACCAGACCCGTCTTAGCATTTTTCATGCAACTATTACTAATAATACTAGGTTAAAAATGAAAAAATCCCAGGGCAAATGCTAAACTGAACAGGCCAGTAAAAGGACAGAGTGTACGAGGGGACTATCTCTGGTGAACTAGCCAAGAATATCTCAAACATGCACAGTTGTTTTCTCTTTTTATTTAAGCATATATCAATTCTACATGAGCAGAAGGAATTCAAAGTAAAAATTCATGGGGTGTTTTAAATATTTCTAAAACGTGGTGACTCTAGTGCTGTTTGTTTAGTGCATTACTCATCAGAAGTGTCCCTCCAGTCCCATGAGAGGCTGGAGGCCACGTTGGAGACTTCCAGGAAGGGAAGGAAGTAGCCGACTGCTTCTGAGTGGTGGTGCTGAGTAACCTGCATTTGAATCAGTCTCACTACCTGCTGGCCTTGAGCAGGTCTCTGGGTTCTACTCCATGTGTCTCATTTTCTCCTTTGTAAATTGGAGATAACAAGAGTAACTATGTCATAAGGTTGCTATGAGGATTAAAAGACCTAACATTGTAAAACAATGTTGCTATGTAATTGTTTATTAAATAAAATAAAATCCGCTCCAGAGCCATGTGGGAGAGAAAAGGCAATGTGTTTTGTTCCACTGTGTTCTGTTCTTCAAACTGACTGTTGAGTTATTTCTCTTCACTCTCTACAAGGAAAGAATTGCCTTTGGTGCTAAAATGAGAATCCTATTTGATATGGTAACAAGACACAACTACGTGATTGCAGCTATTCTCAAAGGCCCTTCATACAAGCCCATCTTGCTTGTGATTAGAAACTTAATTAAGGGCTTTTAGATCCTTGCACTCTGGTTAGGAGATATCCTTAGGAGTCTGAAGTCCAGAGCTATCTATGATGCTTTCTGCAAAGAGCATCAGCCACAGACATGAAGTAGCAGCTTCGGGAAGGAAAAATAGAAAGAGCTGAAAATCTCTTCAGACTCCCATCATAGTTACAAGGAAGAACAAAATGTTAACACCGTAAACAGAACTGTGACTCATCATCAGATGGCCCCTGAAATTATGATCCTAAAAACCAAAATACTGTACATAAGAAATCCTATAGCAGCTTGGATATATTGTAAGATTACGTTGTTATTCTGGTTTTAGATTTAACTGCCTGTCATGCGATTTTTATGCTAGTCCCACACCACTGTAGGACATTCAGTATTTTTTTTCATTTTAGAATAAAATGTTCTTTAACTGAAAAGCCATTCAGATGAATCACAGCCTAAGAAGTGCACGTGGGCAGCACATAATAAAATAAAAGCATTATGTTTGCTAAAGCATCAGAAAATTTTTTTTAAGTAGGATGCACTTTTATTCAATGCTAATAACTATGTTTTTAAAAACAGCCATTGAAAAAAAGCTTGGATTACATATTACTGACCTGCTGACTCACCTGAATTTTAGTGTCCCTAGATGATGCCAGATTGACGCTTTTTTCGAAAGTAACAACCCAGATTTAGGCACAAATTAGGGTAATCTGGTCATGGCATTCACTCTTCTCTAACACTGCCCCTGTCTATTACCACTTAGTTAGGACAGTCTCAGTTCTGATTCTTAGTCTTCAGACAAGTGATAAAATTGGTTTGAGATTATGTGTCAATAGGTAGCCCTTATCTCCTGTCAAAATCAAAGGGTCAAGCTCAAAGCATTTCCCCATGGAGTGGACTTGGCTCAATTATGACTTGCTGGAAAGCCCTCTGCAGGTCTGTACAATAAAGGTCTTAGGCGGAGATAAAGACCCGATTGGCCACACTGGAACATAGAAGCACTTCCACACACAGTTCCCACACATTTACACCTGTTCAAATTCTCAGACCCTTCAAAACAGAAGTCTGAGAGTAAGAAGAACATAGTTAATGAAGCTCTTCCTCTTTAATTTCAGAGCTTCCTAATATGCCCCATAACTTTACATAGTCAAGAACGGTTTGATAGTTCAGGAACAAAGTTCTTACGTGTCGAGGTCTTCCGTTTCAGGTGTCTGCAACAAAAGTCTTTGAGTCTTTATTAACTTCATTGGTAAGATGTTAGCTTTTTCATAGACATCAATCCTTTATTGTTTCATCAGTGAAGGACCAAGTAATTTATATTTCAAGCTCAGACATATATTCATATAGTTGTGTTGATTTGAATAATGCAGAAGTTGGCACACTATGGCTTGCAGTCCCAATCTAGCCTTCACCTATTTTTGTAAATATTTGTTAGAACATAGCCATATTCATTCATTTACATATTGTCTGCAGATGCTTTCACTGAGACAATGTGTGCAGAGTATAAAATAGTTGCTATCTCGTCCTTGACAGAAAAAGGTTTCTATCTATGAATTAATACATATTTTCATAAAACTTTCTTAAAGACTTCATGGGTTTTCTTACGGTTACTTGTAAAATGTGTCCTGGGGAAAAAAGGAAAGAAATGTAGGTACCACACAGCTGGGCTAAGATCCATTCAATAGTTTTATACTCTGTGTTGCCTTCGTTTACCCAGCCAAGCAAAGTTGCATCTTATTTCCTGTGTGTCTCTCACTCTAGACTCTAGAGATAAGTCTATTTTTGCAGTCATTTGTTTACATGTCTTTCTCATTTGATAATTGAGAAACTTGAGAATCAAATTTGTGCTTGACAATTTGTTATTCTCCAAATCAAAAATAATACTTGGGATAATACTAAAAATTTTAAGGAATTAAGTTGGCAGAATTCCTAATATCCCCAAAACAGAAGCATATTATGATAGGTGCAAAGAAAAGCGGCAGAGAATGCATCTCCCTTACATCAATTTAAATTATTTAAAAATAATTTAACATGAACTCTAACCCTACAGTTATATGGAAGAGGAAGAGGAATTGAAAGCCACTGATGTGTCTTGATCATATAGCTCAAAATATACTTCATACAGGAAGTATATTTATCAAAGATGAAGAATTTGTTTTGCCTCTAATTTTAATTTTTTAAGATAATTGAACATTATGCACTCCTATTAATTCAAATGATTGACGGAATGGGATTTTATAGTTAATAGTCTCTCTAATGACTATATAGTAATAGTTTTCCAATTTTTAGGGGGAAAATGATGAAATAAAAAGTCATAAAACCATCTGGACAAATTTTAAGATTCCTTTAATGATTCAGAAGGCACTTTAGGATCTTGAAGTAACATAGTTATCATAATGAACCTAAATAGTGGGTGGTCAAATACTTCTTGATTTATATTTTATACTTCAAAGTAGACAGTCCAAGAAATTGGGCTGAAAATATGCTGACTCTGGTATATTTCGGCAATTGCTTCAGAAATTCCTGATATCAGCTGGTTTACTTGTCATTTGTATTTTTCACATAAAAGTAAATTGCAGTTAAAAACAAAAACAAAACAAAACAAAAAAAACTTCAGTTATTTGAATTTCTTAGCTATCTGCACTGTAGATAAAGGGAAGTTCTACAGTTCTTAAATATCTTGAGAGTTGGCAGGCTTCTAAAGTACTTTTCCTTTAATTTTGATGGGAGTAATAAGTATTAGTTTTTATCCATCTTAACCATCAGAAGCAAGTATTCCACTATCAGTCTTCTTCAAAAATTGGTTTTCTGTCTCAATGTTCAAAGTGATGATTATAATGGATCTAGACAGAGAAAGATGAGTTTAAATTCTGACTCAGCCTCTTATTATTTGTATGATCATAGACAAACTAATCTCTCTGTTTCAATTTCCTCACCTGTGGAATACAGATACTTAAATAACAGAGTAATTAAGGTAAGGATTAATAAATTAATGAATATAAATAGAGCCTTTAGCTAGCAAGTTTCTGGCACATAGTTAGAGATCTAAAAATGGTAACTATTTTTCTCTTTAAAGTTCAGATTATTAGAACTTATTTACTTTTCTATTTTTAAATTAACATACAGTAAAATACACTTTTTGGGTGTAATTTTATGGATATATATATATATATATATATATGGATATATATCTATATATCTATATGGATGTATATATATGAAATATATATGTGTGTGTGTGTGTGTGTGTGTATATATATATATATATATATATATATATATATATATATAGTCATGTAACCATATTCACAGATGGGATGCAGAACAGTTTCATCATCCACCAAAATCCCTCATGCTGTCCATTTGAAGTGACACTTTCCCCCCAGTCCTAACCCATGGCAATTGCTGATCTATTTTCCATCACTGTAATTTTTCTTGTTCTAGAATGTTATATAAATGGAATCATAGAGACTGGATTCTTTATCCAGCATAATACATTTGGGATTCATCCAAGTTTTTGTGTGTGTCAACAGTCTGTTCCTTTTATTGCTGAATAGTATGTATGCCATTGTATGGATGTATCATAGTTTGTTTATCCATTGACCCACTAAAGGACATTTGGGTTGGTTCCAGTTTTCTACAATTTTGAATAAACGTACTATGTGAACATATGCTGTGTGAACATGTTTTCAGTGTTCTAGGGTAAATATCTAGGAGTGGGACTTTTAAGTCGTATGACAAGATATGTTTAACTTTATGAGAATGTAACATAAGTTTTTAAAATTTATGTACCATTTTGCATTCAGGAATATATGAGAGTTCCAGTATCTCTGCATCCTCATTAACATTTGGTGTTATCGATTTTATTTTAAATTTTAGCCTTTCTGATAAGTGTGAAGTAGTATCTCTATTTTAATAATAATGTTGAACATATTTTCATATGCTTATTTGAAAACCATGTATTTCCTTTGATGTAGTGTCTGTACATATATATATATATTTTTTTTTCATTTGGGTTGTTTTCTTATTGGTTTTTGAGAGTTTTTTGAGTATTCTTTGTATATTTTGGATGCAGATCCTTTGTCAGATGTGTGACCTGCAAATATTTTCTCTCAGTCTGTGACTGGTCTTTTCATTCTCTGAATAGTCTTTTATAAAATAAAGGTTTTAAAGTTTGATGAAGTCCAATTTATCAATTTTTTTCTTTTATGAATTGTACCTTTCTTGTCATGTCTAAGAACTCTGACTAACCTCCTATCATGAAAAATTTTTTCATGTTTTGTTCAAAAGTTTTATAGTTTTATGTTTTATATTTAGATCTAAGATTCATTTTGAGGTAATTTTTGTATAATGTGTGAGGGTTTTTTTTTTTTTTCTTTTTTTGGTAAAAAAATCAATTGCTCATATTTGTATAGGTCTGTCTCTGGTCTCTATTTTAGTCCATTCGTCTTTGTGTATCCCTCTTCAACAACACTGCTCCTGGATTAAAATAGTTTATAGTAATTCTTAAATTACCTCCAACTTTATTCTGCTGTCTCAAAATTATTTTGTCTATTCTTGTTCCTATGCCTTTCCATATAAAGTTTAGAATCAGCTTGTATATATTTACAAAATCCTGTTGGATTTTGATTGGAATTACATTAAATGTATAGATCAAGTTGGGGAGAATGGACACCTTTATTATGTTAAATCTTTCATCCATGACCACAATATGTCTCTCCATTTATTTTGTCCTGCATTGACTTCTTTCAACAGTTTTGTGTAATTTTCAGCATACAGGTCTTGCAAAAATTTTGTTAGATTTATATTTAAGCATTTAATTATTTTGGAGCTATTATGTTGTTGGTTTTTAAATTATTTTCAGTTTCCAATTGTTCATTGTTAGCATATAGAAATGAGATTGAATTTTGTATGTTGATTATATCCTGAGACCTTAGAAACTCATTTATTAGTTCTTGGGTTTTTTGTTTGTTTGTTTTTGTTTATTTGTATCTTTTTGTAGATTACTTTGGATTTGTTGCAAGACAATTTTGTTTCTTGCAAATAGGAACAATTTTATTTCTTTTTTCCCAATCTTTTTGATGTTGAATAGGAGTGGTAAAAGTGGGTATTTTTGTTTTGCTGCTCATTTAAGGGGGAAAGCATTTAGCTTTTCACAAACAAGTTTTTCTTTTTTTTTCTTTTTTTTCCCTGTAGAAGATCTTTAACAAGTTTAGGAAGTTACCTTCTATTCCTTGTTTGTTGAGCTTTATTCTTTATCATGAAGTGATGATGGATTTTATATATATATACACACACACACACACACACACACACACACATATATATGTGTATATATATATAAATTAAAAGTATATATATAAATTAAATATATATATATATATATATATATATATACACACACACAAATTAGTATCTATTAATTTCTTTTCATTAGATGGTTAATATGTTAGATATCTTGATTGGTCATGGTATCCAATGATCATTGTTCTTTTTATATATTGCTGCATACTATTTGCTGACATCTGTATGGGATTTTTGTGTCAATGTCCAGGAGTAATACTGGTCTGTAATTTTTCTTGTCCTTTTTGTGTGATTTATGAAGCCAGAGAAATGCTGGCTTCACGGACAGATTTGAGAAGTGTTTCCTGCTTTTTTATTTTTAGAAAAATACTGTAGAATTGATGTTATTTATTCATTGTTTAGTTCTACATATTTTCTGATTTTTGTTGGTTCTATCAAATACTGAGAGCAGTTGAGGTCAAATATAATATGGATTTATTTCTCTTTTCAATTTGTCAATTTGGTTCATGTATTTTGAAGCTTTGTTGTTCATTTAATATTGTTTTATCCTCTTGGTGGATTAACCTTTTTATTATGTAGTATCACTATTTATCACTTTAGCTCTCTTTTGATTAGTGTTTGTATGATATACCTTTTTCCATTGTTTTACCTTTAACCTACCTTGTTTTCTTTTTAAATCCTTTCTGACAACCTGTGTCTTCTAACTTATGTGATTAGACTGTTTACATTTAATGTAACTTTTCATATATTTGGATTTAAGTACACCATTTTATTATTCATTTTCTGTTCCCCCTGCCTCCATTTTTGCTTTTCTGTTTCCCTTCTAATGCCATTCTTTGGATTGTGTGAACAATCCAAAAACAAAAAATGTTTTTAGTATTTCCTTTTAATTTATCTATTGTGGTTGTCTCTCCTTTTTAATAGTTTATGTGGTGCTCAAGAGTTATAATATACACACTTAACCTCTCAAAATTTATTTAAAATAAGTATTTTACCACTTCAGTTAGAATGCAGAAAGCTTACTGCTCTATTAGTCCTTTTATTGTCCCCCATTTATGTTGTAGCTGTCTCATGTATTACATCAATGGATATTGAAAAATTATCAGAAAATGTTACAATTTCTGTAATACATCTATCAGATGTATTTTAAAGAGCTCAAGAGAAGTTGTCTTTACCCAAGTATCTACCATTTCTGTGGCTTTCCTTTCAGTCCTGATATTGTGTTTTCCCTTGGTATCATTTCCCTTTGGTCTGAAAAACTTCCTTTAACAATTGTTTTAGAGCAAGTTTTCTGGCAACAAATTTCCGTCATTTGAGAAAGTATTTTATCTTTATTCCTGAAGGAAATTTTTGCACTTGAAAATATTGAGCCAATTCTTTCTGGCCTCCATGATTTCAGATGAGAAGCAACGTTTGAATCATTGTTCCCCTATAGTTAACATATTGTTCTTTTTCTACTTTTTAAAATTTTACTTTGGTTTTAATTTTCAGAAGTTTAATTATAATATTTCTTGGCATGAACTTCCTTGTGTTTATTCTGTTGAGGGTTTACTGAACTTTTTTTAATTTATAAATTTATACCTTTCATCAAAAATAGGATATTTCGGCATTATTTCTTCAGATATGTGTCTGTACCACCTTTTTTTTCTTTTCTTCTAGAACTCTGATTACACAAACATTAGGCCTTTTGGTACTGTCCAATAGGTCCTCTTTCCTGAGCCTATCCAGCAAGTATTTTTCAGGCATGTAAAGTTTTAGAAACATCATGCTGGTGAAAAGATTCATAGAAAATCCCTTGTATCCAGCCAAGTCTTATATTTGCCCCAGATTTTGTATTTTCAACAAAGTATTAATATTAATAGTGCATTAATATAAGCTACCAGTCAGATCAATGGAACTAGGAGAAATTATAAGTCAGTTTTATATAAATTATGTGTGAGTGTTGTAGTTTTTAAACACGTCAACAAACTTTTTAATGCTCTTTCCATGAAAAGGTTCCCTTTAATTATCCTCCCCTGGAATAACGTTCAGTGTTATGTTAGTGATTTGCATCTAACAAACAATACATTGAAAAGTGATGCTGGGTCACTACCAAGGTCATGCTGGAAAAGACAATACCGCTTCCTTATGGCTCTTTCTTGAAAAACTCGCCCTTAGAGAGCAACCACCGTGGCATGAGGGCACATGTAGAGGGCACATTTAGGTGTTTTAACTAATACCACAGCCACGGCTCCAAGGGGTCTCCAGCATTGACCACCAGACATTTGATCAGGCAACATTTCAGTTGATCCCAGCCCCTAGATTTCAAGCTACCCCAGCCAAAGCTGAGTGGAACATAGATGGACTGTCCCAACTGAGCCCTGCCCAAACGGTTGATTTTCAAGCAAAAGGTATATGGTTTCTCACCTCTATATTTTGGGTCCTTTGTGATCTAGTAATAGATAAATGGTATAGATTTTGGTATTTGGTGTCTGGAAGTGCTGCTGGGCGTGCTCCTATAACAAAAAACCCTAAAACATGTAGGAATTGCTTTGGAATTTCAGAGTGCTAAAGAAAGCCTAACACCTTGAAGAGACTATCAATAAAAAAATAGCTCCATGCAATGGTTTCTCTCTGACTGTTGAGTAATTCAGTTGCAAAATCCTATCCTAAGGGGCTGTTTTCTAGAGCCACTCCCATTCTGACTCTTCTATTAGGTTTTCATGAAAGCAGAACCTGAGACAAAGACTCAGTGCAGATAGTTTATTTGGGAGATAATCCCAGGAAACAGAAATGAGAGAGTGGGGAGAATGAGACAGGAAAGGGAAAAAAGCCAACAAGTGGTATATTATTGTGCAGATTGGTGCTGAGAACAATTGGGACTTAATCCCACTTGTGAACTCTGAAGAATTTTGTAGAATATTTTGACTTGTCTTGCTAAAGAACTTGAGGCTAGTCTATTTACATAAAAACTCTTATACAACATTGAGGATTGTATCCTTGGTTAATAACACTTTTACATCTACTGAGTGACTTCCAAAACTTCAGAAAAAGCCCTGAGGCAGAAAAGCAGACATGTCATATATATATAAAGTTTATTGGGGTGACAATTGTTAGTAAAGTTACAATTCTGTAATACATCTTCTATATATCACATTGTGTGTTCACCACCCAGAGTCTGAGTGGAATGTGGCTTTGGCCATCAGAAGTGTCTATTACACCTACATTTATAACTGGAGGATATGTATGCAATGTTTCAGTTAGAGGATAAGATTAAATTTATTTTCCATCTAAACTAACCATCCTTTTAGCGTGTTATAAATTCCTGGTCTAGAATCTCAGTAATTCTGTATTCTCTCAGGCACATGGGAAGCCTCACTCTCTAGCCTCCCTTACAATTAAGTTCGTCATGTGACTGAGTTTGAGACAATGGCTACGGGACAGGAGTAAACTATACTACTTCCAGCTCTGTCCCCCAAAATTACCCCATTCTTTGCTCCTCAGCCAAGAGAGAATTCAGTGGGAAGACGATGGAGTCACACAATGGAAAGAACTTGATCCCTGAATCATCACTTGAAAGAGAGCAACCCAGGCTAGTCCTTTAACTCCCATCAGACAGTGACTTGAATGAGAAATAAGCCGTGTGTGTGTGTGTGTGTGTGTGTGTGTGTGTGTGTGTGTGTGTGTGTGAATTCATGGATATTTCAGGTTGTTGGTTTTAGCAGTTGGTGTTAATTACTTTGGTTAGTATAGTCAAAGTGGTATCTTACATAAGACCAGCACTTTCTTGATTCTTATTACACTTTGGTTATTGAAGAAAGTTTTAGTTATCACCTCTTTATGTTTGAGGCAGGCATATGAAGGTCATTGACAGAACCGTGTTTGTGGTTTGCTTTTAGCCTTTTAGGGACTAGGAAAGAAATAGGCTCAAGGTAATAGTATTATTATTTTTAGATAATGGATTGCTTTCCTCATAGTTAGAGAGAATTACCCATTGCTATCTTAAGCTTGCTGAACACACTTGACAGAGAAATTCTCCTTCACAATCCCAAGATAATAAACACAAGAGAAAGAACCAGCATGAAACACTGTCTGCTTTCTCCTTTATCATGAGGGACCAAGAAAATATTCTGGATAAAATAAATACAAATCAAGGAGAGACAAACAGATAGTCACTTGAATTTTAGAAGAATGAAAAAGAAGCTTACCTAGTGTTTAATCGTATTATCGTTTTTTTAGACAAGCATAAGGATAATATCTTTTCAGTATCAGTGATGGACTGTGACAAAGAAGTAAGAATACTCCCTCTTGTGGTTCTTGAGAAAAATAATCCCAGCTATGAGAGCATTGAGAAAATAGAAATTCTGGGTTTAAAGATAACTTCAGTGGATAATTAGAATTTATCCTTTTCCCTCTGACCTGATGAAGCCGAGTAACCATCTTAGGCTGTTTTGATGTGGATCTTCTTGAGAGTGTTTGTGAGCTGGTACTGCTAACCTCAGGGAAGAACTGAGAACATGATCTAAGAAAAGGACTCTTCAACCTGAACTGGAAGAAGGCTGCTTTCCACTGGAAGTTTTTTCCCTGACAGATTAAAGAAATAGTAAAAGTCACTAAATTTCTTTTTTCTTTAACTTGCAACTGGTTCCCAAATGTGGCCTTATGCTTGCTCTTGGGGAAGCTTTGATTTAAGAGGAGTAAATTTGGTGTTAGGACACTGTCTCCTCTAAAACACATCTCTCATCATTTTGTGCAATGGGTGTAAATGTATTTCTCGGATATATATTTTTTCTCCTTGTCTATTTGGAATCCTATTTAGCAGCTTTGTTTTTCTCAGGGGATAGTTAGGTGCAAAATGCTAGAAATAGGAAATTTACTCATTTTGTAAGATATAAAATAGGGATGGCATTGCAATTGGAAGACAACATATTTCCAATATCAATTGGTTTGATGTGAAATTATCATTTGTTTTCTCATAATTGATATCTCCTGCTTTTTGCTTCTAATGTTTCACCATTAGAAACATGATATTCGCCAGTTCTGAGGAGGGTTGATATCTGTGTAAGAAACCAATGTCTATTTATTTCTCTATCTCTCTCTTGTTTTCTTTTTTAGGTTGCACATATTGTTCTGATTTTCCCAGAAAAGTCCTGGTTTACAATGCTGTCCCTGGGTCGTGTTTGGTTTAAAATTTGTTCCTTTTTTTTTCCCTCTCAATTTTATTAGTCTTAAACTGCATCTTTAAGAACACTAGAGGCAATTTTAAATTTAAAAAGGTTGAAATATTACATTGAAAAATACATTCCTTAGAAAAATACTTGTGACATGGTGACATCATATTGGAGGCAAAGAAACAGATTGTAGTACATGAATTATATGAGGGGAAAAAACTGCCTTGGACTGGATGAGACACCTCACTTCTAATGTTCCACCAGAGAGGCAAGTCACATGGCCACCAAGATGCATGGCTGCTGGGAAATGTGGTTTAGCTGTTGGCCCAGAAATGAGAAATGGGTTGAGGAAATATCTCGTCAGTCTCTGTCACATTATTGTAGAACAAAATTTTCTTATGTCCACACAGTCAAAAAGGGGCAGAGTTAAGCATAAAAGTTGAGTCTACTTGATTTTAAATCTTAACATTTACCATTATAGAGGTTCAGAACAAGTCAACCCAAGAAGTGCCTCTATGGAATGCAGATTATTTTGAGCCAAAGGCAGCTGAGACCCTGCAGGCTTGAGAGAAACTTCTGCCCCTCCCCTTCCACTTGTCGATTATGGCAGGGCAACTACTAATTACTGAACATCTGCTCTTTGTATCGTCCTGCAGTGACCTTCAACCCCTCTGAAGCTCCAAAGCACCTTACCTCATCCTTAGCTCAGAATTCCATATATACCTCGTTTTAACTTTCTGTCCCTGAACTTCTCATGTATATGGAGTCTTGCACTCTCTCATATATGTGGGGTTCCCATATGCACATATGTAATTTTGTCTTGTTAACCTGTCTCATGTAGATTTAAGTATTAAATCAGCTGAAAGAAACTCGAAGGGTAAAAGAAAGTTTCTTCCTCCACCACACCATCACATCTAAAATCTCTCTTTGCAGTTTCTGGAAATCACACTTTATAGCACTATTTATATCTTTATTTACGGTTAACACAAGCCAAGATTTAAGTGATTGAGGTTATTTCTCATTTTACCTGAATTAGAATGCTTGCATACGTTTTTTGGAAGTCATAAACTAAGCATGAATATTGAAAGGATTTATATATACTTGTCTGCCAATAATTTATATTTGATTTGAATTTTTTTGTTGTGAAAGATTATCACCTTAATTATATACAGGCAGAATATAGCCTTTCCTTTTCCTTATGTAGCTACCTTTTTGTTTTTTCATTTTCTGACTTGAGACCATGAAGTTGGAAATAATGCCTCATAGGAGAATTTATCATTTTTTTTCTGGATTGAGCATAAACACATAACCTGGTTCTTGTTCAGAGTTTTTCATTAGTTTTAGGGGTGAGTATAATATAAACCTGGAAGGTGTCTCTCTGTATGTGTATCATTCTCTCCCACATAAATAATCTTGAGACTCATAAAAGGAAAATAAAATTATGAAATTAAATTCCCCATTGCCTTTGTTGGTTCATTTTAGCAACTGTTTACTTGTTGGTTTAATAGAACAACTCCCTATAAACATATAACAAATTGATCAATCCACTTTGCTATTTTCCCTTTTTTTTTTCCAAAATGTCAAAGCATTTAACAGATTTTCTTGTTTTGGTCAAACAGAAAATTAACAGAATTATGTAGATCTTAGACTTTGGAAATAAAAATATAATAAGACACATATTGCATAGCTTGGGTAGTAGTGGTCTGTCCTGCTTTTTGGAGTTATTTTCTGCCAAGGATGATCTTACCTGACACCAGTTAACGTGCAAAGTTGCAAAAAATCAGAGATTGGTTGATGGCCTCTAACTCCGCCACCCTCCTTCCCCTCCTCGCCCCTTTACAATTCAGTCCAAGTTCACGGTTGGGCAGTCTGTGTGTTTAGAGTAAACTGGATGGAAAAAAGTGAAAAGAGAGGACACAATCATTCCTTCTCACAATGCTAACTCTATCCTTGCTTTGATTCTGTTATTCTCTATGCTTAGAAAATGAGGCTTAATTTTTTATGTGATTCTGGACCTTCTTGCAGAAACAACACTGACTATTTATCTACTTATCCTTTCTGGAAATATATTTGGCTAATTGTTACTTTGCCCTTACCCTTTCCAAGCACAAAAACTCTGAGGCGTGTCCTTTGAGGAAGCATGTTATCTTGGGAATTATAAATTCCCATTTGTCTCAAAAGACAAGTCATACATTTAGCTGCTCAGCAAGAAACATACTCTCTCTGTTCCACAGAGAGCAGCAGCTCAGTGTGCTCAGTGTTCTGACTGACACAAAGCTCAGAGATTCCATTATCAACAGTATACAAATGTAGCAGGAGAACAGGCTGTAGACTCAACTAGAATTCAGACATGCCTAGACATGCCTGGTGTGCTGGTAAGGCCACCTCCCCAAAAGGCTTGTTTTTCTGATGGATTAAGGTGAATTTTAAGAAAGTATGTATCCTGAGGGAGAAGAGTTTGACCCTTAACAAAGCCTTAGTTGTCTGGATGGATGGTTGATTCTGAAGAACAGCATCAACATTTTCACTTTCATTTGACTTGTGGCCAAAACCTCACTGGATTCAGGTTTAAATCCTGTGGAGAGCAATGGGTCTGTACTTAAATCCCAAAAGTCTTGACTTTCTAAAGGTGCAAAAACAATGCTTTAGTGGAGCTCTATAACCCGGTGGTATGCAGAAGTGAGAGAATGGTGACTTCCCACATGGTGACTGTGGTGGACAGGATTCTAAAGATGCTCCTCCCCCACCCTGTTTCCCACCCCCAAGATTTCCAATTCATGACCATTCATTCGAATACTAATCTAGGTACTTCTTTGAAGGGATTTTGCAGATATGATTGAAGTCCAAGTTAGCTGACCTTAAAGCAGGGAGATTACCCAGGTGGGCCTGATCTTATGAGATAAGCCCTTTCAAGGCAGAGATTTTTGTAGACAGGAACAGAAGAGGAAGTCAGAGATTCAAAGCACAAAGGGGAAATTTGATGTACTCTTGCTAGAGTTGGAGGGTTCCTTGTGCCAAGGAATGCAGGTGGCCTAAGGAGTTTAAGAGTGGCCACATATTGACAACTAGCAAAGAAACATGGACCTCAGTCCATATTTGGCCAACAACCTGAAGGTGGTTGGAAGCAAATTCTTTCCTCTGGCCTTCAAATAAAAGCCTACCCAGGGGACACCTTCATTTCAGCCTTATGAGACCCTAAGCAGAGAACCCAGCTGAGCCATGCCAGACTTCAGACCTATAGAAGTGCGAGATAAATCATTTGTGTTATTTTAAGTCACTGTATTTATGGTATTTGTTACGCAACAATAGAGAACTAATGCAGTAACAGAATATGATGAGTCTTGTGTTTTATGGGACCCAGGCCTCAGCTGGGGTGGGAGGCCCCAGCATCCTATAGACCTGGTGGTATACAGTGGATGCTTGTAGTAAATGGTGGAACGTGGTGAAAGACTTGGTGAGTGCTTGTGAGATATCTCTTAGGAACTCCCAGAAATTCTCCTGCGTGGGGGAAACAACCACTGAAATTTGGATTCTTATAGTTAATATGAGTCAGTAGAACCTATAGGCTGATGAAATCATGGGAAATTGATTGTTTACATCTCCATAAAGTCCAGTTTAGTTCGATCTCCTACCATACTCATATACTTCATCCACCAAAAGGGACACCGTTGTTCTTGTTTTCTGATTTACTTCTTCTCATGCCTAAATTCCCTTCCATTTTCTTGGAACCTGATCTCTTTTGGTAGATGCCAAGAGATGGATCCAGTAAGTATATCCTTGGATAATGAAAACAGTAGAAACAAATATATCTTTTTCTTTATAATTAAGTCTTTGCTAGTGAGATAAAATAGCAAATTGTTCTTGAGAGATAAGTCATCTTTTTTCAGTACCTTTAGGTGCCTTTATCACAAACTGCCTTTTAAAAAATAGTGAGCCACCATTTTGTACAGGGTTCTTAACAAAAGAAACTTGGTCAAAATAGGAACAGTATGGACTTTTCATTTTCGAAGACAAGATAAAGGTTAGTATGGAGATGACTGTGATATAATTGTACTGTGATTTTATAAGAATATTACTGAAAGACAATTCTCCACAGATCTCTTGCATTTCTGCACACCTTCTAAGCAGATAAACTGACAGCTTATATTCTAAAATATATTTTCAAGTATGTTTGTATAGCAAACAGCTTTGAAAGATAAAGATAATGTCTCTCTGAGGCAAAGGGCATATTTTTAACTGTCCAGGATTGTAAAGATAATATCTCTTACTGGAGCAAAAGTTGGACAAATTTGCTGGCAGTCTCTTTTAAAAGTTGTGTTTCCTAAGCTCAGGGCATTTCAGCTGTGATACAAATCCTGGGTGCACTGGGAGACCAACTTCTTCTACCTTGCTTGAGACTTCCCTGATTATAGAATAAATTCCTGAATAATAGGAACACTTTAGTTTTGGGCACATCCTCATGAGATGCATGCACCTGAACTATTCCATACTACCCCCATGAAATTTGGAAGGCAGAGAACCAATATAAACTGAAAGCAAGAGCTGCCCCTGTGCTGTGAGTAACAAAGTCCTTTGGTTCTGACCCAGGAGGCTCGTGTCTTCAGCCAGCACCCTTAAAACTGTGGTAGTCTAACTTGTTAGGTAACAAGAACAGCAAAATATTAGACCCTTCACAGTTCTTTACAAACAGAAGTCCAGTAATTGCTAGAATTGTAATTGGAAAAAAGTCTATTTTAGACTGGGGAAATGGAATGAGCCCATGAGCTTCCTCTAAAGTTGTCCAAAAGCCTTTTTATGAAATGAGTAATTCAAAAGCAAATCAACTTATAAAAGTGACTTTGTAATAAGAACTTGTGTTATTTCTATTTTCTATGCAATTTTTTTTTCTCTTACTCATAGGTTATTTAACAGTGTATTTCTTCATTTCCAAATATTTATGATTTTTTTTCTAGTTATCTTTATGTCACTATGCTTCAGTTTAATTCAACTCTGTTCAGAGAAAACACTCTATAATTTCAACTTTGAAATTTGTTAAGATTTACTTTGGTCTATTTTGGCAAATGTCTGAGTGCATTTGAAAAAAAAAAGGTACCTTGCAGTTGTTGGCTGTAGTATTGTCTGTATGTCAATTATGTTAAGGTGGTTTATTATATTGTGCAAATCTTCTACATTCTTGCTGATTTCTTTGCTTATTTTGTTAGTTATTGTAACATGTCAAGAGATGATTGTGGGTTTGGCTCTTTTTTCCTTTGTGTGTTAAGTAACGCAGATTTAGGAATGTTTTATTTCCATATTTAATGGGCTCCTTTATCATTTTGAAACATCACTCTATTTCTAGTAATATAGGTATACCTCGAAGATATTGTGGGTTCGATTCCAGACCACTGTCATAAAACAAATATCACAATAAAGTGAATCAGGTGAATTTTTTGTTTTCCCAGTGCGTATGAAAGTATGTTTATACTATACTGTGTATTAAGTGTGCAATAGGATTGTGTCTAAGAAAACAATGTACGTACCTTAATTAAAAGATACTTTATTGCCAAAAAATGCTAACCATCATTTGGGCCATTAGAGGATCATAATCTTTTTGCTGCTGGAGGGTCTTGCCTTGATGTTGATAATACACAAATCTTCAATTAGTAAAAAACACAATATCTGGGAAGCACAATAAAGTGAAACATAATAAAACAATGTATGCCTGTACTTAAAGTTACTTTGCTTAGTATTAATAAAGCAACACAACACTAGCTTTATTTTGTTTAGATTTTGTATAGTATACCTTTTTCCATTCTATTTAATTTTAAGTTTTCCGTGCCCTAATATTTAAAGCATGTCTCTAGTAAACAGCGTAAAGCTGGATCTTGTTTTTCTTTTTTTTTTTAAAGATTCAGTCTCTGGTCTGTTTACATATAATTACTGACAGAGTTGATGTTACAGACTGAATGTTTGTGTCCCCCTACAATTCATATGTTGAAACCCTATCCCCATAATGTGATGGTATTAGGAGGTGGAGCCTTTAGGATTAGATGAAGTCCTGACAGTGGAGCCCTCATAAATGGGGTTAGTGCCCTGAGAAGGGGGGCTTGCCTCCCCTCTCTGCTTTCTGCCATGTAAGGACACAACAAGAAATCAGTAGTCGGCAACCAGGAAGAAGACTCTCACCAGAACTTAGCCATACTAGCACCCTGACCTTGGTCTTCAAGCTTCCAGAACTGTAAGAAATACATTTCTGTTATTTATAAGTTGTCCAGTCTATGGTATTTAGTTATAGCAACACAAATTAACTAAAACAGTTGGGTTTATACCTACCAACGTATATTTGTTTTCCGTATATTTCATCTGTTCTTTGATCTTTTATTTTTTCTTTCTTGAATTATTTTAGATTAATCAAGTGTTGCTTATTTTTCCATTTTCTCTCTACAGGATTTTTAGTTATATGCTGGGAGTGCCAAAAAAATGTATTCAAGTGGGCACTTTGGTCAATGTTGCTCAAGCAGTAGTTTGCCTTAATCAGAAGGGTCTGAACTCTGACGATAACCACTTTGAGCACCTCTTATAATTGCAGAAGTCAAATGTGACTTGTATTCATCTTTTGTTATCGGTGTATATTGAGTATTACAATTTAATAGTTTTTCCTTTCTTAAAATGTGTATACATTTTTTTGGCACCCTCTGTATTTTAAAAATTATTCTTTTGGTGTTTTCCATATAATTCCATTGTATATCCATATCTTATTGTGGTCTACTTTGAATTAGTAACTTTATGTACTGACCAATGTATTCGGTTGGTGCAAAAGTAATGCGATTCAAAGGTTAAAATACAATAATTGCAAAAACTACAATTACTTTTGCACCAACCTAATAAGAATAGTTTAATTCAATCAATAGTTTGAATTAATTAATAGTTAATCAATAGAATTAGTTAATCAATAGTTTAATTCCATTTACCTACCTGCCACCATGTGTGCTAATGTTATCATATGTATTAATACCATGAGACAGTAACATGAGCGGAGGGGAATTTGAATGCCAGTTTTTAGATCATTTTCCTCAATTACTTTCCTGTCTGCAATTTTGATGCTCAATTCCAAGACACCGTGGCCTTCCTAAACGCAGGCCTCTTTTCCCTCAGTCCAATGAGACTGTCACTTTCTGTTTGAGCTTTATTCTGAGTCACAATTTGAAAAATGCCGTCAGAAAAAAGCCATAGCATGAATGTAGAGCTCACCATATGTGCTTCCCTGCTGTCGGGTTGAGGGAGTCCTGCATCTCCTGGTTTCTGATCAACGCCTTAAAAGAGTTGATTTATGTATGTCATCTAGCTTTAATGGTTGTTTTTTGGCAGAAGGGTTCATTCAATACCAGCTACTTTATCATGTACAGTTGAGACTGGAAATCCCTTAAAACATTTTTAGAAACAGAAATTTCTCCTCAGATAATAGCTGGTACACCAGTGGTATAGTTCACACAAGTGCATAATTTCCCTTTATTGTTTTCAAAATAATGAGATGATTCCCTAGCATTCTCCAATGTTGACCAATTTTTGTTTTTGATATAATTATGAAATTGTGGATTTAGACACATATTTGTTGCGCTTCAATCCATTGTAGGTATTATTCTTAGTGAGGCCCCCAATTTACCATCTTTGGCCATCGGGAACCTCTGTAGGTCAGCTCCTGAGTCCCTTTGACACAGCCCAGATGGTCTTTGATACCTTCTCGTTCTATGTATGACAAGCTATTTCAGGATTCTCTTGTGTATCCCCCCTGCCCCCCACCACATAAGGAATACAAGACAGAGTATGAGAGGAAGATCAAAGGTAAGTTGTGTTCTCAGGGGACTTCTAAGTTTCAGTTAAAACAAGAAGGCAAAGACACTAATCAGAAGAAAAGTTGAAGATGTAGGTGATTCTGCTGATGATAGTTCTGGATTTCTAGAGGGCTTAGAGAAAGATTCTTGGATGTAAGAAAAGGATGAGAGATTGGGTAAAACCAGTGAGTGAAAGGAGAAAAGGACATGGAGAATGAAAGCCTGGTGAATACTAACATGTTTTGTATATTAAGCCACTTAGTGTAGGTGTGATTATCTTTTGTCCTAAAAAATTTCAGTATATTAAAAATCACCATCAAACAATTCTTATGTCACACTGGTAGTTGCATATACTCCAGTACAGGACATGACTCTTTGAGGATATTTGTTGGCCATGCCTTTGTTTTGATCAAACATTTATCTGGAAAATAATTTCTGTACAGAGATCAGAGAATGTGAGTATTTCCTTCTTATCATTATCCTGGTGAAGTGGTCCCTGCTGAGTAGTGGGAAGAATTGTCAGACACTTGTGAACAAAAAAGGGGCTCTGATAAATCCCTACTGAAAGTAAGCTCACAGTGTGATCTGTTCATAAATTCCCAACCAGGCAGGTCAAGGTGAGTAGTCACACCCCAGCCCTTTGAAAGGTTTATCTTTGCCTTGTCTATTGTTCTTGTGCATCTAGGTTAACACCTTCAAAAAAACAGTAGTAATCCTCTATTTCAGACCTCTCAGAGGTGTGACCACATAAGGGAGCACATAATCTTGTTAACTATCCTATTATCTATTCATAGAGATTTTTCTGTCTTGCTTTCTTTCAACTTCATGTAATCTTCCTTACTTTCCTCCTTAATTCTAAATACATTTTAAAAAATGCTGCAAAACTGTCATTCGCTGGAGCATTTGAGATCTTTCTTCCTGGCATGTCATCAGTTTGACTCAAATAAACTCATATAAATTTTCTACAGATTTGGACATTTCTAATGTTGACAGTGTATAAACTGTTGGTTGACATTTTCTTGTTGAGTTGATGGATTTTAGCGGAATTTCTGGGATGAACAATATAGTTAGTTGCCATGTTATCTTCTTGGGCAGGAAGAAACTGTGTTTGCTTGTGTGTGTGTGTGTGTGTGTGTGTGTGTGTGTGTGTTACATGATTCTGATTCTCACTGTAATAGATGAGACAGAATCTCTGATTTCAAGAATCTCATTAAGTCTAGTAGTAAAGATAGGTAAATTATAGAAAATATTTAGGGTAAGTAATAAATGCTTTAGAAAAGTATGCTTGGGCAGCAAGGAGCATGATAGGCTTCACTGAGAAAATGATCCTTAAGCTGTCTTGTTGGAAGGGAACAGAGGGAACAACATGTGCAAGGGTGTATAACGGAGATAGAGAGGAGATAAGGCTATAAAGTGGTTAATCTAATAGGCCTTTTTGCCAGAGTAAGGAGTTTGCACTTTATCCTATACCAGAAGGGAAAAATAACCATTGGTTGAAATTAGGGATAGGGAAGAGAAATGTAGTTAGTAAAATATAATGAGAACATTTTAAATAATTAGGTATAGGAGATTAGGAAAAAGGACAGGTTATGTGTGCTTCTCAGGTCTCTAATGTTATAACTGGATGACTGATAAAGTCAACTGGGGTGCAGTGGAAATGAGCAGGCGTTGGGGGAATGTGAATATGATGAATTTGATATTTATACAGCTCTGCTAATATATTTATCTATAGTTGCGTGTGAGTGTATTTCTCATGGTATTTTTTTAACCTGATATATCTCTTAGGATAACCACTCTACTTTTCACAGATAATGAAGTGTATTCCCGTGTTTTTATTAGGAAACATTTGTCTTGTCTTGCTGCCCTTTCAGCTGTTTACTTGTTCGGCAAGCTTTCATGTTTTCTTGAATAATGTCATGTACCCAGTGAATATTTTTATAATGAAAAGTCACACATAGGACTTTTTCTCATAGAGATAATATTAGTCGCTTCATGAAAGTGTCATCACAGAAAAGTGGGCCAGAACGAAAGTTAGCAGGAGGGGTTCAGTGCTTGTCAACTGATTTAGACTTTCAGGGAGGAGTTAACGGAAAACCACTGAGGAAGACACAGGCAGTGAGGAGGCAGACAGACAGGACAAGGTCAGAATGGAAAACAATGCAGTTTGGGAGTCTGCTCTCTTGCACATTTCTGGCTTGCATTAGAGTCTGCAAGATTAACTGAATTTTCGATCACCTCGTTATTTATTTCATGTGTAATTTTACAATGGAAATGTTTATACTTCTGTAAGAGCAAATGTTGACAGAGATATGGATTTGAATTATTTAACTAAGTTCCCTGTCTTGGTAGGAGGCAGAACAGAGTAATGAAGAGACATGAAGCACTGTTACAGGGTCTCCCATTTGTCTCTTTCTGCCTCAGATTTGGCCCTGACCTATTGAAACCACATCCTTATTTCCAGACTTCTTTTTGTCTAATATGTTTCAAATACTGTAGAAAGAACTTGGGACTCCATTCAATCAGTCTTAACAATATGCATATTGTTAAATTAATTAAACAAGGAGGCCATTTGACTGAGGTGGCTCTAATGCCCTGGTGACCTGCATAGGCAAACCAAGATCTAAGCCTATAGAGGCCTCCAGGTTATGAAATGAAAACGTTAAGCACAACCAATCACCAACAGCAAAGTAGGTTTTAAACTACTGCCAACCTAATAATTTCACTTCTTTGCTTCCACGCCTTCTCTGCTAAGTCTTTCCCCCGGCTTCTGTCAGCAGATTACTTCTGATCACTCTGGTTTGACACTACCTGATTGCAATCGATAAATGCTCAAATAAACTCTTAAATTTTTAGTATGCCTCAGTTTACCTTTTAGCAATGTTCTCTGGGTCAGTGTGTACTTTAAGCAGACCTCTATCTTTTGTTTTTAACTTTAACATGGGGTGACATGGGTTTTTGAAATTTCTTTCCAAAAGGCCTGAATAAAGTACAAATATTTCACCTTGGCATTTAAAACCTTACATGATCTGGTTGCAAATTTATTATCAGCCACTCTTCCCTTCAATCATCATATACTCCATGTTTCTTGCTCATATCATTTCATTTTCGATAGGGTGTAGGCATCACAGGGCTGACCTCCAGAAATTAGAGCACTGGGAAGATTTTGAAATGAATGAATCATTCATAATCAGCCATTAATTTGTTTACCTCCTCCTCAATCTCTGCATATCTAAATTCTGTGTTTACTTTAAGCCTCAGATCAAATACCACTTATTCTATAATAACTTTACCAGATTGCTTTACAAAAATGCCCATGTACTCTGACTACCCATAATATTTTATTTATGTCTCTTCTGTGATGCTCATTTTCTTTTTGAAATTATTATTTACATAGTCTCTCTAGAATGGAGTCTACAATGTATTTATTTTTATATCTCCCCAGACCCTAGACTCACAGTACCCCTACACGTAGTGCATGGTAGGCACTTAGTACACATGGATCTCTCTCTCTTTTTTTTTTATAGAAACAAACAAACAAAAAACACTAGTGAAAAATAAAGTGACGGCCAATTTTGGTACCTTTATTCCAATGATTAACAACTTTAATAATAAAAATAGCCATGCTTTACCGAAAACCGACTTTGTCAGCAAACTAATCACTCTGAGTATATTATCACGAATCTTTAAAACTACCTTGTGAGGGACCATATCCATTTAAATAATGAGCATATAGTTATATTGTTAACTATATGGATTGAGATTTAAATATTGATCTGACTGACTCTAAAGCTCTACCCACTAGGCCATACCTCTTTACTTTCTGAGTTAATAAATACTTTTGATTAATTAAGTTAAATGTTTTGTGTGATGTCCACAGTAGAGACACAAACATGAGCAATAAACCTGGGGATCTGCAGTGATGGGCCTTAGTCTCCCTAATGGAGATCTGATGACTATATTGCTAACAGAGAAAGAAGGGAGCTTACTACAACTTTTAAGTGAAGTCCCAGAATCTAAGTTCATCCCGGTCACCATTTTCTATAATAATTGACTATTACAACCTGAAATCCAGCGGTGAAAAGGAATTTTGGGAGTGTTCCTTACTGTGCTACCGAAACTGTGCTAACCGATTACAGTTTAAAGATGTATATTCTGAGGACCAGTAGGTCACACAATTGCTTTCCTCTATGCTGCCTCATTAACCTAACATCCTTGCCTACTTTGTCTCCAGTCATCCCTGGCATTCACTAATTGTAATGTCTCTGGAGTCAATGGAAGGTAAAAATCACACAGACACAAACGAATTAACTGCTGAAATGCCAGTTTTATTTCACAGCATCAGCAGACTTGTGTCCTTACTGTTTTCTTTTCTGTTAAAAGATATATAGTACGGTTAAGCCAATTAACTTTTAATTCTGTAATTGTGTAATGGGTGTTCATTACATTTTACATGGAAACTGGAGAATATTGCTTCTCTTTCCGTCCATTTTGCTAACTGACAGAACTAGGTAAGTAGGAATGTTCTAGCCCTCTCTTGACTGTCTTCTTCCTGCTCCTGTACTCTGTTCTTGTTGGTAAGAAGACTTTCTGTCTCTCCACTTCAGCTCTTCTTTTAGTACCTCCTAGTAGTAATAATTAACGAATGGAAATCATCCATTTTTTTGGTACTGTAATTTATATTTTGCATATCCATTATCTTATTTTAGCCGAAAAATAACAATCTACAAAAGGTTGACTGATAGTATTTTCATCTCCATTTTATAGATGAGGAGACAAGTCCTTTTCCTTTTGCATGTGAGCAAAATAGCATTTGTTGTGTTGCTATCATCAGAGCCATCAACGTCAAGACTATCATTGTAGCATCGGAGGACCAGGAGATATGCCAGCTGCACTCGGGTTCCTAGTCCTTGTTTTTCTCTTGTGCTCATCAATAAATGTAGCACTGAGTTAACAGCATGACCTTTGGACTAGGATAACAGGAGCATGAATCTCAGTTCTGACACTTAGTGGCTGCATGTTATTGGGCAAGCTACTTGACCTATCTAAGCTTCAATTTCCCATTCTAAAAATATGAGAATTATATTTATACCTACTTCAAGAAAATAACATCAGGAACTATTTAATTTCCAGGTCACCATTATTGTATTTACACTCATCTATTCAAACTAGGTCTGTTGTTCCAGTATTCATTTCTTCAACAAATATTTGAGTACCCACTGTGTACTAGACATCATGCAGTAAGCCAGACACAGTCCCTGCCCTTAGTTGAGTGTACATAGCAGAATGTGTAAGTATATTAGGCTATCAGAATGTGTACAACATAATATCTGAGAACATTCAGATATCAAAGTTCAGGATTTTTGATGAGGAGCAGAACAGAAAATGAACTGCAGTAAGGGACAGGGAAAACCAGTCATTTGCACTGCTGTCCTAGAAACCAAGCCAAGAAAGGGTTTCAAGATGGTGGTAGCGATTGATTGCATTAAATGTCTCTGAGTGCTAGAGTAAGCGAGAGCCAGAGAACGAAACTTTGATTTTGACAAGATGGATATCATTGGTGTCTTTGGTAAGAGCAGCTTTAGTGAAAGGTTGGAGAGCAAAAAATAACTACTTGGTACATGCATCCTTAGCTTATGATCACTAGAATTCTTCTGTTCTGAAAGAAAATGCTCATCTTTAGAAAACGTGGCTGACTAACTTAAACTGAGGATCTGTAGTACTGCTATCAACACACTTATGCACCTTCAAGTTTTTATCTTGTGTCAGAATACCTGGAAATATGTCCTGTGAGCTAGCATATCCATTGCTAGTTATCTTTTATACTTAACACTGGGGATGGCCTAATACCCGGGGAAAAACATTCATCATCCTATCATCTAGCATTCTATGATGTTTGACTAGAAACATAACTCGCTGGTCTGATAAGTTGTTCAATATTTTGAGAGTTTCCAGCTATTTTATGAAAATTATGTGCCACCATTTTCAGACATCTTTTAACACATGCCATTTATTTTTCCAGGTAAGATATGGATATCTTTTAAAGTAAACAAGAGACAAGCAAATTTGAGGAAACCTCTAATTAATTAATTATAATTTTATAATTATTATTATTTTTTGGTCTCAAATATTATATTAGAGTGCATGATGTCTTCTGGCATTTTATTTCTTGTTTGGGGAGAATGTTGAGAGATTTGAGTGTGTAAACTTTCTTTTGAGTTTTATGGGCAGGCCTGGGGTATTTAACTTTGAAAGAGAATCACCCTGTTTCACACAGGACACAAGAACTCTGTATGTGGAGGTTATAAACAATAGTTCAGCCTGAATTAGTTTTTCAAGTTGCTAAAGCAAAAGAGAATCCATCCAGAGAGATTTTAACACTTCTCTTTAAAAGGTTTAAAATTTTGCTTCTACTTAAAAAAATTACCAAAAAATAATATATAATAAAATCTGTGATTGCAACATGTGGAATACCTGACATCTCACTGTAGTATTTCTTCTTGTCATTATAGGCACATGACATAAAAGAAATCTAGTATCTTAATTTTAGAAAACAAATTTAATGAAGATTTAGAGAACAGCTAGGATTGTTTTGTTTTTTAATTTAAGAGCAAGTATTTTGTAAGTGAATGAAACAAGGGTTTGTTTTTCAATAAAAGCCTTATCTTAAATCTTCTTTATTAATATATAGAGATATAGAAAGTGGCTTTATTGGTGACAAATAACAGATCTTTCAACCTTTGAAAGGAAAAAAAATGCTCTATTTGCTTAGCATTTTGACTTGTAAAGAGAGAATTTCAAAAATGAATCCCTTCAAGATTTTTTTCTTGTGAAAGATCCTTAGATGAGAACAGTTTTCTAAAGTGAGTGGCTATCTTTATCTGTTTTCCTACCCAAGTGTAATAATAAGAAGCTTTTCACCCAGGGATGAGTTACTTGCCTCAGGTAGATGGACCGTGAGCTATTTTGGCTATTGCTTAATTATATGAGATGGAATACGTTGTTATTAGATTCACAATATTATTTACACGGAATCTTTCTTTAGAGAATCTATAAGTGCTTGCCTACGATTGAATATTTGCCATAAGTCCACAGGGTGAATGCTATGAAGCTATTTCCTTCAAATAAAGGCCATTCACCAGAGAAATCATAGCTATCATGTTTCAAAGTTCATGAGTATATAGGAAAGGAATAGGCCTCCAGTTCACACATCATGTCATTTCTTTGTGTGGATTATCTTGGGGAATAAGATTTTTTAAAATGTCGGTAGTATGTATAGAAGTGAGGAAGAGCCGATCATTTGCTTCTCGCTGCTTACATTTGCTTAGACTCTTATGTAGATTTTCCCTGGGCACATGAATCAGTTTAATAATGATTGCCGCCAGTTGGTGGCTAGACATCAGACTGCCAGCCTACTCAACAGTGTTGCCATCTGCTATTTGGATTCACAGTGTGCTGCAGCTACGCAGCACCTCATTAAGAACGGGGCCCTTGTGAGCCATAGACACTGGCTTATTCAAGTGAGCTGAAGCAAGCCGCTCCCCAGGCCACATTAGTGGAGGCTGCACGCATCTCGTTTTATTTGGAAATTGCTCTGTGCTGATCGTGCAGCCTGAGAGTTCACTGTCTCTGATCATTCACGTGTTAGTCTGTCAAGCCAGCTTCTTGTTTCAAAGTAGTGTTAACATACAAAAACGATTATTTCAAAGGTTTGCAAAAAATATTTATTCCACTTTTTTGGTAATACAGTTACATCTTGAAATGCTACTAGTCAGTGACTTGCCAAACACAAATATTTTAATGTGAAGTGTATTATAACCCATTAGACATTTTTGAATATTTTCCACCTCTGACAATTTTTTAGTTGTGTGGAAATCCTACTGCCTGTTTTTTGTTTCTTGAAAACTGATTTTCGAAAGTTTTCCCTATGCTTTTCCCCTTTCTTCTTCCACTGAATATCCAAAGGTAGCTATAATTAACAAAATATTTGCATTTGTCAGATGGGAATGATTGCATTTTATTCAACACCACTGATCACCTTAGAGATTTCAGCATTTTTACAGGAAAAAGAAAATTTATTTGCACAGGTCGTATATTTAGATCCTCTCTATTTGCCTCAATAGATAATGGATTCTGTAGCACTTCAAGAATCAGCTATATTTCAAAATTGGGCTGGTTTGATATTTCAGAGGAATTTATAGACTGATGTTCAAGTGTCAGGCACTCCCTCGCCTACTCCCCACACAAATACACATGTACTTACTCATCTCTGTACTTACCAGCATCCAAAATGTGTTTCTTAAACCCTATGCTTGTTAGGTACTCTGTGAATAACGGCTTTGGTGGGCAAACAGAATTGGGAAATAGGACATCTCAGACTGGGTTCTCCAGGATTCATACTCTGAGATGTACTTTAACCTGCTAAGTATTTATTAAGAAGAACTTTTGGGACCAACTCTTGTAGAAAAAAGGGGAAGAGGCAGGATTGGGTAAAGGGAGATGCTGAGTTGTAATACAGGTCCAAAAGCAGCCTTGACCAAAATCATGGGGAGTGCTGGAGCTGGAATGACCTTCAGCGTTGTCCGTAGATGGGCAAGAGAACAATGTTGTAGCCTTGCATTGACAGGTCACTGGATATGGGCAACCCCATGAAGGGGTGTGACCTGAGGTGAGGTGGTTCTGTGCAGCCGAGGCAGTTTCCAAGGAGGGCTGACAGCTGACACTACGTCCTCTCAGCAAACCAGGAGCAAGTCCTTCCTTGGAGGGGGATCAGGACTGTACATCACAATGCTGCCACCTGGGCCAGATCAAATCATCTCTTGGAGAATTGCACTAAACATTCACATATGAATGCTTTCAGAATCTGGTACTGAAGAAACCTTCCAACTTTGTTTCTTTCCTAACATCAATTCATATCCTGTGTAACTAGTGTTCCACAGAACATAATTTAATAAATGTCTCCATAATCTCACAGTGCATTGCAGGCTGTATTAAAAGAACTGAGTAGAGATGGTTTGTTCCAAGCCACCCTGCCCAGAAGTCCTGCTTGAAAACTTTGGTGTTGCTATATTAGTTATGGGCTTGCTAGTTACATACTCAGGTGTGTAGGAAAATGGCTTTATTTTTCCATAATTGAACTGAATTTATTTCGTTCTGCTTGGTGACACACACACACACACACACACACTCACACGTAACTTTAGTCATTTAATACAACATTTTCTCCTTTTCTTCTCAGGGTTGCTGCCAAGCTCCAAAAGGCTTAAGTCGTGTCATGATGTTCGGGGATACAGCTGATTCTTCATTGACATCTGTCCACAGTTGGCATAAATTGAGAGTAACACTGTCCTTTTCTGGTCTTTACCAATATCACCTTCCATGCTTGCATCTGATGACATGTCTGCATTTGTCTGCATTTTCAAAGAATTTGCACTGCATCTTAGGCCAAGAAGGTCAGTTGGCTCTTGGGGTCATTTCTCAAATGCTTTCAATCACACCAAGGAAAACATTAGCTCGATCCTGTGGTCCCATAATGTCTTTGAAGTGGTTTAGGATCCATCTGCCTGGTTACTCAGTGCAGATATTTCTACTCCAATTTCTAATGCCACAGTGTCAGAACAACCTCCTGGAACTTTCTCAGGATAACCAGACAGGAGGTAGGGCACTGGTGTCTCCCTTATAGATCATGTACCCTTTTTCTGTGGCTTCTCTCATGCTCTAATTTAAAATATTGGAATTCTCTTCAGAAACCCTCACCTGCAGTTAACTCTTTTGTTTTCTCTCCACCTGTGATTTTTCTTCTCACTTAATGCTGAGATTTTTTTTTTCCTTCCTTTGAGTGAGTTTGAAGAGGGTAAGGCATGGAGGAGATTAACTAGATAAGTATCCCTCGGACTCGAAATTTTATGCTATGATTTTGGTCCTTGGAAACTCAAAAGCCAGTAATTAACTTTTCTTTTTTTTTTTATGTTTCTTTTGATGAAGTCTATGGCTTCTCTTCCTCAAGGCATGAAGCTTACAGTTTAAGTAGGGGGATGAGCTCGGGTGGGGGTTAAGTACTGGGGTAGGAACAAAGCGTTTGCCTCTGGAGAAAAATACCCACAGGTTTACTCTTTAATTCTATTCCATTAGTCTATCTTTGTGGAAACACTACTTTCTTAATTTCTTTAGCTTTATGGTGGGTCTTGAAATCTGGTAGCATAAGCCTTCCAGCTTGTTCTTTTTAAAGACCATTGGCTATCCGTTGTCCTTTCTATTTCCATATATATTTTAGATTCAGCTTATTAATTTCCTCAAAAGAAAACCTGCTAGGATTTTGATTAGTATTACATTGATTGTATAAGTAAATATAGAGAAAATTAAAATCATTTATCTTTAAAATATTAAGTTTTTCTTCCATTAACATTGCTTACACTTCCACGTATTTAAATCTTCTGTAATTTCTTTTCTCAATCTTTTATAGTTTTCCATATAGAAAAAATTGTAAATATTGCAAGTGGTTTATTTCTAGGTATTTGATGTTTTTGTTACCATTGTAAATTTTAAAAATTTAATCTGTCTAATTGATCCAGTACAAGAAAGTGTAATTCAATTGATGTTGATAAGGACCCTATATTATATGACATTTTGACCTTGCTAAATTCACAGTCATTCTAATAGTATATTAATAGATTATTTCAGATTTTCTGCATACATAATCATGCAATAACTATTTTATTTTCCTTTGCAATATATATTCTTGCTTTCTTTCTCTTTCTCTCTTTCCTTTATTGTCCTAGCTAGGACATCAACTGCAATATTGAATAAAGGTGATGAGAGTGAACATTCTTGCCTTAATCCCAACATTAAGGGGAAAGATTACATGTCTTTCCATTAACTATTATGTTAGTTGTAGGTTTTTAGTAGATATCCTTATCAGGTCAAGGAAGTTCCCTTCAATTTCTAGTTTGCTGATAATTTATAAAGTTAATGAGTATTGATTTTTCAGTTGCTTATTCTACATCTATTCAAATTATCATATGGTTTTTCTCATTTATTCTATGACATGATAAATTATATTAATTAATTTTCAAATGATAAAGCAACATTATAATGTATTAACCTTTTTGCACATTGTAGAATCTGTTTGATAATATTTTATTTAGTATTGTAGTATCTATGTTCGTGAGATTTATTGGCCTCACAGTAGAAAAGAGTTAAGTAGCTAGTTTCCAGTTAATTATTTTTCTGGAAACATCTTGGGGGATGTTTCCAGGAAGGAAAGAAGGCAGGTAACCCAGGCTAATCTCTCTCTAAACATATTGAAAACAGACTTCATGTAAATAAAAAGTACTATTAATTATTATTAGATGAGTTTTTATCTATGAAGTACTTTTAGCAGGATGTCCCTGATTCAGGATTGACTATCATAAGCAAAATTAGATTCTATGAATTTATGGGGCAAGATGTTATGTAAATGGGGAAGATGTTATGTAAATTACACAGTGAGCTGGATATACAATAGAGAAGTGTCATGACCTAAAATGATCCATGTTGTGTGAGGTCACCTCACTTCGAGAACATAACTTTCCAGCTTGGCCCAATAGCATCCAGTGCAAGAAGGAGGCCACAGACACGGTTCAGGACTTTGCTCTGCTTTGCTTGTCCTCTTGATTGCTTGCATTCTTGAGATGATTAGCAAAACTTTATAATGGAAGAAAATCCCTTATTCCTGTTTGAGTCTTTGAGTCTGATTAGACAATCCTATCTTTTATGTTGGCTACATTTGTAATTTTCCTTTTCTATAATGTCCTTGTCAAGTTTTGATATCAAAGGTATGTTTGTCTTATAAAACAAATTGGGAAGTATTTGTGTTTTCCTATTCAGTAGAAAACTTGTGTAAGCAATTTCTTCTTAAGTGTTTGGAAGAATTTACCAGTGTAATCATATGGGCCTGCATAGTGTTTTGTGGAAAGCTATGGACTTCCTCTCTGGTGGAAGATGCCACAAAGGCCCTCCTCAACAAGGCAATAAGTAGGCGCCCCCTCATGAGATGCCTCCATCTTCTTTCCTGGCTGCTAGGCAGATGACCAGAGTTAAATCCAGCACAGCCTCTGTTGAAAAGTGCTGGGCCTGATAAAGGAAGAAAAACGATTATACATTGAAGTTGCTACAAGCAATCGTATGCACCGCCAGGAGCCAGGGGAGTATTCCTGGAATTGAATTTTGAGAGTGCTCTATCAAGAGAACTGGAATATAAGACTAGAAAAACAAGAACTTACTTATTTAGGGGTACTTTATCAGGACACAGGGTTTATCATCTTAGCAAGAACCCCAGGGGATGGGACAAATTTACTGATAAGGTATGGAGCTTGATATAATTATAGCCAACACTGAGTGACGTGGAAAAGCCCAGGTTGACTGGTAAGTGGTAGGAGAAGCAGTACAGAGGCCGAGAGAAGTGTTCATGCTGGATTAGATATATTATGAGGCTAGAAAACCCACCCCATGATTTTGTTCCAAAGCAGGGCCCGGAAAACACCTGATTCACTAAGTCTACCAAGAATGTACCTGGGAGAAGGCCTGAGCATTGTGGGTTCAGTGGTGCTCTCCTCTTTAGATCAGGGCTGATTGTGAGTGAGGTGCTCCAGAGCTGGGCAAGTTAATGTCATTCAGGGGTGACGGGTCCTGAAGTGATAGAGGACTGGTGCTGAACTACCAAAAGCCAAGAGGCCAAAATTGCTGTAACAACTGGTGAAGCTGGAGGGGCAGTAAAGGGGGTTTGACCACCAGGGTGTTTGGGAGATGATTTATTGACATAAAACTCCTACAGCCAAAACAGATGAGCGAGTAACAAAAATGCTGCTTAACATCTATAACCAGTAAGCCAAAAAACAAACAAACAAACAAACAAACAAACAAACAAACAAAAAATGGAAAAAGAAGAGGCTGAGGGCATTGGCCCTAAGGAAATGACACGATCCTGTGTTCAGTTCCCAGACCTAAGGCGATTTTCAGATACGGAACCCACAGTTGGAAGAGGTGGCTGGGTCCTTTGGAGAAAGTGGCAGGCATATACTGTGATGAATCACCAAGTTCTTCTCTAAATGGACATGTGGCCAATTACTGGGGTGACAGTACACTGTAATATCCAGACATTTCAAGGACTATTGGATATAGGGTCTGGGTTGACAAAGATACCTGGAAACCCAAAGCAGTATCATGACACCGCATTAAAGTGGAGGTTCATGGGGACCAGGCCTTGTAGTACTGGCTAACGTCTGGCTCGTAACGGACACATCGAGTCTGTGGACCCACCATTCATCATGTCTACAGTGCCAATGTATAATTGGAAATGAATGTAACATACATACAAAGCCTTTGGTCCCTGGGGTAAGAGCTGTCATAGTGAGGAAAACCGAATGGAAAGCTCTGAAACTCCTCCTTATACCAGCCAAGATAGGAAATCAAACACATGTGGCTGAGATGGGGGGAGGTGGAGCTATTGGTGGTCCCCATCATTTTTCCATTTACTTGCCCGTCTGGGCTTTGAAGGAACTGGATAGAATGACTGTAGACTAGGGCAGGTGCAGCCTAGTATTAGTCCTGACTGCAGCAGCTGTGCAGATGTGGTGTCATTCATTACTAGGGCTCAGGTCCATAGTATATAGCCGTTCATTACTAGGTGTCATTCATTACTAGGGCTCATTCATTATTATAGCCAATGATCTGGTGAATGTGTTCTTCTCAATGCCAGTCAGGAGAGGATCAGACACAGTTGGCTACATTCTATCTATATCCAGGGGTTGGCTACATTATAACTATATCCAGGGGTAGCCTTGAAGTGGAAAGGGCAAATATTTCTAATAAGCAGAGCTATGGATGGTATGTATACCTGGTTATTGTGTGGAGGACAACTACTTCTAGGTGAGTATATGTAGTTTTCTGGGCAGTGGCTGATGGCTTGGCCATTTGTTCAGGGGCCTGGCTGGAAAAGGACTGGAAAATTGGAGCCAAGGAAGTCTGGCTTAAGGGTATGTGGATGGACATCTGGGAGTGGACACAGAGTGTTAAGATTTTTCTTTCACAAGTTAGCACCCACCAGAAAGCAGCCATCATGGAAGGGGTACTTAGCAACCTAGTCAACAAAATCACAGGGCCAGTTGAGGTGAGCCAGGCTTTGTTATCAGACCCTGAACTGGCATCAGACCCTGATGGGCACATGCACGAAGTAGCTACAGGGGCAGAGCTGGAAGTTATACGTGGGCTCAACACATGGGCTTTCCCTCAGCAAGGCTGACCTAGCTGTTGTAGCCCCGAGTATCCATGCTGTCAGCCAGGGCCCATCACCGAGCCTTCCATATGGCACCGTGCCTCAAATAGACTAAATGGTCTTATGGTGGCAAGTCAGCTGTAATGGACCTCTTCCATCCCAGAAGGGCCAGAGACTGTCCTCACAGGGACAGCACCTAGTCCAGGTATAGGTTTGCCTTTATTACCTGCGGAGCCTTAGTCAGCATCGCTATAAAGGACTTAGAGTGTCTGACCACTTCCTGGTCCTGATAATGAAGGTGCAAAGTGGACCCAGGACCGTGGGATCCCCTGGTCTCATTACGTACTGCAGCACCCTGTAGCCTCATACATGCAGCCACTTACTGAATGCTAGAATGGTCTTCTAAAGGCGCAGCTAATATATGAGCTTTGAGGCAACATTCTGAAAGGATGGGCTGTCATCCTTTAGGTACAGTGTATCCGTTAAACCAGGGAACTTTATGTTGTTATGTGCCCAACAGGATTATGAGAGTCCAACGAGGTGCAAAAGGAGGGACCTCACTTACAACACTCCCAATGACTTATTACTGGAAGCGTGTGTGCTTTCTGCTCCCCCAAATCTGCCTTCTATAAGCTTGGAGATCTTGGTTCCCAACGGGGGCATACTCTTGCCAGGGGCTACAGTGAAGTTCTCATTGAGCTATAAGAAATGGTTGCCACTCGGGCACGTTTTACTTCTTGTGCCCAGGGGTGTACAGTTTACATTATAGCTATGGCTACATTAGAGCTATGTCCAGGGATGGAATCACCATATTCACAGAGCAATTGACAAGCATGAGCAGGAGGTTGGGCAGCTTCTACACAATGGGCCAGGGAAGGATATGTGGGGTGCCACGTGATCCACTTGGTGCCTCGTGGTGCTCCTCTGCCCCACTGTAACTCTGAACAGACACGTACAGCAGACTTAGCCCAGGAAGGGCATGATCACTAAGGGTTCACACCCTTCAGGAATGAGTTTGCATCACACCATCAGGTAAACCACCAAGAAATACTGAGGTGACTGAGAAGTGGGAGGGGAATCCCAAATGGGATAGTGGAGGACGGAGAGGATGAGCCCTGAGAGCAACTGCAGTGACAACAGGTGTAGTTCATCCTAACCTACCTCCCTCTTCCAAGTTTTCCCTCGGGAAGAGAGGCCCTCCCACAAAAATCACAGAGGTCTTTCTCCCCCAGTAGTGTTGAGTAGTAGTAGTGGGCTCTGGCAGCCCTAAAATTGCACCACCCAGATCTCTTGCTGAGGAGAGCTGAACTGAGGCCCCCATCTGCTGCTCTGAGTCCAGTGGTATTTTCATGCCAAGGCTACATTTCCCACGGCTTGTTTCCATCAGAACAGTGAGTAGAGCAGGTATACTAATGCAGGCCCAATCCTGTGAGGTAAGGGGACTCCTCTGAGGGGCAACTTTGGCTTGAAGGTTCTTCATCAGCCTAACCTGAAACTTTTGGGGAATTGTGTTGCAGTCTGAGACAATGAGTCTGAGTCTGTTGCAGTCTGAGTCTTGCTTCATACTATGGAGGCTTGTCTGTAAGCTGTTGTTTTTGAGTCTCCTGCAGATTTTACTGTCAGGCTGGTTTAGCCCTACTTACACAAGGGGTAAACTTCCAGGGATTCTAGTCAATGTCTGGAGTTCACAGTGAGGACTCTTCACTATGGCTAGATGGAAGTTAAATGTTTCTCGATCTCATGCTAGTTTGGGGAACTTACAAGCTTAGTATTTAGCAATGAACACAAAGGGATGTGTAGGCAGATTTCTGGAATTTTTCCCCCTGCATACTTTCCTCTTCACTGATATTCTAACCTGAAATTTCAAGCCTGCTTAGTCTGACTCAACTCCAGTCTTTGTCTCCTCAACTTAGCAAGGCCGCTCTGCTCTGCTAAAGCTCCTCCTGCAATGTGATCTAATGCTTAGACCTTGAAAGGCAGGTCACCTTGTTTATCTCCCTCAGTGATTAGTCTTTCTCAGCCAGTTGTCCAAGGTCTGAAAAGCTGCTTCAACACAACTTGTTTTCCCTTAGCTTCTTTGAACGTTGATATCCAATCTTTACGTGAAAATTTTAATATGGGTATTTAGAGCTATGAATTTCTTATAAGCATTTATTTGCCTTCACAACAACCCACGTTTTGATATGTTGTATTTCCACTAGAATTCATCTCAAAATATTTTCTAAATTCCACTGTGATTTAGTTTGACTCATGGATCATCTGGAGTATGTTGCTTAAATTACAAGCATTTGGGAAATTTTTTTTTATATTTATGGAATTGATTTCTGGTTTAATTTATATCCCAGATTGTTTCAATCTTTGGAATTTTGTTGAGATGATTTGTGATCAATCATATGGTCAATTTTGGTAGATGTTCTGGGTGAACCTCAAAATACGTATTCTGAAATTTTTGGATATACAGTTTTATGTCTTATTTGTATGTATAGTGCCAATACATAGCAAATAGTAGGAGCTCAAGATATACCATGTTTCCCTGAAAATAAACCCTAGCATGATTTTTCAGGATGACATCCCCTGAACATAAGCCCTAATGTGTCTTTTGGAGCAAAAAATAATATACGACCTAGTCTTATTTTCAGGGAAACATGGTACTGAAGTGAGGAACTCAAAGGTTTTAATCTATTGGTGGTAATTTCTGACCAAATAAGAAAGGATGATGACATCACATGGGGTGTAGGCACAGAGGAAGCCCCAAAGCACGTGGTTCTCCCCCTATTACAACCAATATTAATGCCAACCTTTTATGGGACAGAAATTATCCCAGTATTTTCCTTTCCTGTGTTTCTACCAATTTTCCTTCCATGGATTGTAAGCTCTGTACCACTAGTGCGACGGGAGAATAGAAAACAGGACCTTAGGAAAAGTTAATGACATTCATTTATAAAGCTCAAAGAGACACAATAAAAGGTTAATTTTATTTCTCCATTTTTTTCTCAAAACAATAAGATTTGAGAAAATCTTGATTTTCTGAGATTGTTTTCTGAGATTACATGAGTTTAGAAGGTATTTAATATTTCTGTCCAATAGTCCCAATTTTTCAAGAATAATGTTTTAATTTTCCAAGTTCTTGTGTCACTTCTATTTCTTATAAACACCCCTCAAGGTTAAAACTGCTATTAATGTACAACATCTTCTAATACATTTAATCATCCTATTTAACCCTTCTGCCAACCTTATTCTGGACAACTGAGATTTGATTATAGAAAGAAGGGAGGAAATAGATTTGGACAAGGCTAACAGCACACTCTGTAGGCTTATAAGACGCCTCTTGTACAATGTCGCACATCTCCTCAAGCTCCATTTTCAGCCACAGCTCTGATGAACAGTTTTGGGCAGGTTTCACCCTGCCCTGTGCTGACAGTGCCTCACGTCAAATATGTACTAAGAATCTAGCTTCCCGTCCCAAGGCTTTGCTGATGTGGCAATGTGTGACGCTCTGGTACTAGTGAGGCCCTCCTGCTTTGCAACCCATAGGGACGGGAGAATTAACACCCCATGGGAGCAGCCCTCAACATGTAGGAGATGGCTGCTGAGAGATAGATGCTTCTCCTTTTCATTCCTTGGGCAGATAGGTAGTTCTGAGACAAAGTTTAGTAAGAATCCTGAGAAGATTCTACACTAAGAAACCGTTAACAGTGGTGGACGCTGGGTAACACTACCTTGTTTCGCTTGGATTTTTTTCTCCCTTTTCCCCCTGTTCACTCCTCTCTTTCTTATTCCTGCTCCCTAGAATCACATTCCCAAATAGAACATGCCTAGTACCTTTGTCTCAGGCTCTCCTTTCAAGAATAACCTAGATTAAAACAGTAGGTAAGTAGGTTGTTGTTATATTATATAATGCTGGAATATGATTTTCCTTGACTCTGCAAATACTACAAAGAAACACTTATTCAGTTGGCAGCACAGTTTATGGTAATTTCGATGATTTTCCGTCTTATTCCTTTTTGAAAGTTCATCATCCATCCTGACGCCTGACAACCTAAAGAAAAACAGTTGGTACAAATTAGCTTCTAATTGAATAGGCAAATTTCTGTGATGATAGCTCTAAGTAGTTTCTCTTTGTGAGGGGGCCCACTCGAATAATTTTATTGCTTTGGATTTTTGTTGCTTCTTTTTCTCCCTGGTAAAAGCATGGAGCTTTTACTGCTGTAATCCTTTTTGCTAAGAAACTCAAACATACTTTAAAAATGTAAAAATTACTAGAATACTATCAGGGCTTTCTTATTCATGAAAAACTGAAGGAATACCCTGAAAGATATAGGGGTTATTAGGAATAAATTAAGGCTGTCAACGTGCCAGCCCTGAGTAAAATGTGAAAAATTATAACTTTTTTTTTTTAAACAAATTCAAGGTATTAAAGACATGAGAGAGCAAAATGGATAATTTCCCCTCCCACCTCACCAGAACGTACAAGTGGTATGGAAAGTGAGACAATAAGCAAATTAAGTAACTAAAATACATAGCATTTCAAATAAAAGCTATAGATAAAAGGTTATCAAAAGGTATAAACTTCAGTTATAAAATAAATTAAGCCCTGGGGATGTAATGCACAGCATGGTGACTAAAGTTAACGGTACTGTATATGAAAGTTGCAGAGAGCAGATCTTAAAAGTTCTCATCATAAGTAAAACATTTTGCAACTATGTGGTGATGGATGTTAACTAGACTTATCGTGGGGATCATTTCACAATATATACAAATATATTAATAGAACTATGTTTTACACGTGAAACTAATATAATGTCACATGTCAGTTATGTCTGAATTAAAAAAATAAACTAAGGATGAGGGAAAGAACATGCAAGTTTTTTGTTTTCTTTTGTTTAATCTACAGATCTCACTGAGAAAATGGCATTTGAACAAAGACCCAAGGAGAAGAAAAGAGTCAGTCATATGGGCGTTTGGGGGAGGAGCATGCAGGAAGATGGAAAAGTAATGCTAAAATCTCTGAGATGGAAAGAGGCTAGTGTGGTTTGAGAGATATGAGCATTAAAAGCTGACCTCAGAAAGGGTACAGAGAAAGGAGGAAGTGACAAATCGTGTGAGAGAAGGCTTCTCAATGGATGCAGGGCCATATACTATGCACCTAGGGGATATTTTAAAAAACTGTGAAGACATTTGGTATTATTATGATTGGGTGGCAGTTATAGCCTTTAGTGGTAGGCAGTGTTTATGTTAAAAGTACAGTAATGCTCAAGACAGTTCCACCCAACCAAGTATTCTTCCACATTTTGTGCAACTTTAAAATATCCTGCTGCTCATTCATGTAGATGTAAAACTTTATATTTATGCTAGCTTCTGAATTCCATTCATAGCAAGCAAGGTTATTAGGATCAATTCTCCATTGAAAACAAGTAGACGGCCTGGATAAAATATATTTGATCAAATTTGGAAAGCTTTTGTGAGTATTTTTTAAATATTCTTCTACCCCATAATCTGTCTTTTTGCCTTCTGGGAGTCCAATTTCATGTATTTCAGGTCATCTGATACTATTCCATGAGTCATGGATGCTTTACTATAAAAAAATCTCATTGTAGTTATAGTTGGATGATTCCTAGTGACCTGACTTCAAGTTTAATGATCCTTTCTACTGTTGTGTCGAATCTACTCATAATCCCATTAATTTCAGGTACTGCATTTTCCAGTTATAGAATTTCCATTTTGTTCTCTTTAAAGAAAGAAAAAAATTATCTGTATCCTTCTTGAAAATCCCTCTCTCTTCATCTATTATATCTTATCTATAGTAAGATTCTTTAATATATTTGTCATGTTTATTGTAAAGTACTTATCTACTAATTCTAACATCTGTGATCACACATCAAAAACTGATTTATGTTTCTATTGATTTATGATAAAGGTGACACTGCAGAGCAATGGAAAAAGGATGGTATTTTCAAGAAAAGGACTTGGGTCAATTGGATAGCTATATGAAAAAAAATTTAACCCTTACTTCACACCATACTCCAAAATCAATTCATGTGGTTAGTAGATTTAAATGTTTAAGGAAAAACAGTATGTTTTTAGAGGGTAACAGAGGAGAATGTCCTTGTAGGCAAATATTCCTTAAACAGGATAGCAACAGCGCTAATCATAAAGAAAACTGATAAATTAGACTCCACTGAACATTACAAATTTACACTCATTAAAATTTAACAATGAGATAGTTAAAATGCAAGCCACAGATTATGAAAATATTTTTTTTTTTGCAGCACTCATACATGAAAATGGACTCACATGTAGAATATATAAATCAAGTAGAAAAAGACAAACAACCCAATAAAAAAATGGGGTAAAGACCCAAAGGCACTTTACTAAAGAAGATTTTGAAAAGAGTAATAATCACATGAAAAGATGCTCTTTTTCTTTAGTCAGAGAAGTGTAAACTGAAAATACAGAACCATCAAATGTTGGGGAGGGGGTGGAACAATGAAAACTCATTATATGCTTTTGGTGGGTATGTAAATTTGAAAAGTGGCACTACCAACTATAGCTAATGATAAGCATAACCTATGTCCCAGCTATTCCACTTTTAGATATATATCCCAATAGAAATATGTATCTCTATGTGATACATTTGTTTCCATAAATAAATACACAGATATGTATAATAATGTACACAGTACTATTATGTATAATAACTCCACACCTGGAAATAACATAAATATCCAATATCAGTGTAAGGGATCAATCACAAAGACCCCCAATTACATGATTCCATTTTTTTGAAATGTGCAGAATAGGCAAGTATATAGTCAGAAAGTAGATGGTGCTTGCTTAGGGCTGGAGAAGATGGGGGACTGATAGCTAGAGAAGTGTGGAGTTGTTTTGAAGGGATGAAAATGTTCTAAAATTGACTGTGGTGATGGTTGCACTTATCTGTGAATATACTAAGAAATTCTCATTGAATTGTACAACTTAAATAGATGAGTTGTACGCTATGTGAATTATATCTCAATAAAGCTGAAATTAATAAAAAACAGTATAAAGGAAAAATAAATTGTGGTATATTCACGTAATTGTAGGCCATACAACATAAAATAAAGTAAAATTAAAAAAAGGAAGATCTGGTATGGGCAACAACATGGATGAATCTGACATATAATATGGAGTGAAAGCAACTAAATACTATAGAATATTTACTGAATAATTTACTGAATTTTTAAATTGAAAAACAGTCAACACTAATCTATGTATTTGAGGATAAGACAGTGGTTATATTTGGGATGTGCCTGACTGAGCAGGGGGATGAAGGAAGCCAGGAAAAGCAGCCAAGAAATATCTTGATCTGGGTGTAGTTGCAATGGTATGTTTATGCTAGTCTTTGAAAGTTTATTGAATTGTATATTTACAGTTCGCCCAGTTTTCTGTATTTTGTACTTCAACAACAATTTATTAAGAAATATTTTTTAAAAATCCAGTTATTCAGTAAGTTGTCCTGTTAATATGCATTGAAAAAAATGGACTGAAAGAACACATAAACATTTTGATAGTTATTTTTTGTGGTTTGGGATTATGGAGAATTTTATTTTCTTCTATATACTTCTCAGTATTTTCCAAAAGACTATAGTAAACATATGAAAAATTCTAATAAAAATACAATTGCCTGCAATACACATGTATTACTTTTATACTAATTTATTCACAATTTAAGGACTTTGGCTTTTGCTTCCAGATAGGAAGAGATTGCCATCTTAGAATAAAGGGTGTGGCTGCTGGTCTGGGGGTTTCCAGTTGGCCTGGCTGACTGCCAGAAACTCTACCCACCACCCAGCAAGGAGTTGGAGCAGAGGTGCTGGTGTGTGGACCCAAAAGATTGTGGACTGAGCCTGGGCAGGTGGGTTGTAGTCCTCATGGAACCTTATTTCTTACTGCAAAACTGAGGTTGGACCTGGACCTGGGTGGAAGCCTGTTCGAAGGTCCAACCTCCTTGCTGAGTAAAGTAAATGATAAGTCTAATCATTGTAATCCCCATGTTTTTGTAAGGCCAGGAGCTAAGAATTGTTTTTACATTTTTACGAGGTTGTTAAAATAAAAAAGCCAAATATGCGACAGAGACTGGTCCCGGCTTGCAAATCCTAAACTATTTACTTTATAGAAAATGTCTGCTAACTCTTTGATTAAGAGACTCCCGCTGAGAAATTTTAAGGCATTTTAAAATGTTACCTGGGTAAGCTCTTGCTGGCAAGAAACCAGGTATGGAATGAGCCTGCCCCAGGCACTTTCGTTCAGTGGTATCACGAGATGTAGTACTGCCCAGGCTCGTCAGATACAGGAAGTCGGAATCCACTAACGAGGGTGTAGAAACTCACCTCTGGAGAATCCAGCCTGGAAGTGGATGGCCAGGCACCCCGACCCACACACTATTGGTTCTTTCTGGCAGGGGGCTCCGAAAGGATGAGCGATGCTCACTGCAGCCGTCAGCTGATCGCAAAGGAAAGGTTTCCGGGTTTCAAGTAGGAAAGCATCATTGTCACCTCCGGAGAAGCCAAACCCTTACCCCACCCCCCGGGAGGTTTCTTTTCTCTGCTCAGTTGAGAGCCGCTGCACTGCGTGGTCCACGAGTCAGTCTGTAACTTTTAAAGTAGCGCCGCGTGGGTGCGGCTGGCGGCTGGGCGCATGCGCAGTGGCCTCTGCAGAATGCTCCCACCGCGCAGGCTCTGCAGGTCAGCTCCACTCTAGGGGAGGAGAGCGACCCTCTCAGGTCCGCAAGGCATTAGGGAAGCCAAGGCTGAATGACATGTATCATGTTTTTGTCGGATAGTTTGAGAGTTATTTGTAAACATCGTAACCCTTCACACTTAAATAATACCAACATTTGATCTGCGCAAAAGACAATTTCATTTAATTCAGTCTAATATCTCAGTACCTATCCTCCAAGACTAGGGATTCTCTTAAATCGGGGTTTCTCCATCGCGTCGCTATTGACATTTTGGGCAGATGATTCTTTGTTGTGGGGGCAGGGGAACTCTCTTGTGTAGTGTACAATGTTTAGTGGCAATCCTGGCCTCCACACACTAGATGCCAGTAGCAACCCTCCCCTCCCCCAGTTGCCTGCCACAACCAAAAATGGTTCCAAATAGTGCCAAAAGTGTTTGTGTGGGATGGTGAAGCAAAATCGCCCCATTGAAGACTACTGTCCTATAGGATCACGATACAATGCCATTAGGAAATATATCGTAGGGTCTTCTGATACAGGAAGTCTGAATCCGCGAAACATTGTTACATTAGTATAATTTAATATATGGTCTATATTCCAATTTCCTCAATTGTCCCCGCCCCTCTGCCCACTCTGTGCCTCCTCCCCTCTGAAAAAAAAATCCTTGTTTACCCTATTGTTGTTTGTAAAATATAAATCCAGGATTTAAGAAGGATCACATACTGCATTTACTAGTTATCAAGTCTCTCTAGTTTCCTTCAATTTAGAAAACTTCCCTAGCCTTTTTTTGTTCCTTTCTTTTTTCTTTTTCTTTTTCTGGCATTGACATTTTTGGAAAGTTCAGGGCAGTGGTTTACCAGAATATCCTTCAATTTAGAAACTCAGATTGATTCTCATTATAAGATTCATGTTGAATATTTTTGGGTTTGGGGGCTGGAATTTCCCGTGGGTGATGTTATATCCAAGTTTACCTATTTTCAAAGGACTATTTAGCTGTTCTAACCACACTTAATTTTAAAAAGTCAATTTTTCTCCCAGTAATTTGATATACCACTTTTATCACATACATAAATTTCCACATTGTACTTGGGGCTCTATCTATATTTTCTATGTTTTCCATT
This sequence comes from Rhinolophus ferrumequinum, assembly GCF_004115265.2. Classification (NCBI taxonomy): domain Eukaryota; kingdom Metazoa; phylum Chordata; class Mammalia; order Chiroptera; family Rhinolophidae; genus Rhinolophus; species Rhinolophus ferrumequinum. The sequence goes on along the minus strand of NC_046285.1, from coordinate 34,998,276 downwards.
GATCTGTTTATCTATTCATCTGCTAACATTATGCTGTTTTAATTACAGAAACTATAAAATATAGTCTAATATTTGTTAAGGCTAGGCCTGCCACATTGCTGTTTTGTTTGTTTTGTTTTTCCTGTTTCTTGGTTATCCTTGTGTATTCATTTTTTTCATATAAACTAAGAATCTAGCTCCATAAAAATACTTTTAAAAATTGGTGTTAATTTATAATTTTGCATTAATCCACTGAAGAGCAAGGTTTATTTTTCTTTTTATTCAAGTCCCAGTTTTGTGTCTTTCAGGAAAACTAAAGTTTTTTCTCATATAAGTTTTGCACATTTCTTGTTAAATTTATTGCTATGGTATTTTATTTTTCATTTTGTTTGTAATGTAAATGAAGACCTCTCTTTTACTTTTCCCTCTAATTGCTTTATTGCTTAAATATAGGAAGGTATGGATTTTCATATGTAATCTTGTGTCTTGCTACCATATGGAATCTCCTATTGCTTCTAATTATCCATTGATTCTATTGGCATCCGTATTTACAGTTTTATATAATTACAGTGAATATTCATTTTAAAGCTCAAATTACACATCTTTGGCATTTATGTTCATTTGACAACTGCAAATGTCTCGATAGCTTCCTTGCTTTTGGAAACTGTAAGAATCCCAGTGTCATGTTGGAATAGTCTCATTTACTGGTCCAGACAAAAAATCAGATCAGCCATTTCTCAGAGGAGTCTTCATTGCTTTCAGTGAAAATGGTAGTTGGTGACCACAATCTGTGCACTACAGGATGTTCAGGGCTAAATGGGTTGTTGTTCTTCTCCGACTTTTCAAAACAAGATCTAAGAAATATGTCATTTTTCAAAGAAAGATAAAAATAACTCATAAATTTGTGTTTATATTCCAATTCTAATGAAAGATTACAAAATTCGTTACTTAGCATTTGATTTTACATTGCATATCTTTTCTGCTGAAAAGCATGGTTCCTAATAATATTAACCTAATTGCTTATTTACTCTATCCATACTATATTAGTTTCAAATAACAGTACCAATATTATAACTAATTGTAAAAATGCTAAATGAAATTCCATACAGCTAGCTTTGTTGCAGGTTGTTTTCAAATCTAGATGCCTTAATAAAAAATAAAAATAAATCCAAAGTGGAAAAATAAGTCAAGTCTTATTTACATATTTCTAACTTTTTGAGTGTACTGTTTAACTTATTTTTTATTTCTCTCATTTTTATTGATGCAAATATTTAAATCTATGAATTCTATACTGAACACTTTTTAACAGTATCTCATACTCTGATGTCATGTTTCATATATTTTTTTTTCCTGGAAATTCTCTATATCTGTTGGTATTTCTCCTTGAGCCAAGCTATGTTAAATAGAACACATAGATTTCAAAGTGATAAGGCTTTCTTATGTTTTGATTGTTATGGATTCCTACCTTTGTCATATTGTCGATGGAGAATATTATTTTTATTCTTCTTTATGTAATTATTGAAGCATATTTGTCTCTATATGTAAATTATAGTCAATTATCATAAATATTTTTTGTAGAATTTTTTTTCCCTTGAACTAAGAGAAGGGTACTAAAGTCTGCTATTATGTATGTATTTGTATTCTCTTTGAATCTCTTTTTGTTTCTGCTACGTGAAAGAAGCTAGTGCGTTATTTCCTGCAAATCTTTCATAAATATTTTATTTTCACTGTGAACTGTAGCCTTTAGCATTGTAAGGTGCTCTTTGTCTTGGTAATGGTTTTTGGCCTGAATTCTACTTAATTGGATTTCAAAATCTCAGTTCTTTATTTTTATTTGCATTTTCTTGGTATACCTTTGTTCATCTTTTCATTATTAGCATCTCTGGCTTATTTGTGTTTTAGGAGTATCTTTGTCTTTTATATGTGGGATAGAGTTGCGTTTTGTTCTGTCCTTTTTATATCGAGCTTAAGGCTCCTATTTGTTGGAGTGTTTGATCTCAGATATCTCCTCTCATATTATATTTACATATGTAATATCTGGCATATTTGATGATGATAAGTGCCATTGCGGAAAATAAAGAGGAAGGGGAGATAGGAAATGCTGGGCAGAATATTCCATTTCAAATGCAGTGTTTCCCCCAAAATAAGACCTAGCCAGACAATCAGCTCTAATGCGTCTTTTGGAGCAAAAATTAATATAAGGCCCAGTCTTATCTTACTATAAGAGGGTCTTTAATATAATATAACATAACATAACATAACATAACATAACATAACATAACATAACATAACATAACACCAGGTCTTATATTAATTTTTGCTCCAAAAGACGCATTAGAGCTGATTGTCCGGCTAGGTCTTATTTTTGGGGAAACACGGTAGGTGATCAGGGAAAGCCTCACTGAGAAGGTGACTTTTGCACAAATCTTGAAGTAGTTGCAGGGATGAACTATTTGGATAAGTGAGGTAAGATTTATCCCGAGAGAGAGAGAACAGCTAAAGCAAAGGCCCTGGCACCAGGCTACCTAGAGTGTTTTCAAAGAACAGCAAGGAGGCTTGTGTGATTAGAGTGAAGCATACAGGAGAACAGTAGGAAATTGGCCAGCGGGGACCAATCAAGAGGATCAGTTAGGGCTCTATCAGTCTCAGGGAGGAAATGCCACTACCCCTGCAAGAGGAATTTTAGTGCCAGGTGTTGAAATAATATTACTTCTGCTATTCTACAGTCATAAATTAATAACTCTGTGGGAATACATTAATAACTTTGGGAATCCAGACTAGGTATGTAGGAGAGGAAGCCAGGCTTATGGGTATTATATTTTGGGGTGCAACTCAAAGTATGCATGAAAGTGATTTCATCTCAGTTGATTTTGAGAGTTGGATTACTAAACACCTTTCAATGCAGTGGATATGATCCTTGAATATATTCTTCAAATTTCTAATGTCTTAGTGTCTAATTTATATTCTAACCCAAACACATCAGATTTAGATTCATAGCTTTCACTATTTATTTGAAGGTGTGTGTTTAAAGGGGAAGAATTTTTTTGAAACATATCATTGAAATGGAATGTTCAAAAGCATTGGAACATTAAAATTCTATGCTGGGAAGCTTGAGGAAAGGCTAAAACATGACATAGAAGTTTTTTGAATTCTTTTATAAAGTCAAATATTTGGCTTAAAAAAGTTTTCGTTTCATAAAGAAATCTGTTGTTTTAACAGCAAACTGTATGGTAGAGAAGGTAGAATGAAATGGGTGTCTGTATGGGGTGGAGGATAGGGGTGAATTAAGTCTGTAATCCACAAAAACAGTGTTCAGGAATTAAGTGGATGGGGACAGAAAAGAGACAATCTCTCCTCTCTCTCTCTCTCTCTCTCTCAACCTCTCTCTCTCTCTCTCTCTCTCTCTCTCCATATATATATATATATATATATATATATATATATATATATACACACACACATATATGTATATATACACACACATACATATATAAAAATATATAAAATGTATATATTGCATATATTACATATATATTACACACATCTATTGCATACATGTGATCATGTAATTACTTCTTTGACTGTTTCATTTGGCAGCATTTTAATTTTCTCTTTCACCTTTTTTTCTTAAGCTAAACTGCCACAGTGAAATGCTGTATGAGTAAGTCACAACTCATAGAAAACTGAACAGTGCATTGTAAAATAGGACACAAAACAAAAGACTTCATCTGAGAGCTGAGATCATCGCGGCGGCGCACAGACCCAGCGCAGCAATTCAACACTGTTCCTTAGAGCCTGGGACAGTCTCTGCAATTCTTGGTATGCTATTGCCCCCTTCTGGTCATCTGGAAGCACTGACTACAAAAGTGGGTTGTCAACATTCCACGTTTTAGTGCAATGTTAGCGTGGTATTAGAGAAGTTAGACGACGTAGTTCAGAGATTTTAAACAGAATCAGTTAAAGAATTGCTTTCTAAAAAGCTGAATATGAAAGAAGTCACAAAAGTAGCTTTTCCTACTCCCCGATATGTTGCAAAGAAAGCTATGATTCAGTTATTTGGCTAAGGAATCCGGTTTCCTTTTGTAGTTTTCTGGGGAAAACAGAGCGCAAGCCAATTGAGGTAACAGAGAAAAATTGGTAAAGTGAGAGCGGGAGTAGAGAAAACCCGAGGGCAAAATGTGCAAAAGGAGGAGGGCAATGAATGATTTACATTCAACATGGGTAAAGCAGTTCAATCCTGAACAGATCGTTTGCATTCCTCAGAGGGTGTTGGTTAGAAAACTGGCTTGTCTCCATGGGAGAGCCTGGATGGGTAATTTGTGAGCCTTGAGATTTCTGCCTCTTGTTGGGTTTGGACATGGAAACTTCTCAAAACCATTAGGATGTAGGTTGGGGGCCCTTGAGGCAGAGCACATAATCTTTGGAGTTGATTCCAGGTTTACTCCGCAGTTTCTAAAGAGGTCAGGGCTATCTTCTGGATGGAAGTCAGCCCATGTGCAAATGTGTGTGTTTGAACATGGGAGTTTCATGTTAACTGTTCCAGGTTTCAGATCTCTAGCGCCCTTGGGCTGCTAGTTCCTGCATGCCAGAGCTTCCAGTGGGATTAGGTAATAAGGTGCCTGGATCCCCTCTCACTCAGTAAAAGCAATTTAGATGCTTGTGGCCTTCCTTCAGTATTTGGGTTTTGCTCAGACTCTTTGTCCATAAGGAATGTGATTAGAGAAGAACCTTTTAATATTTAGAAAATTACGTGCATATTTACATACAAAATCACATCCTGTTATGATAAACTTAAAAATCCAGCCTGAACTATTCTTGAAAGACTTAGTTTTTGATTTTCTTTGTAAATCTTCTTGAAAGATTTAGTTTAGTTTTTTACTAAGAGTGTCACTTCTAAAACTTCCGAAGTCCCTACTTCAAAGGCACAGTTGATGGATTTTAAAAAATAAAAAGTTGAGAAAACATTTACATGATTTATGTCAGGTAACGATTAACAAACTGGTTCCTTATTGCTTTAGGTAGTGTGGGGACAGAGTCCCAGAGAGCAATTTCCAAGCTCTCAGCCTCACGTGGAGAGGTGCTGGCTTGGGTAGTAGATGGCCATCAGCTATAATTAGTTGGCCATCATCTGTAACCAGTGAGCCATTGGCCACTGATATAACTGCTGTGGCTGAGCCAGCAAGCACGAATTACAGCTAGCAAGTGGTTGCTTGGCAGAGAAGTGGAGGGCGGATTGTGGCTAGCAAGCGCAGTCAGCAAGTGGATTACACTGTGGATCGTGTTGATCCTACTTCCTGTGTCTTGCCCGGCCTCTGGCGAGACTGGGGTGCAAGAAGACCCCTCGTTGGGGTATTGGTGAATGTTTGCTTCCTGTATCTCCAACCCAGCCGCCATCAAGAATATAGTGGTATGACTCTCCTATCTATGGCTCCATTGGTGTTCCTTTTTTGCCTTGCCATATCCTGCGTTCTTGTGCAGGAAGCGGGACCAGAGACCCCTCATGACAGGTAGTTATATTCATAGTGTTGGTTTCAGTGCTCATACATTTTCTGTTTATCTTGTGTGACATCTTACTATTTGTTTATTTATTCACTTAAATTTATATTCTCCACGATGGTGAGTGTTAAAGATGGGGCAAAAAAATAGGAGAAACTATGTCTTAAAGCATTTTATATTAATTTAGAAAAATGTAGAGCAACAGTATGATAATCATGCAAGGAGCCAAGAGTAGAAAAATACTTTCCCTATTCCTTTTCATTTTACCATTTTATCCTAGCCCATCCCATTCCATTCCATTTCTTCTCTTCTTTACTGTTTCATTTTATTTGTATTCATTTTATTTGTTTAAATTACAAGTCAGGAATGCTGGCTATCCTTTTTTAAATGTATTTTTGCACAAACCCTAGTACTCCAACAATTGGTACAAAGTTTGCATACATTTGCAATAAATATCTGTCAAATGAATGTGAGCACTTATTAACTAGTTGCCTAGCACTAGCACCTATGTAAACCAGATATACATTTGATTTCAGTGGAGAAGAGTGATGTTGAGGGGAATTTATATAGGCCTGGAAGGAAGTATTTGTTTGTATTCAAACTCTTAGGGATAATAAGAAACTTTTCAAAGGAAACAACAACAACAACGACAAAAATGACAACCAACCAGAAGAACACAAAAATTCCACTCTAAGTATCTAAGGAAATAGCTCTTTTTAATGATTTTCTTATGTTGCTAATGCACATGGATTTTTAACATTTCTGTTTGTGCAATTCCTTATCAGATCTGTGTACAGGCACCTACTGAAGATAGGATGGAAACTTGTTGTTTTTCATCAAAGAGAGTAGACAAACACAATGCCTGCTTTTCAAAAAGAACTTGAAACTTAGTTATTTTTTTTTTAAAATCATGAATTAACTTATCAGTGTTTCACTGTACAAAATTCTTAGTATATTGGAACCTGCTGTTTGCCACCTTAGTTATGCAAACCAAATTGTCTGTTCCTATATAATTGTTCTATTTAAATTGTGTTGAATACTAGTATCTAACAAAACTGTAGGCATAAATAGTACTGAAATTTTATTGAGTTGCTGAGAAGCAGATCTTCCCCACAAGTGCACTAAAGGGGTAGTTATACCATATATATATATATATATGTATGTGTGTGTGTGTGTGTGTATATATACACACACATATATATACACACACACACACACATACATTTATATACACACAGAATTGTATTTGTTCTGTCCATTAATGACTAATATTTGACATTTACAATATTAATGAAGTTAATCTAAGGGAATCTACTTATATATTTTCTTACATTTCAATACCTAGTATTAATAAGAGAACTAGTCAAAATAATTATGGGCAAATTATGTCAAAAACTTATAAATGCTTGGTGTTAGTCTACATGCAGTTTAGTTTTTGGTGTAAAGGTCTTTGGCTGCAGGGAAGAACATTTGGTTCACTTCACTAATAGGACTATCTCCATGCTGGGATGGCCTCTTCTTAGTATTTTTTCTGCCCTTGATTTTTAGCATAGTTATCTGTGATTGTATAAATGGAATTACATGAAGATGTACTTATATTTATTTGAAGTCAGAGTACATAATCGATTACTACAGTCATTAGGAGGGAGACAGGCAATACAACTGCCCAATATTTTTGGAGCCAATAGGTTAAGCCTAAGGAACTTAGCCAAGATAAATAAAACCTGGATCACACGAGATGTAGTAGGAAGCCAAATGGGTTACTTAAGAAAATAACTAAGCCATAAATCTCTCTTTCTGGCAATGGTGATGATGCCTTTTCCATCATTTCCCCCTGTAGCTTTACACAATCTTGAATCCTTCAAGCGCCCACTCAGGCTGCTCCCGACAATTCGTGCACTTTCCCGAATCCACTGTGCAAGCGCCCGCCCTGGCGCAGGCGCACGGAGACTCTTGTCCGGCTGGAACGCAAGAGCTACAAACTTACGTTTATATTCTCCTTTCTTGCCCTTCTAAAGTTCCGTAGACTCCATATAGAAAGTTTGGAACTATTTTCTAGTAAGTGGTGGTGGTGATGGGAATTAGAATGGAAAAAACTTGCAAGGTTAAACAAATTGTTGACAATAACTTTTAAATAGGGTATAGGCTTCTTTTAATTCTAGTATTTTGTGATTCTTTTTCACCACAGATATTGCCCAAAAGTATGTTTTGTCAAAAGTGCGGACTTCTGAGTTTCATATGCAAGGTGGCTTACTATCTAGTGCAATCACCACAAAGCGTTTTGTGAATGCTTCGCTGCATAGAGCGCTGGGCAGGGTAGACTGCATATAGACTGTGTTCCCATCCTCAAGTTATTTATAATAGAAAGGGAGAGGAACAAGAAGAAGTCCAAAACACAGAAGTAGATGAAAAAGTGAGTAAAGCATGTAATATTTTGCTTCTATTTCAGTAAAATATCTGTTGGGCAGCTTGGTTAGTATAGGGCAGAGTGGTTGAAGGTACAAAACTTCATCTCAAATTATTCACCTGAAAAGTTGGAATTCATGAATATAGGTCCCCCTGTACAGCAAGGAATCTCGGTCTCTGTCTTTTGCATTTAAACCCAAATCGCTGGATGGCTGAAAACAATGGAAATTACTACAGTTCCTCATAATTGATCACTCTTGACAAAGCCAGATTGATGATAAGGCTGGGAATTAAGTCCACATGGATTTGAAAATAAAAATAAATGTGCTGTTGAGATGCTGAAACTATATTATTAAATAGCCCTAAGAGACATCACAAATCATTTATATATGTTTTAACCTGGTCAGTACGAGGTTTGTATTTAAGTGGTTTCTTCTCTCAATTAAAATTGCCTTAGGCTTTGGCTATTTAAAAAAATTAATATTCATGAACACTTCTTTTATTAATTAATGTAGATGTTTGTTTACAACCCAACTCTAATTTGTAAGTGGGAAAATTTATTTATTTATTCATTCCACATCTCTTAGTATTTACTGTGTGCCAGGGATGATGATAGTGATTGTTTTTAAGTTAATATTAAAGCTTACGTAAATTTCTGTGAGCTGTATTTACCTAAATTCAAAGAAATCATGACTGAAGAACAGACCAAGGCACCTGAAGTGGGGCTATCATCACATTTTGTCTAGATTTCTATTGTAGCACTTATCACGCTTTCCTTTTTGCGTTAATTTTGCCTGCTGGAATGAGAGCAGAGCATGGTCTGCATTTGATCATCACTGTTCTCAGTGTCTAACACAAAGCCTGCAACATGATAGAGACCCCAACAGGGTAGTTTGGATGAATAAAACACCACATAAACAAGCATTGCTCATTCTAAGGATATTTTTATTTTCATTGAATGGTGAGGCCATTTCACTCTCTTGGATGTCTTCCCTAGGAAAAGTCAAAATCTTTTCATTAAAAACCTGGGTTATTTAAATATCTTTTTTTCCAGAATTTGACTGAATATTGATCTGAAGCGCTTTGACTTGACTTTGAATTTGATCTGAAGCGCTAAGATCCATCTTATTGGAATCTGATTCAAGTCATTTTTGTAATAATTAGGACCTTCAGGTTCCAATGGAGTATTTGGTCGACATTTATGAAAACAACTATTTTGTACTAATCTTAAGAATATTTTTCACTTTGCTTGGTAGTTGAAATCAGGCTTTGGAGAAGCACTTCTTGTCTGGGGGGATGCTGATGATGCTTTTTCTGAGAAACCCTTTTCATTCGTCTACCATTATTTGCTTTCTATGTATTCCGTGGGTTTATGTGCACATAAACACATTTTTTTATGAGTGCTTTGAATATGAAACAGTGCTGAAAGGAGACGGCAGTCATATGCCGCCAGAGGGTTATGTAATTCGTGTGAAAATCTTGATAATCCTCATTTAGGGTGGGAGTCAGTAGTATACATTGGAGTAAAATCCCAGCTCTGCATATATTATGTCTCACATAGATTGTCATGTACTGTTGAGTAGACTGTGCACTGCACACACACACACACACACACACACACCCATATAAAGTGCACACCATTTGTATCACAGATATTAGCAATTTGAATATTAAGAATTTCACGGCACAGGACAATACAATTTCTTATTCTAATAAAATAAGTATATTATGATTCATTTTCTGACAAATGGAAGTAGAATGTCTTGAGGAAGAGGTACCTTTTTTTTTTTAATTTGCACAAATGTTCTCTATGAGCTAGTCATGGCCTGAACTTGGACAAATTACGTAACTCCTTTCACCTTCAAGTGGAGATATTAATATCTACCTCACTAAATTGGTTGAAAGTACTAGACATGCCTGGCACACAGCCAGTATTCAATAAATGCTTTTGAATGAATATGAAAGCACTAAGCATAATGCCTGTGCTAAAGGTTCGATAAATTGCCTGCTCACTGTTGCCTTGAATAAGGGGAATTTTAGAGGAATTAAGTGAATGAGTAAATATTTATATTGGAATCTTTTAACTTGTTAAGTATTTCACATTTTACACTTAATTACTGTATGGCATTACCTAAAATGTCCCTACTGATATGTTTGGGATCCTTTTTTATTTTCCTGAGGGGTACACATCCAGCTGACTACGTGACACATTGAAAGGGAAAATTAGTGACTCATAGTTGAGTTTCTTTTGGAATTCTAAAATACTGGAATCCTCAGTTTAAAAGGGACCACTTGAACTTACTTTTATTTATCAAGTACATATTAATCAGTTATTATATGAGAGTAACTGTACTATGCAATAGGGCTATAAAGGTAAATAAGATATTGTAACAAGAAGTTACAAGTCTTTGCATGAACATTTTCAGGGACAATTCACAATTACTTGATTTTTAGAACTCTCTCTTAGACAATTCAAAATTTGTCTTCCTACAACTTTCATTTATTGGTGATAGCCTTACTCTTTGTGGTATACAAAACAATTCTCATTCTTTACTAGAAAAGTCTTTCTTACATATTAAGGTAATTAAGTTTCTTTCTGAAAATTCTACTCTTCAAGTTAAACATCACTGTATTCTTCTGCTGTTCCTCGAGCCTCTTCTCCATCTTGCTGACTCCCCTAAATACCTTCCAAGTTGTCTACTTACCTCTCAAGGTATGGTATACACCAGGTATTCGGAGCTCCAGGTGTGGACCGACCATCAAAGGACACAACAGGATGATCAATCAAGTCCTGCATTCCAGGTGCTGTCCCTAAAATCTCTGGCAGGATTTATATTCACAATGAGTAACGAGTGTGTACTATAAAGTGTCCCATCCTGACCATTATTTAAAAGAATTGTATTTATTTTGCACATGTTACCATATAAGGTAGTTTTCGCAAAAGGATAAATGATTTCTCTGATTCCTTGAGGAGACTTTCATACACTGTTTCCAACAACTGAAATGAGAACAATAATGAAGGCGACCTTGCTAGAGGTTGAAGTTATTGAATTACCTTTTGGAAGCCATTTTTGGTTCAATTGCTTAAAATGCCTATAAGTCATACATTTTCTGACAGCTAAGAGGTGAGTAACTAAGGAAGGATTTCTACAGCCTTGCACAGTCTGTTTGTATAATTTATTCTCTCACTTAAACACTTTTCTTTTTGATGAACAAAGAATATGACAAGGAAAGAATTGTTCTACTTCTAACTAAGCACTGACTAAAAAAACTTAATATATTCTCAATATTTTTTTTAAGTTAACACGTGTGTGAAACTCTTCATATCAGGTGTACCCTGACTCAGCATTTGGGACAAGTAGCCCTGCCTAGCAGAATGCCAGAAGATGTCAATTATAACTCAGCCACAGTTTGTAGGTATGTACACTGCTTTGCTTTTCTCATTTTAGTGGAAGGAAAAGACAGAGATGTAGTAATTAATTGGAAGAGAGGGACAGGGAAGAGACCTCTACCTAAATAAAGGAGACGTGTTTGGAAGCAGTGGACATAGAATTGGATGGATGGTATGTTAGTTTCCTAGGGTTGCCGTAACACATTACCACAAACCTTATGGCTTAAAACAACAGGAGTTTGTTCTGTTATAGTCAGGAGGCCAGAAGTCTGAAATCAAGGTGTTAGCAGAGCCATGCTCCCTCTGAAGGCTCCAGGGAAGAATCCCTCCTTGCCTCTTCCTAGCTTTAGTGGCTCCTGGTATCACTGGCATTCCTTGACTTGTGGATGTATCACTCCAATCTCTGTCTCTGTCTTCACATGGCCTTCTTTCCTCTGTCTCCCCTGTGTCTCTTTGTCCAGATCTCTCTCCTTCTTCTTATAAAAACATTGGTCATTGGATGAGGGCCCAACCTAATGCTGCGCAACCTCATCTTAACTTGATTACATCTGTAAAGACTCTATTTCCAAATAGGGTCCCATTTACAGGTACTGGGGGTTTGCATTTGAACATATCTTTTTGGGGGGATATAGTTCAACTGACAGTAGGTAAGATGGCACCAAATCATGGAACACTTTAACGACAGAAGAGGGTGAGTTTTATTTATAAGTCAGAGGGACCACGGGAAACTTTAAGCAAGGGTACTAATAGGATAGGTATTACAGGAAGGTCTGGTAGCAAGCAGTATACTTCAGTATACTAACTGAAGATGAAGTTTATAGGCTAGGATATTAATTAAGAGTATGTTACAGTGTTCCAGGAATAATGTGAAGGGAAGTTTATAAAGGGAGATGTGGAAGAATGTATTTTCCAAAGATGGCTGCCACAATGTCTTGCATAACACTTGCTCTTCTGCAATGAGACCATTTTACACCCTCCTCAATAGGTGGTGTCTATTTCTCTACCCATGAATCCGAGCAGAGCTGGTGACTCCTTTGACCAGTAGAACAGGGCGTAAGTGACACCACACCAGTTATATGTGTAGACATTTCTTGACCTAGCAGCTTTAGCTTCCTACCTCTTGGAAGATAGCTGCCATGTAGGAAGCGTGAATCTCCTGAGACCACCATGCTGCGCGAAGCCCCAGCACCACTGAGCCAGTGGAGAGGCCCTGGATGCAGCACCATGGCTAGGGTGAGGCAAGTGAGGTACCTAGGGTGCAAAATTTCAGGAGGCACTGCTCTCAGGTGCCCTTGCATGACTCTGACAGTGAGTACCTCCTTAAATTTTGTACTCGGGGAGCTTCACTCTTAAGAAAGCTCTCAGTCTCACGGTTGAGTGAGTACAGGGGAAGCTCTTGAGAATGAGTGCAGTTTAAAATTTTAGACCCAAGGCACTTCTTTTTGCTTTACCCTAGTCCTCACCCTTTCTGGAGGATGAGAGATGTGTGTGTGTGTGTGTGAGAGAGAGAGAGAGAGAGAGAGAAAGAGAGAGAGAGAGAGAGAGAGAGAGAGAGGCACCACAGAGGCGCAGGACATTTGAGTGAGGAAACCATCTTGAATATTGACCCTCTGACCTCAGCTACCAGCTGGCACCAGGTGAATGACATAAAGCACCCGGCTGAGCCCTCTTAAATTTCTGATCCACCAAATCACGAGTGAAACAAAATGGTTGTTTTAAGTCACCGAGTAGTGGGGTAGTTTGCTATGTAGTAATATATTACCCAAAGAAGCCCCAAGCCTTGCCATTATTATGTGGGGCTAGTAGCTGACTGAGAAATGCCAGGTAGCTCTGTATTTACTCAGCTCTGATGGAGCGTGTTTGATCGCTCTACTTAGCGAGTAGGGATGAAGAAAGTGGTGGAGAGAGATTATAGTCCTTGGCAGCCTAGGAAGTAAAATGTAGTGCCTTGCTTCTGCAGCTCACTTCTTAAGCTACATAGCCATATAACTTTTGATGTTTGAAGTTGGCCAGACTCACAGTTTGAGTCTTTATAGGAACAAAATCCCTGTCTGTTTTGATCTATGCCATTCAGAGGGACGTGACAGTCCCATTTTAAAGCAGATGGTCTTAATTCTAATGCTAAATGAATGAAGTTATTATTGGAGCTCCTTAGCCCTCATGTGGGAAGGAGGGGAGTCTGTATAACTATTTCTTCTTGGCTTTGTCTGAACAAATTAAGCTTTGAATGAAAGGTTTATTTTTACGAAGGCTGAATTTACTAATTTTTCATTGAGTTCCTCTGTTCCATGGTAATTTACACATTCTTTCAAATGGTTGTTGGCACATTCATTTATTTTCCTTTGAGGTATTTTCTAGTTATTTGTAAATAAGGTTGAGAAAAAAAAAGCACATCTGAAAAAAAAGTTAAGAAATGGACTGTTTGGTAGAGGGGGTGTTTTACACACAAAATTAAAATATAATGAGTATTTTTAAAAGCCTTCATTCCATTTCATAGGCTTCTCTGCTTGCTCCTACAAGCAGGCAGTGAGTAACGATTCCCCGACCCATTATTCATTATTACAGGATGTTCGACATTTTTATGACCTCCTAGAGTGCTTATAATCTGTACTACACAATTTAGCACCTAATTGTATTCTGTCTCATAAGGTTCATTATTATATCATTGTATGATTCTTGTCCCTTCAAGTAGATTATATGGTCTTAAAAGGCAGAGACCATGTCTTACACTTCCTCCACGTTTGCATTCCACCTAGCATAGTACTGAACACAGCATCCAGGTTTTTATTTTAATTGGTAGAAGTATATTAAGTAATTCTAGTTCCTCAAAGCTCAGTGAACGTATTTAGGGAGCATTTGTCATGGCTTTGGACTTCAGGGTGCAGAGATAGGCAAGTTACTTTTCCTTTCCTTGAGGAGTTTGTTATCAAGTGGAAGTACCTAGGTCAGGTGTTGTTTGACTGCTAAAGCTACTTCCTCTCTTTTTCGTTTCGTGTCAGATCAGGGGAGATGAGAAGCAGACAGGCACGTGCCGTTATGTTACCGTTGTCATTTTTGATGCAGATTATTGTTGTTGTTGTTGTTTTTTTTCCTCTTCACTTCTCCAGTTGGACAAGTCAACTAGTGGTGTCTGACCTGGGGACTGGGGTCTCTCCTGACTAAGCAGCGGGGCTAAATGGGTCGGCAGGCTTTCCCTTCCTCTTGCTCAGAGGCAGCATGCTGTTTCTCAGAGCATCAGAGCCATATTGTTGTTTTTTTATTGTAAAGCATACATAACATAAAATTTATATTTTAAACATTATTAAGTGTACAATTAAGTGGCATTAAGTACATTCACATTGCTGTGCAACCATCTCCACTATTTATCTCTAGAATGTTTTTTCATCATCCCAAACTGAAACTCGATACCCATTTAACAGTGACTCTCCCCATTCTCCTTTCCCTCGGTCCCTGGCAACTACCATTCTACTTTCTGTCTCTAGAATTTGACTACTCTCAGTACGTCATATAAGGGGAATCTTAGTGTATTTGTCCTTTTGTGTCCGGCTTAGTTCACTTAACAATGTCTTCAACGTTCATCCATATTGTAGCATGAATCAGAATCCCATTCCTTTTTAAGGCTGAAGGATATTTGAGTTTATGTGTATATCATATTTTGCATATCCATTCATCAGTTGGTGGACATTGAGGCTGATTCCACCTTTTGGCTGGTGTGCCTCAGCGGCTCGGCCATGGGCATGTGGATACAGATGACAGTATCATGAGCACCAGCACAGATCTAATGCTCATGGTGAGCAAAGGGACCTTCTCAGCCACTAAAATATCTGGAGGAATCAACGTATCTCTGGAAATGCATACCTTGAACTCAGGAAAACTAGTACTCAGGAAAATGTAGCCTGACAACATTTTTTTTTTTTTAGATTAGGACCATCAGCAATACTTGAATTCAGTAAATATGTCTTATTTCTTTGTCGTTTAACATGCTTCTGATCTTCATCTTCTTACTCTGCCACTGCTCCTAGGTATGTCCTCATTGCCACGCAGAAGAACTGCTGAAGTCACATTCTAACTGGTTTGTCTAACTTGTCTCCCCCTTTCCAATTTTTCTTATAAAGCACTGCTGTGGTCATTGTACTTGACTGAACAAAAACTTGCAGTTCCCATCATGTTGGTCTGGCATTGAGGGCCTTTTGTAATCTGGCTCCAGCTTACCTGTCAGGTCCTCTTTCTGTCGCTTCCTTGTACAAACTCTGCTCTGAGTCAGAACTGTCTTCTCGTTACACCCTGGAGAAAGCATCATTATTTTCATTTTTCTCATTGCTGTTCGCTCCACCACGTATAAGCTTTCTCATGCTGCCTTCAAGTGTTACCTCAAATCTCAGTGTCTCTGCTAAATAATATTTTTAGATAATCACGTTTGGAAATGATTGCTTGTTCTTCTGAATATTTGTGCATTCACTGTAAGATTATTCATGTTAATGATGTTTTTGTAACATTGTTTTGAGTTCTTAGGCTTGTGCTTAGTGCTTCAGTTGCATTATTCCATTTTGTTTTTACAGCAAATGTATCCATTATACAGATGATAAACTTGAGGCTTTTAGATGCTAATTTGTCCCATCACACAACTAGTATGTGGAAAATCTACGGCTTGATCCCAAGGTTTTGCTATTAAAGCATCGTTTTAAATGTATGTTTATTGCCTTAATTAGATTATAGGCCTGTGGGTGGATAGGGTATTTGTGGCTCATGGTATGTCCCATAGAAAGTAAGAAAAGGACTACCCATTGAATGGAAACATGTTTTTTTCCTTTCTTTCTTTTTTAGTTAGCTCACTGTGGATGAGCTTAGCATGGTTTTTCAAGTGGTTACTTCATACCGTTTCTTCAAGACCAGGAAGGCTTCATGACTGCTCGTAGCTTGTCAGGTGCACTTCTGAGGCACTTCCTTCTGTCATAGCACACCCCGCCCTGACTGTAGTTGTCTATTACCTATTTGTTTCCTCGACAACATCTTTGCTTGAATTCCTAGTACCTAGAACAATCTCTTGCACATATACTCAGTAAATGCTTCTTAAGTGAATTTACTGCTTCTGTGGCCATCGTCCATCCTAAGAGTTGGTTTCTGAATGTGTTGCTATTATAGAGTTGAGCCATATCTAATAAGTCCAATAAAGTTGAACAGGGTATATCCTCAAGGAGGCATAATGGGGATATAAATGAAAACTATAATTTGTTTAATTGTACTGCAACTTACATTACATGGTGTAATGGTATTTGTGGTTCCTTTTAACAAATGCTGTTTGAGTGTAAGGAGTTGATGTTATATTCAAAGAAGAGACATCCTGAGTTTTAAAGGCATGAATGTATTTGGTCTGTAGGTAATTTGAGAATAGGCGTGGTTCAAAGTTTCATACAATATTCTTTAAAATTAACCAGTTCTATTTTATATGCTCTCCACATAACCTCTGATTAATAATTGGCTATGTGAATTGCCTTTTTACTTACAAGCCAGTGCCATAGAGAGTAGTAGACACTAATGTTTTGGTCACTGGGAAAAGTATTCTTCACAAAAATAGCAAATGATTATTTATATTTCATTATTTATGAGTCTGCTATGTCTTAAAAAAATTGAAGCAGAAAAGTCTCAGGACGTGACTTAGATGATAGTGATGTTCCTAAAAAATTTCCCAGAGTTCTTGCCTGAGAAGCCAAGAACACAGCAGCATCTGGCACAACGCTTTGCATGCAGTAGACGTGCAACAGATACTTTTCAATTTTGTCAGTTCCGCAGAGCGCAGTAGTCTAAAGCAACCGTTGTCAGTCATTCTCCCTTCATGACACACGATAGCTTTACTTTAACCTTCTAATACATTTCTACATGCCTACTCAAGGATGTTTCATGTATACCAGTTGTAACTGTACTTTCTCCCATTTTGGATGCATATGAAAACTTGCATGAGAATACATTACTATAGAGGTAATAATAACAGTAGTAATGATGGTGATAATGATACAGCTAGAATATTTCAAACATCAATGTGATCATTATTTTATTTTTTTTTTATAACCTTGCAATGGCTTCTAGTTGCCTAGTGTTAGTACCTAAACTTTTGTTTGGGACATAGGGCTCAGCATGGTGGTAGTTTCAGCAGCAGCTGGGTACTTGTGCTCTGCCGGATGGAAATTTATGCTGGCAAAGGCCTTCAAACCCCACCACATTCTATACACAGGACCATCTGAAAAGGACTTAAAAGAAGCAGGAATAACAACTTGGTTATTCAGTGTGAGCTCAGCTTGTTTCCTAGTCAGACATGGGGTGTATATATAGATTGCTGGGTGCTCAGGGATTGTGAACTACTCTAGGGAAATCTCAAAAAGGCAATTTGATACGAACCAGCTTCCACCTCGGGACCATCCTAAGGGTTTGATACAAATGGAATGACAGAAATACTTTGGCCCGCTGTGAGGTTAGAAGGACCTCACAACAAGGATAAACTTATTCGACTTTGATGATTGTACTTTTGAGTACTACACTGTTACTTCCCAGTTCTTTGGCGATTTAATTCTGAGAAAAAAACCAAAGCAAAACAACAACAACAAAACCTTCAGGTTTTCTACCTAATAGAATTTTAGTGGTCATTGAGTTTGAGACATTAATATTTTTTTTCTTCCTTATACACTAGTTTATGGAGTATAAATCCTTCCTGAAGGATTCCCAAGGAGCAGTTGAGCCACTGATGGACTATTCTTTAATATCCTAAAGGTAAAGTAGTAATTAATTAATTGTGTTTTTTTTTTTTATTATTCACATTGTGGTATAATGGAAAGAAAGACTAGGTTCAAATCCTGGTTCTGTAATTTACATGCTGTTAGACATTGGGCAAAGCATTTCATTCATTCATTCATTCATTAATTCATTAATTCATTGAACAGATTACTGAGTTCTTACTTTGTATCAGATGTAGTATTAAGGTTCTGAGGAGATCAAATAGAAATGATCTCTGTATTTTTAAGAGATTGTAGTCTAGTGGGAGAGACTGTCAAGTAAATTAGCAAATACAGTAGTGTACTATGGAATCATGTAGAATGGTAGTGTCCTATGGAACTAAAAGCAAGGCAGTGTGCATAGGGAATGGGGCAAGGCATTAGGGAAGGTTTCTTGGGGAAAGTCATGCTTAAGTTAAATCTTAAAGCCAAGTGCAATTTAGTTGAATGTAAATATAAAAAGAACATTCTAGCAGCCTAAGCAAAGCTAAAAGAAACATGAAATAATAAGATAAGGTTTTTTTTATTTTTAAGTTCTTAGTTTATTAATCTTCTCATGAAAAATCTACACAATGACCACAGATCAAGTCACTGACAAATCTTTACTCCTATTGTCCAATCTCTACTTGGCTGGACACGCTTCATTTCCTTTTGCCAGCACTAGCATCGGCCTTTGTCGTCGCCTTCCCTTTCTTCATTCTGTCCTAGCGTTCCTTTTGCTGTTTTCTTGATGTCTTTCTCTTCTCACACTGGCCATGTCTTGCAAGTCTATGTTTGGGTTCATTTATCTTTGCATAATCCAAGGAATTGTAAATCATGCCAAAACCAGTTATCTTGCCACCACCAAAATGGGTTCTGAATCCAAATACAAAGATGATACTTGCTGTGGTCTTGGATATTTTGTCTAGTTTTCTGCCTTAGGTGCGTACTGTTGCCTTTCCAGGATGAAGGACACTGATGATCATTTGTTTCTGCTGAAGTTGTATTGGTCATGAACTTCCTGGTCTGGATAGTTACTGTGTTGTTCATGACGGCGGCCGAACCTTAAACGAGCAGCCAAGGAGGAAAAGAGCTAAGACAGATTTATGAATCAATATGTATATCAATATACAGTATTACTGACATGAAAGTTTTATCTTGAGGAGATAAAGGAGATAAACCTAGACAAATGCTTCCATTTTCTTTTCTCTAAAATGAAGATACGTTATATCTACCTCATGGATTTGTTGTAACCACGAAATAGAACAGCGTATGTAGAGTACCTAGCACGTCGGTGCTCAAAAACATTAGCTCCTTTTTCTCCCCACCATCTACCTTCCCATACCCTTTCTCACTTACGATTTTCTTAAGTAGAAAACACCCTATTGACATGATTAAGTTATCAGTTCGTAAATGATGGCCGTGTTTAGGAAAGTGGAGGAAGAATCAAAAGGTTTAAAACTGTTTTTTTTTTTCCCTGACCTGGATCATGGCATGTTGAATTGAATGGGGATAGCACTCAGCAGCAGCATTACTTTATTTTGACAGTGCCGTTTCCCTAGTCATCACAACTGGTTTGCGAGGAGGGCACTGTATTCTTCCTTTGTCTGTTTGATTTGCTGAGTTCAGCACTGAGCACAGGTCATGTGCACTGAAGTAAGTGCCTGGAAAAAACCTTGGAACGCTGCTGTTGTGTATTTTCTTTTCTTTCACCATTTTGAAGTCTCTGAATTCAGATGTGCTTCAGGGGGCTCAGTTTTTAAGTATGCACTTTTTCCTGGCTAGCCCGTCCATGTCTCGGATCCAGTAAATATTATGGACCACTACTTTTGTGAATTTTTGGTCTATGTGTTGATATTTCTTTCAAGGAGCTTTGCTTTAAGTACTGGGTTGGGTTGTGATAGAGATACTTCGTCTGGAGAGATTTTCTTCATCCCATCATTTTGTTGTTGTTGTTGCTGTTGTTAATAAGAAATTGTTATTTGTACTCAAATTCAGTTTTCCCAAATGTTTGTCATTTGCAAATATCTTTTATGATTTTTGTCATATGCATGTATGAGTACCTTCTGTTCTCTCATTTACTTACTATTTTTCTTTAGAGCTCCAACCTTTAAAAAACTTACATAAATTTAGCCTCCTCCTAGGCAATAATACTTATGAATTCATGGACTTGATGTGCTAGTTCTAGTTTTCTAATACATATTCAGAAAAGTGTTAAAATAAAAAATTATCCATTGTACCACTTAATATAGGGAACAGCAAACATAGTCAAGTCCATTCATTTATAAAGTATGTCTGTTTTTGCTTTTGACCTACAACAGCAGAGTAGTTGAGACAGAGACAGAATGGTCGGCAAAGATTAGCATGTTTTCCACTGGGCTGTTTAAGAAGAAGTGTGCCAAACTCTGACCTAAAATTACCTCCATACCATCAATAGAACATATAGCACACTCTGTCAAATATTACTGTAGTGCATTTGTCAAGAGACAAAGTGCATGAAATCCTTAATCACATTTTCCCAAACCAGCAAATACTTTACCTTCTTATTTGGGAATTGAAATATTTAATTATAAATAATTTATGATCTGAGAGCCTTGGTAACAAGGCTGTTTGAGACCAAAATAAAAACATAGACATTAAAGATAATTTATATATTTTTAAATAAAGGGACTATTTGCCTGTCAAAATATCTAATGGTACAAAAATGCGTAAAGTAAGAAGTAAAAATTTCACTGCAAGGAAATTCCATTCTCACCAACTGAAAACAACATTTCTATATTTCCTTACTGGCATTTCGGTGGATATTTGAGATTAATTATATATTTTTTGTTCTTTATAGCTTCTTTTGTAAATGGACAAATAGAATATCAGTATATGCAACTTGCTTTTTATAACTTAGATATATATCTGTTTTTTAGAAATCTAGGGAAATGGTAAAATTATAAATTGTTTAATATTACTTTAAAGTGTTTCTTCAGCGCTTTATTGAGATGAAATTTACATATGGTGAAATTCATCCATTTTAAGCGTACCATTGAACGGTTTTTGGTAAATTTACAGAGTTGTGCAGCCATCAGCAGGGTCCAATTTTAGAACATTTCCATCATGCCAAAGATTCCTCATGCCTGTTTGCAGTCAATCTGTTCCTACCCCCCCGAGGCAACTACTAATCTACTTTCTTTTTCTATAGATATGTCTTTTCTGGACATTTCACATAAATGGAATCATATATTATATGATCTTTTGTGTCTGGCTTCTTTCACTTCGCATTTCAACGTGACCTTAAGGTAAAAGATGAGGGAAGGGCTCAAATAGCCCCAGGTATTTTTTATTCTTTTGCATAGGATGCTCTAGTTACAGTCTCTATTTTGTTTCCTTTCCTTTGGAACTCAGTCTTTGCGATAAGCAATGATACAAATACCTGGTAACTTCTACGGTCTCTGAAAATCACTCCTTCCCCAGCCTGTTCTGCAGTCACACACGGAACTGCGGAGTTTGTGCAGCGCTCCAGAGTGAGCCGCAGAGGCTGCTCAGTGCTGCGGGCCCCAGGTCCCGGCGGCCCTGCGCCTTGCCTAGCCACTTTGAGGGTGGCTGTAGCATATGTACATCATTGCAGTGGGCCCTGCCATGCAGGCCAGGACGTTCTCCTCCTACATGTCTTGTAGCTTTAATGTCACAAGCCTTCTAAGTGTTCTTAACTACATGGGCCCAGCCCCCAGACGCTTTTCTCAGCTCTGCTCCTATATAATAATGATGGCTCAAAGAGTGTTCATAGACTGTCGAAGTGACTGAGGAACTAAGTTATTTTTCTCTATTGCATTAGTAGAGTTACCTGTTCCTTTTTAACAGCTGAATAGAATTTCAGTGCTTTGCTCTCGTAATTTATTGAATCAGTTCATTACTTCGTTTTCTTTTTTTTACTACTTATTACAGACAGTGGTACATTTCACATTGCCATTTACATAATTTTGCCTTCTTGTGCAAGTAGCAGAAGGATAGCTTCCTACAAGTGGACTTGCTGAATCGCACACGGGCTGTGCACGTTTCAAATGTGGATACCTGTGACATGAAGTGGCAGCTTAACTACCGGGATCCTGACCGTGGCCTGTTGTGGTATCAGTGGTCGGCTGTGGTTAGAGAGCAGAGGTTCTTAAGGGGATGCAGGTGGGTGCAGGTGAGAGTCCTGGGGGTGGGAGTGAGCTGGAGTAATTTGACCAGCCTCTCCAAGTGATTCTCATATGACACCCTTACTAGAGTTTGTTTCTGTGTTTTCTACCCCAAAATTTGAATGGTGCTGTGAGAGGTGTATTTGGTACAGAGCTCAGAAGGGGTGTCATAACAAGCACTGTGGTTTGGAGGTTTGTTCTGCGCAGTAACTTTAAGGAGAGTAGCCAGTGGAGCAGACTACAAACTGAGGCTAAAAATATCTCTCGTCTATGTAGAGAAAATAAAACCCCTACAGCCTCTCGTCAAGAAAGAGAGTACCTTTGCTCCCTATCAGATGTTCAGGGCCGACTGTCCTTTGCTGATGGAGACTTTTCTTCTCCCCACTGCCTATTTTAACCTATGGAAGTGAGAGAAGGGTGGGAGTGGGAAAGCTGCACGCATAGCACTTGTGTGTTGTGCACCATGATATAATCAGCAGCCTACGGACCCCTGGAAATCTCCTTTTGCGTTATAATAAAATAATCCCAGGGTATGGTTTCAAGTTATAGGACAATGATACTCTGTGAGTTTCAAGGATGGAAAAAAATGAAAGAGGATGTTTCTAAGTCGGCGTAGACACACTCAGCAAAATTAAATAGTAATGAATCAAACTCTTTGAATCACAGTGTATTGTGGAATAAAGAAGCAATAGTGGGCCAACTTCAAAATTCTGGTATTTTCATCTCTGTTGGAATTTCTTGGCAGTGACTCCCATTTAAAGGCTTATAGTGAATATAATATACCATTTCTACTGATCAAAGAAAGTTGTTTCATGTCAGAAAGTGACTTGGGAGCCAGAGTGTTTACTGGGTAATTTCTTAATGAGTTCTGGCACATGGTTCTCATCTTTGTAAGACGGAGGAACGTAACTCGGAATGTGTACAGTCAAACCATGAGCATTTTGGCAGATGTGGAGATGCAGCACAGCTGGAGAAAAACTCTTTTCTTTGAGATCTCATATCTCAAACACTACATCAGTTTTTAAGCATGTTTCACTGCCAGTTCAGATTTTAATATGAACAGGAATTGGGGGATGTTTCTTGATATAGTAAGAAAACAGATCAGAATGTATTCACTGGTTGCCCTCTTTTGTCTCCACACGTGATTTGTGAGGACAACTGGTGAGGGACAGTGAGGGAGGAGAATAAGATGCGCTGTTGTTACTCTATTGGCAAGAACCGTGGCAACCAGGACAACTGAGATAGTCACTTATCCTGTGGCGTGCTCTTTACCTCCTGATTCAGCAGTCCCTGGGTAATCAGGAAACACGGACACTGGTCATTATTCTTTTAAAAATGCCTTTTCGTTTTCATTACAGAGTAATACATGTCTATTATATAAAGTGTAGGAAATAAAGGAAAAATTGGTGAAGATGTTGCTTAGGCAGCTCCCAGATTTCCATCTTTAAGATATCATGGTCCTTCAGGTCCAATTCCACTTGAATAAAGACCCCAATTCCCCCAAGCAACACAATCTAGTTCTTCAATAGCAGTTAACAAACATATATCAAGTTGCATATATGTTGAGCACTGACTGGAGCAGTGCTGAAAATATAAAGGAAACAGAAATTTGGTTCCAGACACACAAATCCTAATGACTAGTGTAAGTGATGAACATTTAAACTAGTGATTGAGTCTAAGAAATGACAGTATATCTGGAGGCTGAATGAGTCTGTCTAAAACAAGAAGAGTACAAGTGTCATGGGTCATTAACTGCTCCACCTGATGTGTTCTCCGAGCCTTGGCTTCTTTACCTGAGAAATGAAGGGGGTTGGACCAGATGGTATGTACAGTGACCAGCTTGTTCCGGTTTGTCTGGGATTTTCACAGTTTCAGCACTGAAAGCCCCATGTCACTGAAAGTCCCACGTTCCGTGAACACCTTACTCCCAATTTAAAAAATGAAAGTCCTTTCACCTAGGAGCCCTCCAAGTCCTGGGCAAACTGAGAGAATTGGTCAGCCTATTTATAGGATTCCTTCTAACTCTCATATTCTATGATTTGTTAAAAAACAGAGTTCAACTGAGTACCTTACTGGTTTTATTTCATGAGTCATGAATCAGGCAGCATCCCATCTAGCCCCTGTGGGATGCTGTGTAAACTGAGAGACTTTTATAGGCAGAGGGGAGCTAGAGCAAGGAAGTTATTCTAGGCAAGAAAGCGGTTGATTAGTGCATCTCATGATTCCTGATTGACTCTAAGATTCCATTTCTGGTAGGGCCAAACTGTAATTAAGTCTCAGTTTGCTGATGTGGGACTTAGCATAAGGAACTTCATTTTGGGCCTGTTGTCATGTTTTTAACAAATTGCATATTAAGAAAGAATATTTGGTGAGGTTTATGATAGGACCATATGATAAGACAGATTGAAATACTGCATATACATTAACAATACTATTGTTTTCTTCTTTTAAAAAATCCTAAAGGATAAGTAATTTAAACACATTTTAGGTAAAAGATGCTTTGTGTACATGCTTGTGACAAAAACATTAATACTGTATTTATGGGAAAATGGGTTTTATTCTTCTTAGAAAATATCTCGCCAATATCTGTGAACACTTTGTAGAGTCAGAGAGTATTCTTCAGGCAGCCGCCATGGTTGTGGTTCTCAGCTGGGACCTCCAGGAGTGTGGTGCAGTGGAGAGAGTATTGGCTTTGCATCTGGCCATTTTTGCTGTCTTGCTTACTAGCCATGAGAGCTGGAAAAAAGAACTCTCCTGCGACAGTTTCTTCATGTATAAAATATGAATAATAATAGCTTCCCGGCAAGATTGTTAGAAGAATCACAGAATATATTGGTGTGTGGTCAGTGCTCAACAGATATTTGTTTCCCTAAACAGTGTGCTTTCTGTTATTTTTAAATCAAAGGGAACTGGGTCCGATTTGGACACAAGTGAAAAAGATGCTCTTTACAGGAGCTTACCACCTAAACTCTTGAATGCAAATACAATATATATGAGAATATATATACATATATAAATATATGTTTCCCATTAATGTTATGCAAGAGAGCTGAAGCATGTCCTAAGTTACTATTACTCACAATTGGGTTCCAACCTACATCATAGTCTTACAAATCCGTGTATCTGTTGAAAATAACTATTATAATGCAGTAAAAACTGATTTAACTTGTTCAATATCCATTAAGTCTAATTATTTATTTGTATTTTAACAGCAAAAAAAGAAAGCTGCAGTTGTACAGACAATACCTTATTGAATGCTGACACAGGTTATTCTAACAAGGATGATTTTAAATTTCAAAGAAATGTTTAAAGTCAGGCTTCTTAAATGTACACCAAAAATGATGGCTAATAAGTGATAACACCTTTTTAACTTAGTCTCGTGTGCATGTATTACAAACACTGCTGTGGGAAGTAATGGCCTAAAGTAAAAATAAGGCACACACAAAGAAAAAAAATTTTGATGCCATAATGCATCTGAAAAAAGAATGTGCGAATGCAAAGTTCTGTTATCCACGTTCATGGATGAGGTAAAGGACGAGGGGCCCAGCTTCTTGAGATGTATAACTATTCAGTGACGAGTCAGAGGGCTATTGGCCTGTGTTCTAGACAGTAGATAATATAATTCCTCCCTCAGCTCTGCATTTATATGTTTCTCAGCTAGGAGACAAGTGGCAGTTTGTATTTCATAGCCCAAGCTATTTTAATATCTGTTTTCATTTGTCTGTACAGACAAAAACATTGGCTGCTGAAAACACATCCTAAATACTGAATTCTGTAGTTTAATGCTCATTACCAAAATGCTGTTGTGCACCCACTGTGTGCATAGGAGCTGTGCTAGGCACTGTGAGGAATGACTATGATGATAATTTAACTTACAAACAAATGACAGACATATTTCTTACCCTCTAAGAATTTGAAGTTTTGCTCAGGAGGCATGATTTTACAAAATAAGCAATTATTTGGAATTATTTAAATATGAGATTTGGGAACAATTTCCCCCAGAACGAAAAAAAATAGGATCGGTGCCAAAGCGGCCAGTTCCAAAGTGATGTCCTAAAACTTTAGAAGTTTTTTTGGAGTAGCAAAAACTTTCCAGGAAGTGAAGCAGTTTATAAATAGTTTCAGATCTTTGTGGAAATATACTGAGACACTGGCAGAAAATGAATCCGTGGAGCTCTTGACAAGACCTACCTAAGCAAGATCTAAAAACAAAATCAAGTGGTGTTGTCCGTGGATAATGTACCTATTATCAGAGACATTCATGCAAAACTGTGGGTTAGGTGGTGACAGGATTGCAAGCACAGCAAGAAAGGGAGATACAGTTAATAAAATTCTGAAATGCTCTCTTAGGCTGAATCAACCTTAGGAAAGAAAACCCCTGTTTTTGATAACAGATGAAGAAAGGCTATGGAAGAGACAGATTCTGGTAAGGCAGAGCATTCTCTAACAAACACTAAAGACGACATTTCTAATCTATGGGCAGTGGGCTTTATTTTGCAGTGTTGCAACTGTTTTTGGACCAAATGGGTTATTCAGTATTTGTGACGCAATACGCATCAGTGGAAAAGGTTTTGGAATTTCAGAGAACTGTACCTTCAGTATAGTTCAACAGTGTGATTTGAGAGGTTTCAGGGAGGACTTCCCATCTCCTATTAACTCTCATGCTTGTGAATAAAAAAGTCTCGATACTAACGATTTCTGTGTAGCGAACATCATCCTTTTCCGTTGTCTCTTTTCAAAGTGGAAGAATTGACGAGAATGGCAGCATTGTTTCTCCTTCACACCTTAGATCAATGCTTATTAAATCACTTTCCTGTTTGATGAGAGAGATTGGAGAACTTGAGAATGCTAGGGAGAGAGTATGGAAGGGGGTGGGTAGAACAGAGGCTGCAGAAATGGAGAGTCCTGCAAGATGATGGCTTACCATTTTTTTTTCTGGACTCTGCTAAATGAAACATAGCATTTGTTTACAAGGATTTGAGAGTTAAGAAATCTTTACTTTGTGTAGGAAATACCTTCTGTCCTATCCCACTGGGATATTGTTAGGACGGGATTAATAATGAAATAATGATACTAATAATCAACTTTTAAAGTTCTCTGAGTATTGCTAAAGAATATGATTATAACACTGTGATAGTGGGCTAGTTATCAATATCAATTTTCATGCAAATATAGGTCAAAGAAAATTGAACCACAGGGGGAACAAAATAAATCCATGAGACAGACTTTAGCAAGGTCACAGAGCAAATAGTTTCCAGCCCTGAGAACCCATGATTTCCTTTTTGTTCCTTTTCATGTTTAGCCATTCTATATCCCACTAGTTTTTCTCTCATGTCACTTCCTCTACCCTTGCCTTTCTCAGTAAGGATATTTTCTATCTGGGACCTGAGGACACTGCCACTGTTTTGGTTATTGCTTTTGCACTTGTGTAGCAGCTTTTAAATTCCCATCTTTTTTAGCAGCTGCAGCCAGACAAACATATGAGTCAGTGGGAGGGGTTTAGAGGAACTGGCTCAGTTCTCCAGGGAGCAGTAACCTTTTGGCAGTCCAACAAACAGCACGTTTCAAGTCCGGTGACTGCAACAGCTCTCTCTGTACATGTGATAGCAACTGCAGTTTTCCCAAGGTCTACTTAGAGTTTTTGCAGAGGGCATCAGGTTTCTGCCTATAGAGAGACACATTCCTGGAGGCTTAACTCTGACCTCATAGCTAAAGTGGATCCAGAATAAAATCTGGAGACAGCTGGGAAGTGATAAAGAGAGAAGGAAGAAATTTGGGGATATGAAAGTGAAAAGGCTTATTAAATGTTCTCACTGCATACCCTACACCCCAGATAGCAAAGCAAAGCTAATCTTTCTCTTTTCAGTAGTGCAGGGTATCAGGAGCTTTCTCTTTACAGTGATTCTCAAAGTGTGGTTTCCAAGCCTGGTGGTCCTTGAGGGACTCTTAGAGGGGTGGGCATTTTCAATTTAATCCTTTTCACTTGTTTATCTTCCAGCAATGACGGTGGTCCACAGGCTAAAATGTACCTGAGGCTGAAGTGCCTAATTATTGATACTTGGCTTTTTAGAAAAATGCCAATTGGATCAACCTAAGGAAACAAGATAGGAGTGGGTTGTTGACTCCTGTAGGAAACCTATAAATAATTTTTTTATTTCTCCATTGCTGCATTGTTCTTCCCCATGTGTTATTGCCTTCTTCATTGCTTATCATAAAGTGAAAAGAGTAACACAATCTTGTGGGAGGATGTATCATGGAAGATTTTTTTTTTTTTGGTGGCAAGCAGGAACAATTGTTTCTTTTACAAAATGAAAATTCAGACAATAGTTTCCTTGATATTCATTTTGATAAAATAAGGTTTCACAATAATGTCTGTTTGTACTGAAAAAGGCAACAAAATAGTATCATGGTTAACATAGAACAAAGTGGCAATTAGAGGCAAGCTGGAAAGCCAGAGCTTCAGTTGCAATGAAGCTAGAAAGTTTTACTTGATGACTCAAGGTACCAATTGGGGTTCTTGGTTTCAAATAACAGAGAACCTCTGTCCAACATAGGCAGAAAAATAATTTGTGGAAGGATCTTGGATTTCTTACAAATTGGCCAGATCTAATTCAAAAAGGGAACCAAGGGAGGATAAGCAACTGAGGACACAGCTGAGATCACTCCATTGGCACAGCTCGCTTAGAATTGGTCACTCTGCCTGTTGCCACTGACATCTATGCCCCTGGGACTCACCACCACACCACTGCCCATAGCTGTCTGCTGTGGAGACCAGGAATAGTCCCTGGCTATTTGAACAACTTGACATCTATCTCTCAAGAATCAAAGAGTCAGTCAAGAGCACCTAATTGGCTGAGCCCTGGTCATGTGTGTTTGCCCAAACAACTAGGGATGGTGCCTAATCAGAGCAGGCAGGAGATTGGGAAGTGGGCGTTTTCATTTTCTACTTAAATATATTTATCCATGTATCTTCCAATAATGACGAGAAGCCCCCCTCCCCTTATTTACCCTGTTGGAAATAAAGAAATCCACCCTTCTTGTACTCTTGTTGTACTTTGCATATTCTTGCTGCATTGTTCTATTTATAATTTACATGTTTGTTTTCCCCCACTTATCTGTGAACTCATGGAGAAGATGGATTGGGTTGTGTTTTTAGCTTCATCACCTACAGTGCCTAACAAGTATTTGGTGCTTAAATATATTAGTCGAATAAATTATGTTAAATGATATCCCAGGGAAGGCTAATATAATGATAACATATAAAATAATAAAATAATAATAGCAAACAAGTATTGATGGAGCACTTATGTACTGGCTATTTTCTCATTTAGTCCTTATAACAATCCTGTGAAGTAGGTTATATTCTTTTCTTCATTTATGCATGAGAAACCAAGGCCCAGGTTAACTAAATTGTCCTGGTTTATATAACTGAAACTGACAGAGCAGGGATTTCAGCTAGAGCTGCTGACTCCGTATCCTGTCATCGGAACTGTACTGCCCCCTGGAGGTAGAAAGAGAGAAGAGGAAAATGGATCCAACCTTAGAGAAGAGGTATCACTAGTTTGCTCTTCTCTGTTCTTAGATGTTCACCTTGAGTGGAAGGTATTTATTCGATGAGAGACAAGCCGAGCAGCAGTCTTATTTTTACTGATATAAATGAGACTTTCTTTTGGATTTGATATTATCCTAAAGGAACTGGTATTTCATGGTAACTTGACTAATAAAGCATTCCTTATTCATAGATTCTTGTCTTTGTGTTTGTCTCCTAGTATAAGCAAATAAATATGAATACATCCATATATATACATAATATTTAAATCGGATTTTACAAATTTTGTATCTCATCAAAATCTTTGTTTTTCTAATTTAGTTAATATACGTCATATAATGGAACTTCACATTTTATTCTAAAACTTAAGAATTATGAACTTTTTTCCCTCATTTTTGGAAGATGTAACAAAATCTCATTTAGATTGTCTGAAAAGAATTCTTGCCTAAATATGAGTGAGAAAATAGCAGTCATCCAGATATTTTTATTGGCATAAATGTATATTTTTATTTTTAAGGTGAATTATATCTGCGAGAGAGCACATACTTTCTTTTGTCAGAAATGATAAAAACATGGGCTTGGTCTTTGGGAAATATCAAAAGCAGATTTTCTTCATAATACTTAAGAAAACAAAATAGATTGTTTCTAGAAAGAGGGTCCAACCTGAATTTTAAAAGTGATTTCTTTGTATTTGGATAACCAATTGCCAAAGCAAAAATACATTCTGTCATGTCATCATTTTATTTCTGATACGAAGCATTATCACAGAAACATGCAGAATTTATACCTGTAATTGTCTTGAACATAAGTCTTGTCAAGAACATAAGTCTTCTTGTGTAGCTCTGTTACTCCTAGAGGCTAAGTCCTAGTGGTGGATTTACTCAACTTGTACATTTCAAGTAAATGGACAAGTCGTAAATGCAGACATAGAGGAAAAATTTGAATTTCAGTAGGCTTCTGGGAAAGACTTTGTAAGTTATGGAAGATTGAGTATATTTGTAGTAGAGGGAAGAGAGAAGGGGGGAGGGAAAGAGTAAAGGTATGAGAGAAGCAGGAGATTGTTGACAAAAAGATAGAAGGAATGAGATGAACTTCAATAATGGAGACCGGTGGTGGAAGGAAGGGTAAAGTAGCTACACAAGGGAAATACAAAGATCATAACCTTGAAGGGGGCACATTACTAAGAGATGCTATAATACAAAGTGGCCGCAGAGGACCACAGTTGTACTTGTTTGACATTGAGAAGTGCAAGAAAGATGTGATGGCAGATGTTAGGCTGTAGAAGATTTTGTCTTGGGTGCTCAAGTTATTATACAACTTGAGAATGTGTCCTAGCGGGCAGCAGATGATGGCGCTAAAGATGTAGGAAAGCCCATAAATGCACAAGCGTGCCTCAACAAGTGTGCTGAGAGCTGGTGACGGGCAATTGTTTGGAAGCCACAGTGGAGAATATGTAATGCCCATTCCTCCAGCCAGCTGAATTCGGAGGAGGGGAAGGGAGAGGTATCTTTTGGAGAGAAAGCTGGGAGTTGGCATCAAACAGGAAAACTGAGATTTCCAATAAGATTAAGAGAAAGTACATATCCTTTTGGCTCTTTCTTTAATTACTAACACACTCTCAGTAACAACCATCATGCTGGATACTGGGAATTCAGAGATTTCAAACAGTGTCATCATGAAAGTGGATGGATTTTGAAGCCAGCTGAAGTTGGATTTCAAACCTGACATCATCACCACTTGCTCTGCAGCCCTGTGGGAGTTCTTAGCCTGCCTGAGATTCAGTTTCCTCACCTATAAAGTAAAAATACTAATAACGTAATTTGCAGAGTTGTTGTGAGGATAAAATGTACTGTAAATAAAACATCTATCATAGTGCTACCTTGTGGTAGTTATTATTATTATTATTATTATTATTATTATTATTATTATTATTTTGGTTCCCAGTCTAATTAGTCGGGACAGATGGTATGCACATAACTAACTACAAAGTGTTAGAAAGACTGAGGTTCAATAACTCCTGACAACCCTATTTGGGAACTCTGGCATGGCGTTAGGATTTAATGAGCCCTACCTAGACCAGAAACTTTTGTCATGAACATGAGATAAGGGAGACAGAACACACGAGAGCCACATTAGCAGCACTGCAGTATGTGTGGTGGTGATGAACACAGCCTGGAAATAAGGCCCAGGGTCAGTGGTGAAAGAGACAGTAGCATCAGAAATAAGAGAAACCATCCATCTGGGCTTCAGTTACTTCATTCATTGGAAACATAGGTTTTCTTCTTTTCTGTTTGGTTGCTGTGAAGATTACATGACATAAGGGAAAGTGCTTTGACAACTGTGAAGGGTGTGTATAATGGAAGATGTTATGTTTATAAATATTTGTGGGCAGAATTTCCAGGAGCTGCTGTTCCCAGCGTACTGAAGAGACATGAGGAAAATGTTGTACTGCTTTACAGGAGATTCAGTACAAGGGAGAAAAGAAAAAATCTTTCCTATATAATGGAAACATTTATGAATCATCAGATAGTGAAAAGACAGAAACACTTTGTAAGCTCTGAGGAGAGAGCTTGTATGATAACTTCTAGTGTTATCTCATCAGTCAGAAGCTATTTTGCTTAGTAATCAATACTGTAATATGATGAAAGGTGATGTTTTTCTAAACCATTCTTGGATCCTTAAAAAGAAAAAGAAACTTCCATTGTTTATTTGGAAGAATATCAGAAAATGAAGATTTCTTGCCCACTGATATTTCTATCCAGACTTGGATGGTGCTTTTCTTTAACCAATCATCCATTTCTTACACATGTCCTTCCTCCCTTCTGCCTGTCTTTTGTCTGGTCAGAGCAGGTTCTGCCCATTGGACTCACCTCTCTCTTTTACTTGGTCTCCAGTGATTGGTTGGATCTAAAATATTTTGCGATCTAGCCAGTTAAAATGGTGGTAATAATACGTGATAGTGAATAAACAGAAGGGATTGATTCTCCAGAAAATACTGCCCATTTAAGACCAGATGAAAGAGATCAACAGTCATAATGATAACGTCTAATCTGTTGTGAATGCATCTTTTAATCTGTTTAAAATCCTCAGCAACAGGAGGAGCTTTTGTTATTGCTACCCTATTTTAAAGGCGAGGGGATTGACGTAGGAGAGGTAAAGTCACCTGCTCAAGGACTCCATTTAATCAGTGCAGAGTTGGGACTGGAAACCAGACACCGTAGCTGGAAGCACTAGGATATACTGTGTTTTCAGTTTTGAAAGACTTAGAGAAGAAATGTTAAAATGGGAATAAAAAAATTAATCATTGAAGTCCTGGAAAGGATATGTGATTATTAAAGTTTAGAATGTGAGGAATAAGAGCACTTTTTGAAATATGAAAGAAGAAGATTTAGCACAATAATTGGAAGTGTGTTTGATAAATTTTTGCAATTTAGTACCCCAAGATATGTTTTATACTGAAAAACTTTGCCCGTTAAGAAACTCTGGGGAAATAAATGTCCATTTGAGTATCTTTGCTCTTAGGACATACATCCTCCAAATTTTAGGCTTATTTCAGGGCAAATAACTAACCTGCTTGCCTTTTATCATTGTGGTGCTGTTCACAGAACCATAGTGTGGACTGTAGGAAACTTTTTTTATGCTCTGACTTAAGAGAACGTAACTTCCTTCTGTGGGTTTGACTTTATTCTCATGTTCTCCACAGGGAACTTAGTTCCAGTTTTTCCAAATCACGCTGCTGCTTTATTAGGCTTTTAAAATAAAGTGCTCTGCCTCTGGCTTTAGAGACTGAATTTTGGGTGGCAACGATGAATGCAACAGTGAGAGGGTGACGGGGAAGAGGGAGGAGGCTCCGGGTTTCGGTGGTTTGTATAATAACTTAATTTATGGTGTCTTAGGGAGCCCTCTAAAGAGGAACTTGTCATTATGAAATTAACAAGATAGATTTTTAGATCCTTAAATCTGCCTTTGCAAAATTATTCTGTTCCAACCTGTTGAAATGTGGCCCTTGTTCTTCCATTTAGAGATATGTTCACTCCCATTTAGGGAGTGACCTGGTGTTATTTATAGCTGTAAATTTTTACGCAACATGCATTTCATTTCAGATGGTTCAATGGAAGGTCTATTTTGGTCTTTCAAGTTTGTTTTTTTTTTTAAAATCATTTCAATTTATTTTCTTTGACTAAGTATTTTAGAGAAACTTAAGATTTAAAAATCAATTGTATTTGCTGGGTGAGAGTTATGGTATATTATTATTTTGTAAACTATTTTTGCCAAAGAAGGGACCAAATAAGGAATATGGTCATTTAATAAGCTTGTAGAGACACTTGCAATAGTAAACTCTGAATGCAGTTACTCCTATGGCTTTCCTGCTCTATTTGATAATAGTAGGAATTATTTTTTTTTCATCATATTGTTTAGAAATAGCAAATTACCCATTCTTGATACTCTTTATTGAGACATACGACTATGTGAAACAAATGATGTGGTGTTTTATTTAGATACCTGAAAACTGTGATGTTCCCGTAACAGTTGGGTGTTTCCTAGCTGTCTTGTGGGGAAGTGGGACAGTATAGTGATAAGGTGACGGTTTCCAGAGGCCTTGGGAGTTGGACTGGTGGCCTGGCTTACGAGAAATATTCTGGCCTCTTGGTCTAGTCTCTTACCCTCTGGGTCTGTATGCTGCATTCTCTCAGGCACATTTCATGCTAACATGAGAGGGAAACAGCCTTATAGGCATATTAAGGCACCAAGAGGTGTTCACAAATCCATCGCTGACAGTTTCTGAAGGGGCTTGTCACCTGTCACCATGACTCCTGCTGAGCTAAACATATGTTTAAAACAAGTGGAAGAATGGTCAGGTTTAGAGGCTCTGCTGCTTCTCCGTATTATTCCTGGCTCTGTTTTCCACTCTACTTGCCAACATTCTAATTGTGTGGGACTTGCAGCTGCCACAGTCACACTAATCTCAATTTGGTGTTTCCGAGCTCCTGAAAATTCCACCACTTCTGCCAGATGTCCTCCCAGTTGTTATTACCCAGATTGCTTTAAGTTCAGTGGCAAAACTGGGGAGACTGCTTCTTTCTGTCTGTCTCTCTCTGTGTTCTCCATGTATGTATGTATGTATGTATGTCCATCTGTCCATCCCTACCTGCCTGTCTGCCTACCACCTATCTAGTGCCTGAGTTCAATCTCTTACTTATATACCCTTAGTTCATGGAGGACATCTTTGTTAACTTTGTTGGTATGGCACCCCCACAGGGCTCTGTGAGAGGAGCACTTTATGAATGGCTTAAATGTCACTCACAGATGTTTTTCTAGTCCCCTCTGTTGGCTTCTTTTTAAAATGGAATCTGGGTTAACTTAATTGCTTCTATTAAGCAGGAGGTCTTCCTCTATAGCAATGCATGATCGATAAATGGATCATAAATAGATCAGTTGTAATATTTAACTCTGGCAGCTTTTCCAGAAGGGATCTACAGTGTTTATTCAAACGGTTCCTTCAGTTTCCTTCTGTGTCCAGTCCCTAATGTGGCGGTCCAGACTTGTCAGGATAAAGTAAAATAATGGATATGACAAATATTTCAGCTGGTCCAATGAGGTCACATTAAAGAGGGTGTAATATGGTTGATGCTGAAGTTTTTGGTAGCAGCACTCAAGAAAGGGGAGAAATGGGGATTCGAAGGCAGCTCACAGTTCTCTCCCAGCAACCACATTTGCATCTTTATAATCATTTTCTAATTTAACCCTGGCAAAAGCCCTATGATCTAGTTATTTTATTCCTATTTTAAAAATGGAGAAACTGAGGCTCAGAGGTTTAAGTATCATATTCTAGGATTGCTGTATGATAAATGGCAGAAGTAATTTCAAATCCTGGTGGGTCTGACTCTAAAAGCCAAGGTTCTTTCACTTGAGTATGCTCCCTCCGAAGTTAGTCTACACTTACCTTGGTAGGTGTATAAATGTATGTGTGTTGATTTTGGAAAGCTTTTTGCCTGTCCTATTATCATCTGCCAAGACTGTTGGCCAGAATTATTACCTGCTTTATGAGGCTTAAATATAAATTAATGAGGCTCATTTAAAGAACGTCCCTTTCCTATTTGTGCCAAATAAGAGCTGTCCCTTAATATCACATACATCAGGAGGCTATGACATTATACCAAAGCCTGTTCTGTTAGTGGCATTTTAGCAATCTCTTTTTGGGAATTGCTTTCAGAGCAGATTTATAAACCACAAAGGGTATGATATTTGTACGGAGCATTCAGGATGAGTAAGTGTTTTCTCAAAGGGTACAAGTAAGAAATGACATTTCAGATGAAGGCCTGGACAGGTATGTTGGGGGTCTTCTAAAAGAACTGGCATGGCTGGAATGGAGAGTACTAGAAAGGAGTGGACTGGGAGCAAGGAGGGAAGTGACGCAGCACAGTAGTGAAAACCACGATCCTGGGAGACATTAGATTGAGTAAATCCCATCCTCTGTCACTTAGTAACTGTGTGACTTTAAGCAATTATTTGATTTCTCTGACAGTCTGTCTCAAGTTTCATCATCTTTAAAATGGGGATAACAATTGTATTAGATTGGTCAGTGTTCTCCAGAGATACAGAACCAGTTGGATATAGGTAGATGGATGGATTGATTGATTTAGTTATTATGAGAAATTGGTTTCTGTGATTGTGGAGGCTGAGAAGTCTCACAATCTGCCATCTGCAGATCCTGGTGACCCAGGAAAGCCACTGTTGTGCAGTTCCAGTTCCAGTCCAGAGGCGTGAGCGTGCCCATGGTGTAAGTTCCAGCTGGAGGATAGGAGAAGACCAGTGTCCCAGCTCATACAGTCAGGCAGAGAGGGAGCATTTCCCTTCCTCTGCCTTTTGTTCTGTTCAGGCCCTCAAGAGATTGGATGATGCCTCCCACATTGGGGACAGCAATCTGTTTTAATCAGTCTCCCAATTTAAATGATATTCTCTTTCGGAAACATCCTCACTGACAACCCAGAAATAGTTTAGCCAGATATCTGGGCATCCTGTGGCCCAGTCAAGTTGACACAAAATTAAACATTACGACAATTCCACCTTCTTCCCTGCAGATTATTGACAATAAACAATACAATTTTTTTTAGTGCTTAGTACGATGTCTGGCACATAGTAAACACTGGTAAAGTGTAGCTATTCTTTCCTAGGAATAGCAATGAAAGGTCTTCTGTGCTATGCCAAGGGGCTTAGATATTTTTCTAAGGTCTTCATGTATACTCTGATCAATAAACAACGTATTAGATTTATGTATTTTGCAGAATGGAACTGTGGAGCATGGATTGGAAGGCTGTGAAAGTAGAGAGACAGAGCAAGTTTCAGGAACAGTATAAGAGATAACAGGTATAAGAGATATTGCAGGAGTGAAGAAGAACTGACAGGTAATACACATAAAGGGGATTACTCATACAATGACCGGTCACTGATTTCCAGGCACAAGAAAGAAGGAACTAGGATAATTCTGTTTTTGACCAGGGTGACGGGGTGGTATCAATACCCAAGAAAAGAACTCAATAAGTAAGCATACACGTATTTTAGGGCGAAATGTTGTTTTTGAGTTGTTGAATTTGAGATGCCTTTGAAAGAACCAGGTGGTAGCATATGACCGACCTAACCCTCGCACCCAGCAGAAAGCCTGGTGCATAGAGTGTGCTCAGTAAATATGTGGTGAGTATATGAGATAATAATTCTGGGAGCCATATATATGGTAAACGAAGGCATGGAATTTAATGTTATTATCCTAGTAGGATGAGAAGCAAATCAAGGATTGACTTTTGGGGCCCACTGACACTTAGGGGCTGAGGAAAATAAAAGCAGCCCAGAGAAAAGATGGAGAAGGAATTGCCAAAGAGGGCGGAGGTAGCGTTTGCAAGTCCAAGGGAGAGTTCCAAGTGGAAAGCAGTCTTCTATAATGTTAGCACTCAAAGAGAGGACAAGTAAGATGGCAATGAAAAGAATGCAAAGTATTTGATAGTGGGATTAAGTCATTTCTCGCCCTTGCAAAAGTATATTCAGTGGAAATAGGAGCAATAGGTGGCTTGTGTGAGTTAAAAATAACTGGAGGTGAGAATGTGGGTATAATAAATGGTGGGGGAAAGTGACTGTTCTTTCAGGGAATGCAGTTGTCAAGGGTGGGGCTGATGTATGGTAGGCAGAAGAGGGTTGAAACAGGCCTCTTCTACTGGACTGTGATTGTGGAGGCAGGGCCAGAGGCAGGGAGAGAGCATATAGGATAGAATAACCTGTGAAGGAGAGAACTGGGCCGATAGGAAGGGATCAGCTCGAGAGCATGTGCAGTGCAATTAACCTTGAACGGTAGAAAGGCCAACTTTCTTGCCGAGATTGGTAGGAAGGAGATGAGATGGGGCAGAAAGCTGAGAAGAGTCCATGTTTGCAGTCTCACTGTCTCTGTACAGTAGGAGACAAGATTTTCTGCTAAGAGCAGGGTCGGTTACAGTGAAATGTGGTCTTGAAGAGATATGTGGAATAGCTGCTATGGAAAATTAACCAGAGTCATACAGCAGTAGGGCTGAGGGTCCACCTTAATTTGGAGACAAACTGTTTGATTTATTGTAGGAATGCTAGATGGTTGGATTGATAAATATATAGAGTAGGTATGGGAAGAGGAGCCATGGCAATTAGGATAATGGCAGGAGGCGAATGAGATGAAGCACCCTGGTTCTGGTTCTAGGGAAGAAACGGAAGCTGTTGGAGCGGGGTTGTTAAACAACGGGAGGGGATAAATGTCACAGATAATATATGGTGTGAGTATAAAGCAGACACTTAACAGGCACAGGGCTGGAAGGGTGCCTGGACTCATCCTCAAATCTGCTGCTGTGAATGTTTATGGTTGGTAGGCGACGGATCACCTGACCAAGTTGCGGGACTGCCAAATAGTATTTTTAAAAAGGTGTAGCTACAAGTATTCTTTGTTTATAACTTCAGCCTAATATAGAAGGCCACTTTTACTGTAATTTTAAAAATTAATTCTAGTAATAACTTTTGGGTAACAAAATCAACGTATAGCTAATTATAAAATTGATGTTCCTTTTCAAAGTTCAATGGTAAATTGAAGTTGATAAGAAACCCATGACCCAGGGTTTTTTCGATTTTTTTATTCCAGGGCCAGGGAATAAATTCTCAGTTTTTAAATTGAAAACAGAGGCTGTTTTTCATATTCTGGGGCAGAACAACATGAAGAACTTTAATTCAAGGAACTTTAATTCAAGGAAGTTCTGATTATAATATTCAAGTGTACTCAAACAGTCTTGGTAGGTGAAATGAGCTATATACCACGTTTCCCTGAAAATATGACCGGGTTTTATGTTAATTTTTGATCCAAAAGATTCATTAGGGCTTATGTTCAGGGGATGTCATCCTGAAAAATCATACTAGGACTTAATTTCCGGTTAGGTCTTATTTTTGTTAAAAAACAACAGCATTTACATTAGAGACAATTTCAAAGTTCAACTAATATATTTCATGAATAATGTCTACCTTTATGTATACTGAACCCTACATACAACAGTGAAATGTTTTAGTATAAATTTACAACCTGTATATTCTGATAAGTTGAAGATTTTCAAAATGCCATGAAATTGCTGTAAGCAGTATCATCATTGAAATTGCTTTTTACAAAAAAAAGAGCTCTCCTGTATTACTTCTACTGAATAATTTATATGTTTTGGAAATACTGTGTGTTAATTTTTATGAAAAGTAATAATGTGGTTTATTTGAAAGGTTCATTTTGTGGGAATAAATCAATTCTTCTTAATCAGTTGTCTAATCTGCAAGAATTGTAGGTATAATAAATCAAGTTACAAATTAAGTTAGAAATCTAAGTTAGACCCAGATTGATTTTGACAATTGCCTGCGGGGGAAATAGCCTGGACCCAATAAAATTCTCTTCATTGATTTCCAGAAATGGCATTTGGGAGAGCCTCCTGATATTAATGTGATGGTCATGGCCTGGTATTTGTACTCAGCTGTGGTCGTAGAGTAAGTTTAAATTGATAAGATTGAATAAATAGCATTCTTCAGATGTTCTGGATGACAGCATATCTAATGTAATTGCATTTGTCTGCCAGTTTTTATGTTAGAGCACAAAAGGTTTTTACCGTGCATAATTTTGATAGAGACATTCAATTCATTTCCATCTATAATATACTAAAAATTATAAATTTTCATTACAACTATTCAATCACTTGAGAAAAGGAGGCATTTTAGATCAGGTTCCATGCCAAATATCTCATTTATGAAGCCATGCTGCTTAAAATTGGACAAATTGATTACCTTAATGAATATTGAAAATATTAGTTGGAAGCATTCAAACCATTTTTTTTAGTTCTCGGATCTAGTAATGCATATACATGTGTAATAAATATTAAGAGCTACTAATAGCGGCACTTATTATGTGGGAGAATTTTCATTTGCTTAATTGTGGTGAGTTGTTGGGATATGATTATGTAGGCCTGGGTGCTGAAACTTGACTGAAACATTCAGGAATCCTATCAGTTCCTTTAGGCAGCGAATAAATACGCCATTAGCTAGTCTGATGAGCTATTGTGGGCTTCAAAGACTCATCGTAATGGTGATTTATGCCTGTATAGCTTCTTTTACTATGAAAGCATGAAAGACTATGTGGTCACTCACTAATTGATCACCACAACCCCTCAGGAGCTACGTGGCTGGTACTTAGTTTATTGTTCCTCCACATCTAGTCACTTTGCAAGAGGCTCACATTTCAATCAATCTCTTGGTCCCAGTAACTGAATAACTTTTATAAATGATACTGAATTGAACTCTAATGTTTAGGAACTCATTGATATATCACTTTAGAAGATAGCTCATTTTATCCAAAGTTTTATTCTTGACCCCATGCACTCTTTCCTTCCTTTTTAATATTAGATTTAACTCTGTAGCTTCGCCAAGGTTTTCTGATTTCTGTCATGCAGAATCATAGAATTGTAGATTCTTTAAAGAATAAATTCTTTAAAGAATCATAGACCTTTAAAGTTTTGGATTCTGACTCCAAGTACGAATTCCCTCCTTGGTGTCTCTGAAATTTGGGCATTGGATCAACATCATCAATGTGTTCTCTGGAGTTTGCAGCAAGAAAGCCCTGATTTGAGTCTCTACCTAATGAATCTGGTGGGGTTATCGCAAATTTTTTGAGATCAACTTTTTAGTTAAGAGACAGCTTGAATGGTTATAGTTTTATTTTTATACTGAGGTAAAACTTCTCTTGCAGTGGATTTAACATGGCCCTAGGAATTAACAGAGTATGCAGCTTCTCCTATTTTAGCACTTTTGATGACTGATATGTTTCCTTTAGGCTTCCATATTCCATGGTAAATATTTTCAATTTCTTCAATCCCAAAATATTGTCATGGTTCCCAGAAGTCTCGGAGATAACCCTCATCAGTATCTTGTCCTAATCCACAGTTGTCTTAAATTGTTGTTGCCAGAATTGACCATAGTGGTCAAATACAACAGCTTTTCTTTTCTTTCCTTCCTTCCTTCCTTCCTTCCTTCCTTCCTTCCTTCCTTCCTTCCTTCCTTCCTTCCTTCCCTCCCTCCCTCCCTCCCTCCCTCCCTCCCTCCCCCCCCTCTCTCCCTCCCCCCCTGTCTCCCTCCCCCCCTCTCTCCCTCCCTCCCTCCCTCCCTCCCTCCCTCCCTCCCTCCCTCTCTCCCTCCCTCCCTCCCTCTCTCCCTTCCTCCCTCCCTCCTCTCTTCTTTCTGTTTTTCTTTCTTTCTTTCTTTCTTCTTCTTTCTTTCTTTCTTTCTTTCTTTCTTTCTTCTTTCTTCTTTCTTTCTTTCTTTCTTTCTTTCTTTCTTCTTTCTTTCTTTTTCTGAAAGTAGGCTTTGTGCTAAGTGGTTTGTATGCACTATGTATTTAATTTTTTTAATTAAACATTTTATTTTAAGATAATAGCCTATCACATGCAGTTGTAAGAAATGATACAGACAGATCCAATGCACCCTTTTTCGCCATGGTTATATCTGTAACTATAGTATATTATTATAACCAGGATGTTGACATTGATGCAATTTATCTGTCCTATTTAGATGTCCCCAATTTTATTTGTACTCCTTGTGTTTGTGTATTGAGTTCTATGCAATTGTATCACATGCATATGTTTGTATGTCCCCACCACAATCAAGATACACACGGCACATTTCCATTATCACAAAGATCACTTATGTTGCCCTTGCATAGAGCTATCCCCTTCCTTTCTGCTTTCCCTGCCTGGCTCCATCCTTAACTTTTGGCAAC
Organism: Rhinolophus ferrumequinum; assembly: GCF_004115265.2. NCBI lineage: Eukaryota > Metazoa > Chordata > Mammalia > Chiroptera > Rhinolophidae > Rhinolophus > Rhinolophus ferrumequinum. The sequence goes on along the minus strand of NC_046285.1, from coordinate 34,956,245 downwards.
CACCATTTTTATAATTTTGTCCTCCATTTTTATAATTTTGCCATTTCATGAATGTTATGTAAATGGAATCATACAGTATGTAAACTTTTGGGGACTGGCTTTTTTCATTAAATAAAATTATCTGGATAAACTTCCAAATTGTTGTGTATACCAATAGTTCATTCTTTTTATTGCTGAGAAGTATTATATGGTGTGGCTGTCGCACAATGTGTTTAACCGTTAGTACATTGAAGGACATCTTGGTTGTTTCCAGATTGGGGCAAATATGAACATGAACAATTGTATATAGTTTTTTGTGTGAACATACATTTTTATTTCTCTCAGGCAAATGCCCAAGAATGCAACTGCTGGGTCATGTGGTAGTTGCATATTTAATTTTTGAAGACAGTGCCAAAATGTTTTTCACAGTTTCACACCAGCAATGTATAGGTGATCTATTTGTTCCATATCCTTGCCATTTTTTAAAATGTGTTTTAGTGTTATGATTCTTAAATATTTTAGTCATTCTGATAGGTGTGTAATGACATCTCACTATAGTTTTAATTGACTTTTCTTTAATGGCTAATGATTTGAACATCTTTTCACATGTTAATTGCCATCTGTATATCTTTTTCAAGGTTAAATGTTTGTGCACATATTTGCCCATTTTCTAATTGGATTGTTTGTTGTTTTGTTTTGAAAATTCTTTGATATTCTAGTCTTTATATATTCTTTATATATCCTAGTCGTTTGTTATATACTAGTATTTTCTTGGTTTGGGAAATTTTCTCTCAGTCTGTATGTTGTCTTTTCATTTTCTAAACAGAGTCTTTTGCAGAGCAAGAGTTTTTCATTTTGATTAGGTCCACTTTATCAATTATTCCTTTTATGAGTTGTGCTTTTGATGTCAAATATAGGAACTCTTTGCCTAGTACTAGATACACATGATTTTCACCTGTTTTTTGGTCTAAAAGTTTTATAATTTTCCATTTTATGTTTAAGTTCATGATACATTTTAGTTAATTTTGGATAACGTAGTGGTTTAGGTTGAGGTTCAGGTTTTTTTTTTTTTTTTTTTTTTTTGTCTATGAATGTCCAATTGCTCCAGAACCATTTGTTGAAGACCATTCTTCCTTCATTGAGTTGATTTTACACCATTAAAAAAAAAATCAAGTTAAGTGTATTTTTATAGGTCAGTTTCTAGGTTCTCTGTTCTGTTCCATTGATTTATTGTCTGTTGCTTCACCAATGCCATATTCTCATGATTATGTAGACATATAATGTCGGTAGAGTGATTCTTCCCATTTTTTTCTTCTATGTCAAAATTGTTTTAGCTATTTAAATTGTATTTAGCGTTTCCATAAAATTTTAAAATACATTTATGTATATAAAATACCTTACTGTGATTTTGATAGGAATTGTTTTAAATCTATAAGTCAATTTAGGGAGATTTAACATCTTTACTGTGTTGAGTCTTCAAATCCATGAATATGGTATGTCTCTCTGTTGATTTAGATCTTCTTTAATTATTTTTAGCATTTTTTTCATTTTTAGCATGCAGGTTATATTCCTGTTTTAATAAGATTATACCTGAGTACTTCAATTTTTTGCAGTGATTGTAAAAGCTACTGTGTTTTTAATTACAGTTTCTACATATTCATTGTTAGTATGTAGAAATGATGTTGGTTTTTTTTTTTCACATTGATCTTATAGCTTCCAACCTTGCTAATCTCTCTTACTAGTTCTGTAATGGTTTGTTTGTATTTCTTTTCTTTTCTTCTTGTAGATTCCTTGGGATTTCTAACACAAACAATCATGTCATCTGCCAATAGGGAAAGTTTATTTCCTACTTTCCAAACTGCATGATTTTTATTCCTTTTTCTTGCCTTATTGCAGTGGCTAGAACTATGATGAATAAGAGTGGTGAGAGTGGATATTCTTAATCTTGCCTTGTTCTTAATCTTAGGAGGAAAGCATTTATTGTTTTACTATTATAAATTGTTAGTTGCAGATTTTTTTTTTTTTGAGGCTCTTTACCAAGTTAAGACAGTTTCCTCCATTCCTACCTTGCTGAGAGTTTTTTTTTCGTACTTTTTTCCTTTTTTAGCTGCTAGTATGGTGGATTACAGTGACTGATTTTTAAATGTTAAAGCAGGCTTTTATACCTGGAATAAATCCCATTTAGTTGTGGTGTGTAATTCATTGTATACATTCCTCAGTTTTATTTCCTAGTATTTTTATGGATTTTTGCATCTAAGTTCATGAGGGATATTAGTGTTCAGCTTTTGGTTTTGTGCTGTCTTTCTCTAATTTTGATATGTAGGTAATACTGGCCTCATAAAATAAGCTTAGAAGTTTTACCTCTTTTATTTTTTGGAAGATATTGTGTAATTATCTTTTAAGCATTTGGTAGATTTCTCTATGCCTTGGAGATTTCTTTTTTGAAAGCTTTTAAGTTATTATTTCAATTTCTTGATTGGTTATAGGGCTATCAGATTATCTTCATCAAGATTTGGTAGTTTGTGGTGTTTAAGGAATTGGTGCATTTTATCTAAATTGTTGAATATATGATATGAGCATAAAGTTGTTTGCAGTATTCCTTTATCATTTTTTTAAATGGCTGCAGTATCTGTTGTGATATCCTCTGTTTCATTCTTAATTTGTGTATTCTCTCTCTTTTTTAAAAAATCTTTGTCAATCTTGATAGAGGTTTTCAAATTTTGTTAAAAATTTTTTTGAACTAGCAGTTTTTTTTTCCCCATTGATTTTTCTCTATTGTTTTCCTGTTCCCAATTTCACTGATTTCTGCTTTTTATTGTCCTTCTGTTTCTTTGGGCATATTTTGCTCTTCCTTTTCTAGTTTCTTGAAGTAACAACTTAGATTCTTAATTTGAGACCTTTTTTCTTTTCTTATGTAAGCATTTTGTACTATAAGTTTCCCTCTCAGCAGTACTTTAGCTATATCCTATGTATTTCAATATATTGTAGCCTTATTTTTACTCTGTTCTTTGTATTTTTAAATTTCCTTTGAGACTTCCTCTTTGGCTTATGGATTATTTACAAGTGTGTCATTTAATTCCACATGTTCAGAGATTTTATGTAACTTTCTGTTTGATTCCATTGTGGTCAGAGGACATACTCTATGAATTCAATCCTTTTAAATTTGTTGAGGTTTGTTTTGCAATTTAGGATATAGTTTATCTTGGTGAATGTTTCATGGACACTTGGACAACAATGTATATTGTTTGGTTGAGTGGAGGAATCTAATATGTCAATTATATCATTTTGGTTTATTGTGTTATTCAGATATTTTATATCATTGCTGATTTTCTAATAGTTATTTCAGCTGCTAAGTGTGGAGTGTTAAAATCCTCAACTATAATTTGTCTGTTTGTTCTTTTATCTCTATCAGCTTTTGCGTCATGTATTTTGAAGCTCTTTTGTTTGATGTGTACACGTTTAGGACCATTGTTTCCTCCTGGTGGACAGATCTTTTTAGCTTTATGTAATTTCCCTCTTTGTCCCTAGTAATTCCCTAGTAATTATCCTTATTCTGAAGTATATTTTATCAGCTATTAATAGAGCTACTTCCTTAAAAAGAATGTGTGGTATACCATTTTCCATCCTTTTATTTTCAACCTACCTATATTTTTGGATTTGAGATGAATTTTTCATAAACTGCATGTGTAGTTACATCATGCTTTTTTTATCTACTATGCCAATCTTTGTCTTTTAATTGATGATTTTAGACCATTTATGTTTTAGGTAATTATTAATATTTTAGAGCATAAGTCTTTTATTTTATCATTTATTTTGTTTGTTTCTTCCATTTCTCACTTTTATGTTTCTTTTTGCCTTCATTTTGGTTGCTTGGACATTTCTTAGCATTCTCTCTTGATTTATTAAGTTTTATTTAAGTGCATTTGTTTGCATAGATCTCTTAGTGGCTCCTGTGTAATACAATATACATATGTTTCTGGTATCAACATTGTATCACTTTTATTGAGCTGTATTATACTTTACTGCTGCTTATTTAATTCCTTTTACCTTCCTTGTTTTTAGATGTTGTTGTCTTGAGTATATTTTTTTGTCTTGAATATTACAATTTTTGTTTCGATAATCAAATATGATTTATAAAATTCATGAGGAGATACTCTATTAGATGTACTCATATTTGTGCTCTTTCAATTGTTCTGTCTTCCTTCCTGATGATCCAGGATTCTTTTGTCATTTCCTTTCTGTTTGAAGATTTTTTTTTTTTTTATTTTTTTTTTTGCCATTTTTTATGGTTAGGTCTGCTATCAACAAATATTTTAGTTTTTCTTCAGGAGAGATTTTGTTTCCTCTTTATTCCTTAAGGATAATTTCACTGGTTATGGGATCCATAGTTGACAATTCTTTTTTTTTGCAGCATTTGAAAAAAGTTGGCCACTTTCTCCTGGCCTCCATGGTTTCATGTGAGAAATCTGCTATTGTTCAAATTAGTTTTCCCTATATATGTGTTTTTTTCTCTTGGCTGCTTTCAAGATTTTTTCTTTGTCTTTAGTTTTCAAAAGTTTAATTATGATGTGTCTTGGTTTGGATTTCTTTTGATTTATCGTATTTGGAGGTTGGTAAGCTTCTTGAATCCATGGGTTTATATCCTTTGCTAAATTTGGGAAGTTTTCAGCAATTATTTCTTCTAGCACTTTTTCAGCCTCCACACTCTCTTCTCCTGAAACTCTAATGATTCAAGTGTTGGATCTTTTGCTGTTTGTCACTCAGGTCCCTATTTAGCTCATTCATTGATAAAAGAGGATATTATTATTATATACATTCATAGTCCAGTAAAAATTAAAATCATAGTTTTATTTTAAGAAGACTTAATTTTATGTTGTTGCCAGTGATTATCTTTTTTTTTATCTTGTTTTCCTCAATAGTATAACAAGCTACTTCTGAGGCTTTCTCCAAATTAAAGTCAAACCTCATAGTTTTTGGAACCATTATATCCACTTAAGAAATTTGCTTATATTCCATCATTAGAGATCTTTAAAAACTATATGACAGCCAACATCTGTAAACAACCTGGTTGGTTCATCAACAGGTGATATATTTATATAACGGCACATGGCTCAGCAATAAGGAAGAATGAACTACTGATACAGGGAAAAATATGGCCAAATCTCAATAACATTATGCTGAGAGAAAGAAAGCCTCACATGAAAGAGGACATACTGTATGATTCCATTTATATGAAGTTCTACTATAGGCAAAATAAATCTTGGTGAAAAAAGAAAAAGATAAATTCTGTGTCTTATGCTTTGGAATATAATATTAATATGGGAGTATGGGAGCATGCATCGTTTAGATATGCTCTATATCATTATGTACATATCTTTCTTTATTTAACCATTCCAGACTACTCTGCCTTCAGATAGTGTTTTACAGGGGTTTCAATAGTATTATTCAATTCATTGGTGAAAATGGAAGAAAAATAAGAGTTGAATAGGTCTTTGTCATTTGTTAACATTGTACCGTTTTTTCCAAAAAGGAGTCTATTCATGTTTCTACCTCTATTTCTTCTGAATATAAGTTTTGTTCTTTATTATATTCTCTATAATTTCTCTTTGATTTTTACTCCAAAGTTTTTTTCAGTCTGGATCCCACAATTCTTACTAGCTCTCTTAAACAGAGAAAATTGGTCATAGTCATTATGTAAGAAATACAGTTAAATATTTTTTCAAATGTCAAAGTAACACTATTATATATAGACAGTCATTGTATTATGTACATTCCATAATACACAATGATAAAAATGATCTATTATCCCATCAGAATGGAGTCCCTTTGGATAATTGTGTGTGTGTGTGTTTTGATGAATTATGTTTTTATCCAATTGTATGGTTTTATCCTTTTACTCCTTTGTAGTTAAGAATGTGTGTGTGTGTGTGTTTTTGTTTAGTTTTTTTTTTTTTTCAATTGGGGAAGGGGAACAGGACTTTATTGGGGAACAATGTGTACTTCAAGGACTATTTTTCCAAATCAAGTTGTTGTCCTTTCAATATTAGTTGTGGAGAGTGCAGCTCAGCTCCAGGTCCAGTTGCGGTTGCTAGTTGCAGGGGGCACAGCCCACCATCTCTTGCGGGACTCGAGGAGTTGAACCGGCAACCTTGTGTTTGAGAGCCCACTGGCCCATGTGGGAATCGAACCTGCAGCCTTCAGAGTTAGGAGCACGGAGCTCCAACTGCCTGAGCCACCGGGCCGGCCCAAAAATGTGTTTTTATGTAGCTGTCAGGTATAGGGGTAAAATTTGATTCAGTCTACCAGTCATATGAGATTTGAACCCAGACAGCCTCAAAGCTGTGTCTGAATTGAGATAGCTAGCTACTGAATCATAGTACGTATACAGAATTTTTTTCAACTGGATGGGCTTTACAGTACGGTTAGGAAGTTCCTTTTTGCCATGCATAGAAGATTATTTCAGTTTCTGAGTACTGTGTTCCATATTTTGTTCTACCTATTCACTTTTAGGAATATTAATACATGGTCATGAAAGATATTCATTACCTATGACTACCTTGTATGAAACTTAGTTTGTTGATCACTCATATTTTTAGATAAACCCTGTATCCCAAGGGTATTTCTCATCCTTATTTTCCATATGAATAAATATATATACCTCCCCTATTTTTAATATTCTTCTCTGTCTCCTTCCATTTCTGTGAACAATAACTGTCTTGACTAATGTGAAGAATTGTCTCACCCTCAGACCAGAGAAGGCAGCAAGTGACATAGTTAAGTATATGGCTTTGTAATCAGAATGCACAGTAGTTTAGCTTTTTGACCTTGTGCAAGTTAATGATGGTCCTCAAACCTCAGGACAAATTGAAAAGATGGTGGTTTATTTTTCAGGTTGCCAACTGTTAAAATTGATCTAGTGATAGCTGCGTTTTGTCGAGCCTGGAGCCTACCGCATAGGCCTCATCCAGGGATGTTCTCCCTCCCTACCCCCATCCAACCTTTCCCTCCTTCCTTATTTTTAAAAATTTATATATAATTCACATACCATAAAATTCACCATTTTAAAGTATGCAGTTACTGGTTTTTGTTATATTCACAAGGTTGTACAACCATAACCGTTATCAAATCCCAGAATATTTTCATCACACCAGAAAGGAACACTATACTCATGAGCATTAACTCCCTGCCCCAGCCTCTGGCAACCACTAATGTACTTTCTGTCTCAGCGGACTTGCCTATTCTGGATATAATGGAATCAGAAATTATATGGCTTTTTGTGTCTGTTTTCTTTAACTTAGCATGTTTTCAAGGTTCATTCATGACATATATATATATACACATATATATATATACACACACATGTATATATATGTATATATATATGATACATGCTAATATATGTATATACTACAAATATATATATATACTACAAAAGCTACAAATAGGAATGAAATATGATACATGCTAATATATATATACACACACACATATATATATATACATGTATATATATGTGTGTGTGTATATATATATTAGCATGCATCATATTTCATTCCTATTTGTAGCTTTATAATATTCCATTGTATGGAATGGATATACTGTGTTTTATCCATTCATCAGTTGATGGATATTTAGGTGGTTTCCACTTTTTGGCTCATGGCTGCTATGAACTTTGTATAGATTTTTGTGTGAACATGTTTTAAGTCTCTCAATTATGTACCTGGTAGAATTGCTGGGTCCTATGATAACTCGGTGTAACTTTTTGAGGAACTGCCGAAGAGGCTGCACTATTTTGCACTCCCAGCAGTGTATAAGGGTTCTGATTTTTCTCTCCATTTTTGCCAACATTTATAATTTTTTTATATTGTAGCCATCTTTGAGTAAAGTGGTGCCTCACTGTGTTTTTGATTTGTATTTCCGTAATGAGTATAAGCTTATCTCCCATCTTTCCCAAATATATTGCACTATTAACTCAGTACAGGTTTGTGTACCTCAATCATTTTTAAAAATCTATTTTGTTTCCTACACCTGGAATGCCCGTATCTAAACCTCTTTTGCCAACACATCATCCTTAAAGACTCATGGTTAACCCAATACTTTACCCATGAAATAACTCCCGATTCCTCCATATAAAAGTGACCTTGCAATCATTTAAGTATCTGTAACACGTTATTGTTCCTTCGTTACAATTATTTTACCACTTACTATAATTTTATAGTGATGTTGTAGCTCTGCGTAACAGATTTTAATATAAAGGGCAGTCTGCATTTTTGTTTTCTCTTAACTGTCAATATGTATCTTGTATATCATAGACAATCAGATATTAGTGAATAGAGCTGATTATCCTGCAACTCTCTCCTTTCCTTGTCTGTTCCACAGTAGTTTGGGCTCTTAGTACTTCCTGTCTGTCTTAATTTGATAACATCCTAATCTGTTTGCCAGACTCTACCTATTTGCATTCTAAACCAATCTACATATTGTGTGATAATAATTTTGCAACCCAAGACAAATTGTATCTTTTGTCTGCCTCAGACACAGTATTGTGTCCTGGATAAGATTCAATCTACTGAGTATGGCACCCCAAACCCCGTCTCTTCACCTTATATACACAGCACCTGCCCTAAACTCTATGCATTCATCTTGGTTGCTTGAACAAGTTCTGTGGTATCTTGGTACACATAGAAAGGCATTAGTAAGTCACATTGGGGTAACTGCACACAACTACTTATGACAGGGGGAATTGGCCTGCGGCCTCTAACTGCTGCTCTCTTTACCCAGCTACCCCAAGAGTTGAGGAAAATGTATATAATCACAGCTATCCCCTATTTATGACACAACTTGGAGGAAGCTCTGTACAGTGCTTTTGTGTACCTTGGCTTTGGCTCATGTTGTTTCCTTTCCTGGGAAACTTTGCCCTCTACCGATTCATGGGGCCCTTCATTCCCTCCCCACAGCATTGCTTCTGTTATTAAAACTATATACGTGTATTTAAAAACCCAACTCTGATGTTGCCTCAGAACTTTGTCTGATTTCCTCCTCTCAAGTTATTTTCTTTTTTCCCTGTAACATTTTTTTTATACGTTTTCTATAAAACTACAGATGATCTCTCTGGTATTAGTTAATCCTTATTACCTCTCCTCCCTTCAACCTCAAAAGGTTTCAAATTCTTTGATTTGCACTCTACTCACTCTTAAACCCACTCATATTTTAATCTTCCTTAGCAGACAAAATAGCCTGTACACATTAGACACGGGATAAACATGTTTTTAAGTTGAATTGTTGGGTATCTTATAAGTAGTATTTTATATTATATGTAGAATAGTTTGCCAGTTTCTAGTAATTTCCATTTAAAAAGAAATTAACCTTGATTTTCTTACATAATTTTTTCAAATCATTAGGTCAAGTGGTTCTCAAACTTTAGTGTATATGGAATCACTTGGAGGGCTAGGCTCTGATCTCATAGTTTCTCATTTACTAGGTATGGGGTGGTCTCCAAAATTAGTATTTCTAACAAGTTCACATGTGACGCAGATCCTGCTGGTCAAGGAGTTACATTTGGGAAAAAAAAGCTGCATTAGGTTACAGATATACTTAGTTTTCTTCAGGAGGACTTGTAAAAATATCATTTGAGAAGGTTTTTTTTTTTTTTTTTTTTTTTTTTTGCCTCAACGTGACAAAATAGAATTGTTGGGAGATACATTAAAACCAGAGGTTAGGCTTCCTGTCCTCAACCATTTTTTGTTAGGCTTATGGCAGGAAAGATGTTCCTTTGGGATTTGCTGTTTTGCCAATATACTGGTACTCTCATATTAGAAATGTGCAATGCTGTGCCAGGGAAGTTTCTTCTTATGGCCCAGGGATCAAGAAACATTCTTGGAGCCTTTGTATTTTGCTTATAATCCACTACGCGCCAGAGATCATCAAATCAACATTATATTTGAGTTCTAGAAGACAGAGAGGAGAAGGGCCAAGTTGGTTTCCTGACTTTGTTGCTATCTTAGAAATGGGTGATTACAGCAAATTGTGGCAGAGAGAAGAGCACACCTGTGCGTGAGAGAGATATGTGTTTCTGGTGCCACATGGTTTTCTTGTTACGCCCTGTGAAGGGTATATTCCTCATAAAGAATAGTCCATTATTAAAGGCAATGTCATTTTAATTATGTTGTGAATTTACTAGGTCTTTATGGATAACACTGTGAAGCTGGCCATAATTTATAACACTGTTTCTGGGATAATGCTTTCTGAGTTCCAAATAGCCAGTTTGCAAATCAACGCAGGGAATACAGCCTATCTGCAAATTGGGCACTGCTTATACGGTAGTTTCTAGAGAATATTTTTTCTACTCATTTCCTAAAATGGTCCATGTATACACAGCAAGGAAGTAATATGAGCAGTGCTTAGACAGCATAGAGGAACTAACAATTTCCTACAGCTAGACATTTTTTATTCACATGTTGTAGAGACAGTTATGTAAAAACCTTCTTGGTGTAGCTGCAGATTTTTGTTCTGCGTGAAAAGAAGGCTAAAGGCCATGTCTGTCTTAGCCACCACTCCAGTGTGGCAAGTATCCTAAAGCATCTGTGTGAACAGTGGCTTCTGTGGGGTGTGCTTGGCTGGTGGGCAGGCTGAGAAAGACTCTTAGGAAGGAAGGACTCGGACTGGAGTATCACGCTGGCTGAGGCGGGTAGCAGGGTCCAAAATGAGTGGCCAAGACGGTGATGAGTGTTCATTTGACCAAACTTTGTATTAGGATGACTCCACAGTGTCAACCACGATACTAGCTAGGTGAGTGGTATTGAGCAGGGGATGTGGTCACTTGTTGTCCCTCGGTGGGTTCCCCAGGCGGCCAACTCTGGGCCAGAGATCAGCATACAGGATGTTTGAGGGAGGGCTCTGTAGGGAACAGGCAAGGAAGCAGGGCTGGGCTGAGGGGACGGCTGGGCTGTGGTGCAGTTACTACATAGCTTCCCTGGGCCAGGCCTGCTCTGAGGCTGGATGACCTTTCAGAGTTTCCTGGTCTTGGGCCAGTGGGACTGCCCTTTATACCCCTGCAGCCACCAGCCTTTGGATATAGGCTGCTCCTCTGGGAAGAGGATATGACTCTGGCTGAAGAAAATCACAAAGAAGGATGAGAAAGCCTGTCATCAGTAGGAGAAATACATCCTTTAGTCCCGAAGGGGGTCTGGGTGGCAAAGCAGAGCATCCCCCTATTCTAGAGGATGAGAATGTGTGGGAAGCTGATAATACATGGAATGAGCTTTCCCTATGGGGAGACGAGCAGAGGCCCATGGTCCCAGTCGAACAGGCTATTACAGGGCTCTGGGCACAGTGGGAAGAACTGGAATGATATAACATGGCCCTTATTTATTAATGTATTGTTAATCCTTATAATAGCCCTAAAAGTAGGTATTATTAACTCCACATTGCAGAAGGAAAAGTGGCTCGCCCACACCCAGTTGGATGATAAAGGCCCGAAGCAGAATCCAGCACAGAGTCTCTTTCTGAAGATTCTGCTCTTTTGCTTCTGTTCCCTAAACACACTCAGGAAATGAAGTCACACACATTTTCAAAGCCAGGGCAAGTCCTGGCATGGCCTCAGACTGGATGAGTGCAGGCTGCGGGGCCCACCCCGGAGTGCCAGCCCCCCCCCCGTAGTAAGGGTTCCTCACAAAGTGGAAGCCTTGGTTGGTGAGCCCACAGGTGAGGAAAGCTGGGGGAGAAGTCATGACAGATAGGAAATACAAAACTTGATGTTTTCACCTCAGAGTGAGAGTGCACTGACTGAAATGTGGTGATTCATTGCAGGTGAAACAGGGTTTCGAATTAAACTCACAGTACACTGAGCTGTGTGCAAAGGAATAATAGCTTTTTTTTTTATGTAGCTTTGATTTTCTTTGAGAATTCCCTTCTGTCTAGGTAGTCGGGGGTGGAAATAAAACGCTTACATTTTTATCTTTCTAATCCAGTAGTTTATACAGGCTCTTAATCTTTTAGATTAAGCCCTAATCTTTCAGACTTTCACCCATCCCCCACTTATGTTTTCATTCCCGAATGATATTGAGGGTTATGGAGCTGGCGATGACTTGGCCTCCACGTGTATTTGGAAACCTCTACCTGCCGTCCATGCCGCTTAGTTGCTGAGGAAGCCTCCAGGGAGGTAGGAACTGGCCTTCTCTGTCTGTCCAGTAACGATGCATCACCCCTTTCCCTGGAATGGCTACCCCCATGCTGATCTGAGGACAACTGGCTGAATCATTACCTCACTGTCTCAGACAGAAATGGGGTCAAAGCATGCAGACTTCCTGCTGGACCCTCTGTGTCTCTACCATGCTTCCTACCAGGGCTGAAAGGGAGGCAGGCGGGGCAATCGTTTGCTCTGTTCCACTGCTCCTCTCACAGACTCCCCAGTGCTGCCGTGCCGCTCATGGGAAGGTCCTCTTTCCTCCTCTTTTTCAGAGTGAAATTGGGGAAATTGCTGTTGGGGCACAGGGAGACGATTGAAAACACATTGGTTTAATCTTTCCAAACGCCTTTTTCTATCAGTTACGGCAGGAGCAGCGAATCATCCTTGCATTCTTTCTCAGCACCTAGTGCTCTCTGTGCAGGGCACTCCCACTGAAGTGGTCTTAATCTCTACTGACTTAGAATGCCGCAGAATCAAACATTTTGCCACAGTGAAGCAAAAAGCCTTTCTGAAACTTTACATATGGTTAAATTGCTGAATTCAATAATTTAAAGAATCCCTTGGTTGCTAGATTGTATGGTGAAAGTAATAAAAAAGCTGCAAATTTCTCAGACATTGAAATATTCATATACTGAGACGTTTCTGGTATAATTGCAGTGGGTACTTTCAGGCCCACGGTAGAGGATCCGAAGTCTAAGAACAGATCAAAAGAGCTGTTTTAAATCATTAATATTAATGACTTCTTTAGTCATTTAGTTTGCTTTAAAATCTCATCATTATGTAGTTTACTTTCATTCCTTACCGATAGACCATTTCTAACATTTGACAGCTTAACAGTGTTTTTACCAAGCTTATATTTTGAAGTGCTGTGTAGTTGACAGTCTTGCTACTCAGGGTGTCATCTGTGGACCTCACATCACCTGGAGCTTGCTAGCAATGCAGAACCTCAGGTGGACCCCAGACCTACTGAATCCGCATCTGAAGTTGAACAAGGTCCTCAGGTGATTTGTATGCATATTAAAATCTGAGAAGCACTGGTCAGCAACATAAGTGAAAACCCTCTAAACACTGACATCATAATTCACTCAGTGTGTTTTTATTGTTTATAATAAATGGTAAAATAGAGTGGAATCAAACCTCCCTTTGCACTCTGCTTCTTATAATATTGTTTTTCAATTCTGTGCACACTTCCTTCCCCTAATTAAAATAGAGACAGCTGTTCACTTGGTGTATCTGGCTTACGCCTGGTCCAGGTTCAGTTCGGTTTCTGCTGAAGGCAGCTGGAGCCGAACTTCAGGTCAGCAGTTCTTCAGGCCACCTGTTTCAACAAAGGACTTAGAGCACTCCCAAGCAGCCTCATCTCCAATTCTTTCCTCCCCCATCCCCCAATCACAGCCCATAGTAATTGAATGCAACATACATTACTTGTCGAATGTAAATCTCTATGAAGAGAAGCAGCTGTGTTGTATGGAAGGGACCTAAGTTTACTGAGTAGTTCCCTTCGTCCCATCACTTAAAACCGCAGGAGAGAGAGGAGTGGGATGATGGGTTATAAAATTCCTTGCAGTCCCACCAGGAGAGGCTTCTCCAGCCAAAGCAAAATGAGGAGCTAAGCAAAGATCCTGCTAATGTAGGCTAAGCCCAGAACTGTCAGGATAACCGAGGATAAGAGTTCCTTTGTTCTCCCTTCCCACTCCCTGCTATTTTCTCCTGTCTCAGTCCTCCCTTTAGCTTTAGCCGCAGAGATTACCCTACCTTTTTAGCATTCCAAAAATATCCCTACACATCTACCTCTTCTTGTGTACACCCACCCCTTCCTGCCCACTAATCTTTTGTGACTTTGTTAACTCAGTAGCTAAACTGATTCAGAATCGTGCTTCTAGCTCAGCTCTTGGCTGACGGGACCAGAAACCATCAATGGGCACACTCAGCAGCATGGAGCAGCGGTCAGGGAGAAAGCAGGGCGGTGTGGGCACAGAACCCAATGTGCCTGGACATAGGTGGAAGCCGTTGGTCTTCATTAGGAAAGTCCAGCAATGATTATAAATAAAGATGGTAACAATAGTTGCATTTGAACGCCCATGTCCTATTCATTTACTTATCGCAGAGCTTTGAGGCAGGTACGGTTATTAGCATCACTGTCATCACTGCTGTAGGCAACCAAGGCTCTAAGAGGTTAAACAGTTCCACCGTTAGTACATTATGGCTTCAGGATGCATACCTGGTTTGACTTCCAAGTCTGCTCTTGCTGCAGAGGCCTGTTTGCCATATGGGTGTCTCAGCAGATGGGCACAGTCTGAACACAGACGTGTCTGGCAACAAGACGATGCCTGCACATGCAGCCAGGTAGCCATATGGTGGGCAGTAGGAACGTCTGGTTGGAAGTAATGGAACATCTGCTGTGGGCCCAGGGTTCATGGGCGGGATTTGAGTGCTGAAAGTATGGGCAGAAACCAAGTCGAGTCCAGTCTTAGGAGAATGAGGGTTCCTGGCTGTTATCAATTGTAGGCCTTCTATCTGAATAAAAGTAAATAACTAGAGCAGGACATGGCACTGAGTCCTAGCAGCCAGTTCCTAAGAAGAACGAGGGACAAGAATAAAGTGGGAACGACAAGGAAATGGGAAAAACATATTTCATTTTCACTTGCGATATGGACCTGTGAATTGTGGAATTCTCTCTAATAAGTAGCAGTGGTCCGAGACCAGGTGTAATGGAATCTGAAGGTGGAGATTTAGACAAAGAGGGAATATTTTTCTGGGGCTTCCTTTTGGGGTAGTAGAAATTTAAGTGGAAATGACAGAGTCAGACTCAATTATGAAAAGAATCCTGTAAATCACCCCTCAATGGTGGGACAGAATGTTGTAGGAAGGCATTATGCTTTCTATTTCTAGGACTTCGGAAAATGTTTTTCTGCTTACAGGGCATTTGATGATTTCTGTTGTACTTCTTCACTCTTAAATGTGGCCCCGAAGCTCTCTCTAATGTGTCCTCTGTCTAGCTCACTGATCTCCCTTTATCAATTTCTTTTTCACTCACTATTCTCTGTCAGGGTTGCTCAAACGAGGTGCTGGTATTTTGGGTGGGGAAATTCTTTCTGGAGAGGGACTCTTTTGAATAGTGCTAGATATTTAGTATCCTTGGCCCCTGTTCATGAAATAGCAACAACACCCATGGGGCTATCATGTGACAATCAACAGTGTTCCCCCCGCCCCCCACCACCACCATTTTTAACACTCCACTCCTCTCTCTGGCTTTCTGGCATCCCTTCACTCTAACATGCCAAGTTCATTCCTATCTCAGGGCTACCACATTTGCCTTGGATTTTATTTCCATGACGTTTTATATTACTTCTCATTTTTAAGTCTCTATGTCACTTTCTCTAAGAGCATCTCCCATCCCCCATTCTGAGCAATTAATCATGATCTGAAATAAGTTTATTTTTCTTTGCTTCTTTCTATTTCCATTTTCCCCACCCCTTAACTAGAATGGAATCTTCTTGAGAAGAGGATTTTGTACTTGACATTCACCACTGTACATTGGCATACAGTAGAGTGCCTGGGACATAGTATTTTTTGAATTTTATGAATTAAAAAAATGAATTTTGAGCATTATGAATGAAGAGACAGATAATCACTTTCCAAGATCCTATATAAGAGATTTCTGAATCACATAGAATACTGGGCTCCATATCAAGATTCTATTTCATTGTTTTCTATAGCTTTTGGAGAGTTTGAAGGAGAAGAAATTCTCCTTGGTGAGCCTCTAATGTTCTATTTGCATTTATTTACCTGAAGATAAATGTGACTGTGCAGTTGCCAGCATAATTAAGTCCTCCTCTTGGAAAACACATTTTAATGATAAAACGATCTTTACCTCGTCAAGATGAAACTGCAGGACATAGATTCATAAATATGACAAAGATTGAACATACCCTAAGCTTTCCAAGATGATTGGGAAGATAATGGAGAGTCTCGAGCAGGCCTCTTGATATTAAAAAAACAAAAACAAGAAAAACCTCAAGGAGTCATTCATCCCTTTCGGTTGCATATCCCCTGTATTCCTGGCATTCTAATGGGCACTGGGGGAATGGTAATTTTGGGGGATCATTTTATTCAGCTGCCTGTGAAATCAAGGATGATCCCAGAAAAGGCTTATTTTGTTCAAAATTACCTCAGTCCTCTCGTAGCCCTGGTTTAGAGGGAACTGGAATCGGGTTGGTTCACTAATACCATTTCCAGGTACCACACAGCTTGCTTCCATCCTAGGTCCCAGGGGTTCTTTGAGGGTAGAGAGTTCTAGTCTTCTGAGAAGAGCATGGCTGAGGTTGCTTTACATTGAGTCTTAGAGTGTTTTCAGTTCATATGAACATTTTCGTTCTGGGTCAAACTGGACCTGGTTTCAGAAATATAACAACATTTCACAGATCCAGGACTCCTACTCCTACTGTGCTTGCTAGTCCTTCCTAATACTTTTAGATCCATTCCTACCCTACCCTACTTTCCTGTGTACTATGGGGGTTGAACTTTGCAAATGACTTTTCCAGATCTCTTGTCAACTAGCTTTTGTTAGGTTAGATCCATGGTATGCACCAGAGCAGACTGGACGGCAGGAAGAGTGAGCAGCTGGAGTGCTTTCCTTTTCTCCTGGATCAGTGTCCAGCCCTGGCCCTGTCTCCTCTGTGGTTCTGGCTGGCTGACCTCTACCCTGAGCTCCAGTAACCACCTGAGATGGTAACCTTTATGTGTCAGCTGGGCTAGTCTGTGGTGCCCGGTTGTTAGGTCAAACACTAGATGTTGCTGTAAAGGTATTTGTGGATGTGATTAACATTTACCCTCCGTGGACTTGAAGTAAAGCAGCTTACGCTCCATAATGTGGGCAGGCCTCATCCAGTCAGTTGTAGTACTTAAGAGCAAAGACTGAGGTTTTACAAAGAAACAATTCTGCCTCAAGATTGTATCATCAAATATTACCTGACTTTACAGGCTGCTAGCCAGCCCTACAATTCTGACCTGCCAGAGCGTACAATCATGTGAACCAATTCCTCAAAATAAGTCAATCTCTGTCCTTCACGCCTCTCTCTCCTCCCTCCTTTCCTCCCCCTCACTCTCCCCCTCCTGAATGCATTCTCTCTCGCTCTTTCTCTCTCTCTCTCTCTTCCTCTCTCCCTTCTTTCCCTCCCTCCCCCTCCCCGTTTGGTTCCATTTCTCTGGACAACTCTAATATACCACCTCTTCCCATTGTCTTTCCAGCCTTAAGATGATAGTGGCTTCTTATAATTGTTATCTCTAGAATTGCCTCACTGTCCCCTGAAAGCTCTTTAGTGCTTCCAGCTCCTATGTGAACCAGTTTCCTGTATTTCATTTCCTGTATTGAACTACAATATGGGTGTTGTCTTCCTAACTGAATTCAACTTTATCCTGAGGCAGCTTTTTCAGTCATTGAAAAGTTAAAGTACCTTTTTCTCAGGACAGGCATGCCTGTTCCTTTAGCGCTTAAATAAAAAAGGGATACCACTCAAGAAAATCGTAGAAAAGGGAGGAGGCTATGTTACTATGCCCTTCTCTGTCCCTGTTTAGTCAAGTAAAAACACTTGTGGAAGAAAACAAATTTATTGGGTGTAGCAACCTATGGCTGAGCAAGCCGTTGGAGGAGCGAGGGGCTTTGGATATGGGTGCCAGGGAGGGTGGGAAGGGGGAGTTAGGTGCGAAGCTGTGACTCAGGATGAGAAAGGAGGAGGATAGATCTGGATAGATGGGACTCTGTGTGAGGGAGAGGGACTCAGCGCTTATGTGAGTGTGAGTAAGACTCAGTTTGTGAGTTTGTGTAGAAGTGGGACTTGGCCGTGGTGTATGTGTGTGTGTGTGTGTCTGGGCATATGTCCCCACATGCATGGAACTGCGAGTGGGGGTGAGTGCATACGTGAGTGTGATTGAGTGTTGCTGCGAATGAGTGCGTGGGACGAGGTGTGAGTGCGTGAGGATACTCATGTTACAGACTGAACGTGCTCCTACCCACTACCTGACAAAATTCTCATGTTGAAATCTAACCTTCGGTGTTAAAGTGATGGCATTAGTAGGTGGAGCTTTTAGGAGGTGCCTAATCCCTCATGAATGGATTACTTCCCTTACAAAAGAGACTCCAGACAGCTCCCTCGCCCCTTGTACCATGGGAGGAAACAGCAGAAGGCACCTTTTATGAATCAGGAAGAAGGCTCTCATCAGACACCAAATCTGCCAACATTTTGATTGTGGCCTTCCAGCCTCTCTCCAGAACTGTGAGAAGTAATTGTTTGTTGTTATTAAGACACCCAGCTTGTGGTATTTTGTTATAGGAGCTTGGAGAGACTAAGACGACTTGTATGTGGGAGGGGGAAAGTCTGTGTGAGAGTTGTGATTGAGCCAGTGTGAGGATATGCAGAGGAGCGTGACATCGTTAGTGAGGTGGGTGAGTGTGACAGCACATAAGTGAGAGGGAGTAGGATAGGGTGGGATAGAGGGGGATTCTTCGAGTTAGCAGGACAGTACCCGCTGTGAGTTGTCCTGGAGGACTAGTGTGCGAGGAACTGAGTGTGACTAGGTGTGAGTATGACAGTGTGACTAAGTGTGTGTGGGACTGAGTGTGACTAGGTCTGAGCCTGGAATTTTGTGTGACTTAGTATTACTGGGTGTGTGACTATGAAGAGTGTGAACGGCACTGAGTACAAATGCGGCTCTTTACCTGTGTGTGAGGGATTGTGAGGTTAAGAGGCAGAGGGACTGAATGCGAGTCAGTGACTGTGTGACTGTGAGCGTACTGACTTGGGTGAGTGTGTGTAGATGGGGCTGAATGAAACTGTGCAGGACGGAATGGAAGTCAGTGGGGTACCTGGTCGTGAATGTGAAGGAATGTGGGTAGTATTCTGTGGGAGTGAGGAGGACTGCTAGGGAGTGGGATTGTTGTAAATGAGTGTGTGAGTGGGGCTGAGTGAGTGTAAGTGGTAGGGACTGGCTGTGAGTGATGGTGTGAAAATGGAGGCCTGGGTGCGGCTGATCGTGAGGCTGATCGTGAGGCTGGGTGTTTGTGAATGTCCACACGCTGCTACCACTGGGAGCCAGAAAAGGAGGTGGGCTGAAATCAAGTAGGCATATAGGGATCAGGTGACACCATGAAGTTGGAATCCAAAGCAAGGACTCAGCTAACTTGGCAGAAGGCAAGAGAACATAATCATTGTAGAACAAGTCAAGGAAAGGAATGATTGAAAACAAAAACAAAAACATGACAACAGGAGGGCAGGGTGAGAGAATGAGCTTAGTTTATACCCAGCAGCATAAGCACTTGGGCTCCATCAGGATAGAAATCAATACGTAGAGAGTAGACATGATGTGTCAGCTATGGGGGAAACCTTCTGAGATGTTTCTTGATAGAGCATGGACTCATTCCAGGGTGTGGATCCCTCAGGGTTCAGTGATGAGGCTGGGAAGATGATTGAAGGCTCAGTAAGAGTGCAGATGTGCTGACAAAAGAATTAAATTGTTCAGTTAATTGAGCTTTTTATTGTTTCTTCTCACCTCCAGTGTTCATAAAAACTTCAAAAATTTCATTCAACACAGAGATCGCAGTGCACACACACCAAAGAGGTTTGATGAGGCAGACTGGTCTCGGCACTGGTGCCTTTCCTTCCGTCTCTGAGCAGTGTGAATCCTATTATGTTCTATGCCTCCCTGCCCTCTTCTCTTTCGTTCAGCCTCACTTATTAGTTAAACAGAACTAATTTCTTGCAGTTAAAAATAGAAGAGAGATTGTTGCTCTTAGATAAGGAAACAAATAAATTAAATTGAACATCTGGGTCATAGCTACATGTCAGGATTGTTTGCAGTAAGTTATAGAGGTTATTTAGAGGGAAAGTGTGTCTTTCATATATGATAAATAACCAAAATATTGATATGGCCACTAGATAACATTTTCATTGGAAGCAAGGAATATAATATATAATAATCTCTAAATGATAAATCAGAGGTTTGTTAGCTAACTTAGGTTCCATTAACTAAGGTTCAAGAACCCTCTGAATTCATATGCAAAAATATGATTACGCATTTTTTCTGGATGGAGCATCTACTCTGTGCCTTCGACCCCCCTCCCACATTATAAACTGCTGTTTTAGACGTTACCTCCTGTACAGACATTGAGTTTGTTGTGCGAATTCTGTCTTAGTGATTTCACTAAAGCTGCTCCTGATGCTTTGCTAGTGCTGGTTCTGTCTGGGCCTAGACCTTCGATGGGTTATTGTTACAGAAACTTCTGCAATCCTTAAAGTCAGCATCGAAGGAGGAAAAAAGAAAAAAAAAAGGAGGGAATTTGCCATCTATTCACATTAAAAGCAATATAAATAAATTCCGTTTATCTGTATATATAGTAATGATTGTTGTACCAGTTTCCATGGCTGGTTCTTTAAAATAGTCTACTAGTTCTTTAAAATATTCTAATCTTCTGGCACTTAGGTTTGGTAAATTTGATCGTCTTATTTTCAAGTATTGGTGTACCCATAATTTTGCTCATTTTAGATAATATTCTTTTTTTTAATTAAAAATTATTGGTGTGACAATGGTTAGTAAAGTTATATTGGTTCCAAGTGTACAATTCCGTAATACATCGTCTACATATCACATTGTGTGTTCACCACCCAGAGTCAGTTTTTCCATCACCATATATTATATTTGATCTCGTTTACCCTCAGCTACCATTCCCCCACCCCCCTTACCCTCTGGTAACCACTAAACTATATATTCTTTAAGAATCGAGAAGAGCCTCTCTGTCATTTCTTTTCATTTGTGTTGCCATTTATCAAAAGGGAGTTGCATCTATTTTAATACTATATGAATATATAAGGGTAGATACAGATTTTGTGACTTGAAGCTTATATAATTTTGAGCCCATCTTTAAGAAAAAGAATAAATATGATGAAAATACAGCAATGCTAGGGACTTTCTCTGGGCCTTGGGCCCTGAAGCTTCGGCTTCATTAGCATCACCCCATGTGAATACATGCACATGGGGAATAAACCCACCGTGTTTCCCCGAAAATAAGACCTAGTCGGACAATCAGCTCTAATGGGTCTTTTGGAGCAAAAATTAATATAAGGCCCGGTCTTATATTCTATTATATAAGACCGGCTCTTATAGTAAAATAAGACCCGGTCTTATATAAGACCTGATATTATATATTATATTATATCATATTATAGTATATTATATCATATAAACTGGGTCTTATAGTAAAATAAAACTGGGTCTTATACTAATTTTTGCTCCAAAAGACACATTAGAGCTGATTGTCCGGCTAGGTCTTATTTTGGGGAAACACGGTATGTATTTAATGTTTTAATGTTGAGTCAGGGATTGCCTTTGACCATTTTGGTTTAATTTGAAAATAAGTCCCACTTAAGAAGAGCTACCTGGCCAAATCATTTATACAATGTTAGCTTGAAGGATTTATACAAATTTAAACTATACCTGAATCCACAAGAATCCAAGTACCACACACATCTAGAACTGAATGGGCAGCCTGGGGACAGCTGATTCAGTTTACAAGTTCAAAAGGACAGAAAATGAACTCTAGAAACTTGTTCCCTTGAGATGCTCAGAGCAGTGTCCTGGTTTAGAAAGAAAAAACACAGAAAGGAAGCATTGTTCTAAAAGGTAGGTTTTGCTTTAGAAAAAGGGTGACTTCATACTCATTGGCTTTGAATAAATTAGTAAGGAGAAAACCAATGTTATCATGGAACTGTCAGTGAACCTTAGTTGTTTCAAAAATAATTCTGAATGGGATGAGAGAGCAAATATGAGCAGAGATATTGGAAAGAGTTACACAGAAATAAATGTTATATACAGACAAATATTGGTATGAACATACAGACAAAATATTCAAATGTGCCATTAATAATTTCATTTTAAAATTAATTTGTAGGTTGCTAAGGATTCTGAATTTAGTGAGGAAATAACTGATTACAGCAAAAGAAAGTTTGCCTGACTTTGGGAAGAAACAGTCTTAGGAAAAAAAAAGTAACGTATTTCTTAGTATAAGGTCAAGGTTAAAACATTGCATTCCTTCTACCGCTTCACTGCATAATCTAAAGATGTGTGGAAAGGAGTCAATCAATTAAAAATATAGCTAGAGGGAACTGTTCAGAAAGAAGGCTTGTGGCAGAAGCAGTCCATGAAAATAATCCCTTTCTCTCTCTCTCTTCCCAAGTGAAAAATAAACCTTGATTATCCCTTTATCAAAGAAGGCTTCTCATTTGCCAGTGAAATGTGAAAATTGCTTCTCCTGAACATCAAGTATGAAATTATCCTTATAGAAAATAATTTTATTTTTCTGTTACATACTTTAAAAAGACGTGAGGTCTCTTTGGGTGCAATTAGGTTTTGTGTGTAGGTGTGTGCAAATAACCCAATTTACAGTAATGTTTAAAACTATGCCTTGGATTTCTTGAGGGTTTCTGGTTTGATTAGGACATCTGAGTAGATAAATAAAGAAAGAAGTTACTGTGATGGTATAGAAACTATACTCAAAGGATGGGCCATACCCAGGAATCTTATGAAACAGGAAAATGTATTATACATTTCTCATTGATACACACACTCACACACACACACACACACACACAGAGCGTGACAAAAAAATGTACGTATACACATTTTAAGAAAGGAAAACTGTATTAAAATTGTAATAATATATAGCGATAACAAAAGATGAATACAAGTCATGTGTATACATTTTTTGGCTGTATACAAGTGGACACTTTGGTCAACGTTGTTCAAGCAGTAAGTAGTTCACTGTAATCAGAAGTGTCAGATGCTGATGGTAACCACTTTGAGCACCTCTTGTAATTGCAGAAGTCAAACGTGACTTGTATTCATCTTTTGTTATCGGTATATATTGAGTATTACAATTAATACAGTTTTTTACTTTCTTAAAATGTGTATACATTTTTTTGTCACTCTGTATGTGTGCGTGTGTGTGTGTGTATACCTTGTGGGAAGATGCAGGTCTAACCAATATAATCTGTGTGGTAGTCATTCATAAAATTCTCCCAATATACCTATGTATTCAACTTTTGGTCTCATGATAAGATTGAGTTCCATAATTCTATGGTTCTTTTATACCTGGGTTTGGACTCTAGCTAAATATTTATCAGCAAAGGTGACGTTTCCTACTGTGGCTAATTGTAAGTCTCACTAGAGCCCGCTGTTGTTAAGTGATGTTTGAAATGATGGCTGTTCTATGATTCTGGTTTTCTGAATGACTAGAGGAGCAGATACCCCCTGTTGACTTACACAGGGACATATAACATGAGTAAGAAATAAATCTTTCCTGTTTAAGGCATTGAACAGTTGGGGTTGTTTGTTACTGCAGCATACTCTGCCCTCTTCAGATTTCTATAATCTCACCATAAGGGCAGATTTGGAGACAATTTACCAGAAGTATAATTCTGGTGACTCAGGTTAGAGAAAACAAATCTCATTTGACACCTGGAGCTGTCATCTTTAGAAATAAAGGGTGGTTGATTTAATTTATACAGATTCCAGTTTGTTTGTTTTTTTACTAAAATTCCTAAGAGTTTGTTGTACTGTATGATTTTTAGAAACTTAAACTGAATAAGTTACTTGGAAAATCTTTTTTTTCCTCTAGAGCTGTTCATGGACTGTTTTCAATAGTAAAACCCATTCTTACTATCTTGGATACAACATAAGCAAGCTAGTTTTTCTTAGCAAAGTTGAAGCTTCAGCTAACCATAACCTTCACATATAGTGCATGTATATATGATGCAAAAATTGATAGTTTTTTGGGGGGAGGTCCTCATTAAAATCAATAAAATCGATTAAAATCAATTAAAATCAATAACATTTTATTGATTGCAGAGTTGTACAGACAAAGGTATTATAGAGAATGTGGGCAGATGCCTAAAAATGCTCAGAATATAGGTGCCTCTTAAATTCCGGCAGAATATTACTTTTTTAAGGCAGGAGCCCAATGCATTGTTTTAGTCAAGCTTCTTGGAAGATCAGCCTATAATTTCATTCCTTGCTTTCTGACAGTTTTACTCACTGTCGTAAAGTTTTAGTCACCATCTCCACACCATCCCTGCTCTGGAAAAGGTCTCCAATTTATTCCAAATCATTAACATCATTGGACACATTTTAGACTTACTATTTTGATCTCTCGGCAGCTTTCAAAACTGACCAATCACTTACTTCTTGACATTCTTCTGTAAATTGGTTCCTTGAGACCAGTCTAGCTTAGAGGTTCTATTTGTGACTACCTTAAAGCTCAGTCATTGGCACAGGACCTATATTGAAAATATTCACCTGCTGTTGCTTTGATTAGGATCCTCTACATGGGTCCTATAGTCAACAAATCACACAAAATTTATGATATTTTCCTTCCCAGGTGTCTCCACCTCAAAGCCTGTTGTTTGTTTTCTGTTTCCATTCTTGAATGAAACTCCCATCTGTTGAGTTATTAAACCAGAAACATGGGAGTCATCATTGATCCCTCATATATGAGGTCGGACAATTAAGTTCACGAACTCATCCTAGAAAAAGTGCTACATACTTTATTGCTGTATATCACTATGGTCACCTTTGAAGCACTCCCCTTGGGAAGCTATGCACTGATGCCAGCGCCTAGTCTACCCTTCAAAGCAATTTTGGAAACCTTCTCCTGGAATGGCCATCAGAGCTGTCACTGTATTACCCTTGATGTCCTGAATGTCATCAAAATGTCTTCCTTTCAAAATGTCTTTCCTTTGGGGAAGGAAAGAAGTCATTGGGGGCCAGATCAGTGAGTAGGGAGGGTGTTCCAAAACAGTTATTTGTTTACTGGATGAAAACTCCCTCACAGACAGTGCTGTGTGAGCTGGTGCATTGTTGTGATGCAAGAGCCATGAATTGTTGGCGAAAAGTTCAGGTCATCTAACTTTTCCACGCAGCCTTTTCAGCACTTCCAAATAGTAAAGTTGGTTAACTGTTTGTCCAATTGGTACAAATTCATAATGAATAATCCCTCTGATATCAAAAAAGGTTAGCAACATCATTGCAACAAGTTCGCAAACTTAATTGTCAGACCTGGTATTTTTTTTTTATTATTATCAGTTTCAGGTGTACAAAACAATGTAATAATTAGACATTTATACCCCTCACAAGATGATAACCCTCTCCCCCAATCTACTACCCTTCTGACTTCATATACAGCTGTTACAGTTCCACTGACTATTCCTTATGTTGTACTCCATATCCTGTGACTATATGTATATTAAATTATAGTTGACATTCAATATTATTCAGCTTCAGCTTCCGGTGTACACTGCAGTGGTCAGACATCTACACTGTCCATGAAGTAGACCTCGTATGTTTTTACATCTCACTGCTTTGAATGCCTAAATATCCCTTGAGTTTCTCTCTTCCTGTGCATTCTTGTTAAAGCTGCCACATTTCTCTTTCTCTTTCATGAATTAACATTACAGCTCCCTCATCAGTTCACTTTTCTCTTGTTTCAACTTTCTGATTTATCTTTCACAGTGCAGTCAGAATGATCTTTCCAAAGACAAATCAGAGCATTTCACTCCTTTGAGCAAATCCATCAGTGATTGTCCATTGATTTAAAATTGTACTCCAAAACTCTTTCATATGGCACATAATGCCCCTTAAAATGATTAACTCCTTATAATTTTTCAGTTATTTCTTGTTTCCTTTATGTTCACTACAGAACTCTGGATTTCTTTAGGCCTCTTAATGTCTATATTTTCTTTTACTTTTCATACAGATTATTCCTTCTGCTTAGAATAGGATGTTCAGTGTATTCCAGAACTTAACTGATTTTAGCTCTGAAAGTCTCCCCCATTCTAGGCAACCCCTAACTCCCAGGCAGACAGGGGTGGTTTATCACTCTAGCTCAGAATGTCTCTTTCCTTTAGCCTTCTTGATTTGTTCTTCAAGAGTCTGCTTGAGTTGACTCCTAAAATCTTACTCCAACCGAGTTTTTCCTCCAGGCTGAAATGTGTGTATATATCCTCCAAGGAAAGGGATTACCATATTTCACTTCAATCTGGTCTTGCTACACTTTGCACTCTTTGAAGGACATGCTCTGTTTTGTTCACCCCTACATCTCTTCCTCTCATGCATATCTAGCAGTGTTCAGCACATGATAGACCACTGATGAATATTAGTTGTACTGTGCTAGGAAAACCCAAGGCATCTATCTTAATGCTTTATTCAGCAAGTATCAGAAATACTTTGTTGACTAAATTAGTCTAGTATTTCCAAATGTTTCCATTGTTTTCATCTTGAACTAAAATGTTTTTCCCCCTCATTTAATTTACTACAGTCATTTAACTCAAAAGTAGTGATTATTCTTGTTCTTTTAGTCGATTCCCCCATCATATGTTTAACACTCATTTGAACATATCTCTCCTGCTTCATTTGTCCTAAAAGATTTAGAGATGTTTGGAATCCTTAAGAATATTTTCAAAAAGGATTTCTTATAGAACCCAATTATGCCTCAAAATGTACTGGGTGCGTGAAATGCTAGGTTTAACTCAAGGAGTTTGACTTTTGCTCTCCAGAAGTTTACAACCTAGGGGGTGAGGCAAGCAAGTAGACTTGACTACAGAATATCTTATTAAGGATTTAATTTGGCACATGAGCCTCAGAACTAGAAATGAAAATCAGGGTATATAGTCTGATGACATGAGAATCTCTTTCTGAAACATACAAAATGTGCACTTAATAGAGATAGATAGAGTGCCGCATTGCTTAGGGAAAAAACTCCAGTCTACTGCTGTGTTTCTCCTTTACTACCACATTCCCACTATACTCATGACATTTCTCATCACAAAATGTGTGGGTTTTTTCCCCACCAACCAATTCTTTGCAATGTCATCTGGGTGTCCTGCAGTTTCACTCAATTCTCTCGCTGTCTACCTGGAGATAGCATCAAGTCCCACAGATTAAAGGCTCGGTCCCATGAGGCTGTTTTCATCCCACCGCAGATGCCAATTCCAAGTCCAGGTTGTCACCTCGGCTTCTGACCAATAGCTATGAAGCAGAGGTTCCCATGACCTCCTTTTTGGGTTTGATTAATTTGCTAGAGCAGCACACAGAATTTAGGAAAACATTTATGTATGTTTGCCAGCTAATTGAAGGAATGATAAAAGATATGGATAAATAACCAGATGAAGAGGTGCATAGTGCACGGTCTGGTATATTCCTGAGCTCAGGAGCTTCTGTCCCCTTGGAGTTGGCATGTGTCACCCTCTCAGTCCATGGATGTGTTCACTGGCCTGGAAGTGCTTCAAACCTCATACTTTCAGGATTTTTTTTTTTTTTTGGGAGGAAGGGGAACAGGACTTTATTGGGGAACAGTGTGTTCTTCCAGGTTTTTTTTCCAAGTCAAGTTGTCCTTTCAATCTTAGTTGTGGAGGGTGCCATTCAGCTTCAAGTTGTTGTTCTTTCAGTCTTAGTTGTGGAAGGCTCAGCTCAGCTCCACGTCCAGTTGCCATTGCTAGTTGCAGGGGGCGCAGCCCACCATCCTTTGCGGGACTCAAGGTTGAACCGGCAACCTTGTGGTTGAGAGGACGCGCTCCAACCAACTGAGCCATCTGAGAGCTCAGCGACAGCTCAGCTCAAGGCGTTTTCAATCTTAGTTGCAGGGGGCGCTGCCCACCATCCCTTGGAGACTCGAGGAGTTGAACCGGCAACCTTGTGGTTGAGAGCCCACTGACCCATATGGGAATCGAACCGGCAGCCTTCGCTTCGGAGTTAGGAGCACGGAGCTCTAACCGCCTGAGCCACCGGGCCGGCCCTACTTTTGGGATTTTAATGGAGGCTTCCTCACATAGGCATGATCAGTTATTAACTCCATTTCCAGTCTCCGTCCCCTCCTAGAGAATGAGGGGATTCAGCATGGCTTGGTCTTTCTAGTGACCAGCCCTCATCCAGGAGCCCACCAGAGTCCCCTCGTTAGAACAAAAGACACTCTTATCACCCAGGAGATTACAAGGGTGTCAGGAGCCCTGTGTCAGGAAGTAGGGTGAAAGAACAAAACATGCTCCTAGTGCCCTCTTACCATTTCGGGAATTACAAGGGTTTTTAGGAGCTCTTTGCCAGAAACTGGGGTCAGAGACCAATACAGACAGTGCCTGACTTACAGTGGTTCAACTTAGGATTTTTCAACTTTAAAATGGTGTGAAAGCAATATGCATAATGAAATATTCAACACTTTATTATAAAATAGACTGTATTAGATGATTTGTCCCAACTGTAGGCTAACATAAGTGTTCTGAGCATCTTTAAGGGAGGCTAAGCTAAGCTTGTGATGATTGGTAGGTTAGGTATATTAAATGCACTTTTAACTTAACGGTATCTTCAATTTATGATGGTCTTGGAGCATCTGTATATATATTTTCTAATAGCTTACAGACATTTAACCTGTTAGTTGCCAAACACAAACAAAAAAGACATAATGTTTGAAACACAAAACAATGTTTTCTTTTTCCTTTTATTGATTTGTTTTAAATTTTAGCTATCCTATTTTTAATGTTAAAGAGCTTATCTACCATTGTTCCTTTCAATGGCACCCTGTTCTTTGTTATTGATGTAAACTCATTTCTCAGTGAATGTTAATAATGTTTTTTTTAAGCAGTTTATTATACCCTGCATTGTCTTTAATGTGTCTGTATTTCTATTTTATTCTGTCTATTTTTTCTGTTATAAGATTCTCTCAAATGCTGGTGTACTTGGATGTCCATTTGTATTATTAGTGAGGCAATATAAAGTTGATTGAAGCAATAGAAAGTGGCGTTAGAGGGGCTTGTCCACTGATGACTTACTAGAAGGTAATCTGAGGGGACTCAACCTTTTCATTAGGAGTCCTCAAATTTGTGGGGTCTTTCCTTTGGGACTATCTGATTTTTTTTCTAGGGAGGAATGCTCTAATACACTGTCTTGGGGTGGAGACTCAAGCCTAGCTTGTGGCATTCTGGAAGAAGGGAGGAGAAAGGGGCCTGAGGCTACTATTTCCTGTGAAACTTCACTTATTTGGTTCTGTTGTCAGCTCCATATCCCCACCTCCTGCCCCCTAGTTATATCTGTTGTCTTAAGTCTGGAGTCTTCCAGTTTGGTTTCACCATAGAATAAACCTCTCCTCTTTTAAGAAGATGAGGTGGTGTGGCAAGGAGAGGCAGCCAGGCTGTGAAGGGTGGTTGGGAGAGGCCTACAAATCTAACCTCTTTACATGTAGACCTTCTTTTGAATGTGTCCTTCCCACTCACTGTAAATGCAATAGAGTGTGTTGTTGGCAACATAAGGCACCACCACTTCTGTAGAACACAACCTATAGGTGAACCGGAAACTGGTCTTCTTTAGGAATTTTACAAAAATCACAAATATTATTTCCTGTTAAATTTTTAAGTAAAAAAAAATTCTGTGGAATAAATCTTTTTACCAGTTATTTTCATGTAAAATAAAGATACAACAATAAAAAAGGTGTTAACATTTTTAAAGGACCAGTTTCCCACTTGATGGTCATCTTTTCTTTCTTGCTTTTTTTTTTAAATGTCAGTCTTTACTAAGAAATAATATTCCCCCCCCCCCTTTTCCATATAGATAAAAAATGTGGTTTTCAGTCTCCAGGTTTTGTTGTATTTGTTTCATAGTTTTCTCTTTTTTGCTTGCACCCTGGTCAAACTACCCTCGCTGCTCATTGGTTCTGATGAAAATGGAAAAATTTAATTTCTTCACTATAGCCTTTCTTGGCTTATCCTAACCCATTTCCCACATTGCCAGCATAATGCTGGCTGAAAAACAAGTCTAGAGCAAATATTCTTAACCTGAAATCATCCATGGTTGCTGTACTCTAAAAGTTTGTGAGTCTCTTGAATTATAGACAGAAATTTTGTTTATGATTATTTTATTTAATGGGAGAACTGTTGGTATTTTATATCCTCAGAAGAGACTGTGATACCCCCAACTATTAAAAACCACTCCACAGAGATTTAAGATATGACGAATAATGAAAATAGTTGATGATCTCAACACCCACACCACAAAAAGTCTCCATTACATATCTGGAAATGTGGTTACTAGAAATCCAAACGGCATCTGTGATTGATTGCTATTCTTTTCTTCCCAAATAATGGTGACAAAAGAATGACTGTTAGAGAAGTGTCTGTCAAAGTGAAATACAAATATGTTTATTGGAAAACAAGCTGTTACAATGGGTCAGGTATAAATATATTTTGCATATCACAAAGACTTCTGAATTAGGGAAAGCTGTGGAAGAGCAGATAGCCATTTTTCAATTATATGTGACTAATTTGGCATTTTTTGATACCTTAGTAATTCAAAGGTCTGGAAATGCCATTCCAGGCTATGTAACTTGGGGTCACTGCTTTTTATATAAACAGTAAGCCTAGAATTTCCTACTCCACTCAGAACGATCATCCTTTGATTTTTTTTCCTATTTGTGCAATTACCAAGATTGCACTTCATTGAACACTTTTATGTTTATGTACATGAATATTTACTGGGAAATAGACATGGGCATTAAAAAAAAAGTCATTCAGCTTCCTTGACTTCATCGGGTTGTTTGTGGAGAGGCTGTTTCACAAACACACAAGCTACAAATCAAAAGGATGTGACACCTTTTTATATTGCCAGGCAACATGGCAAAGAAAAAAATGAAATGGAGTTTGTGAACTTTATTACTCAGGGTGACATGTTAATATATGGGTGATGGTGTGCCGCTCCCAAATGAGATTTGTTGCATCCTCAGAATTGAGTAAAATGGTAAAATGTCTAAAGAGAGGGAAGTTTCCATGCCATACACAGGATCATTGGCTCTCCTGAGAAAGTTAGATTGGAAACTTAAAAGTCCACAGTCGTTTGTAGGCAATAAAGTCTATGAAGTAGAGAGCAGGGCGAAAGTGTGCTTGCATGAAGAATTTTAATGACTTAAAGTTTTTTTCCTTATTAATTTCAGCAGAGGGAGGGCAGTGAGATAAGGAAGTCCTCAATCTTGCAGACGTCCTTTTCCCCTACAAAATGCAAGGGTTGATTTGGTACAAGCATCGTAACGCAGGAAGCCAAAACATAGAATCAAATCAAACCTAATTTTATAGTTGTTATCATTCCTAAGAATATCTGCACTCCCACAGGCATGTGCCTTAGACAGGAGAATGCTATTGGAATTCCTGGTCTGTGCACTTGCGGGGGCTGTTGGTCATTTGCAAAGGATGTGCTGAGTGGGTGTGACAGGCCTGCTGCAAGAGGCGTTGCTGGGTCTGCTTCCAGACAGGCTCGTGATTCAAGGCTGTGAGTCTCCTCCTTGCACGTAGGACAGGTGAGTGATGTTACTTGCTGGGTAAAAACAAAGGCAGGAGATGAGCGACTTATTCTCGTGTTTCAGTATTGACATGATGTCAGAAGAGGATCACTGACTCAGATAGAACTGAAGCGTTCTTTTCAACCTGCTTTTTGGGGGTTTGTCTGTCCTGCTGTGCTAGACTGTGCAGGTGGAACTAGATAAACACTAACCAATTGCCTGATTAAATGGGACAACTGTTGCAGTCATGGCCCGAATTTTTAATGTATATTTTCATCTCGTATTTTCCAGAGGAGACATGGAAGTATTAGAAAACTATTTTGCAATCCTTATTAAAATCTAAGGTTGAGGCTTACATTATTTTCCCTCTTTAGGTGAGTATTCTCAGTTTCGATAGCTTTATATTTTTAGTTTTTTATTTAACAAATGTAAAATAATTAACTTTGTTCCTTTCTGGGAGCTCTAAAATAGGATCATTGATTGGACGCTTATAGCTAGAATTCCTACCTTTCTCTGATTTCGCACTAAGATGTTTGATCTACAATAACACAGTATTTTCCAGATCAGACCTTCATTCATTAAAAAAAGAAAATTACCTTGTATGAAAGATCAGAACTTGTGCTTTCGGTCTACTATTCCTTTATTAAATCACTGAGCAAAATGGCTTTAAAAGGGATATTCACTTGAATCCAAGAAAACATCTGAGGGCTTATTATATGTCAAACCACGTGAAAGGCATTGGGAGTAAAGAGCCAATATTATATCATCTAGGAAAGTAAGTAAAGATATTAACAAACAACTCTAACAGTGTGTTAAGTGCTAGGATAGGGAATTTGGTTGTGGGATTTCAGTATCAGTAGATTTCTGATTCAGTTAATCTCATCTGCCAGAGAAAATATTTTTGTAGTGAGGAAATGTCATCTCTGTTTACCACTGGAAATGACTATTTATCAAGTTGCCATTTACTTAGGTAGCTTTACCAGGTACAGGAGTGCCTTGGAGATATTGCGCCTTCAGCTCCAGACCAACGCAACAAGGTGAGTATTGCACTAAAACGAGTTAGAGGAATGTTTTAGTTTCCCAGGGTATATAAAAGTTATGTTGATGTCATCCTGTGGTGTATTAAGTGGATGATAGCATTATGTCTAAATGAAACAATGTACATACCTTAATTAAAAAAATATTGCTAAAAAAATGCTAACCATCATCTGAGCCTTCAGTGAGTCCTAATCATTTTGCCAGTGGAGGGTCTTGCCTTTAATTTGTAAGAAATGCAATATCTGTAAAACACAACAAAGTGAAGCACAATAAAATGAGGTATGCCTGTATTGTCTTACAGATGATACTGAGGGAAAATAAATCTGTTTTTAGTACAACCACCTTTAGTGTATAAACTATGATACTCATGATATTTATTTAGTACATACCATGTTTCCCTGAAAATAAGACCTACATGGACAATGAGCTCTAATGCGTCTTTTAGAGCAAACATTAACATAAGACCCGGTCTTATGTTATGCTATGTTATGTTATGTTATGTTATATTATATTATATTATTTTATATCATACCCGGTCTTATAGTAAAATAAGACCGGGTCTTATATTAATTTTTGCTCCAAAAGACACATTAGAGCTGATTGTCCGGCTAGGTCTTATTTTCAGGGAAACACAGTAGTGCATATGGATAGCCTCCTGCCCGTCTAGTCTTTTGTTGAAGGACTAAATCATTGCTTTCCATAGTATTTAGTACTAAAGCAAGACCTCACTGTGATTAATTTTATTACTCTCTTTCTTGGCCATTTTTTTCCCCCAAATGACCTGACTGAGTAATATTATTTAACCTGAGTTTTTGATAAAGATTTCCATTGCACAGTGTTCCAAGGCTGTCTGAATTTCCCAGAATCATTTCTGCTAAGTAAAACGCCTTAGTCTTTTGAGCAGAGCCCAGGTAGCCTAGTTATCTTAACTGTGAAAAACTGATAAGAGTTTTCTAATCTCCTTGGGGGATATTTAAAAATCCATAAAGCAAAATGATATCACTTTAAGTACATTATGACTTTAAAAGCATGCGGTCAGCCCCACCAAATTTTCCTTTGCTTTGGAGAATTGGAATAATTATAAGTGCAGACAAAATGAGGTTTCACTCACAGGCAGTTTTTGTGATTCCACCTTGGACTTTTGCTTAGGAATTCTTTTCAGTTTCTGAGAGGAGCTAAATTAAACTGTTGCAGTGAGGCCAGAGGGGGGCACCAAATAATCGTGATTGATAGAATGGTTTGGCTGAGCAGTGGTGGGAGGCTCAGGCATTAGGCCTGGGAAGCCTCTGTGTCTGTTTTGAACATTTTGGGCAGAAAGCGTATTGATGTCTTTCTGTTTACTAAAGCATCATCAAACCAGGGGCTGACACCCCAGCTTCAGTGGCCCAAAACGTGTTCAACTGAAAGAGAAGCAGCAGTTGGCAGGACCTTACATTTAGAAGGCGGTTATACACATTTAGAAAGCCTTTATACTCTTATTTCACCAATCAGAGCTGCACTGTGGAAAGAATTGAGAAACAAACAGTGCCATATTCTTGGAAGGTACTGCGTTGGGTATTTCTTGATCTTTCTCTCTGAGGCAGACAAATATTGGCAGTTTTCAAGCTTTAAGTTTTCTTGATAAGTTGCCGAAATGATTGTCTGGTTTTCAGGAAAAGGGTCCACTTTAAAATTTATCTTGATTTTGGGCAATTTGAGAAAAGTCTCCTTCTGTTGCTGTATTTTCTTAGGCAGGATTTCTAAGTAAAGGCAACTTTCAATAGTGTTTCGCTGCAATTGTTGCAGTTTATTTATTACGGAAAAGTCATGTTTCATGTTGTTGGTACTTATTTCCTTTTGTGATCGGTAGTTTGCTTACATATCCTTATTTGTAGTAGATTTGAGGGCAGGGGGCTAGGATGAGGGCAAAGCAGTTGGAATTTCCTCTGTTCAGTTGAGGAAGATACAGATATGCTTTCTCTGTACTTTGCCAATATTTGATGGGTTCCAACGCTCTTTGCAAAATACATTTGAATATCAAAAAGGAGTAGTTATGATCATGTGAAATTTAAGACTAATTTTAGCCCTAGACTCTCATTTGTCACCTCAGTTTTCCTTTTCTACTTTTTGTATGGTTTAGGGGCATGTCAAAATGTCTTTTTACTGTCTCTTTTTGTAAGGTAAAATCTATATTGATTTTATTTCCTATTATGGAGATATATGATAAGGAAACTTATAAATAAAGAAGAACAATTCTGACTCAGGGAGATGGAGACTGTGTGGATTCTTATAAATGCTGGCCTCCTCTGCCGTGGTATAAATCTACGTTCTGCCTCTTACTACCTGTATGACTTTGGCAAGGTACTCAGCCTCCCTGGGCCTCAGTCTCCTCATCTGTAAAGTGGAGTAATGATAGTATTGAAGGGGTTCAGAACTGGCCTCCGCAGGATGTGACACTTTGGCATGTGAATTATTTTTAGCTGAAGGCAATCAAGACTCTGAAAGCTCAGGAGAAACTTTTACCTCTCCATTAAAGAATTTAAATTAGAGGCTTCGCCCAGAAGAGTTATCACCAGAAATAGCTTGAATTTTTTTCTTAATTTTTCAATTACAGTTGACATACAATATTATATTAGTTTTAGGTATACAACGTAGTGATTATATATTTATATAACTTACGAAGTGATCACCCGGATAAGTCTAGTTCCCATCTAACACAATGCATAGGTATTACAATATTATTGACTATATTCCCTATGCTGTACTTTACATCTCTGTGGCTGTTTTTATAACTGGCAATTTGTACTTCTTAATCCCTTCATCTTTTTCGCTCGTCTCTTCAACCCCCTCCCATCTGGCAACCATCAATCTGTTCTCGATATCTATGGGTTTGTTTCTATTTTGTTTGTGGAGAAAAGGGAACTCTCGTGCACTGTGGGTGGGATTGTAAATTGGTGCAGCCACTATGGAAGACAGTTCCTCAAAAAATTAAAAATGGAATACCATAGGCCCAGCAATTCCACTTCTGGGTATTTATCCAAAGAAATCCAAAACACTAATTTGAAAAGGTGTACGCACCCCTATATTCACTGCAGCATTATTTACAATCTAAATGCCCATCAATAGACGACTGGATAAAGAAGAGGAGGTACATATATACAATGGAATGTTACTCGGCCGTAAAAGAGAATGACATCTTACCATTTGTGACAACTTGGATGGACCTAGAGGGTAATATGCTAAATGAAATAAATCCGACAGAGAAAGACAGATGCCATATGATTTTGCTTATATGTGGAATCTAAAAAACAAAATAAACGACCAGAAATAACTTTTAATGACCTATCTATATGGCAGGGCAAAATTCTAATTACTGAATATCTATTCTTCTTATCTTTCTGCAAATTACCTTCCTCCCCTCTGAAGCCCCAAGATATCTTACCTCATCCTTAGCTCAGACTGTGTATATATCTCATTTTCCCTTTCTGTCTCTGAACCTATCATGAGGTCTCTGACTCTCATATATGTGGGGTTTCCATACATATATATGTAATTAAATTTGGTTATTTTCTATTGTTAATCTTTCTTATGTAGACCAACTGAAAGAATCCTGAGGGGCAGAGGAAAGTTTCTTTCTGCCCCACAGTGTCTGTCACAAGGTTATTCTGTGAACTAAATGAGTTATTATCTGTAAAGCAGTTAGAACAATACATGATATATGGTGTTTCAGAAGTATTTGCTGAATAAATGTTTAAAGACAATGTAAAACCTGTCTTGCCAGTCCCACAAACTTTTTATTTCTTCAGAGAAATTCAGTATCAAGTGATTTTTTTTTTTTTTTTAATATGGGCATATACTGACTTAGTTGTTTCCTGTTCTCAGCTTCCTGGCTGGTATTTCAGGATTCTACCACCATCTCTTATGCCGTAGAAACCATTGAGAGACAAGAAATAAAACAGCCAAAATCTTATACAAAGATCATATTACAACTGATTCTTCAACATAATTTATTTAACAAACATTTGTTACCTATGTGCCTCATGCTGTTTTAAATATTATACAAATATTAAATCTTTTAATCCCCATTATAACTGAATACTTACTATGAAAATACTTACTGAATTTCAATTAAGTGATATGGAAACATCCTCTCTCCCAGTGTCTGACATGATAATCCTTCAGTAAATATTTGTTGAAGGAGTGAATACCTGTGAGTGACTCAATCAGTCTATCTTGTTTGGTATCAAAAAGCAAACAATAAACCCGGATGTTATATTAAGTGGCCTAATGTGTTCTCAGAACCTGGAAACAGTTGAAGCTCTTCCTTAGCTGTAATTTGTACTAAAGGGATTAAAGTAGCCTAAATGGTTGTGTCCCTTTTTCAACATTAAGTAATTATTTTAATATTAAGTTTAGCTCATTAGATGTCATAGAATAGGTGAAGTCTTTAGTGACTTGTAGACTAAAGTGACTTGTATATTGACAGTTGAATATACCATTCTAAATTTTCATTTTTATCATTATTTTGGATTTTGAGCAAAAAATATTAGGGTTCTGTTTAAAACATTAAGATGTGCCAATTTTTCTTTGAATTACATTCTTTATTTTTGTTTTAATCCAGGAAAACATATTTGCATCATATTCTTAATTTGTTACTGTCCTCAGAAGATTAGCTAACAAGTACTTAGTATTTTGTAATGCTTTATCATAATTGAAAATATTCACATATTAAATCCGAGGAATAAATTACCTTAAAAATACGTATGTCAGATCTATTCAAACATCTATTTGGGAGCATTTGAGATACCAGTTTTTTTATGAAGCTACAATAAATATTTTTGTTGAACATATTATTGCTCCAATCAATTGACTTTTTTCTAGTCACTAAAGTAGTTGCATTTAGCGTTAAATCGTATTTGTTAGAGCACAGTTAACATGATGGAAAAGAATCAATATGATAATTATAAGACTTCAATTATCTCTGTGTCTGTCTCTCTTTTCTCTTGCTTCATTGGTCTCTAGCTACCAGTTGAAATATGTATCTCTTGCTATGACAAACATCTGGTGAAGTGGAATTTAAATTTTTTCATTGAACTATTGAGAGGGCAACTGAAGGGTGTTTGGCAAAGTGTGAGTAAATTTACATGAGGAGCTCAGGTTTCTTTGGTGGTGGTGAAGAAGTGGAGAGAGAAGATGTCAAATATCTCTGAGCTTAAACGTTATTGATGCCGCTGGGGGTAGACTTGGGTGATTGTGGGCAGCTCCTGGGTTATGGAAGGTCAACAAATCTTCTGAAGTCACAATATTGGTAAAAAGAACAGCTGGGGAGTGGACTGCCTTTGTGTCTTGTGCAGCTGGCAGAGGTGGAAAGGGGGTTGAAGTATGTGAATTGACAGTCAGTAAAATCTGTCTCCGTCCAGCCAAATTACTGTTACTCTGCAAGTCAGGTGCCTGTTTCGGTGACCCTAAAAATTCCAGTCCTGTTTGGACACCCTTGTTTGTGTGTAGCCCTGGGTTGAGAGGGCAATAGTCTCCTGGCTGCAAGTTGAAGTTTTACTGAAGCAAGTGAGGAACAGAGTGATGAAAAGAGAGTATCGTTGTCAAGTCTAGATTTCTGAAGCCTCACATTTTGGCAGTAGACACAGTGGGCAGGCCCTCAGACAGGAACAACAGGTTTCTGATAGGGGTTGTGACACCTTTCAGTCCTTAGAGTCACATCCGAATCCTGTTTCCAGAATAAGAGGTACAAGCTGTGGATCTTAGGTACTAGGAAAGGTTTTAGAAGATTTGTGGATATGTCAGGATGCTGATATGGGGCTGGTTGCCTGGAGGAAAGACACTGGATTTGTTTATTTGGTTGTAAGCCTGTCCATGTAGTATTTAATAACAATTTAGGTGGCTCAACAAATATTTGTGGATAAAATATGGAATGGAAATACAAGCTTGAAGATTGTGCTTCAAAGCACCATTGGGGGGGTTCTCATTATTCACATACCAATCGGTGAAGTAGGACCCTCAAGTTTCATTTTACATATGAGTATATATCCACTCCCCAATACATGCATTCAGACATCCTGTATAAATCCTCATCTACCCGCTTGTGCCCTTTCTGCCTCTTTTCGTGAGGACGTCTGCCCCTCTTTATGAGGAATTTAGGATGTTGGCCTCCACCCCTTGTACCTTCATCAAGGCAGATCGATCCTCTACCCCCACCCCCAAATTTGCCTTGTTCATTATGGCCCTGAAGTATTTATCATGCCATTTCTCTTACCTGATCATCCTCACCTTTTTTTTTTTCATCTTTATAAATATTGTCTACCCTTTAAGGTTGAATGAACCTTTTTTAGCTAGTTTTCCCAGCGCTTTGTCCTTTTTCTAAATTTCTGCAACTTTGTCTATTTTCATAGATAGAAAGCTTCTTAAGAGTTAAGGGCCACGTCTTTGAAATCTTCTGTTTTCTGAACTGTACTCTGGTGAGGTGCAACCATAAACCAGGCACTCAAAAATCCTCATTTGCTTAATCTGCTTTGTATTCTGTGAACAGACTTAACCTCTGCCCTCCCAAATTACACGATTTCAGATAAGCTAGTTTTATTTTTTTTAATGGAACCAAGAGTCCCCTTCTGTTTTGTTTTATTTTATATTTATCTCCTTCACACTCTCCTTGATTCTAATCAGGGCAGAAAACTTGAAATAGTTTGGAAGTTTTCTCTCTGGTGGACAATGGTGTTATGAGATAAGATGTTCCAAAATATGACTTCAGTCATCAAGGCCATTATCTGAATAGATTTGCTAGTAAGTTATTGAGGAATGTTTATTTTAAAGTCTTTTGAAAGACTTTAATCTAAAACTGATCTGATTAGACAGATTTTTCCAAGCTACAATGCTCGAATTTATGATTAGAATAATAGTGCAATAACTGCCTTTCACAGTATATTTTAAAGTCTCTATGACCTAAATTTCAAACATATTGTTAGGCACACATAGTAAGTTTTCCATAAATATTTGATGGAAAATTAAGATATTTTAATATAATTTTTTGAGTAGGCTATTCCCTTTTGTCACATTGCTAAGTATAACGTAATTGGATAGAAAATTCTGTCAAGTGCTATTTATGACCAAAGTTAAAACCTCTTTGAGGTTAGTAGAGGTACCTTTGTCTTCACAGAGCTTGGAAGACAATAAGCCGTTTTTACAGAGATTATATTTCGTTGTTTTTCTGAGATGCACAATAGCCTGTTACTATGATTGTATTTTAGCACAGCCTGACAAACACCAGCATTATTATCTTTCTCTTCCCTGTTTCAATTTCTCTTTCTTCTTAATAGACTTCTTTCTCAAAACTATTCAGAAGCACTTATATTAAATTAGTTTTCTTTAGGTTACATATGATATACATTAATATTCTTTTGGATAAGTGATTGATAATTATTTTCATAGATTGCATTATGGACTTTGGTATTATTCAAAGAATACGTAAATTAAATTCTAACAAGCTTTTAAAATATTTCCTTCTAAGTAATGCCTACATATTAAGCCCCTTTTTTCCCTTCTTAGATCAGGGCTGTGACTGAAATGTCAGATGGGAATAGGATCATAAATTTTTGCTCTATCTGGAGTTAGATCAACAGGAGCACCTTTGGGTAAGTAATAAACTTAGTTGTGGGTAGAATCTGGAGCCTGCTTGCTAATACAGGCTTGTGGCTGTGGACTTTTTAAGTTTAGTTTTTCATCTGCTGTCATCTAGCACGATATGAAAAATGTCACAAGGAAATAAACATTTAGTCTTATGAGGCAGGCTCCATTCACCTGATCCTTTCTCTGGATAACTTGACAAAAGATCTCATTCTCTATGATTTGAGAGAAATACCAGTTGCCATGTTTTGCTATATAAAGTATATTCTAGTTGAAATTAGTGTCACATAAAGTTATCATCTTGCTTGAACAAAAACCTTATTAAATTGAGCATGTTTTTATTCCACAAAATGAAATTAAATTTTGAGACAGTTATTTTTTTTTTTTCAGTGGGAAATTTACTGAGGTCATAGAAAACAAGTTACCTAGCCTTCCAAAGAATATATTGCATGCCTTTGCATTTTGGTTTTCTTTGTATCATGGATGTGGTTTTTAGAAAATCTTGCAAGTTAAATATATTAAAGTAGAAATTGAAAAAAATAGCTGGAAACAGTAATCAATTTGCAGATAAAGATTAATTTAAATAAATATTCATTGCAATATTATTTATAGGAATAATCTATAGCTACCAAAGTGTTCAACAATCAATATATTGTTAGAAAAACTGTGACCTTTCCATTAATGGACTGTTAGGTAGACGTTAAAAATAATTTTAAAGACATTTTAAAAGCACAGGACATTTTTCTTAGTGTAAGAAAACACAACAGCAACAACATCCAGAAAATCAACTGCATATAAAATAGAATTTTGGTTTGTAAAAAACAACAGATGAGTGGGCATAGGCAAAGTGCTGAGGAGTTTGAGGGTCTTATCACAATTAATCCTCATGGGAGCACAATGAGATTATTGTGGGTAACTCAGAGAATTCTACTGTCAACGACAGATTATCTAGACAAATAGTTTTAGGAGATCATTTTGAAGTTGAAATCTTCAGCCAACAACTTGAAGGCATATAAATTGTGTATTGGAAGAAATTAAATATGCAAATGTAATGAATTTGTAATTGATTTTAAGAGTATGTTTATTTGGAGGAGATGCAATAACTGCTGTTGCTGAGAATGGTTCCTAAGGTATAGCCTAGCCAAGTAGGTTTAAGGCATTAAAATACCTAACAATGATTGGTTCCCTCTGTAGCCATGATCGTCTCTCTGTTCCTTAACAGTAAGGCTATCCTAAAATGAACTGCTTTGCCCTGACGCAATGAAACAGTCTCTATGGTAGAGCTAGAGTTCCAGTCATGTTCGTTTTCCCCCAGGGAACTCCAAAGAGGAGGTCATCTTCTCCCAAAGCAGAACTAAAAGACCCAACACATTTGGAGCCCAAGGCTTCTAGGATCTGCCTTTGCCATTCTTCTTGTTGCAGTGCCCCAATCAGTTCCATTGCCATCTTCAGGGTTAAAGAGTGGTGTTGCTTGCTGTGCTAACAGCTTTTATTATGATTTTGGGGACCGGGGTAAGTGTCAACAATAAAATATTTGTGCTAGTATGTCCGTTTTTCTCCAAAGAATCATTATATCACATTTTGGTGCCAATGCAGGCTAACCAGTTTTGATACAGAGAAGAATCAGGCTTTGATTCCTCACTTAAGAATGATACTTAATATTAAAAAATATTTCCTTTCTATTTTCTAAATCTTATATGATGAGTTTCCTTTCTAATTTGGATGAATTTTATTTCTTTCTCTTGCTTGATTGCTGTGTCTAGGACCTCCAATACCATGTTGAATAAAAGTGGCAAGAGTGGACATCCTTGTCTTCTTCTTGCTTTTAGAGAACAAGCTTTCAGCTTTTCACCATTGAGTATGATGTTAGCTGTGGGTTTGTCATATATGGCCTTTATTATATTGAAGTACATTTCTTTACTCACTTTGTTGAGTTTTTAATCACAAGTGGATGTTGATTTTTTTCAAATGCTTTCTGAATCTACTGAGATGATCGTATGATTTTAATCCTTTGTTTTGTTAATATATATATATCATGTTGATTGATTGTGGATGTTGAACATCTTTGCATCCCTGGAATAAATCCCACTTGATCATAGTGTATGAGCAAGAAAAATCCGTATTGAATTTAACGTATTGTTGAATTCAGTTTGTTAATATTTTGTTGACAATTTTTGCATCTATGTTCATCGGGGACATTGGTCTATAATTTTCTTTTTTGTGGTGTCTTTGTCTGGTTTGGGTATCAGGGTAATGCTCGCCTCATAAATGAGTTTGGAAGCATTCCTTCCTTTGTAATTTGAGAAGGATAGGTATTAACTCTTCTTTAAATGTTTGGTAGCATTCACCTGTAAAGCCATCTTGTCCTGGACTTTTGCTTTTTGGAAGTTTTTAAATTACTGATTCAATGTCATTACTTGTAATCAGTCTATTCACATTTTCTATTTCTTTATGATTCAGCCTTGGAAGGTTGTGCATTTGTAGGAATTTACCCAGTTCTTTTATGTTTTACAATTTATTGGCATACGATTGTTCATTCTAGTTTCTTGTGATCCTTTGTATTTCTGTGGTGTCAGTTGTAACTTTTCTTCTTTCATTTCTGATTTTATTTATTTGGGCCCCTGTCTTTTTTTTCTTAATGAGACTGACTAAATGGTTATCAATTTTGTTTATCTTTTCAAAGAACTAGCTTTTTGTGTCATTGATCTTTTCCATTGTCTTTTTAGTCTCTATTTCATTTATTTCTGCTTTGATCTTTTTTACTTCCTTTTACTAACTTTGGCTTTGTTTATTCTTTTTCTAATTTCCTTAAAGTGTAAAGTTAAATTGTTTATTTCAGATTTTTCTTGTTTCTTGAGGTGGGTCTGTATCACTAAGAATTGCTTTTGCAGCATCCCATAGATTTTGGAAAGTTGTATTTCCGTTTTCATTTGTCTCAAGGTATTATTTGATTTCCTCTTTGAATTGTTGGTTGAACCATTGATTGTTCAGTAGCATGCTGTTTAGTCACCACATGGTTGTGTTTTTTTTGTTTTTTGTTTTCCTGTTTTCTTCTTGTAATGGATTTCTACTTTCATACCATTGTGGTCAGAAAAGATGCTTGATATGATTTCAGTCTTCTTGAACTTATTGAGACTTGTTTTGTGGCCTAACATGTTATCTGTCCTAGAGAATGTTCCATGCGCACCTGAAAAGGATGTTTATTTTTCAGGTTTTGGATAAAATGTTCTGTATATATCCGTTGAGTCTCTCTGATCTAATTTGTCATGTAAGGCCACTGTTCTCTTATTGATTTTCTGTCTGGATGATCTATCTAGTGATGAAATCAGGGTATTAAAGTCCCCTACTATTATTGTGTTACTGTCAATTTCTGTCTTCGAGTCCATTAATATTTGCTTTGTATGTTTAGGTGCTTCTATGTTGGGTGCTTAAATATATATTAATGTTATATCCTCTTGTTTTCCTTTTTTTTTTTTTTTCCAGTCAGTCTGGCTACATGTTAACTTTATTGAACATCTCAGTTAACCAACTTTTGGTGTCATTAATTTTCTATATTGCTTTCCTCTTTCCTGTTGCATTAATTTCTACTCTGATATTTATTACTTCCTTTCTTCTGCTTACTTTGGGTTTCATTTGTGCTTTTTAAGATGAGTTTCTTAAGGAAGAAGCTGAAATCATCGATTCAATATATTATTTTCCAAGTTATGCATTTAGTGTTATAACTTTCTCCCTCAGAACTGCATAGGTAACAACCCAAATTTTGATATGTTGTGGTTTCATTTTCATTCAATTCAAATACATTCTTATTTTACTTCTGATTTTTACTTTGACTCATTAGTTATTTAGAATTGTGTTAGTCTCCAAACATTTGGGTGTTTTTCTTAATGACTTTTTTATTGATTCCTAATTTAATTCTGTTATGGACAGAGAAAGTACTTTGCATGACTTAAATACTTTCTGTTTTTTGTTTAATCAAGCATTGAGAGAGATATTGACATCTCTGATTACCCTTGTGGATTTGTCTATTTCTCTTTGTAGTTCTATCAATTTTTTCTTCATGTAGTTTGAAGCTCTCTTATTAGACACATAAATGTATAAGATTGTTATGCTTTCTTGATGAATTGATATTTTTATTGTTATGAACCAATCATTTTTATCTCTGGCAATATTCTTTGCTCTGAAATCTATTTTGTCTCATATCAATAATATCACTTCATTTTTTTGTTTTTGTTTTTGTTTTTTTTTAAACTAGTAATGGACACATCAAGGTAATCCCTTTGAGATTTGTTTAATCCTCTTGTTTTCTTGACCTCTGTTAAGGTCATTATGTAATGCCCTTCTTTGTCTTTGTTACAGTCTTTGTTTTAAGGTCTA
Source organism: Rhinolophus ferrumequinum (assembly GCF_004115265.2). NCBI lineage: Eukaryota > Metazoa > Chordata > Mammalia > Chiroptera > Rhinolophidae > Rhinolophus > Rhinolophus ferrumequinum. The sequence continues at coordinate 34,911,699 of NC_046285.1, read as the reverse complement.
TTTTGTCCGATATGAGTATTGCTACACCAGCTTACTTTTCATTTCCATTTGCATGGAATAGCTTTTCCCATCCCTTTACTTTTAGTCTATGTTTGTCTTTAGATCTGACTTGAGCCTTTTGTAGGCAGTATATAGATTTTTGTTTTTAAATCTATTTAGCTACCCTATGTCTTTTGATTGGATCATTTAGTCCTTTTACATTTAAAGTAACTATTGATTTGTATGTTCTTATTGCCATTTTGTTAAATTGTTTTTGGTTGTTTTTTAGTCCTCTTTTCTTCCTTTCTTTTTCTATTGGTCTCTTCCCTTATGGTTTTCTTTAGTGTTGTGTTCGGGTAGCTTTCTCATTTTTTATGTATCTTTTGTAGGTTTTTGGTTAGTGGTTATCGTGATGTTCATATATATTGCTCTTTCTCTCTCTCTCTATATATATATATAAAACAGTCCATTTTTAGCTGATAGTCGCTTATGTTTGAACACATTCTAGAAATACTACCTTTTTACTCTGCCCATGTTTTATGTTTTTGATGTCATATTTTACATCTTTATATTTTGTGTATCCCCTATTTATTATAGTTACAGCTGATTTTACTACTTTTGTCTTTTAACCTTTATACTAGTTTTTTGATTGGACAATCCACTGTTTTTATTATATATTTGCCTTCACCAGTGAAATTTTTTTGTTTCATAGTCTAGAAAAGTCCATATTAGAGTTATGGCCTTTTATAATGCTTAAATAATTTAATATTTCTTGCAAGGCTGGTTTAGTGGTGATAAACTCCTTTAGTTTTTGCTTGTCTAAGAAACTTTATCTCCCCTTTAATTCTGAATGGTTAACTTGCTAGATGGAATATTACTGGCTGTAAGGTTTTTCATTTCAGCACTTTAAATATATCTTGCCATTTCCTTCTGTCCTGGAAAGTTTCCTTTGCAAAATCAGCTTATAGTTTTAGAGGCTTTTCTTATATGTGACTATTTGTTTTTCTTTTGCTTCTTTAAGACTCTTTTTTTTATCTTTAATTTTTGCTGTTTTAATTACAATGTGTCTTGGAGTGTATCTCTTTGGGTTCATTTTGTTTGAGATACTGTGCTTCCTGGACCTGCATGTCTGTTTCCTTACCCAGGTTAGAGAATTTTTTAATTATTATTTTTTTCAAATAAGTTTTCTGCCTCTTTCTCTCTCTTTTCTCCTTATGTCACCCCTAACATGTAAATATTAGTATGCTTAATGTTATCCCAGAGGTCCCTTAATTTTTAAAAATTATTTTTCTTTTTGCTGTTCTGATTGGATAATTTTCACTATACTGTCTCCCAGATCACTGATCCATTCTTGTGTGTTGTCTCTTCTGATGTTGATTCCCTCTAGTGTATTATTTTTTTATTTCAGTTATTATATTCTTCATCTCTGATTGGTTCTTATATTTTCTAACCCTTTGTTGAAATTTTTACGGTGTTCTTCCATTCTTCTCCTGAGTTCAATGAGCATCTTTATGACCATAACTTTGAACTCTTTATCAGGAAAATTACTTCTTACCTCTGTTAAATTGGGGCTTTTTTTTAAACAATTTTACCTTGTTATTTCATTTGGCACATATTTTTTAATCTCCATTTTTTTTTTTTGACTTTGTGTGTTTATTTCTATGAATTAGGTGAAACAGCTGTCTCTCTTGGTCTTGAAGGAGTGGCCTTTTGTTGGAGAAAACCCTGTGTAGACTACATGTGCCATGTGGCTTTGGCAGGCTGGTTGGAACTAGAGTGGGGGCAGGCTGGGAGTGGCTCTCATGGTGTGCTGCACTGGGGCCAGGACAGCTGGAACCAGTGTGGGCTGGGGGTCTTGGGACTGCCTTGGTGGGACTGCTGGATCTGGAGTGAGTGTGGGCTACGGGGGGTCCCGGAACTGCCTCGGTAGGATGGCCAGCTTAGGCACAGGCTGGGAGGTCCTGAAGCATGTCATGTCAGGGCTGCCTTGGTGGGACCACTGGGGCTGGGGCGGGTGTGGGCTGTGGTGTCTTGGGGTGTGCCATGCCAGTGCCACCTTTACAGGATGGCTAGATCCATCATAAGCCAGGGGGTTCCGGGATTTGTTGTGTCGGGGCTGCCTTGGTGGGATGGCTGGAACTGGGATGTGCAGGTAGGTGGTTCTGGAGCACACCACACAGGGGTTGCTTTGGCAGGATAGCTGGAGCTGGAGCATGCATTGGCTGTGGGGTTCCTGGGGCATGCTGTGCCAGGACCAACTGGGTGGGATGGCCGGATTGGGCACAACCTGGGGGTTCCTGGAGCTCTCTGTGTCAGGGCCACCTTTGGGAGCTGCTGTCGGCCAGGGGCCCAGGGTACACTGGGGCAGCTTTGGAAGGCCAGCTAGACTGCCTGAACTGTGCTCTCACCCATGCTATGAAAGGAAAGGGGTGTGTGTATGTAGAAAATGGAACCTGCTGGCACCCCTGATCCCAGAGAGACTTCCAGCAGTTTCCTGCCCATTTGGAAGATGCTCTAGGGTTAGTGAATGGATTTCCTTCATGTACAGTCTACGTACCCTTTAAACTGCTGCTTTTTTTGTTGTGTCCCATGGCAGGCAACTCTGTGCACAGGCCCCTCAGTAATATCTTTTTCTACTGTAGGTTGCTGCCCTGGGGTTGGATTCCTGTCCTACTATGTCCCAGTCCCTCTCGTTACTGTGCCTCAATCCCTTCTACCCTTTTCTTTGTGGTCCCTCTATCATTTGTTGTGGAAAGCTGTTTAATCAGCCCTCAGTTCTTCAGGAGGAATTGCTCTGTGCTCTTCAGGTGCATACTCTGTATATCCATGGGAGGAGGTGAGTTCAGGTCCTGTGCCACCATTCTGAGAAGGTGTAGATGATATTGCTTTTGTAACTAAGTAATAAATGTTATGAAAATAAAGATAAAACATTTCAATATAACCTGAAGAAGTGAGAAAGAAGAGATTTTCCCTGTGAATGAGAAACATGCCCCCATTTTGATATGGGCCAAATGAAGAGGCCTTTTATTATAGAGATTCTAAATTTTCTTTTCTCCAGTGTTTTAACTTTATAACCCCTGATTATAATCATTTTTTCCTTTAATTGTAGACAATAGATTGTTTATAACCTGAGTCATAGAAATCCCCTACCCTCTGCTTTAGATAATTGCCCTGAAACTTGTGATTTATGCTTGTTGATTGTAATCATTAAAGTCTAATATTCTCTCCTACCCATTCTGGGCCTAACTCCTGGACAATTAACAACACCTGAATAACCGGTTAAGTGGCCACAAGCCCTAGAGAGCTGACAGATTCTCCATCACGTAGCCACCTCACATTAATAGATTTGACCTCTGCTCTTTAAGCCAACACTTTTAAATTTATTAATTAAAATCTATTTTTTTCTCATTCAGGGACCTTGGGGATACAGATGATACCCCAACAAGATTACCAGTCCCAACCAAAGAAGCCAACGCAGTCTTCCAGGTGGATCTTGAGACCCTCTTCCTCTCATCTAAGATCAGATAGGGTGAGAGTTCCGTGAATCCCCCAATGGGTAGGGACAGCTCTGTGCCCCTGCCCAGCAGGAAGCAGATAGAGAACAAAAGACCTCCTGTCCCTCAACTTCCCATAGAGATTTTATGGGGATCACATCTCTCAAGGGGAAAACAAGGCAGGCAATTAGAGATAGGCATCGGGTCTCTGAATTCCTGCACATCCAACACAACCCAGAGAATGCGACTTCCCAAAGACCTCCCCTCTCCGCCCAAAATTTCCCCTTTTCATTGTAGTTGTCTACACCTATGAGGAAACAAATGGGTACAAAATACCCAACTAGACTAAACCGGCCACTCACACCTGCACAGTAAAGGCCACAACGACTTTCATTACACCTGGGCCTCATTGTACCATCATCATAACATACATATTCCTGGAAGTTCATTAATATCATTATAACTGACTGAATTCTGGGAAGGAACATGTACAGTTTAAAAAGATGAGGTAATAGCCTCTTGTCAATCACAGGTTTTAATTGAGTGGTCCCACACCCGGAAAGGAACAGCCCATTCTAGAGGGAAAAAAAAGGGACAAAAACCCCAAGTCCTCACCAGTCAGCACCTTTTGAGCCTCTTCTTTTGCTGGGGGCCTGCTTCAAACCCATTGGAGTGTATTTTTTCTTTTAATAATGCCACCTTTGTCCCTTGAGCCATTCTCTGCTGCTTGGGTCTGCTCCTATTTCTTTGGAGTGTACTGTCTCTTCTAATAAACTACTCTTTCACCACTATATTTCTGTGTCTTGTTCAATTCTTTGCTTGAGACGCCAAGAACCTGGACACCGCACCAAGAAGAGCCCACTCTCCGGTAACAGTTTCTTTACCATCCTGGACTGTTTGCGGTGATTACATCTTCCATTTTATGCTGAAATGACCCCAGAACAGATGGAAACAATGTGTTCTACAAGCCTGAAAATATGAACCTCATCTTACAGTTTCATCAATGCTTATGTAATCAGATTGTGCAAAAATTAACATATATTATAAACTAAACTCATTCAAGTACAAATTCTTAATAAAAACATAGATCAATAAAAACAATTTAGAAAATATTCTTTGATAGTCACTACATTATTTCTTCGAGTTCCATCAGGATTCTGTTTAGTTGTAGAAACTTGAATATATACAAATTGGCATGGGTAAAATCCTTAGTCCTCTTTAGGCTAAGTTTCCTTGTCCCTGGGAAAGAAACAAAGGTTTGGAATACTGCTGGGTAGACGAATTAAATATGTTACTCCTGTTCTGACATGTTTGCTCATCCAGACTTGCTGATACAGTGCTTTAATGACCCTTCTACAGTCAGAACTGACATTGACACAAATTAAAAGGATTTGGGACAAAGAACTGTATTCACCTGCAAATCAGTCTCAAGCTTCCCCGCAAATCCTGTATCTTATGCTACTGTATTCTGTTTAAGCATATATTTTTATCTATGTAAATTGAATTTTCCTTTAATACTTAAAAGTTTTATCCTGGGCAGGGGAGGGGAGAATTAGGATCATATTATTTCGGCAGGAAGGCTTTTGGATAGGAAAACTATGTGGCTTTATCATGTAAGAGCTAAAAGTCATGGAACCAGGAACTACTGAAATTCCTGTATAGCTATAGAAACTTCTATTTGAGCCATGTTTGTAAATGAAATAGTTCAAAGACATTTCAAAAGTGTATACATTGAAAAAAAAAATAACAATTTGGTTCTGAGAGTTATATAAAACTTCAAGTACTGTACAAAAACCCCTAAATATTGAATACTTGAAGATTGTTAATGGAAGACTAGGCAGTGGAAAAAAATAAATTGGGAGTTGGAGAAAGGGAGTTGTATTCAAAGACACAATTTAGATTGTCTTTAGGGTAGGGCTTAAATAACTGAAAATTTGAATGGACTTCTGAAGGGTAGGCTATTTTTGTTTGTGTCCTACAGTGTATAGGATATTCAGCTTTTAAAGAGTGTTTAAGAGTATGGTTCCAAACAGCTTGAGAGTCCATAACTGCTGTGAATCCTGGCATAAGTCAATAACAAACTTTCAAAATGATTAGAATTCTTCTGAAACTGTTAGTGCTTCTGGAGACATCGCAAAACTTGCAGTAGAGCAATAATTAGAAAATAATTAGCCTAGCGCTCTCTGGGGTGAATATATTTGGGGTGATTTTATATTTGGGACAATCAATGTCAGTATTTATCTGCATGGTTTCAGTTTATCTGTGTGTATTTGTACCAAATTGAGGCAGCCCTGGCTATTTGCGATGATTGATTTGGATTGTTAGGGGGAGGCTCCCCTCTGACACACCCCAAGAATATTGGTTACTTCCCTGGCCTCAGTATCCCAGGAAGAAGGGAACGAAATAGGTAAAGAGAAAAATCCCTGGTGATTATATCTGGGAATTACTTAATGATGGTAAGCAAAATATTTCATAAGAGATCTTAACTGATCAAGGATAGTAAATTTTTTTCTATATAAATGCAACCTGAAAATTCTCCCAAAGCAAGAGTGAGATAAAATCCCATCCACTGACATGGCTGATAGTGGATAAGGGGTGTAATACAGCAGAAAAGAAAAACAGAGGCTCACCGTGGAGATTATGCAGAGCTGAGAGAAAACTTTCAGATAACAAACACTTGTAGTCAGGATTTTGCAGGGTGTTAGGGAAGAAAATCAACAGCAAAGAAACGCAGTTAGGGAAAACCCATCTTGAAATGATGAATTTTGCCATTTTGAATTGTATTGAAAATATTGTTACAAAGAAGTGATCATTTCATTAGATATTTGTGGAAAGTATAATTAGGGTCAAATGCAGACAAGGTCTGCAGATGAAAAGAATTAGATGACTAATAGGGACCAGAAGCCAAATTAGCATAGTGCTGAGTCATTTCCTCCAGCTTCTGGTCTGTCACAGGAAGGAGGAATGAGGAGGTCAGTTCTTAGCCCAGGACGTGGTTCCATGTTGTCGAGGTGAGTGAGTGAGAAGGTAAATGGGTTGGTGGGTGAGTGAAGCTTAGTTTCTGTGTCCCTAACAGAGCATTTGTTAATCAAAAAATATCTTAAGTTAAACAGGCCATTAAACTGAGATGGCTCTAATGCCCAGCAGGCCAACTTAAGCAGCCCCAAATTAAAGTTTGTAAATGTCTCAAGGTCATGAAATCACAACTCTGAGGACAGCCAGTCACAAATAACCAACTAGGCTTTAAACTGTGTCCATTCAAGTAATTTCCTTTTTTCGCTTCCACACGTTGTATGTCTTCCCCTGGCTCCTGTCGGAGGAGTGCTCGGAACCACCTCCTGTTTGGTGCTGCCCGATTCCAATTGATAAAGACTTAAATGAACTCTTAAAATTTTTGATAGACCTTAGTTTATCTTTTAATACTCCTCTTGAATTCTAGTGAGGGTAGACCCTCTGGGAGGATCCTTTGTTTTGCTGAGATGGATGACTGGTCAGGATACGAACTGGGGAAGTTAAGGACGAATCAAATCCATTAAAGAAAGTGGATTGAGACATTGGGGAAGGTAGTTCTGGGAGCAAAGAGGAGGTTTCAGATGCAGAGAAGAGTTCTAGGCACCTGCAGTAGGAGAGGAAGTTGGGAGTAAAATAGAAAAGCATGTTAAAGGACAGCATTTCTGATGTTTTGCTGGGCGGAGCAGAATGGAATCATCTTTTCCATCTCTACGTGGGCACTAGAGCTGAATTTTATAAGTTTTGAGTTATATTTGTGTGTGACATATGACATATAAAAGCCTGATTTGAGGGCATGTTTGGGAGGATACAAGGGAAGCCCAGTGAGGTCCAGTTTCCTTTGGGTTACAAGTGAATACATTGAATTTTTTTTTTTTTTTTTAAGGAGACCGCAGCTCATAGTGGCCCATGTGGGGATTGAACTGGTAACCTTGGTGTTATTAGTACTATGCTCTAACCAACTGAGCTAACCGGCCACCCCCAAAATCAAACTGATACATATATATATATATATATATATATATATATATATATATATATATATAAATATAAATATATTAAGGTGGGCCCATGAATTTTAAACTGCGTACAGTTATTCTTCTGTAATCTATTGTGTGCACTTAACCATTCTACACCTTTGTTTATCTTTATAAAATACCTATTTAGCCTCTCTCAGATGTTGTTACACATAATTCCCTGTTTGCTGACAGTTGCAGCCAGGATTCTGTGCCCTGACTGTTGAGTAGGTGAATAGATGATTTTGTGGAATGATTCCAGAAAAACTTTCATTTACATGAGCTTGACGTTATATACCTACAAGTTATCATTATTTGCAGATTAATAAAATCATTTGTAAGCATCTTATCAGTTTTGTCAAGATGTAATTCTTTATCCACGTAAGGAGGGATTGTTAGCACATAAATAATATTACAGGAGTGTGTCTTGCCCATTTTAGTAAGTCAAATACTTATTCCATTGGTGATAAAAGCAAGATCTAAATTCAAGAGCACTTTTATGCCTTTCCTCAGTTAGAGGTATAACACAAAAAGTAAATTAAGGTTCTACATAATTTATTGGATTTTTAAAAGCTTTGTGCACTTTTTCTAAAAATGCCTTGAGGCATTAACAATAACATTAATTTAAACATTTGCATCTACTTACAGCAATAATGATACATTCAAAAGGAAAGTAGGAGCATGCAAATCAAGTAAGACACCCAGTTACCCTTGGAATATTAAAGGATGCATTAAAAATATATGGTTATTTTAATAAGGAGGAACAAAAATCTTTCTTGTGTCCTCTTTCTGTATCCTCTGCACTTCCCTTGATAACACAGCCCAGAAAACAAACTACGTGTCAGTGATGATATAGACGCTAAGGTGTAGGGGCTCCTCTTGGAATGTGGATGCCCACGTCTTGCCTTGTCTGTTTGTTCCATGCCAGAACCCCTGCCCTCTCAGCCTGTGTAGGGGGATGGCTCCCAAACACACCAGGGGTCTTCACCCCTGTGCCGCTTCTGGGGAGCTGCACGCATTCATCATTGTATACAGTGGTCTTTTCAGTAGGCTGCTAGAGGGTCCTTCATATTTATACTTTATTTATTTTTTAACATTTTTTAAAACTTTTTTTTAAAATCAGTTTCAGGTGTACAAAACAATGTAATAGTTAGACATTTATCCTTTATATCCCTCACACTTTATTTTCAAACAGTCTAAAATGTAAGAAGGAAGAGTAGAAGCATATGGTGCAACTCGTGGGGAATAAAAAGAGTTTTGAAATTTTTCTCTTAACTGATTTTATCTTGCACTGTGATCTCTTGTGCTGATGGGGTTAGAAACTTAAACTTGACAATTAAAGATAATTAAGCATCTTCTGGCTAAAATGGTCTCTTCTAGATACATATTCCTTCTGTTCATAGTTTAAACTCACTATCAGGGCTGTTTCTTTTCTTTCAAGTGGTGCTGCCTCCCTGTCTTCCTTCCCAAGAAGGCAGGTTTCTGTAGGAGGAGACTAAGTGTTCTCACAATGTTGGGTGGGAAGTAGAGGATGAGGGCAGGAGGCTGTGGTCCAGCCGGGCGGCCTTCTGGGTCACGGTGTCTTGTCTTGCTTTCGTGTGGGCGGGGACCTCTCCTTGCTGCCTCTATCACTGATGTACCTACTACTGTTCTGTCAGCACCAGTGGTGCAGTGGGCTCTAAATTGTGGGGCTGCTCCTGATCTTTTCTTCCTTTCTCACCTGTGCCACGTGGGGTTTGGCTACGGCACCCATTAAACCCCAACTTGACAATTGGCACTTCTACTCCCCTCTCCAAGATTACTTCTCTCAAGGTGCTACTTCTGCAGATGAACTCACCAGCCAGTTACATCAGGGGTAAAGGAAGCTTCTGGATTACTAACATGTCACATCTAGGTCCTGGGTGTGACATGTTGGGAACTGTTTCAGGCCCTCTGTCTGTCTAAGAGTGCCATCAGCTGTTTTGTTCCAGCATGGTCACCCCACATTGGCCTGGCTGATTTGAGGGGTTCCCAGTGGCCCTAGGCTTCCCCTTGAAATTATCTGGCATATCTCTCTTGCCCCTCTTGACCCGATGCCAGATTCAGATCTTCAAGTTTTTGTAACCTGTCCTTCTCTTAATTATTCCTGCGAAGCAGGAGTCATTCATATATGGCAAATATAAAAGGAAAAAAATAGGTGATCAATTCCCTGTAGTCTTGATTCCAAGCCATCTCCGAAAACCAACTCTCCAGTGCTCGGTGTGTGCTGTGGTAGCAAATCCTTTGACATCTGCAAGGGCAGATGTGCAGCCAGTGGCTGTGTTAGCGGGCAATTGGTTGGAGAGAAGCAACAGAGGACATGGAAGGAGGATCTGCCACAGAAATCTTTGTTAGTAACTTCATAGCGGCCGCAATCAGGAATGCTGCACAGTTGTCATGTAGAAGTATGGATTTACTTGCACTCGCTGTATTCATCTCCTCGGGGGGAAATGAAACTAGCTCAGTGACTTTTGTTTGCTTCCAACAGGTAATTTTGTTTTTACTATATTTTTATGTAGCACCTTTATCAGTTTGCTAGGGCTGCCATAACAAAGTACCAAGGACTGGGTGGCTTAAACAACAGAAATTTTCTCCTAGTTCTGAAGTCCAAGATCAAGGTGTCAGCAGGTTTAGTTTCTTCTGAGACCTCTCTCCTTAGCTTGCAGATGGGTACCTTCTCACCATGTCCTCACAGTCTATTCTCTGTGAGCACATATCTATGTGTCTCTTTCTTTTCTTGTAAGGACACTAGCCATATATGGCCCTACCTTATTGTTTCATTTTACAGTAATCACCTCTTTAAAGACCTTATCTCTATGTACAGTTACATTCTGAGGCACTGGGAGTCTGGACTTCACCAAATGTATTTTTGGTGGGACACAATTCAGCCTATAAGAGCAATTTTTGTAGTACCTTTAAATCATAACCATTATTGAAACAAATGTTAACACCATCATTACTTTTCAGGTTATAAAACACAAAAATAGGGAATGGTTTATCAGAGGTTCCAGTGCTCAGGAGAGAAAGTGGGAACTGCATTCAGTATTGTTAGAATGAATGGGATATGTGCTACTGCAATTTTTATTTTATTCTTTTAATTATGCAAATACCTTTATAGGTGATTGGTGGAGAAATTTCAAACTGTATAGAGTTGTTTTCTACTTTATATTCTGTCTCTGTTTTTTCCAGACTAAACACTGTTAATACTTTAATATCTCATCTTTCAGATAAACAATACTTGTACACAAATATAATATGTAGATTTTTTAAATTTTGGTTTTGTTTTTTCAAAGTGGGATAATATAAATATTGTCTGGTTTGCCTTTTTCATTTAATACGATAACTTGGAGTTCTTTCTATGTTAGTATATGTGGTAAGTCAAGGTTTTTCAGCCTTGGCACTATAGACATTTGGGGCTTGATAATTCATTGTTTGGGGGGGGATGTCCTTTGCATTATAGGATGTTTAGTAACATCCCTGGGCTCTACTCAATAGATATCAGTAGCACTCCACCCCCACTAGTTTAAACCAAAAATGTCCCCATTCATTGCCAAATGTCCCCTAGTGGGCAATATTGCTCCCAGATGAAAACCACTGGTATGAAGAGATTTCCCTAATTTTTAAAAGCTTATGCACAGTATCCAGAGTATTTATTACCCCATAGTTTATTTACCTATTGATGGACATTTAGATATTTCCATTTTATTACCATTAGAAGCAAGACTGCATTGAATATCCTTAACATGACTCTGTTACCTATACTAATATCGCATTAGATGAAAATATCTGGAAATTTAGTAGCTGGTTCAAGGAAGATGCATATACCATGTTTCCCCGAAAATAAGACCTAGCCGGACCATGAGCTCTAATGCGTCTTTTGGAGCAAAATTTAATATAAGACCCAGTCTTATGCTGGGTCTTATAGTAAAATAAGACTGGGTCTTATATTAAATTTTGCTCCAAAAGACGCATTAGAGCTCATGATCTGGCTAGGTCTTATTTTCGGGGTAAACAGGTTATTGTATTTTGATAGATGCTATCAAATTACCTCTCAAAGTCTTTGTACAATTTACATTTCCAAAGGTGATTGTTCATTTCTCCACAATCTTGCCAACACAGAATAGTAGCAAATCTTCTGATTTTTGCTAGTTAATATGACTGAAAATTTGTATCCTGCTGTATTTCCCTAATGACTAACGGTCGAGCATCTCTGCACTTTATTTCTGTTTCTGCTATCTATTGATATTTCTTGCCTCTTACCATTATTATAGGTAGTTTGATTTGTAGGAGTTCTTCATATTTATTTTGACTCCTAATCCTTCTACTGCTACATACATTGCAAATATTTTCTCCTAATCTGTTATTTGTTTTCTAACTTTGTTAATCCAGCTTTTTGTGATCATAAATTTAAACTATTACTTTATAGTTAAACACTCAAATCATATTTAGGGAAGCCTTCCAAGCTTCTGCTGTATAATACTTCCTATTTTTATTCCTCTTTATGTCTTTTGATCATGCTTCACTTTTTACCATTTAGATCTTTAATTATCTGTAATCCATTTTTTGTGTGCATGCTTTTTATACAGGGGTATTTTCTCTAGTCTTGACCCAAGCATATTTGGGTCAAGCATAAACAAGTGTGTATACGCAAGTTAGAAGCTATATAACCAAATCTATGCATATGGATTGCTCTGTGTAATGCAAATGTGATGACAGAACACAAATAAAACTTACATTTCTATCCTTATTAAAAATTACTTATAGATCTCCTGTCTCTGTTACATGGAGAATTCATGGTACTTAGGGCAGGTGAATTTCTGACTATTGTCCCTATTTCCTTCACCATTCTTGATCACTGCCTGGATACAGATGGATGGAATAAAGCTCCTGAGCAGGGAGAAGAGCAGGATTCTGACGATTTGCAGGTAGTGGCTCCTTTACAGACAGCAGGATCACTGGCATTATGACGTCTTTGACTTCCTTATCCACTTTGCTCTGGGCCTGCCCTCCACTGAAATGTGTACTGTCCATGACATAGACCTTTTATCAGTTCCTGGGTTAGTTGGTCTGGTTGGCTTCCATAGATGCAGGGCCATCACATATTGGAGAACACATTGTTCTTGGATTGCAAAACCAGGAGGGTGACCAGGTGAGAGCCTGGGAGGGCCTAGGAGACAGGAATTTGAAAGGAGCTCCTGAAGAGGCAGCAGTCCAGAGCCCGAAGCTTTAGCAGAGATGGAACAAATCCGTGGTTTCCTTACATCTCATTACCAATTCTGCCGGCACACTGGATGAGTTCAAACCCTTTTATATTCAGTGAAGATTAATTAAACTTTGTATTCAAGAAGGAGAACAATGAAAGAAGTTAAAAAAAAAAAAGGAGTCTGAAGGAATGTAACACTAGTGAGACCATACATGAAAAAGAACAAAATAAAAATTTAAGTGGGAGGTGACATCTGTTTCTTCCTCTGTGACCCATCTCCCACTACCCCCCATCCCACCCTTTCACTCAGTCCCAGCCACCCCTGCCTCCTTGCCGCTGGCTCTGGGAACAGACCAATGTGCGCCACTTTGGCTGGAGCCCTCTCGCCAAATTTTCTTCAGTCGTGGCACACTTAGTGAGGGCCCGTTAGTGAGATCGTCCCTGAGCACCGTCTGTAAATATGCGTCTCTGGTCGTCTGGCCAGAGTTGATCTTTCTCGGTAGCACTTGGTACCTTCTGCTGTGCTGTGAACCTAGGCACAATGTGGCATATCCACCTACGCACGTGGATTCCTGCCTGCTCCCCCTACTGGAGTGTAAATCCCAAGAGGGAGTTTTGTTTCTTTGCTCCATGCCCTATCTTTGGTGCCTAGAACAATACATTTTTGTGCTGAATGAATGACCAGACTGAGATGACTCAGCTAAAATGTGGGGAAAGTAAGGCATGCCGTACCATCTTCTGATTCCCGATTCTGTCTTCTTAGGAACCCCGAGGTATTGTATTTAAAATGAATATGACATTCTGGAATGAGGTAAATACTCCTTTAGTGTATATTTTGTTTATATCTTGTACTGTACATCTAACTTGTGGGCCATGTTAAATTTGCTGAAATAAATGCGGTTGTCAGTAACTTAGGAGTTTTGTGAGCTCAGAAAGCAGCAATGACGCAAGGCCATAATATGATGCATTTCCACTGGCTAGCTGGTGCCTCTCGGAGTCCATCCATGCAAATCTTTCTATTTCAGGCTTATTTCAGTAAGGTGCACTTTTAGTCAGAGATTTCTCCTTTTGTGAATAATGGAATCAACAAAAGATTAGCAGGATGTTCCTTGAAAACCAACATGTCAGCCAACAAAGTGCATGTTTAGGTAAAGATAATATCTTTCCTTCTGCAGTACCTGTTTCCCAATAAGTATGAACATTATCTCTTCATCTTATGATATTGTTATATGGAAAGTAGAAGCTACTGTACACAATTTTTCATGAGTGCTGTATACCTACTACAGAGGATCAAATAAAACCTGGGAATACTGTTGTCCTGTTTTGTATATTATGATAGGATATTTTTCTTTTACCATATAAAGTAAGAAAAATGAATAACGAGTATTGCATTGAAATCAAATCCATTTCCAATTCCTTTCTTAAATTTGAAGTTCTCAGTGAGCTTATCCTGAGCCCTTTAGCCAGTTTGGAACTTTCTGACCTCAGAACAAGGAAAGGCTTTGAACTTTCCTGAAAATACTTGCTGGCTTTGTATTCTAATAAACTATATACAAGTCCCATTTGCTCTATAAGACTATGATTTAAAAATCTATACCTGCAGTTGGGATACATCTTTTAAAATTTTTAAATTTTGAAAATGTCAGTTTCATAATAAGATAAAATCAGATGTTTTTCGTTTGATTATATTTAAGGCACCACAAATATTTAATTAGAATAAGGCATATAATTTTACATTTGACAAACTGTATTACTAAATGCTGGGAAATGAGAGACTGTCCTTTGCCCTCAAAGGATTCTAGTGAAAAAACATTAAAATAAATATCTGGATTACATTGGGAAATAACAAAAAGAGAAATAGCGAGGAAAAGTAAATTCTTAACACCAATGCTCATGTGTTGTGCTGTTTCTCATTGCAGAACTATGGCACAAAAGGAAGGCAAACATATACAGAAAGACAAACTAATAGACATTTTCCTTTGAGTGAACAATGCAATTACTAAAATCACCAAGCTGAATATTTAAGTTTTATGAAAAATCTGTTGTTTATAGCTTATATACGCACTGGCAGGAAAACTGCTAGGACTGTTCCATCCCATAATACCTAGTTTTATTAAATGATATGAACAGTAAAGTAAGAATTCACTTGGATTATTTAACAAGTAGTTTTGTATCTAATATTAAGCTGTTTGCATTTCTTTTCTTGAAATGTTTTGCTTAGTTTCAAACACTTCAGTGTATGCCTTAATATCAGTTATGACAGAATCATTGGCTGCAGGCTTTCTTCTCCAGTGATGACACTCAGGAGAGGTTAAATGATGCTTTCTTGGAAACTTTATTCCAAATGGGATTTGTAATGCTGTGGCTCTTTGGGTCAGCCTAAATCACATCTGTTTAATAGCTTCACTGACCTAATGAGCTACTGCTAGAAATTCATTGAGAGCCCATCAATTCATTGGGAATCCTTAGATATAACAGCATTGCAACACAGTGGATCCAAAAGACACCACTCACTTACTGACGATTGTGAAATGAAGTGGAAATGGTTTGCAGTGAATATAAGATGTAAAACAGGGCTAGAGACGAGAGATGATATTTGCAGAAAACAGTGTCCATAAAACTGTCAGAAAAATTAAATTTCCATTGGTTAAAAACAGAAAAACCTACCAAAAAAAAAAAAAAAAGAAAAGAAAAGAAAGAAAGAAATCTTTCTAGCCAAATCCAACATATGTGACTTATGTGATGGTCATTTTCAAGGCAATGTTCATCCTCCCCTCCCCCATAGATAGCAACTAGGTATTTGGACAGGCGATAGAGTATATATATTTATTTCTGAAAAGAGATACAGGAAAGGATGGCTGAGAAACTGGAGTGATTTTTCTCTTTCTCTTTCCTATCTAAATATTCATACACTTGCTCTTCTTTCTGTCAGGCACACAGTGTTCGATATCAGCTTATTACCAAGAATAATATCAGGATTGCACACTTCTTTCTGCATGTCATGCATTCATAGGGCATTGACTCTGGAAATAATCACTGACAATTACTACTGTTAGTTACAATAGTATGATAGAGACCCTTAGACTGTTATCCTTCCATGGCATTTTCATTACAAATCCCATTAAAATGTGATTTATTGTCTCAAGTACCCCATACATTATCCAGAATCACTGTTTAGGCTGATATTATAAACCACTCCATACCCCGCCCCCCGCTTTTTTATCTTTCAAATAAAACTAAGGCTCTGCTGTCCAAAATCTGTGTATATGTCATTGTAAAAGAATGCCTATCGAGTCTTTCAAAGAAACAAAACTTTTACATGAGACTACCGTTAGTGAGGGTTCATACCACTCATGTATTTTATTATTGGCATTAACCAGCACGGCTACTTTGGCTTGGCCCCAGGCCTAAGCATAGCTGTAGAATGCAAGTCGTCTCAGGACAGGAGCTACATCTTTTGAAGGTGCTGTTTAAGTTTATAGTATTTAATATCCATGTATATTAAGTATATTAAGTGATAATGAATATAATGAAGATGACTCTAGGTTTTCTTTAATTTATCGTGAGAATAGTAAGAATACCAGTGCGTTTAATCTCGAAGATCGCGCTACCTCACAGATAATTTCATAAGTCGTCCCAGAAGTCCTCCCTTAGCCATAGATTAGTTACTGTATATGTTTGCAGTGGGCCACC
This sequence comes from Rhinolophus ferrumequinum, assembly GCF_004115265.2. Classification (NCBI taxonomy): domain Eukaryota; kingdom Metazoa; phylum Chordata; class Mammalia; order Chiroptera; family Rhinolophidae; genus Rhinolophus; species Rhinolophus ferrumequinum. The sequence continues at coordinate 34,895,287 of NC_046285.1, read as the reverse complement.
AGGCACAGTGTCTTTAGACTGGACAGAACTCAGTAGGGACTTTCCTAGAAAAGAGCTTCTCCAGATGCTGAATGTCCTCCAGCCCCCTTCAGGAGACCAGCTCTCGGGGTCTGTGGAGTCTCTCGGTTTCTACCCACCTTAGCCCCTGTTTATTGTTGGTGGATGATGAGTCCAGCTCTTGGCCACAAAGCTATGTGTGATATCTTTTCAGGCCTGACCATAGCAAATAACAAAGACTCACAGGGAAGGAAAGCTGCCCTCCCCACACCAGCCTAGGTGCACAGCCCGTGTACTGCAGTCTCTGGAGAGAGTTGCAGTCAAGGATCCCAGTTCTCTGACCGGCTGTGCTCTCACACATTTCTGCGTTCCCAGTCCACATGCCTCTGTTCAGAGGCACCTTTACTGGGGGACTTGGGCAGAAGCCTTTCTTTCTCAGGCATCTCTGCTGAGACCTCCTGTCTAGGGGATGGAAGGAATACCTTGATGACATTTTTTCTTCATTCTGACCCAGTACTTAGTACTTTTCTATTCCTAGCCCTTCCTTCTCTGATCTGTTCTGCCCCTCCTCCCCATCTCCACTCCCAGGTCCATAAAACTGCAGCAGCCTTTTGTTTGGGACTCTGGCAGAGAAATGATTCCCCACATCTGGGCTGGCGCACCTGACCCTGACCCAGTGCTGACCTATGGGGAACATGGGACAGTGAGGAGGCATTTTCTCCTATTTGACCTCTTGAGTATGCCATTGCAGTAAATGATTAAAGGCTTGACAATTTCATGTTGGCTTCCTATCTTAACTGACCACTTCCACACCTGGCAGCTCAGCTCAGCTCTTGACAGTTGATGTTACTTTTGTAGAATCATCTCGCCTCCCCCAATTTCACGTTTGAATTCTGAACATCAAAATCGAACTAAAAGTCTAACCATTGAACCATACCTTTGAGTCGTATACAGAGGGGGTAATACATTATTGACTATTTCTAGGACAGCTGATTTTATGGGTGAAGTCCATCCTCATCATGGTGGGTAAGCCTCACCAATGAACTATTTTCCTTCATCTGTCTGCCATGTCGCCCCTACTTTCAATGTAGATAGAAATTTTAACGAATGATATCTTTAATTACATAATAATGAACATTTATTGAAGGGATAGTTTGTGCCACACACTACACTGGGCATATAATAATAAAAAAATCTCATAAGTTCTGCATTAAATATTTGGAGCAAAATGTGGGTGGGTAGTGCTTAAAAACAGATGAGCACAGCATTATATTTGCAGGAGATTGTTCTTTATAGGAACAGGTGCTGACTAGTTGTTGCCACCATATCCATTCCATATCCACTATGGAGAACAAGTAGGTAGGGGACTAGGAAGCTGACAAAATTTAGGTAGCATCACTGTCCTGGCCATGTAGGGTGGAGCTCAGAGTGTGATACTAATTTCACCACGTCACTGAAATGTCATGGGAAGCAAATCTGATTAGTCCTGTAAGTGGAAACAGTATGGTAGGTATCGGGAAAGGTCCCTGTGATACGTAGAACTGTTGGTATATTAATGTGTGGTCACCCTGGCTAATCCCATAAACAGACTGTAACCCTAAAGATCCCACCTCAACCCTGTGCATACAACCAGAAGCTGGGAGACATGGCAGTGAGGTTGCTAATAATTTATCTATTACTGTGGTGAGGATTGGCTCATTAACTGGACCAGGAGAAGGGAATGAATGATGATAGTTGTACAGACTAGTAAGTGGGAGAGAAGTTGGAGAAGGTACCGGGAGATCACTTATGACTGGCTCGTATGTGGTGTGAAAAGGATATGGATCTTAGGAATGTTGAAACAGAAGGACTTTTCTTCCTGTCTTGAGGTAGAATGTGGCAAAAGACCAATCTCTCCCACTGTAAGAATAAGAACAACCTATAAACTTGAATAACAAAGAGCTAAAGAATCACAAGTGGATTAAATTCTAGAAAGGGATCAGCTCTTTCTAGCAGAGAGAGACTCCAGACTACTCTCTTCCTTGATGGAACGGCAGAAGGAGGCACCAACCCACCTCAAACTGGGTAAGAAGAAACCAGATGAATGCTTAATAAACATTTAACAATGCATGGTTGATTTGTTGAGTTAGACCCCAAGGAGCCCTAGTCAGAGAGTAAAGCCACATCTGCCTTCCATTCTTACCACTGACAGTACAGAGACGGCATGCTGCAGGCTGGGAGCACAGTAAGAGAGTTAAGAAAATTCCCCCGAGAGTCTTTGCAGAGTTTAGGGCACATATATGCCGACTACCATGCACAAAAGGCTGGAGGCAGGGCAGACGAGCTGAGACAAATCCCTCTGGCACACCAGGAATTTCCTGATTGCATAACAACAGCATGCTGAAGGCTAATGGATGGACAGTAGACTGGAGAAAGATCCTCATGATTTGCAACAGAAGAGCAAAGGGACTCCACAGAGCTTTCAAAAGCTGAATAGGCTATAAAGCAAAGAGACCTTTGAAGCATTGCTGCTGTTCAGATCAAAATTCTTGACCCTACCATTGAAATATGTGAAGCAATTGGTGACTAGAATTTGAATAAAGCTGCAATGAATCCAGACCCAGCTCAGCTCTAGATTAGATTGACTCAGCCTGGAACTGACACAGTATCAACTTCTGTTGCATTCTGTTAGTCAAAGCCAGTTGACAAGGCCAGTGCAGATTTTAGGATAAGAGAAATAATCTCCATCTCCATGTGAAGAGAAACATGCATGTACCATGAGGAGAGGACTTATTGGGACCCGTATTTGTAGACTAGTTATAATATTAAACAATACATTTATAAATAAGCTATGGTTTTAAGAATAAACCATAAGTTTTAAGAATAAACCAGAAGAAATTAGAAAGTATTTCAAATTGAATGTTAATATCAAAATTTGTGGAATGCAGCTAATGGAGTACTTACAGGAAAATTTGTAATGTTGAATGCTTATACTAAAAAAGACAAAAGACTTAAGGATCTAAGTTTCCAACTTAAGAAAGTAGAAAAACAAGACCAAATTAAACCCAAAATAAGAAGAAAAATAAATAATTCATACAGATAAGAGAGAAAAAATCAGTGAATTATAAAATGGACAAATACTAGAGAATATCAACAAAGAAATAAAAACACAAAACTAGTTCTTTGAAAAGATTAAGAAAAACAATAAACATATAATGTAAAATATAGCTGATGTATTACAGAAGTGTACACCTGAGACCTATGTAACTTTACTGACAGTTGTCACCCCAATAACTTTAATTAAAAAAAAGAAAATCAATAAAACCCTAGCAAGACAGTTCAAAAGAAAAAAGAGGGGAAATCCCTCCATAAATTATCATACCAGAATTGAAAAATGGAGCATCACTAGAAGGATAATAAGGGGATATTAGAAACAACTTTATGCCAGTAAAATGAATAAATTATTTGATAGACATTCATTATTAAAACCAATACAAGAGTAAACAGAATCTCTGAATTGCCCTAGATCAGTGAAAAAATTGTATTTGTAATCAATCACAAGAAATCTCTATGACTGCATGTGTTCACTGGTGAATTCCATCAAACATCTAAGGAAGAAAATTTCTACTAATCTCATACAAACTTTTTCAAAATACAGAGGGACATAGTATACTTCCTAACATGTATTTTGATCATATCCCCGATACCAAAACCTGGAAAGGACATTTCAGGATAAGAAAAATACAAATGAATATCCTATATGAATGTAGACGTAGAAGTCTTTAGTAAAATATTAGCAAATAAAATCTAACAATATATAAAATAATATATTCCATTAAAACATGTCCCAGCCATTCATTAAGCTGAAGTAAATAATATTGTGGTATTGTAAACTAGTCTCACAATGATTACAATAACAAAAGAACTTCGTGATAATAGAAATGCCCTTCAGTAATCAGAATTGCCAAATCAGTTGCTGGGTAAGACTTTAACATGTCAGTTAAGTTAGGCTGTTGCCTTCATGCTGTTGAAAATTTAAACAGTTTGAAGTATCATCACTGGTAGAATCTCTCTCTCTCTCTCTCTCTCTCTCTCTCTCTCTCTCTACCTCTCTAGCTCTCTAGCTCTTCTATCTCTCTTTCTGTGTATCTATCTACCTAGTTAGCATTACTCCATTTTCTTTAATCATTTATTGACAAGTCTTAGTTAGCTTTATCTTTCTACATCAGTGCTTCCTAAAATGTGTTTGTCTTTAATTCTATGGACTATTAAGTTTAAATGAAGCCAAACAGGCTTCTTTACAGCCAGGCTTTGCAGAGCCTTATTGGTCCTGATGTGTAATATTAATGGGCTACTCAGAATCTCCCTGCCCATTTTAGGGACCAGGGATTCTACTTTATGCAACAATCTCAAGTTCACCTGATATTTCTCTGCATCATTCATACTCCAGGCAATGGTAGCTATACTGTCATTCAGGAAAAATGTTAGAGACTTTTCAAATCACAGACCAAATAATTGCTATTTTGTCTGTAGGGGGTATCAGTGTTGACAGCTGTCTTCTAATTTAAAACCACATTACCCTGTGTACTATCTGTGGCTGATCATAATTTAAATGTATTTTGATAACTAGTTCAAATTTGAAAACAAATTCATGCAAGTTATAAAATGTGCAAACAGCATGGAGAGAATACAATAAAAATAAATTTAGTGACCCCCCCCCCGACCTAGCCTACCTTTTTTAGAAGCACATATTCTAACAGTTTCCTGTGTTTTCTTCCAGAAATTTTGTAATCACAGATTTTAGCTTTGAAGATTTTTTTTTGGGGGGGGGATTGGGAGGGACTTAAATGTAGATATAAGGAGAAAACATATAACAGGAGACCATTAAAAAAAAAGAAAGAAAAAGAACCCTTTAGATTCCATATTTCAAAATGTGAAATAGACCGCACGCATGCACGCACGCACGCGCGAGCGCGCATACACCCCTTTGTACCCCAATCCTCCTGCTTTCTGTATCTTCCATGGGGTGCTGAGAATTCCAGCCAATCTTTTGTGAATGAGAACTCATAGAATAGGTGGTTGCTTGCCTATTGCCCAGGTGAGTTGCCATTTGATCTTCCCTCCTGTGAAGGAGTCATGTCAAAAAAAAAAAAAAAAAAATTCCTGACCTCACTGATTAACTGTCTTGTTTCGTATTATAATGGATATTCTCAACATGATAATGACAGGTGGGGTGATGTAGATTCGGAACTGGACTAGACTGTAAGGGGTTTCTTTAAACCAGTGGTTCACTAATAGGAGCAATTTTGTCTCCCTAGGGAATATTTGTTGATGCCTGGAAACTTCGATTGACATGACTGGAGTGGGTGAGTACTCCTGGCATCTAGTGGGCAGAGGCTGGAGATGCCGCCAAACCTCCGACAAAGCATGGGACAGCCTCTCACGACAAAGAATTATCTGGTCTAAAGTGTAATACTGCTAGGGTTGAGGAACTCTAATGAATTGTTTTGCTGTTTGTTCTTTTGGGGACAGTGATTTTCATTCAGAGAAACAACTGAAAATAAAGCACAATATCAACAGCAATAAAATCCTATGCCATTTTCCACTGGGTTTACAGTTGGGGCTCGAATCTCAGAACATCATGGGAGAGTTTGGTGGCCCACTGATTCATCCAGAAAAACAATTTTCTCATAGCATTATCTACCCTTAGCTTTTTGTTTTTAACCTTTCTCATCATATTGCTTATGGAAAAATCCATTATATTTCAGGGAGATAAAACTTGAATGGCAGAGAATAATAGCAAATAACTATTTTATATTTGTTTGGAAAATACTAAAAAACAGCAAGTCCCACGTTCATTTTCCTTTGCTTAGTTTTATTACCAGCTACTTTTTGTCTGGTTGAGACCAGACTCTTTGCACAGGTACACTCGTTCAGTCAAAAGGTGCACATAAATCCCTTTCAGGGAGAAGCCTGATACCTGTGTTCTGGTGGGCTAATTGTATTTAATCTGCTCATTTCTGAATGTCATCACAGATTAAAGCATGAGAAAAATTAAATCATGTGACATTGCATTGACTCTGGGTTAAAAGATTCTTGATCCATAGTAAATCCTATCTTTGCTTCATTTCATTGCAGTTTGTTGGCCTAGAGGAAAATGTGAACTACTGAACATTTAAAGTGGTCTTAGTGAAGAAGGGAATCAGACTGTTGGAGTTGCAATAAGTTGGTTTAGAGGGTTTGGAATATAAACCCCTTTAATCACTGATGAGAAAGTGGAGGTTCCAGGTGGTTAAGTAACTGGTCCTGGGTTTCAGGCCTGTGAGAATCCTGGGGCTGGAGTCCGGCTATCTCATCTGTGTCCACTGTTCTTTTAGCACTATTTCTGTGCTGTGGTTCATCCTTATCTCTATGCGGCCAGAACTGCTCAAAGTAAACTATCCCAAGGTCAGACCATAATATCTTGTATGTATTCATCACTTTAGACTATTCAAGCTACTTTCACATACATAATCTCATATCAAAAACAACCTCATTGCATAAAGAAAACACAAATGTTGTCTCCATTGATCAGAGGAAATAAAAAATCAGAGATACGAAGTAACTTATATAAAGTTAAATAACTGATAAAAAATAGACCCACGTGTCCCAGTCCAGGACTCTCCCCTTTAGTTCACTGCAGGTGAATTGTAGAGGCAAACAAGTCTGCACTGGTCTAAAGATAGCTGCTCTTAATTGGTCACTTACTCTGTGTCTGGTACTGTGCTAAGAATATGCATTAGTCCATTTTATTCATCACAATAGTTCTAAGAGGTTGATACGATTATTAATCTTATTTGCTTGATGAATGAACTGAGGTTTAGTGAAGTTCTGTAACCTGCTTAAGTTTACACCACTAAAAATTTAGACTAAGATCTGTTTTATACCAAAGTTTGTATTGTAGCAATTATACTATCCTATCAACATTGTTCTAGGTTTCTCTGTGGCTGTTTTGGTAACCAATATAATTTCCTGATTGGAATAGCCATTGAACATTCAATTTTATGCATTGATGTTCTGATTTTTTAAAACACTTTCACTGTCTCACCCTTATTTATAGCTGATATTGGGGAGAATGGAGACAGCAGTTTAAGAAAATTTTGTTTCTCCTCCACATTTACCCAATAGCTTCTATCTCATTTCCTCTCTCAGCGTACCTGCATTATGCATTCAACAAGCCAAACAGGCTTCTTTACAGCCAAAGCAGAAAGAGCAGGTTTTCTAGGAAAGAAATTTGATTGTGTCACTACTTACAAACCTTTAATGGATCACTCAGAACTGAAAACACAAAATACTCTAAGATTTGTTCTCTGCTTTATTATGCAATTTTCTCTCTTACCAATCCATCACAGACTCTGTTCTGTGCAGAGCCATATTTGGTAGTTCCCCAATGATAACACACAGCTTCATGTGTGTGCCTTTTCATGTTCTTCAAATTACATCTCCACACTGCTACCTGCATCCTTGCCCGGTTCCAACCTGGCCCTTGTTTAATTCTTTTGTTCTCTAAAACACCATTCAAGAATATTGCTTCTGAGCTCCCCAAACCCCCAGAACATAATTCTATCATGGCTCCAATTACCCTAGTTGATAATTAACTTTCCTTCCCAAATATATTATGAGCTATAGAAGGCACTATTTGTTATAGGTTTTTATTTCCCCAGTGCTTACCTCAGTGCCTGGCGTATGATAACAAGCTAATAAAGTTTAATGAGTGTGGAAATATCCCAAGAATTTGGGGATAGAGTAGACATGGAAAGTAAGTGATAGAGAAGGAATACGATTCCAAGATATCTCCTTTGGGTAACTGGGGAGATCTTTATGCTGTTAATCCAAACAGGAGACTTAAGAGAATGATGTGAATCTGGTAGTGAGAGAGAAAGTTGGTATACTTGGGTTTGCTCATATGATGTGTTAAATATAACAAGATGACCATAGACTATAATCTCTAACCAGCTAAATACATTATGTGTCTGGGAGAGCAGTTCAAAATTTGGGTGTCATGGACAAAAAATTAAAAAGGCTCTGTTATCCTTTGTAATTGTAAACTAAATAGAACTTAAGTTTCTCTTTAATGCATGTATTTATGCGAGTGAAAGGAAAGAACGGTCTAACATCTTTGCTCAGACTTCAGGTTTTCTTCCATTACTTTTTGACGTTGCTCATGCAGAAACAGAAATGGACCCTAAGCTTTATGAACAACCAATCTGTAGCAAGTGAGTAAACTTGATGTGTCTGGCTAAAATGGAATGCTGTATATGAATGGGATGTTTTTTGGCGGCTAAATGGTTCTTAATAGCATTGTGTAAATATCATTCATTGAATTAGCCAACTAAAAGTAGTTTGCCTTAAGATGCTATACATTTGGTTTGTAGCCTTATTATTTAAGCAGAAAACTTGCTCATGCATGTGACCTTTCTGTCCTCAAAGTCTGGCCTGTGGGGATCCAGTCTAGACTGGAAGCAAAGAGCAGAGTCCTGTGATGGGATAAACTCACTTTGTAAGAATTACACACGTAAAACAGAAGTGTAGATATATATAGATAATCATTTTTCTCTTTCTGGAATGAACCTATGTAGTTACTTCCCCACAATTTTATCTCCTACATGCAGGCATATCTTTTGGCAAACTGTAGCCACAATAGTTTTTAGTTCCACAAGGAATTTGAAAATAGAGAGTGCCTCTCTAATTCTCTGTCAGAGGGGCTAGATAACAGCTTAAAATTTTTGTAACAGAAAAATGTACTGTGAATGCAGTTTAAATATTAAAAAAAGGTGTGTTGGAAAGGAGGACTCTGTCAGGCAAGTGCTGGATAGCAACAGTATTTTTGCTTCTAAGCCTTTGTGGGGCCATCGGAGTGGACAATCCAATATGAGAATTCTGAATAGGGAACGTGTCTATCATCGGCTGAATTGTATCGCCACAAAAATTCATCTGTTGAAGTTCTAACCTTCAAAATATGACCTTATTGGGACATAGGGCCTCTACAGAGGAACTTAGGTTAAAATCAGGTCATTAGGATTGGCTTTTAAGCCAGTAGAAGAGGAAATTTGGACACAGACACACAGAGGTAAGATCACATGAAGACACAGGGAGAAGCCAAGGAGCGAGGCGTGGGACAGATCTGTCCCTCATGCCCTGAGGGAAGCAGCCTGAAGATATCTTAATCTTGGATGTCTTGCCTCTGGAACTGTGAGAAAGTACATTTTTGTTGTTTAAGCCACCCAGTCTGTGGTACTTCACTGTGGCAGCTCTATGAGACTAATACAGTATCATGTCATCTTTGTGTCCTCAGGCCTTAGTGTGTGGCCTGGGATATAGCAAGTTCTCAATAAGTGTTTGTGAACCAAAGAGTAGAAAGGGGTCATGTTGGTCTTTGTAGAAGAGGTAGCGCAACCTGGAAGAATATGCCCAATCCACAAACTATTATCCATTTAAAAAATTCAACAATCAACCAACAGTTACCACAGCTTTAGATGTTGGGTCTTGTGGTGGGTCCTATGTGTCATCTGTGCTCAGAAGAGAGGACATTGGCTGGCTGAGCCCTCAGAGAGCTCATTGCCTGGGTTTGTTCATGCTGGAAAAGCAAAGACTTACTGAAAGTTCTCGTCGTAGCCCTGTCTGAGCCCAGGTGGTGCTTCCTCTTTATCCTAGTCTTGTCTGGACCAGTGATGGCACTTTTATTTTATTTTATTTTATTTTATTTTATTTTATTATTTTTTTTTTTTGAGGGAGGGGGGTCATCAATCATTTAAAGAGCTTTCAAAACACATACATTCAAGTTTGCCAGTAAGTATTGAAGTCAGCTGGTATAATCAGGGATTGCTTTTTTTTAGCCAGGTCCACTGGAATTTAAGTATCCAGTATACATTTGTTAGTATCCTTTTAGCATTCTTAGATTTGCAGCAAAAGAGAATATTTACCCTGTGAATGAATCTTTAACTGAATTTACTATAGAGTTGAATGAAGCATAAAATACACAAGGCTGAGTTGAAGTTAGACCAATAATCTTTTGTCATTTTGAGAACTGGTAAATATTCTCTAGCCATCTGAGGATACTTCAACATTTCAGTTTTGCTTTCTGGGAATGAGGATTATTCTTCAATGCAGCATTCTCTGTGTAGAACACATTTTGCTCGCTGTTTTATTGAATTCTCACTACAACGCTAGGCATTGAATATAATTGTCATAGCCATTTTACAGATAAGAAAATCGAAGAACACTGAGGTTTAAGATCATCTGAGTAGTCAGTGGCAAAACCAAGGTTTAGAGAAAGTTTGGCCTGCCCCCAAAGCCTGTGTCCCTTTGCTCTGCACTATTACCTCCCCGTTTCCATCAGCCGACCTCTTTTAATCCACTGTCTCCTGTTCTTTTCTTTGGAATGTGGTGTGTGTGGTGGGTAGACATTGGGAAGGCTAGCAGCTTCTCGATGGCTTTCCCATTTCCCAACTTTCCTGCTTCTTTTCTTGCTGTGTTCTTTTTGGGGGGTTCTGTGATATCTCTCCTGAGCATACTCGCTAAGGAAGTGCTCTGCTCCGTTCCCTGCTCTGTGTGCCAGATACGGCTGCTTCTTTCTCCTCCCATTTCAGCCCTCCATTTTGGGAGGTTAGCCTAGTCTGTTTCATCATCATCCATTTCCTTTTCTAGTATGGTCTGCATTTTCTTTCTTTGTGTTTCCTGATTTTCCACTCTGTTTACATTCTCTAGACCTGCCTGCTGTCTAATATTATATAATTTAGCTCACCCTGGAGACCTGGGCATTGGATAATTGGTTTCTTGTACTCTGCTGCTCCCATTGATTTCACTTGTAACATTTATAAGTAAAACAGAAGCTTATCTTTGGCTTAAGAAACTTCACTCTTGAAATGGAGAAAGACCTACTTTGTGGCAGCATCTGCCAGGAAAATTATCTTCTCAACACATGAAACAAACCTTTTATGGAGTTCCCATATTTTCTCATTTTCAGGAATTTCTGTGTCTGACAGATATCAAATCACATGGAAACTTAATCCAATATACTTCTAGACCCGTGTTTTCCACTGCATGTTTCAAGGAGCATCAGTCCCATGAAAGTCTCCTTAAAAATTATAATCACAGTGATATCTCCCTTTTGCTGGTGTCAGGTGATTGGCTGGTGAGACCAGTCACATAGCTCTGTGCTCCCTGTGGGATCACCACTGCACCTCCCTCCTGACCACATTCCCCATCTCTCCACTGCAGAATGCCTGAGACGCCCATTGAAGGAGGCCAGAATTGCACTTAATAATGTACCTTTCCCCAAAATGTCGTCAACCCTGCATCCTTATTGTTTGCAGTTACCTTAAGATGCCCAAGCCTCCAAGCCCATCCTCTATCCCAAGACCCTTATTCTTAGTATTCAACATGGCTCTGCACATTCTCGGATGGTTCCCAATCTCCATCCGTCCCTCAGCTCTTCTGCTGTACATTCAGGAACTCAGGGTATGTGCACAAATTAGGACAGGCTAGGTTTCACTGTGCTAACAAATCAGTCACACATCCCCATCACCCCAAAAAACCACCAGCCCTTACAATAGAAAGGCTCATTTCTCACAATTTATGTTCACCTTTGGTGGACAGGGAGTCTGCTCTTCATAGTTGCCTGGAAAAGAAGCTGACAAAGGCTCTACACTATTCTGTCAAAAACATCTGGAAATGAAGCCTCCTTGGTGGCCTCAGTAGAGTAGGAGTGAAATGGGAGAATTGTATGTGGGCTTTCCAGTGCCTCAGCCCAGAAGTAACGTGTCATTTCTCACATGTCTTTGTCAGGAATATTCAGATGTTCTTGCCTAAATGTAATGGAGTTGAGAAGTCCTGTCTTCCAAATGGCTGAAAGGGGAGGGAAATTATATTGGTGATCACAAGTAAAGTCAGTCTCAACCTGTCATTAAAAAATACCCTATCTTCAAACTCTTCTCTTAAATTTCTCTTTAATGTCTTATGCTAAAAAAAGTCTGACTTTTCTAAGGACACTGTTTCCCCTGTAGCCTTCAAATAGTGACTCTTTTTTCTCCTATACCCCATGTGCTCCTAGACGTGTAAGCAAGAGACTGTACCGTTTGCTCACCGTTCTTTCAGAATATGGTTGTCCTTACTTTCCTCCCTTTACCCCACCAGTATCCTCATTTCCCTTAAAGCACGTACCATCTGACTGGGCCATCTGATACCCTTCGTTGTTGTAGCCATCTGTCATCCTTCTGGTCACTTCCTCCCTTCCCTGCCCCCCCCTGCCGCCATTAATGGAACATTTGAGCACTTTCTCTACTTTGGTTTACTGTAGTATTTTTCTCCTTTATGGCTTCTTTCATCCATCTTCAATATCCGCAAGGATAATTCATCCTGCACTTTGTTCTCAACCTCTTTATCCCAAAACGTTTTCTCTTTTCCTCACCTCTGACATCTATTCTTTTGATCATACTCAAGGCTTTCTCCAAAACCTCAATTTGTAGCATCTCAATTACTGGCCATCATTTTCTACTTTTCCATTTCAACCCCTTGTTATAGGCTGAATTGTGTATCCCAACCCCTGCAAATTCTTAAGTTGAAGTCCTCAGGATGTGACTGTACTTGGAGAGAGGGTCTTTACAGAGATGATTACATTAAAATGAGGTCATTAAAGTGGGACCAACTCTAATATGACTGGTGTCCCTATAAGAAGAGGAAATTAGGATATGGACATTCACAGAGTGAAGACCAGTGAAGACAGGGAGAAGATGGTTATGTATAAACCCAAGAGAGAGACCTTAGAAGAAAGCAACCCAGCCAGCACCTGGATCTTGGGCTACTAGTTTCCATAATCGTGTGAAAGTAAATTTCTGCTGTTCTAGCCACCCAGTCTGTGGTGTTTTGTTATGGCAGCCCAAGCCAACCGATATAGCCCTCTAATACCCTCGCTTTCTCACATGTTTATTCAGATCAGATTTCATGGTCCAACACCATAATCATGCCTTCTACACACCTTTGTTTTTTCTGGCCCCTCATAAATCTGTTATATGTTACATGTTATCAGCCTGCCTGGCAAAACTTCCACCCTGATTACATTCAACTCTACTTGGATAGAGCCTGTGGCCAAGCAGCTGAGCATGGCTGAAGGAAAGAAAAACATCCATTCAGTACACACGGGAGCAACTCACTCCTAACATTTCTCTCTCCCCTTCTCTGAGAAGACTGTTTTACACCGTCTTCCTGGTCTTCAGACTTCCACTCCCTTCCACATTCTCAACGATCTGCCTCTTGTTTCAGGGCCAAAATAGAAACAACCAGAAAGTATCCTCCCCCCTCCCCAATGCTCCCTCGCCAAGTTTGCCAACTTCCCTGCTTCTGTGCCCACATCCTCTGACGTCTTATCTGTGAAAATGAGCAAATCATTCATATGTCTACCATGGCAACTCCTTTACTTGTGCTCTGATTCACCTCCTCAAGGAAATGCTCCTGCAATTGTCCCCCATCTCGCCTACATCAGTGCCCTTCCGCCCTCTCTGTCAGCGTACTCGTACACCCTAATCCTTTATGACAGTGGGCATTGCTGTGCTGGGTTACAAACCAGAAATCTTAACGTACACAACAGAGATTTGTGTCTTGCTTATACAACTTCAAATGGGTACTGGATGCCTCAGGGCTGCTTTCCCCCAGGAGAGTGACATTGTGATCTTGGTTCCACCAGCTTGTGAGGTCACCATCTCCACACATGCCTCCTAGCGTCCCTTAGGACCCGGCAAAAGAAGGGGAAGGTGGCATACACACAGGTGGAAAAAGAAGCTTTAGAGAATAACATTAAATTTCTTTTTCTGGGAAAAGCTGCTTTAGACATAAAGATGTTAAAATCCAAGTTATCTTAAAATTAACTCTTTGCTATCTACTATGTGGAATTTCACCTACCACTGATCAATGAAATAGGATGATGTTTCTGTATTCTGTGAAGATAACTAATGAAATTTTTTCTTTTATTTTGTGTGTGACTGTTGTCTATAGAATTCATAGCAGTACACTTATTTTGGGAGAGCAAGGGTGATTTCATTCAATAAATATTAAGAGATAGGGATTGTTCATCTGGGTTAAGTTTTGTCTTTCTAACACTACAGAATCTGGCATAAAAGTCATCGGAATTCATATGGGAAAGGAAGTGATTTGCTTTGGGGGAGGGCAGTGAATCTGTTTATGCTTGTGCATACCTGGTTGGAGTTTTCAGTGGGCATTCAGGTCACCCCAAACATACTTTGATTTGGAACTGTGTATTTACAAATACGTCCTTTAAAACTAACAGAACTAACAAAAACGGATATGGTCTATAGTTGCCTTTGTTACATAAACCTCTCCAAAATGTAGTGGCTTAAGACATTGAAGTTCTCTAGCTCATGATTCTGTGGGTCAGTGTTTTTTCTGGTCTCACTGGGCGTAGTCCCATGTCTACGGTCCGCTGCCTGTCAGTGAGGCAGCACCTCTAAGGGTTGGCTGGCTGCAGGCTGAGTGACAGTAGAGATGACCGAAACAAGTGTCTCTCATCTTCCTGCAGGACAGCCCAGGCTTGTTCCCATGGACAGTGGGCAGGTCCTAAAAAGGAGAGTGGAGAGTGAAAGGTGGGCCCTCGAGCCCAAGGTGTTGAACGAACTTGTATGCTTTCAGTTCTGCCACATTCTGTTGGTCAGAGAAGGCACCATGTTAGCCCAAATTCAAGGAGTGAGGAAATGCATTCCAACTCTTCATGGCAAGAGCTGCAAAATCAAATGCAAACAGATATAGAAAAAGGGAGAGAAATGATGTATAGTCACTTAGAAACCTACCATGTAGGACAAACATTTGAGAAGTGCAGCCTGAGATATTTGAAATTTTTTCCTTCACCAAGTCCTAGCCAGTGCAGAAAGTCAGAAGGGTGTCTTTGAAAACAATTCTTCCTAAATATATCTTCTTTGCTCGCCCATCTCTGCTGTCATAATTAAATACAGGGCTTTGAGAAATAGTCATTCTTTTAAAACTAAAAGCTTCAGTTTTTAAGTTCATTTATTTTCCGGTGGAAATAATTTTTTCTGAAAGAGGAAGTGTGTTGATTGCATTGAGAAGGACCAGCATCTTGTCCCCATGGTAACAGCATCTTAAATTCTCTGAGTGTTCGCCACCTGGTGTGTGAGGCCCAAGAGCCATATAGAACCACTTTATATGATGGGAGAGAAAAAGTCTGCATGTACCACGGGGGCAGTTTGGTGTCGGATCAGAAAGATGACCTATGAAATAATAAGCATATGGTTAAATTGCCAACAACAGCAATAATAATAAAGTAATTCTTCTTATAGGAGATACTTGGGTAACTCTGCTACATTAGAGAAATACTCCTTCTAACAACATAGGAATAGATGACATTTTAGTGCTTTTAAGTACATTTTAGGATCCGGTTTACATGCATATGTGCAAATACACAGGAACACACATGCACATGTGCACATACACACAATTATTGAGCTCTGAATTTTAACAAAAGTGATAGCAGCTGTAACAGCCCTGTTATTAGTTACTGACATATTTGAAATGATTACTCTTGTCCTGACTTATTATAGACTTTTAAAGAAGATGTTTAAGAAATATGATATCTGAGTCATAAGATATTTGTACGAATGGTTGGTTGCCTGTCCATGGAAATTGCTCCCTCTCCCAAACCCTTGTCTCAGTAGGCGTCGCTAGGGCTTTAAAAATTGGAATTTAGATTCAAATCAAGCTACATCTCCATGCAGTGATTGTGGGTATATACACGACAGAGTTAATACCTGTCTGTATCTATGACTTCTGTTAAGCTGCATAGGAACCATGAGAGAACAAATCTTTGCTCACTGTGGTAGCTGAACGGCTGTCACTTGCTGCTGAAACAGTAAAGCAATTTTCTATTGTAAAACCCATAGTAATAGAATTCAGGAAAGGTGGATCTCTAGGGGGATAGGAACAGGAATGTGTGAGGGATGTTTATGAATGAGTCACTGGGCAGGATTGAAGGTGTTCTTCAGATTAGAAACAGGAAACTAGTGGCTTGCTTGGAAAGGTGGACTAAAGCTTTGAACTAGGCTTTGAACTAAGAAGACACAAATCTTCCTAGACCTGGCATTTGGCGTGAAGCAGAGAAGTTCCTTGGATGATGTCATCCACTTGGAGGGGATACAGAAAGGATGGAATCTAGATCCTGGAACTAACTGCAAACAGTAGGTTCAGACTTGCCCCTCACTGACTGGTATACTGACTGAAGTCAGTGCAGGCAAAATGCTAAAAGCCGTAAAGTAATGTACAGAGCTCTTTTTATTGGGGGCTGCAGAAGGAGGAGTGAGGTAAAAGCAGGTAGGTGGAGTATTAAAAAAAGAAAACACGCTGATGTGCGCCTCCTTTCCCCAAGCTCCAGAAAATCTGGCTCCCACAGGGCTTGGAGATCTTGATCTGAAGAAGAGAATATTGAGTGGAAGAAAGCAACAGGGAATCTCTGCACCGGTCACAGCGTGCCTCTCAGGTCACATGGCAACGGGTTGTTGGTTATCTGAGGAGGGAGTTTGTGCTCAGTAAAGATTTTCCTTGCTTGTATTTGGATTCTTTAGAATCCCTGGGATTCTCATTTATAATCCATTCTACACAGACTTATATGAGTTCCTATCCTCCATATGTCATGTATCCCTCATGATCACTCTAGCATGATTATATTGATGGGTGGCCCATCCATCTCATACCTAAAATTCCAAAATTAGAAAGCTCTAAATTGGAAAGTTCTTTTAGGTTATTTTTTGTAATTGGGTGACAAAACCTGACTTGAACTGCCATAAAAGTACTAATACATTTTTTGAGAGAAAATACAGGCATACCTCGTTTTATTGTGCTTTACAGACGTTGTATTTTTTACAAATGGAAGGCAAGTCCCTCTACCAAGAAAAACATTACGACTTTATTGCAATACTCACTTTGCTGCAGTGATTTGGAACCAGCCCACAATAGCTCTGAGGTCTGCCTATAACTGAGCTGGCTGGTCTGTAGTCCTTTAAAAAGAGCAATATGCAACTTGATGTTTAGCTGAGGGTAATTGCAACATCGAGAGCGCCTTGTTTCAGTACCGTTCAGCGACTCTCCAGTTTTAGGTAAAGGTAAGTCTTGTTCTTGTTTCCTTTTAGGAGAGATATACCCACTGAGACTAGAGGCCAAACTGTATTTTTCACGAGATCGTTTTACTTTTGAGCTTCATTTTCTTCTTTTCAGGGTCACGTACAATGGCATGCCTAGTGAGACTTTGTTTCATTGCAGATGTTTTGCCACAGCCAGGATGTTCTCACACAAAAGGGTTGCTTTCCTCATGAAAAGAGAATATGGCTCTGGAGATTGAACATAGTTTCTTAGGTTCTATATACCTCCCTTTCTGGGGCACGAGTTTTCATATGTTGCTTCAGATAATCTTCGTGTTTAACTGTTTTCCTGGTGTACTTCACATATCATTTCCTCTTTATGGGTGTCTCTCACATGGCCCAAAGCTCTGTCAATGTTTTGGCTACAAAGGAACGTCCTTTTGGACATACATAGTCCTTATGGACCTTCCCATGTTGTTTCAGCCTGCCAGGTGAGGCAGAGTGTTTTCCACAACTTCATGGATGCACTTGAATAGTGGTTTGTTGGTATGCTGGCACTGCTGGATTTTCAGCAAGTCTAATTACAACCTTCAAAACTGCATACACACTGTTTTAGCTGATTTTTTATGTTTGTGTTCAAAATGTTTCTTCAAGTTGGATTTTGTGTTGAATTTTTTATCACAGCCACTCGTTGCACAAAGGGCTTTTCTTCAGTGTGAATCAGGGCTGGTAGCTCAGGCGGTGGTCCCTGACAAAGCCTTCTCGTGACAAATAAACAGTGTCTCTCCGAACCCCCATCGCACAGGTGATCCAGCGTCTGGCTTCCAGGCCTTGTAATTGGAGCTGCAATTAGGGAAGTAGATAACCTCCTAGGATGCCCGGGTTGAGGGAGTGGGAGTGGTGGGACAGAGCAAGGCTCTCACCTGCTGCGATGAATGCTTCCACGGTGGTCAGAGATGACACCGTCTGGGCACTCGAGGCCAGGGGCTCCAGGATGCGGGTGGGGGGGAGGGGGGAAGGGGGCGGGCGCTCAGCCACGTGCAGGGAACCGGTGTGGGGCCCATGCCCAGCCAGGCGCCCACAGCTCCCCGTGGACCCTACCGTAACTCGGCTCAATTGCGGATTGTGGCTCCCAAATTCTTAATAATTTTTTTTTTCTTATTCAGTGGATTATTGTTAGGTTTTTTTCTGAAGGACTGTCAATATGTTTGCTTACTAAGTGCTGCCCTGGACATTATGGGTGTGATATAAAATTCAGTTTATGCAGTGCATTACAACATAAAAACATGCTGAAATCTAGTTCTAAGGATATCATGTAAGAGACTGTGGACCTGTATTATCTCCAGATTAAAGGTTGAAACTGAGGTTCAGTGCGGTTATGTGCCGGGCTTAAGATCACATAACCAGGGAATGCCGGATTTCAACTCAGGCAGCCCCGACTATGGTGATGTCTTTTGCAACCAGTGTCAATAAATTCTTTATTTTGGGGTCAGGAGGTTGTTTTGAATAATAAAAGATGTCTTTGAGAGCTACAGCCATAGGCAAGCACTCAGCATCACTCCAGCACTCACTCTGTACAGACAGAGAAATCTTCTATTCTTTTAGTTTGCAGAAGCCTGTTCCGTCCGTACACCTTTCTTTTTTGCATCAGTCCCTGAATAATATATTGACTTCCTGTCATGTCAAGCTGAATATCTTCTTAGCAACACAAATAAAACGTGGTGAGGACAAAGCAAGCTCCAGGCAAAATCTCCGGACTCTCAGTATGTGAAGTCTGAACCTTGTAATCGTTGTCACTCTTTCCAGACCTCCGTTCTTCATCTCAGTCTGTTTCTATGTTCTTTTGTTTTTCCTTTTACACCCTCCAGGAAAGAATGTTGTCTGATGCCATCTCCACTTTTTAAGCCCTTGCTTTTAACGGGCTGATTTTTCTTTTTCTCCCAATCATATGCCTAATTTTGGTAGATCAGATGATTTAGTTGATTCAGTGGTATATAGTCAGTATTTCATGATTACGGCTATATATATTTTAGAAATGGAAAAGTTTGTAAGGCAGAACTCATCTGACTTAGCTCGGACTGCCATACAAAATACCTGACTGAGCAGTAGAACCGATACGCACTTCTCACAGTTCTGGCAGCTGGGAAGCGAGATCAAGGTGCTGGCAGATTTGATTCTTAGTGAGGGTCCCCTTCCTGGCTTGCCTTGTTCTCATGGCTGCCTTCTCTCTGGGCTCATGTGGTGGGGAGAGAGAGAGAGAGCCTGCCTCTCTCTCTTCCTCTTCTTGTCCCATCATGGGCCCTGCCCTCATCATCTCATCCAAATCTAATTACTTTCAAGGTCTCCACTTCCAAATACCATTATTCTGGGACTTGGGCTTCAACATATCCATTTTGGGGGGACACAATTCAGTCCATAACATTATCTATTTAATACAATCACAATCTTTTACTATTTAAAACTGCTACATACGTATACTTGTATACCTAACACTGGATTGGGATTCACAAAGTTAGGTTCTGCTTCCTGCTTTGCTATTGGGAAAAAAATGAACACTCTTAATCTTTGGCCTTCTGTTTCCTCATTAAAGAATGGGATGGAACTAAATGATTTCCGTATAACACCGAGTTTAAATAATTTTGTCGAGTCCGAACAACATGTTACATGTGTAACAGAGCAACACAGAAGTATTGCTCTAAATATCGAAAGCACATTTCAAAGACTTTTTGGTAACTTCACTCTTACTAGTTAGTGATTTATCCATATTTTCTGGGTTGCTATGAGTAAATATCTTTCTAGTTTCATAGGTATTTGAGTCAATTTTTAAGCTTCTGCTCAATGGATATTTTTACCATAGTTAATTGCCTTTTAATCTCTTTTTAAGTTTTTCTAATGCTTTCATATTATTACTCTTTTTTTAGGGAGCTCTGACTTCACTGTTTTGGTAAAGAATTGATAGTGACAGCACAGTGGTTATACGTGGTTAGAAACGAGTGAGATGAAAATCGTGTTCTTTTAGAATATAATTTCTGTACATTTGGAGCTTCCAAATTAAACACTCGTATTGTCCCCTTTTTAAAATGAACAAAAAAACAGTAGCCAACCCCTAGAGCATGCATTTTTCAAAATTTTTTTCATAGTGGGCAAATCCCAAGCAAAATATTTAAGTTTTCCCCACAAGACTGTTCTAAAGTAGCCCTGAATATGTCATTTCAAAATGTATAAAGAAATAAAACTTTCACCTATGGGTGGAGTGTGACTTGGTCCTTTGTCCTTTGTCTTTCTGTCACATTAGCCTGCAGTCTTTTGCTTTAACATGGCCCACTTTTCAAAGACGAGATTGTGTGGGATTCAGGAACTCGTCAGCTGTCCTTTCCCCAGATGCTCTGGGCCAGCTCTAGGCCCCCAGACACCTCTGACGAGGCAAGTCCCCGAGTCGATAACTCTGGAGAGGCTGCTGATCCCAGGACAGATGACAAGATGTGCTGAGCCTCTGGGACAGATGTGGCAGGATGTTACTAATAAAAGACAGCCCTGCTGCATAGGAAAGGGAAGGAAACAGATGTGAGGGCAAGATTCAGGTGATGACCTGGTCATTCACAAAGACACGGAATGTTCTGGAGGAGGGAGAAAAGGAAGTCGGTATCTGGCAGTACGTGCGGAGGCAAGACCTGAGTGTGGGCAGTAGAAGTTGCGGCTTTCAAAGATTTCTGACCTCCTGCCTGCCAACTTGGAATTAAATTTCTTGATGGAGGTGGGGGGAGGAGGAAAGGGGTAGAAAAGGCAGATGCCAAGAGAGATTGTTGACTTGGCAACCAGACGAAAAGATGCTGTAGCTGGCACTTGAGGGAGGGACAATGTGGTGTAGCTGGGAGGTCTGACACAAAGGGCTAAAGGCCAGAGTTTCAGCTGGTAGAGAGTGGCCTGATGTGGCCTCTTTGGTTGACAGGAGAAAATAGTCTGTAATAAAAGAAAAAATAGTGAAATTTAGTATCTTTGGATAGACTTGAAGGTTGGCATTCAGAAGTTGGTATTCATCTGCCTTTCTGCTAGCTGAGAAGCATCACCCTTGTAGCTATATTAATAATGCTTTTTCATTTTTTTAATCCTAACAATATTGCCACATTTCCAATTATAAGATCAAAGTGGTGTGGTTTGACGACAGGCTTTCCCATTCCCCAGCAGTGAATACTAAGTGACTTTTTCTACACCCCAAATGTTGACCTAGAACAATATCTTTTGCTGGGAGACAGGACTCCCTGATTCTTTTACAATGCAATTTTGTTGCCGCATAAATCAGGACATTTGAAATGTAGCAACGTCCTTCCAAGGCTTTGTCTTAGCTCTCTCTGAGCATTTCTTTCTTTTCACTGTTCTCTATCACCATATGCCACTAGATGTTGCTGTTACTCGTGCTTTCCTGTGACAGAAACTGAGAGCAGTCGCTGCTTTTCCATATGTGCAGGGGGAAACAGTCTTCAGAAGGAGAGGATAATGCTGTCTGTGCGGATTTAAATATAAAGACCTCTTAACCTGGCCTTTTTATCCCCAAACAGATACTCCGTATATTGTGTTATTTGGTTGCTAGTTCCTTTTCTGTTTTTAAAAGTGAGAGACGGAATCAAAAGCTTTTCTTCCACCAATGCACTTTCCCCTCTATCCTTACTAATTCTTAATTCTCCCTTGTACTTTTCAGCTCTATGAGGACTACTTATTAGCAAATTAGGAAGATCACTGCACTACGGGTATTCAGAATCTATATAAGAATGTTTTTCTCCTAATTTCTTCTAAATCTTAGAGACTTCAAATGCAGTATTTAATTTCCTTAGGAAAAAGTGACGTAACACTAACCTCACTTAGGAAAAGAATCCCAGGAGGGCACAGTGAGTCAGATTTAAGGATTCAGCTTTCATGACTTCATTCAGCTATGCCCTTGAACCCAAGGGCCAGAAGTTGCCATGAATTTCAGGTTGTTTGAATCGTGGTGGTAGACACACAAATCATTTGTTTTCTTGCTAAACTTCTCCTTTTATTAAATATTAGGTACAGATGTATCTTTTAAGATGCGGTCATTGATTAATACATACCAGAGAATTATTTAAGCATGAATATCCAAATAATAATGCATGTATAAAACAGCTTTTTAAAAATAGATTTTCATAGTGTGTTAAGTGAAGATGTCTGAACATAATTTCGTTATAGCAAATGACAGCCAGTAATAAGTAATAACAAGATAATAATGTTCAAATAAAAAAAAAAAGATAAGCAAACCTTACAAAATATATCTTAGAAAGCAAATCAAGGCCAGACTTGAGTTGGTGGTGCAAAAATGAATCAAGTTGTTATTTTCTGAACTTCATCTCTCACGATTTAATACTGTTTCTTTAACTGTTGACTGTCTCTAACAGTTACTAAGCCAGTCGACCTCCAAACTAGGACTGTACCAATCTGTTTTCTTTTTAGCTGTGATGCCACAGGATTTATAGATTACTCTGCACTGGAATTTTATTCCCTGGAGCTAACTCTCAGCTGTGGGCCAAATGCCAACTCGGATTCAGGCTGGGAAAATAGTACCTGAGATGAAGTTGCCATAGACAGTTTGGATGTTACTTTAAGAATATTTGGGGTCCTCTCTTCTCTCCCGACTTTTCCCTTTCCTTTCACCCCCCACTTCCGTTACTTCTGTTTTCTCTTCTCTGCCTTGCTTTCCTCTCCTGCCTTCTGTCTGTTTTCCACATGCGTGATACTTCAATGTATTGTCAAATTGTATTAAAGAAAGAATCATGACCCCTTCTGTACTAGTTTCCTATGGCTTCTGTAACAAATAATTGTAAACCTGGTAGCTTAAAACACCAATGCCCTTATTGTCCTGCAGTGCTGGAGGTCAGAAGTCTGCAACCAGTTTCCTGGGAGGAAATTAAAGTTCTTCATTTCAGGGCTGTGCTCCCAGAAGCCCTAGGAGAATCTGTTTCCATGCCTTTTTCTGGTTTTGGAGCTGCATTCCTTGCATTCTTTGACTCATGAGCCTCCTTTTCAAAGCCAGCCGTGTGGCATCTTCAAATCTTTCTCTCTGCTGAGGTTATGACATTGTCTTCTCCCTTCTGTGTCAGATCTCTCTCTGCCTCTTTCTTGGGACAATTCTGATCACTTTTAGGGCTCATCAGATAACCCAGGTTAACATCCCCATCTCAAGACTGTCACATTTGCAAAGTCCCTTTTGCCATGTAGGGTGACATTTTAGGGTCCAGGGATTAGAGCTTGGGTATCTTTGGGGGCCATTGTTCCATCAACCACAGTTTACTAGCTGTGTCTTTGGCAATTTGGTTAGTACATTTCATTCCCTTGTCTAATAGTGTTACTGTGAGGATTTAATGAGAATGTGCTTACAAAGTGCTTAGCAGCGTATGTGGCAAAGAGTAAGTCCATTTTAAGTTAAAACAATGTAAGTGCTAATAAATGCTTTTCCTACTGTTAAGTATAATTATTTTAAAGATCATCTCCCATTCCCCTTTACGGTACTTGCATCTAGTTTCTGTCCTCACTACTTTACTAAAACATTTATTTCAAGATCACCAGTCTCCTCCAGCTGGTCAAATTCAAGGCCCAGTTCTTGGGCTTCATTTAATACAGTTGACCACTTACTTTATTAGAAATACATTCTCCTTCCTTGGCTTCTGCCATCTCACGTTTTCTGGTTTTCTTCTTACCTCACTGGGTATTTCTCCTATTTTTCTTGTGCCATCTTCTCCTTCTTTAACCCATCACAAAATATCGGTGTTCCTCAGAACTCTGTCATGAGTGCTCTTTGTCTGTCTTTACACGGAGCTGAGGAGTAGCCTGCAGTGGAGGAGTAGCATGAAGTGGAGGAGTAGCATGGAGGTGAGGAATAGCATGGAGTGTTTGAAGATCTTAAAGAAGATGGTGGGGCAGGGGTACAGATAGCAATGGGATGGGGGTGGCATGGGATGCAGCTGTAGTGCTTGTCTGGGTCCAATTTTGCAGTGATTGGAAGATGCTTGTGGTAAGGATTTTGGCATTAATCTTAATGGGATGCCACGGGAGGCTTTGAAGTTGGTATGTTGGGTGTGTGTTGCGGGTGAATGCCTGAGTTTTTCCCACTCAATGAGATCTACAACTGATGACCTTCTCCTTCCTGAAAGCTGCTGAACCACAGAGCCAGCGTACTATCTGATAGTCCTTTCTAGGCTTGGGTAACAAGGCAGGAGACAGACACAGAGCTGTGAGTGGAGTGACAGAGTTTCAGTCCTATTCCCTATGGTTAGTAAGGATATGTGAGTTTCCTATGTGTTGGAAAAACACTGCTAATTGTGACTGTAACCTAGGCAGTGTTGCAAGTACCCTTTAGGGTGAGGAGGCCCCAGGGGTGGCTGGTATTGAAGTGGGAAGGATTAGATTTGACTTTAGCTTGGTCTCCCAGCCAAGGGACCAGGTGTGGGGAAGCCCAAAGTGCATTCCTAAGGACATACAGAGAGCCACCACGTGATATTTCATTCAAAGTAGAATTGACAAGCAGTCAATGTCCAACAGAAAAATAGCAACGACTGAAAGAAAGAGACTGGTAGTTTGTAACCAGGCATGGTGATCACTCAAGTGAACAGATGTCTCCTTGCCTCCTCTCTCTGCCCCTGAAGTTTAGATGTAGGGCACTGTCTCTGGAGCCCACACCCTTTCCTCCCCACCCCCAGACAGTTCCAGTTAGTAGCGTGCCCTGCTTTTGTGGAAGAGGGAGAAATGTGAGTAAGATATGAAATCATTTTAACCAAAACTGAAGAAATGTGGGCTGAGAGATCTTTAAGGAACTTGTACCTAGGTGGAATGGAGGTTGAAAGGGGACATTTGATAGGTATTATTTGGGAAAACTGTAAAACAATTCCAGATTTACACTTAAATGACTCCTTCATCAAGTAAAGATATTTAATTTTATTACTATTTTTATATGTATGACAACACTTTGAGTTAAATGGTATGTTCTCACACTGCAGTCGGTAAGATGAGGTTTCATGAGGTTTCATGAGACCAAGGACCTTGCTCAAGGGCACACGGCTATCACAGTACGATCAAGGATCAGAACGTCACCTCCCGCCGTTGAAGCTTGTGCCCTCTCTAACCCACTGTACTGTTCCATATACCACACGTTAAGGTGCTTTATGGCAGTAGCAAATTTAAATAGAGTTAAAAATAAATAACTGTTAGTGATGTTGTAATCTCACATGGATAAAACCACTGAAAGTGGCAAAGGGTAGAATGATACAATGGACTAACTTAGGCATAATGACAACTCCAATTTTGAAGTTAGATTCTGCTAAGACTACAGAAGGAACAATGATACTTCCTCATTTGTCCTCTGGTAGATAAGCCTGTATTATTTTAACCATATAGCATACACATATGATTATGAATTTTTTGTTGTCTATTTCACACACAATGTCTCTCCACCCCTGTCTCCCCTCTAACCTTTAGAATATCAGCTCAATGACCATGTTTGTCTTTTTTTTCTGATGTTTCACAAACAACTTAGAACTAGGGCTTGGCACATGATAGGTCCTCCACAAATATTTTTCGAATGAATGATTGAATCAGGGAGTAATTTTTAAGCTACCATCTAAATTCTACTGTAAAGAGTTAGAGGGAAAAAAAAAAAAAGAAAAAGGAGGATGTTACAAACTGAATGATGGTGTCCCCCCCAAATTCATATGTTGAACTCCACCATCGCCTTGTCAAATAATGGTACAGTAGTACCTCAGTTTTCGAACATCTAAGTTGATGGACATTTCGATTTATGAATGCTGTAAACCCAGAAGTAAATGCTTTGGTTTTCGAACACACCTCAGAAGTCGAACATGTCACACAGCTTCCACTCAGCGCAAAATCCTGAGGCCTACCTGTCGGCTGTTTTTGAACGTTTCAGAACTCCAATGGTCTTCTGGAACACATTACGTAAGAAAACTGAGATACCACTGTATTAGGAGGTGGGACCTTTGGGAGGTAATGAGGATTAGATAAGATCATGAGGGTAGAGCCCTCGTGAGTGGGATTAGTACCCCTGTAAAAGTCACGAGAGATCTTGCTGTCTCTATTTCCTCATGTAAGGATACGATGAGAAGTTGGCTGTCTGCAAGCCAGAAAAAGTCCTCACCAGAACTCGACTATACTGGCACCCAGATCTTGGACTTCCAGTCTCTAGAACTGTGAGAAATAAATTTTTGTTGTTTATAAGCCATCTATGGTAGTTTATTATAGCAGCTTAATCAGATTAAGGCAGAGGAGGAAGAGGAGAAAATAAGTATAGATTCCATCTGGTTATTTAAGAGTCAATAGATAGACCAAGTTACACAAGCGTGTCATTACCCACAAAGGTGATCTTCATAATGGCTTTAGTGACTTGCATAAAAACTGTGATGTGAGAGTCACCATAAAAACCCAGCTACATCAAAATTCTTTTCCAAATGGTCTAACCAGGTGCAGATCTGCTTCCTACCTGGCCTACAACTTCTAAGATGTCTACCACTCATTAGTGTAGGCTGGATCCTGGCTGGTGTCAAAGTGAGATGTAGACAAATGAATATAAACGATACATTGGTGGTCTTGCCAGAAGTTTCTTTCCAGGGAGACCCAGGGTCTTCTTCGGGAGAACATTTATTCTCAAGGATATTTGAGTTTGATCTCGTAATGAAGACATATGTTTGAGTGCAGGAGCACATGATCTATTGTTCACATTTGTCTCTCAGCATAACTCCTATTAGACACGTGTCAGTCCTGTGATGGACGTGGATGTGTTTAGCAGAGAGGAGGCTTGACAAGTACAAAGTGAAAAGCTATTGGACTCACATCAGTGTAGGATATTGAAGTCCAAACAGCCCTGCTTGAGGTCCCACAACAGAGGATCCAACCCTATTAATGCAACCAGGTGTAGTCTTTGAATAAACTCAAAAGCAAAATGGAGGCATTCATGAGCCAATGTCGAACCCCTCCCGCAGCCTCCTAGGAAATTGTGAAAACAACTGAGGGATAAAGGCCAATGAGTTGTTTATTGTGGTCAGTGCAAATTTCCACGGAAGTTTACTTAGTTGTTTAAAGAAATAGAGCTGCTTTTCAAAACTCATCAATCCACATTTCTGCCTAAAGGCAAACCATGTCATTGTAATCGTTTCTAGATAAACTCAGTTACCTTCATGCTTTCTTTATCGTTTTGGATGTAAACTGAGTTAATTAGAATTTTCCTACACTGTTCTCCTCAGAGTGGCATCAGTATTCTGGCACCAGACAGAGGCATCTGGTCCAGGCTGTCCTTTCTCCCATACAGGATCCACAAACTGCGATGTCACTCATCCGATCTGGCCTTTGGCCTTTTGCGGTTGTTCCCTCCAATGATGATTGGAGGTGTCAGTGTTTCCATCTGGTGGCTGGCTGCAAAGCTCTCTGTTGCAGAAGGGTCCCTTGTCACAAACATAAGACATGTCAAACCCCCCCCCCCCCAGCTGTTCTGTATTATTCTAGGGGCCAGGGACATTGGGCTTCTCTCCCATGCCGTTCGTACTTGGCTGGCTGCCTTTCCTTTGGCTGTCTCAGGCTCTCTGCTATAGAAACAAACTTTGTTCTGTTGCAGCTATGCCTGCATAGTGCTGGGAATTCTAGGATGTATCCTCTCTTCAGAGCCTCCAGCTAGGAAGAGAATATGTCTCCTTTTCTCCCAGATTTCCAAATATTTCTGAGGGTTCTATTATTGTCTCCCACTCTGGGGCTAGTCAAGTCATATATTGATTATACATGAAGGTGGAGACTCAACACCAAGTATACGTCTATAACACATTGAAAACTGAACTCGTGACTTCAACTCTTTCTCTTCCAGTCTTTCACATTTCAGAGAATGGCACTCCATCCAGCATGGGCGTTACCCGTAAGTTCTGCCTTCCATTCATTCCCTGCAGTCACTCCGGTACCAGTCAGCTCAGCTTCTAAAATACACCCTGAATGTGACCATCGATCATCTCCAGCATGACCCTATAACCACCACCACTTCTAGATGGTGCTATGACAACAGCTTTCTTGTCTTTCCACATTTACTCTTGTCCCTCCAACCCACTTTTTCACAAAGCAGAGAAGTTTTAAAAAAGTATAAATATGATCATTTCCTCCTGCAGCTTAAAACCTTGTCAATGGCTTTCCTTTGCACTTTGCACAAAATTGAAACTCCCTATATCGCCTGTAATACTTTGCACAATCTCATTTACTCCTTTCTTAGTGAATCCCATGTCTCTCCTCATCATCCTTGGTGTCGTCATGCAATCTTCCTTTATGTTCCTAGAATCGGGGAGCTTTTTTCCTGCCTCAGGGCATTTGCTCATGCTCTTCCTCACCTGCGCTGCCCATTGTTTAGCCTGACTCTTCTCGTCCCTCAGGTCTTGGCCAAATATGATCCTCTTTTCCATTATTTCTATTATCCTCTGTAACCACATAATGTTTTTTTACCTTAGAACACTTTCACAGTAGTGATAAGATGCTAGGTCACCTGTTCATTGTCTATCACTCCAACTGAACTGTTAGCTCCTGAGCAAAAGTGCTATCTCTCTTTTATTTATTGATAAATAAATATTAATAGGCTTCTACCTTCTAAGTTCCAATAGTTGGTTTAATAATCAAATGAAGAGAGACAGATCCACAGAAGCAAATGTCCACAGTTTACCATACGAATGTTCTTTCAGGGGTCTGTGAGAATGTTTCCCAGAACACACTGGGCAGCTGAGGCTTATACACCATGCTGGTCAAAGGAGAATGTTAACAGGCATCTGGGATTCCAGAGGGAAAGTAGGTAATCTGCAGGTAGGAGAAAGAGTGAACATATGGTCAAAAAATTCTCGCAAGGGCATCCGGAAACGAAGGCCATCCAGAAACAATTTGCTAGATTTCTTCCTGTCCCGTCATACGTGTGCTAATTCATATGTGCGAAGGTTCCCTTCCTGAAGCAGGCTTTTCCATCTCAATTCCTTTACGTGGGAAGGAGCAGAGTCAAAGGTTCTTTCTGGGTCTTTTGTTTATCAATACCCAGCGTAAAGTCGATATCCCAAAAGGCACATTTGGGGTGGCAAACCTTGGCCAAGTCATTATTGTTTCTGTGCTCAGGTTTTTCTGCTAAGTGAAGGTCATAACAGTATCAGCCTCATAGGGTGGTTTTCAGAGCATAGTATTTTAAATGGATCAATATATGTGTACATGCCTGGCACATAACAAGCACTATGTGTTAGCTGTTATTAGAGGAGAAGAGAAAGATACAGACCATTGTTGCTGTGGACCTAGAGAAGGGGACTGGGCAGGGATGGGATCCCTGGCAGCCACGGGTGAGAGGGCCGCAGCATGGCAAGTACAGACCCAGCGGCTGTACCCTGGGCAGGGAGAGGCCAGGGAACAGTAGCTAACTAAGAGAGACAGCCTGTAAAACGGGGCAGTCAGCATTCTGTCTGAAAGACAGACTCCAGGAAGTCGCCATCAAAGAGAGTGCAGCGCCTGCCTCATTTTGCCTGCAGTTTGCCAGGGGCTGTCTGTCATTGGCTGGGACCAAACTGCTCCAGATTTGGGTAGGGATTCATGAAACCAATATTTCAGAATTTGTATTTTTCCATGAGAAAAAAAACTCGATTAACAATCATGAGAGAGGAGAAATGTGCATGCTTGCAGACCTGTGGTTTGCAGATTGCTTCTAATTCTCATATTACTGGCTGCCACCATAATACTTCCGCCTGACAAGATCAGAGCTCCCGCCATCCTTTTACATTTAATTTTAATATACACGAAGTGATGTTCTTCCTGCTCCATTTCTTCTAATTCTTTTCTTCTCCTCCGCTGTTCCTTTTTCCTTATCACTTCAAAGTTACTCCTTTCAGCAATGTCATCTTTTGCTGTAACGTGCTCCACATTTATCCATATAATAAATACGTTATTTTCATTTCAAGTTTATGTCCTCTGTGGTCACACTTCTTAGCTGTGGAATCAAACTTTGAAAAATCATGGACTGACTATATAATAAAAACCATTTCTGTTAATAATCTTTTTGGCTGAAATTTATTTTGGAAACTTTTATTTTGAATTTAATTTAGAATTCAGAGAACATTGGAGAACTCAGGAAGGAGTTCTTCCCCCTCTCCACTCCTTTCTGCCTTTCCTTTCCCCTCCTCTCTCATTCTCTCTTTTTCCATGCCCTTACAATACACCAATAACATGAAATTTACAAAAAAATATTATGGTTACTAGTTTGTATATTTTCTGTACCTTGGGTTTACTAACAGATTTATGAACAGTGGTTTTTTTTGTGTGTGTGTTGTTGTTGTTTTTAATAAAAATGTTTGTTGTGACCCAAGGCCCAGCACTGGGGAGTAGCTTTATCATAAGACCATTTCCCCTACTTGAGATAAATTTACAGTGCACAACCTTAGGGACAGACTTTTACTTTCTTTTTCAGTGCCACAGTATGCATTTACAAGCTCCTACTTCTAGAGACTAAATACTCTCCTGGATGAATCATAAACTTGCTCTAATTTGGTGATTCTTTATGCTTTTCTGTGCTTGCACCAGAGCTATACATTTTATCATAATTTATTGCCTTCATAATTTTTCTGCTTTGGAATATGGAAACACTCAGTGCTCTGATTTCTTCTTTTTGGTAAATTCAGGTCAGCTTCACCTCCTGTTTCAACTCTAACTTCTTACCAAAGGTCACTGCATTCTTAATACCTTATGTTGAAAATTCTTACTGAGAGACTTTACTTTTGCTAATTCATTTCCCCCCCACCTTAAGAGATGATGGCTACTATTCTTTTGAATTATTGCATTCATTTTAGAAAAAGGAGCTAATTATTCTTTATTTAATAAGAAATATCCTGTGACTGATACAGTTGGATTCATGTAAAAATGCATAAGTGGTAGTGAGGAGATAATTTTCTCCAACAAATGTAATTTCAAAAGTGATTTAAATGGAACATAAAGAAATACTCGTAAATATGGTAGCTTTTATAGCTAATACGGATTTCTTACTTCTACCACTAATATTCCTGAGTGCCTTATACTTAATAGGTTCTCAGTAAATGATTCTTGATATTAACAGTTTTCCAATCGTAACTTTTGTGATGGCTCTTGAAAGATTTACAGTGTTGAGCAATGTGTATATATATATATAGATAGATAGATAGATAGATAGATAGATATGGATCTCATGTTTTCTAAGATATGGATCTCATGTTTTCTACATAGATATGGCTAGTGACCTGGATAATTGTGTGTTGATGTGGCCCCAAAACACTACATAGTTCCATCAACATTCCTCTCCCGACAGAATGAGGACTCATTTATGTGTTCTAGCTTGCAATCCTTCCTTCAATTATAAAGCTTTGCTTCTTTCTTTTAGGCAACATGCCTTGCTGCACTGTAGGATGTTTTGTGACAATTATAAATTTACTTCTGAATTTTCTGCATTACAGATTCCACTTCAATGCACTAAAAGTGGCTGCAATTAAAGACAAATCATACATTTTGTGTATGTTACCCATTCCAGCGTGAATGCTTGGAAGATAACAATTTTTCCATGTTATTGACTTTGGTGAATCTCATCACTGATGTGAAAGGGAATCACAGCAAAGCAAAAATACCCTCAAATTTTGAGCAGGAAAGAGGACTGTCGATAGAAAAGTGGTACGGGAGTAGCAGTGATCACTGCCTCCATTGATTCATTGATTCCTTCCTTCAAAATCTTTAAACAAGCGTTTATTAATGGCCTATTATCAATCAGGGCTTCTCCCTAGGACTTTTTTTCCATTCATATCTGCTTTTTCTTGAAAAGGCCTTTTATTTTACAATTGAAGCAAATTTTGTTTGATTTGGACAATGTTGTTTACATGATGAATCTTTATGGTTAGAATGGATTTCAGTGGTTGCTAAGGCAGTGGGTTAAGATGCCAGGTGGGGCATCCATAGGGGTCTAGTTGTCACAGCCATGGGACGTTAACTGCAACACCCTTCCTTTTGGATCTTGCAGTTGCTTGGCACTCAACTGAATGCTGACACCAGATTTTTTAATACCCAAAGGCATCCTGCATCTGGACTTGATGCTACCTGGTTATTCATGACTTCATTGCAACCTGAGATGTCCACTTCACTGCCAACTCCATGATTCTATGATTCTGAGAACAAATCTCCAAAATGACTGTCAACTTCTAGTTATATATTATTGATAGAAACCTTTGAAACTGGATGTGGGCTGCTAATTTATTTGTTTTCTGTAGGCAAATGAACATTTCAGAATAATATGCATCATCTAAAAAGTAGATCATAATTAGATTTAAAGTAAGTTCCAGGATCAGAGGTTTTAGCATATATCGAAGCTTCCAGAAGAGTTATAAATATATTTTGTTGATGCTTACAGAGTAGCTCAGGCTAATCTTCAGGACTGTAAAGGACTGAGACCAATATGTAGTTCTTCTTCTTTGGTCATGAGGGGATTAATTAATAAACCATTGTTCCTGAACAAAGACTGCTAATATAGTAAAACATTCTGTCAGTTTTCTAATGCTCTCTCCTCTATATTGTCTTGCAGAAAATTTCGAGTCGCCTAGCTTCAGCTTTGCTTTTATTTGCTCTCGCTGACCATGCTGCTGTGCTCATGCCTTTGAGAGGGAAACATGCTGACATGTGAGTACTATCAAATGAGAAACTGAATCCAGAGGTATTCTAGATTCAGGAGATATTTGGTCCACAGTCCTAAATTTCTGATGGGGGCAGGACCCCGAGTTCACCAGAATAT
Organism: Rhinolophus ferrumequinum; assembly: GCF_004115265.2. Classification (NCBI taxonomy): domain Eukaryota; kingdom Metazoa; phylum Chordata; class Mammalia; order Chiroptera; family Rhinolophidae; genus Rhinolophus; species Rhinolophus ferrumequinum. The sequence continues at coordinate 34,862,368 of NC_046285.1, read as the reverse complement.
AAATTCCTGTGAGATTTAGGCCAGAGCTAAACTGTAAAGTGCTTACAGATCATCAGGGGACCTTGTGAAATTGCAGATTCTAATTTAATGTGACTGGGATAGGGTCTGAGGTTCTGCATTGCTACAAGTTCAGTACTTGAACCAGGCCTTGAGAAGCAGAACACTTTTTAAAGAAAACAGAAGTCATAAGTGTTATGAATTCTAAATAAAATTGGTGTTCTTAGATTTTCATGCAGAGGCATTGAACCCAAAAAGAAGGCTTTACCACTATCGTTCTCATGCAAAGTGGACCCACGAAATTCTCAATCTAGAATTCTGGAAGCGCTAAGGTTTTCATTCTGCAGAATACTGAACTTGGACAGGGCCTGAAATTAGTTTATAGTTTCTAAAGTCCTATGGAATTGTTGTGAAGAGTCAGCTTAGATGGACGGAGAGAGCAGAGTACCTGGATTCAGAAGGACTGAGTTTGAGCCCCGCTTTGCCTCTGCTTGGTTCCATGAGCTTGAGAAAGTCACATGGTCTATGCTATTTCAGTTTCTATTTCCTTGTGTATAAATGGGCAATCATAGTAAAATACAACTTTATAGGTTTGCTTTTATATCAAATATGAGAATTATATGTAAGTGTTTTGTAAATGTCAGGTGTTATGCAAATATTAGTTGAGGGGCTTGTAATCTAGCAGTGATGATTGACACTCACATCAAAACACTAGTGTTTGCTTAAGACCCTTTCTTTGTTTGTTTATTAGCAGCAAACATTCTTACCAAGAACACAGGTGTTGCACTTTCCCCTGGGTGTCATTTGTATGTGATCATTGAATAATTCTATAGTTAAAAAAAAAAAAAAGCCAGTGTTGTCATTCCTAACCCAATATATTTTGGCAAAGGAAAGGTGATGGGCAGCATGTATTAGAGTCGGTATAGGACTCTGCTTGGGAGAAGGAATTAGTGTCCTGTGGCAGGCATAGGTGGAATCTTGAGTTACTCGCAACTTCTGAGAATTAATCGACACAGAGATCCTCTTGGTCTGAGGAGAACATGCTGTACTCATCACCTAGGGAAGAAGTCGGCCTGCAGGCAGCTTTCATTTTAATTGATTTCTTGATGAGCACTGACTTTATTAAATTAGATTTTAGACAAATGCCCTATGGCATCTGTCAGTGATAAGTGACAGGAAAGACATTAAAAGTTAGTGAACACTTAGGAATTCTTTATTAGCAGGCATTTATTGAATGCCCCCTGGATGAGAATAATACTTGCATTTTATAACTTGCAAGTCATTTCCACAAATTCTCTTTATGACACACAATTTTCATTGAGTCTATTCAGTTTTCTGGTATAAAAACCCATCTTTGTGGGGCTTTGATTCATCATTATACATGTTACAGACCTCAGCACAATTTCCATTTCAGCGGGGCATAATACTCCTGTATCTTTGAGGGAGAAAGTCAAGATGGAGGGAGGGAGGAAGGAAAGAAGGAAGGAAGGAAGGGAAGAAGGGAAGGAGAGTGGTAAACACACAAGTGTTGTTTTATTTTGTTGTTTTTCCAGAAATTTCACTCTGAGTTAATGCCCAAAAGGAGAATAAATGGTTTTGAACAACTAAATATGAGACAGTGTCAGGCTTTTTGGAGTTGATATCTCACATAATTTGTCAAAATGTACATCTTTGCAGGAACTAAAAAGCTCAATAGCTGCTTTAGCGTGTGTTTGTTTGGTTTAGGCCCAATTTCTGCTTTTCTTTCTAGATTGGCTCTGATTTTGTTTTCAGCCTTAGCCCTGTCTTTTCATGCCTGTGATTCTCTTCTGTAATTAGACTACTCTGAGGATTTGTCATTAAAGTTTATGTTATACTAAGCATTGTTTTAAGTCAGGGATTTGAAGAAAGGACATGACACTTTCCATGGACTTCTTTTTTTGAGGGTCTTCCCACTGCTGAGGAGGCCCCACCTGGGACTATTAGACTCAGTATCTCGCTGCAGGGATTTGTAGGTTGAACAGGTGGTGCCTGGGTGAGACTCCATTCCTTGCAGGCTGCTCCTGCCCTGCCTGCTCGGGCTCACACTCCCATGGTAATTGCCCTGGTTGAAAGACTAGCTCAAAAAAAGTAAAGGCCAGTAAGACTTTCTAAAAGTTCTGAACCAAAGAGTATTTGGAGAGCACTCAACTTGATTTTTAAGTAATATATGGGACATATTGTATCTGATACGACTAGTAAATATGCATCTATACATGTGGGAGTTAGAAAGAAATAATGAAATGAAACATTCTGCTATTCAACAGAACTTTTCTAAATGTTTGGTACTTGTATTCCACCATTTATATATAATATAATTTATGCTTAATCACACCCAAAGCTTTGCCAAGTAGAGTCCCACAGGAATTACTCTAATGAATACATAAGCACCTCTTGTATTGAGCATATTAATTGCTTATATGCAAATGACTTTAAGTACTTGAACAGTTTGAGTTGAGAAGGATAAACATCTCTATAATCTTGTATATGATATTCATTTGCTTAGCAAACCCTTTTATGATGGATTATATAAAAGCAAACGTTATAATCAACTGAATACAAATTATCCTGAGTTTGGAAAAACAAATTAATGAGGTTTTGTGATCTTAAGTTCCAGACCGCCCCCCTCCACCTGATTCAATAGGGACAGTAATATACCATAAGTTGGTATGAATGACTCATAGTTTTAAATTAACTTTTAGATTACATTAACTTAATTTTTCTCTGCTAGCTTTTAAATTAATCCTTAGATAATTTTGAAAAATAGAATTTGCGTTAGTATTCTGGAATTAGATATCAGGGAGCTCAATTTACCACTGTGAACGACAGCACCTTTGTTCTCTTAGCATTTACATGAATGAATAGTCCAGTAACTTTGTTGTCCAAAGCATCCCTGATGATATTTCTCTAGGATCTCAAGATATCACCCATTTTTGTTAGGCAATAATTCTTAAGCATGAAAAAGTAGAATCATAATAGCTTAGGTTTGGCAGGACCTTTAAGCTTAGCTTGTAAAACCCACTATCAGATGAACAAATCATCCTTTCCCAAAAATCATTTGTTTGTTAAATTCCCCTAAGTGTAATGAAAGGAATTTTCTGTATGTGGAGCCAGGCACATGCACCTTAATTCACCATAACCATATACATATACGCTCACAGCAATCAGATGATAGAATAATTTATTGTTAGAGCCAAGTAAACATATCATAATTAATTTAAACCACACACATATGGGTCCCTGTACTTGAGAAACAGGGCTTCAATTCTGCCCACAGAGTCACCAGTTAATGCCAGAGAAAGAAAGAAGTCCTTTCAGAATCCACTTGAAGTTTTGCAATAATCTGTCTAAAACTCTCTTAATCAGAATTGTACCTTCTGTTTGTCCATATCCACAGTTATGTGACCTAGTGGATTCTAGATTTTAGAGAAATTTCCTATTGATATATTTGCCAAATATATATCTTTATTCTGGGAAGTTTAGCCTATTGGCATGTTTCCTGGCTAGTACTAGTTCTGCATAGCACTAGTTAAATAAAATATTTATGAGTAGGCTTTGCAGTCTTTTTAAAAGTAAATTATAAGAATCCATTCATTCATTCATTCATTCATTCATTATCTACCGTATGGTGGACCCAATATAAGATGCTATAGATATAATGATGGGCAAAATGGACATGATGGCTGCCTCGTGTTGCTTATGGTCTAGTAAGGAAAACGGGCACTAATTGCCATGGGGTTTGTTATGGGGTTTGTGTCTCCCCCCAAATTCATATGTTGCAGTCCTAACGCCCAATGTGATAGTATTAGAAGGTGGGGCCCTTAGGAGGTGATTAGGTCATGAGGGGTGGGCCCTTATGAATGGGGTTGGTGTTCTTATACAGGACACCCCATGGAGGTCCCTAGCCCCTTCCACCTTCTGAGGATACAGCAGGAAGGTGTGGCTATGAACAGGGAAGAGGGTCCTCACCCAACCATACTGGTGCCTTGATCTTGAACTTCCAGCCTCCAGAACTGTGAGAAATAAATTTTGGTTGTTTATAAGCCACCCAGTCTTTTTCGTTATAGCAGCCCAAATGGATGAAGATATTAAGCAACTAATCACACAAATATATAATATCTAACTGAGATACTTGCAATGAATAAGAAGTGTAGGATGTTATGGTATACTGTTCTACGAGTATTTGGGGACTAGTGAAGTGTTCTCAGGAGCAGAGGGAAGTCAGAGATACAGGAATGGAGCCGCACGTACAAAGGAAATAAACAGAAATATGACAAAGACGGTCCTTGCAGCAGAACACACAGGGAGGCTGGCGAGGTAAGTAGAGGCCAGAATTAGCAAAGCATCAGTGATTTTTTTTTTTTTAAAGAACATTTTTGAGCGAGAGTGGCATGTTCAGCGTTTCATTTATCAAGTAGCACACTGTGGAGATTAGAGTAGAAGGGGGTGGTATGGAATGAATTGTGATGGCCCCCACCCCCAATTTTATATGTTGAAGCCCTTACCCCATTAAGACTGTATGTGGAGATAGGAGCTATAAGCAGGTAATCAATGTCATAAGGGGGTCATACGGGTGGGGCCCTACTCTGACAGGACTGGTGTCTTTATCAGGGGAGGAGTAGATAGCAGAGTTCTCTCTTTCTCTCAGCCATGCACAGAGAAGAGGCCACATGAGGACAGTGAGAAGGTAGCCATTTGCAAGCTAGGAAGAGAGGTCTCACCAGAAATCAAATTTGCTGGCCCTTTGATCATAGACTTAATTTAGCCTCCAGACCATGAGAAAATAAATTTCTGTTGTTTATGCCACCCAGTGTGTGGGATTTTGTTACAGCAGCCTAAACAGATTAATACAGGTGGCAAGAATGGATATTGGAGTATAGATAGGGGTATCAGAGCACTAGTTCATCTAAAGGATAATATAGTATGTACTATAATGGGAATGGCAGAAATTGAGAAAAATGTACAGAAGTGAGAGGCTTTTTGTATGTAGAATTAACAGGATTTGATGTTAGATTGTATACCGAGGGTGCCAAAAAATGTATACACATTTTAAGAAAGGAAAATACTGTTAAAATTGTAATAATATATACCACTAACAGAAGATGAATACAAGTCACATTTGACTTTTGCAGTTACAAGAGGTACTCAGAGTGGTTACCATCAGCGTCCAGACACTTCTGATTACAGCGAACTACTGCTTGAGCAACACTGACCAAAGTGTCCACTTGTATACATTTTTTTGGCACCCCCGGTATATAAGATGAGAGAGAGTGGGATCAAGCTTTCTGACTTGCACCACTAGATGAACAACTTGCATATTTTAGGGGTTATTCAAGGAACATCAGATTTGGGGCTGTAACCCCTAGTTCAGTTTTTGATACATGACGGCTTATGTGCTTTGGGATATGTCAGAGGCAGAGGGGGTGGAGCTTAGAGAGAAATTATACAGTGTTCAGCAGATTCTGTTGCATGATTTCTCAGAACTTTTAATTTGTTTAAATATGTTTGTGTGAAAATCTTGATGCTCCAAGATAGGGTTATTGTTTCTCGGACTTTTCCAAACCTGGACCTCTTTCTGAGTGGAGAAAAATCACAGGTGTAGAATATATTTGGTAATTTCTGGTTAATCAGCACATTTTTATTCATTCTCCTTCCCTGCTGCTTGATATCAGTAATTTGTGATTTTGTTTAATAAAACCTACTTTGGACACATGATAGACAGTGTCCTTGCGAGTCATGAGAATGAGATGGAGAAGGATTCAAGACAGAAAATTGATGATCTCTCAGATTTGCTGAGTGAGCACTGCCGGTGGCCTGTCCAGTGCTTAGCAGGAGCTGAGCTAGATGTTACATATGGAGCTGGAACTCTCTGCCTTCCAGGCCACGACTGGATACTATATTCAGACAGAGTAGTGAATAACACCCCTGTCCTGAAGTCCTCGTCACCCTACACATGTTGTTGACTCTTTCAGCGTTAACCATTCCTGGGGATGAATCCTATCTTGAAAACTTAAAATATGTCTCCCTTGGGTTGATCTGTAACCAAGTTTTCAAAGTTATTGCCTGGAAGCTCAAGTCAGTTGAGTATTATCTTAGAAATTAAATAAATAGAGTTACATAAATCATAATGACTCCACCTTAGTGTTTCTGGCATTTATAACATCCGTTACATGCAACATTCTACAACTGGCGTTTCCATTCAACATATATTCTGGAAAGTTATTTATCTAACTACATGAAAATCTATCTGTTTTTAAAACTATTGTTTAATATTCTATAGTATGGGTATATCAAAACACATTTAGCCACTCAACTATGTTAAGCTAGATTTCAAATGAAAACCCAACTATGCAGTAGGTAGTATTAGGAGATACAGGAAGAGGAAGATCAGGTATGAGAACTGAATGGTCCTGCCCACTCTTTGTCCAAAATATTATATGGACTATAAGAAATTTAATTTGTTATATTCATGACCTTCTCTTCAGATGTATTTTGAGAAATAAACGACCAGTTAAACAGATTTCTCAAAAAACCCTTTGTGCCAAATGTATTCCTAATGTCAAATCCTTCACGACATTTTTCTTGTTCTAAAAAATAGGATCTTTCTTTTTTTTGACGCTTCCTCCTCACTCCAAGTAAATCACTGGGCACCTGGTATTCTAGTTATTACTGCTGGTTCATTAAGGCACACAGCCTCCATTGTGTCCCCCAGATTGTCTTGCTCATGGGGACTCTACAAATGCTTTCGGTTTGAATTTTGAATTAAACTAGATTACTTATTCTGTTCTGGTTATTGGGTGGCCAACATGTTTTTGAGCTTCATTTGTACCATTATACTTCAGACGTCTTTTGTTTTAATGTTGAGTTGGGAGGTTAATAATGATTCAAACACTTCCAGAAGTAGATCTGTTTGCTATCCATGCTTCCTAATGCCCTTTCCACCTTATTCTGCCATTGCCTACCTGAAATACAGCAGCAGAATGATTACTTAATAATTGAAGATCTTGAACTCAATTTACCAATTGTTGTAAAGTAGAAAAAAGAAATTTCATGAGCCATAGTTTCCGTTATGAAATATTTATAGAAATGAGGTTCAACCTGTGTTACAATAAAATGTTAATAAGACATTTAAGAAGACAATCAAAGAAACCTGTTTACTGTGAGGATAACAATTCAAATCTATCAATCCTCAGTTAGGCAAAAAAAGGATTATTTGAGTAATTGAAGTGGCGTTGTTAGGTAGATATTTGCTTTTCTCCAGGAAAACTTTTCATTTCTATGGAGTTTCCACAGGATCTCCCTGTGGCAAAAGTAAAACAATTGGAGGCATATTTAGATAGGTGCTCATTCCTTTCTACCATAGTATGTTTAGCAGCAATTTAAATCACCTTCATTTAGGAGGGCTCAAATCTACCTAAGATTCTTTGGCGTGCCAGTGAAGACCATAGTCAAGGAATAATAATATTGCTCAGTTTAGAAGATCTTCGGTGGAGACAGAAGTGGGAAGTCAAAGTATCTTATTAATAAGCTGTAATAGGATGTGAGGAATCTCTCTTCCGTGTGTTCACACTCCTGTATTTACTGCCTCTAAGCAGCTGTGGAAAATGTCACTCTCCTGTCACTTTACATGGCAAGTCTGGCATCTGCTGAGCACGTTGGCCTATGAACTCTGCCTCCATCAATTTCACTGTTGACATCATGGAACTGACCGTGCTGGGTGGGACTGCTATTGGGCTGCTCTTCTGACTTGTCAAAGATATTGATTGGAGCTCTTACACTTTATGACACTAAGCTCCTTAACAGGTCATCTGGGCACTAGCCTTTCTGTTTATACTACAGGGAGAAGGGACATTTCCTATGTTGTGTGTGCACTTTAGCCTCCTAAGGGAGAATTCTGGAATCAGCAGCCATTTTGTGGGAATTGCTAATGTGATAGCCTCAAATGATACAATACGTATTGATAATTCAATGGTCACCATGACTTGCAGTATAAATCATCAGTAGGAAGCGACATAAGTATTATGTTGAAGCCAGAGCAAAGAGGAGAAGGCTGCAACGTATACAGAGTAGGCTTGAGGGTATCAAAACCCAGGTTCTAACATGTTCCGAGCTTCTCCAATTCAATCTCCTTTTGTTATCACAAGCAGATGGATTACAGGCAGCGTCTTGTCACGGTTTTGCATGAAAGTACTGGTATTGAATTCTGGGTGTCGTCACACTGTGTGTATTCTTGGCTATTGCTCTTGCAGCTGATTGCAGCAACTGTTCAGATAATTGCAGTTATCTTTCTATGACTCTTTCTATGATTAAAACAATTATTATGTGAATATAATTTTGGAGAGAACTGTCTTTAGACAGTTTTATTATCAATTTCCAATGCACAGTTATGCAAATCTAGGACTTCATAAATGTCACTTAATGCTAATGATTTGCAACTTGGTGAGGAGTTTTAGCTTTTTAGATGGACTAAAAGAATATCGAGAAATTCATATTTGTGGGAAATACAGTGCCTGTCAAGTCCCTAATTGGGAGGCTGATCTTTTCTGAGAGAGAAAAAAATAGTTAACTTTTCATTTCTCTCTGCTTAAGATGGACGTTAAGTTCCCCTCATTCCTTCCTCAAGCTTTTCTAAGATGGAGACACCAACTGTGTCACACGCCTTGGGGGTGAGAAAGCAGTGTTAAAGACTTGTAACTTTTTGTTATCCCAGGGATATGAAACACCAGAGTTTTCTGGGATAAACTGTAAGTTCAGAGAAAATAGAATTTCCTTGCATGACAATTTTGGACATTCTGTGAGTGTCCATTGAAGAAGGCTGTGATTTGCTTCTGTCGGTATGACTGGCATAAGCTCTTAAATCTGTTGACAGCCTGCAATTCTTTTTACTGACTTCAGAATAAATTATTGACATTATTATGCACTAATTTTCATGTTAATGCAGTAACAAAATAAATAATTGAATATAAATTTTCAAATAAAATCTCATATTTAAAAGTTAAACCTTAAAAAGGTCTATGTTTATTGTCATTCAATGGCCATTTGATTGTATCAGGGAGTTGTGCTTGAACTCAGTTTTAACCAAGTTTTAAAATCTGAGGTGACTTCCTGGGATGTTCACATTCTTGAACTGGATTGGGTTAACATTGTGTTATTAATTAATCCCTCTGGATAAATTACATCTGACTTAGGCTTTTACTTTGTGGCCGGGATATTCTGAATTATGTTGTAAACTGTGTCTCACCAGATTTTTTCTATGCCTTAGCTAGCTGTATCCCTATATACTGCAAAATTGTTTGTATTCTAATGAAGTTAACCTGATTTATCATACTTGTATAAGCCAGTATCTCAGATGGTATACTTATTTATTACAGAGTTTAATGCTGAATTCTACTTTTTGATTAAAAGCTTATTTAGTCTACTTAAATGGCGATTGGTTTAAATTCTAATTAACCTTTCGCTTCTGCAGTGCTATTTCAGTGCAATGTATTATTGCACCTTGATAATACAGTGCAATTTTATCCTTTAATTCTTCACTGAAACCAGCTATATTTATTAAGCTAGTTTGAGGTTCCTAATTCCAGCTATATTGCTAGGATGACTAAACTAATCATCGTACAATAAAATAAATGGTTCCATTTTCAAAATTCTTAAATCTTATTTCCTTATAACATTTTTGGAAGTATGAATAACTTATTTTAAATAAAAGTGAATGTGAGTCACATTTTTGCAAATACGGACGAGCTTCATATGAATCTAGCCTTGGTCAACACCACCTATTATGAAATATGTAATAGTACCTTCTATTCAATTTAATTTAACAAGGCACTTGAGGCCCTTGTGGTATAAAGTTGAATAGCATTTCCTGGCTTTGAAAAACTCAAGGGAAGACAAGCACATGAATAGTTAGCATGTTATACGTTATGTTCTGATAGAGTAGTATGTATGAAGTACGGAACAGCACTGAGAATGGATTGTCTGAGGTGGGACCGCAAAGAAAGTCTTCCCAGGAGATGTGGGACGTTAGGTCTAAGTGAGAGTGTATCAGGCAAATGAAAGGATGGGATGGAAGCAAAGACGGTTGCATACGCAAAGGCACAGATCAGTGACAGTGGATCGTCAGTCAGACTCCAAATCCACAGTGAAATTCTGAAAGAACATCCTCAAATAAGGGGTGAAACATATGCAGATGTATCCATTTTATTCGTTGTCATTGGTTGTCTTGAATGTATTAATGAGACAAGTGTTTGAATTGAAACAGGTTCTCATTAATCTCTCTTGATTTAAATGCATGGCATGTAAGAATTAATATCAGACCACTCTCAGGAATTATGGCTAGGGCGTGTGCTTACTTATGTAACAAGGTATGTACATCTGGGACTAATGTATTTGGAGATATTTTCCACAATTTTGTTATATGTATTCTGGGATATCTTATACTATTAATAGAAGAGAAAATATAGAAAGGAAATCTGTTTGAAAAAGAAAGAGTACTCTCTCCATATACGTGGGGATAGCAACATGTCTATTCTGCCTGTAACAGGAAGCTTCCATTTCTGCTGATCTCCTCGTATATCCACCCCAACGACAGAAGACTATTCAGTAAGTCATATTTTTACAAATGGGTAGATCAATGTGTCAAAATTCAGGTAGTTATGTTCTATTCTCTTCTATCTAGCAGGGCAGAATGTTGGCTTCAGGTCAGTTCTTGCTATTTTTCCTCTTTCATTCTCTTTCATTGTCACCACCTTTGTGAATATGGGGGAGCGGGTAGTTGAGCCAGGGCCCATTCTGTGAACCCAGATGACTCTTTTGATTCCATTTTTCCAAGCAGCATGTGGATTAGTTCAATTAACAACAGTCCAGTTGTTGGAGGGGTATTCAGAGAAGTTTATTTTTTTCTCATACGTGTATGACTTTTCACAGAGAACACAAACTCACAAATGCACACAAAACCCAGGCATGTTTTTGGCCTTTCTAGACCTGATGTGGAAGAAAAGGGGGTATTTTCTAAGCAAAGATAAAAGAGTCTACGGGTCACCTTTCTAGGCAATGTATCATGAAGGCTGATGGCAGAACATAGGGAGGTTGTTGTTTTGACAGCCTGAGAGTCCCTTCCCAGGGGAACTGAGGGCCGGGGACATTGCTGCTGTCGTTGGTCTTAACAGGCATGACAAACCCATCCTGTGACCTGAGGCAGCACTGAAGACAGTGGGGTAGTAGGGCCAGTTCCAAAGGTGGTATCCCCTACCAAAACACAAGGTTTAGTTTCATAGGGTAGACATCAGGGGCTAAGATATTTGCTATAGTTCAGCTCTCACAATGAAATTCTGGATTGAATTATTGGTCTTATCATATTAAAGGAGGCAATGTGAGGGAAGGTGAAGAACGCAGGGCCTGGATTCAAATCCTGAGGTTTGCCACTTATTAACTGTTTGACTCAGTTTTGTTTGGACTCTGTTGGACTCAGTTTTCCCTTATGAAAAAATGGAGGTAATAATGGAAACTTTCTTATAGATTTGCTTTGAGGATCAAATTAGTTAATGCATGTAATGCTTAGAATGAGCCCTGACACATAGTAGGTGATTAAAAATTTCAGCTGTTATTATCATTACTGATTTATCAATAAAACTATATTTTGGTTCTTCTTTGTATGTGTAATTCTCTTGGGAAAGGCTTAAAAAAGAATGATTGACAGGACAAGATGTAGGAATTCTGGGTCTCTGGAAGTAATATCTGTCTCAATTTAATAACTTCTAACTAAATTCCTGAAAGAACCAGTTATTTCTGTTAGTTAGCAACCTGAAGGCTACTTGCATTTGCTCTGCAGTTTAGCATAGTGTCTTGCACAATAAATACCTGGAATGAATGAGTGAATCCTAGAACCTTCTTTATGGGGAAGTGAGCATAGAGAGGTAAGAGATTAGCCAAAGGCAACACAGCTAGGTACCAACAGGCCAAGATTGGAAGCTGCCTGTCTGATGAATCTCCATTATTTTAAAAATTGTTTCCACTCCTTCTTGAATTGTTTTAGTATTACCTTAAAACTACAACTTCTTTTAGGAGTTCAGGAAAAAAAAATTCACCCATCTACCTGCGAAGCTACTTTGGAGCTAAAAATGTCGAAAGATAGCTTTGAGACACTGAGTATTGTGTGTAATCAAATTCTACATTGGATGACAGAAATCAGAAGCAAGAGTCAGTTCCGTATAAAGTATCCATTTAAACAACACTGCTAGTTCCTGGCATATGGTAGTTGTAAGCATGTGTGTCAATTCTTCTTGATTTAATCTTGATTTCTGGGATGTGTGAAGAGTTGTTATGAAATCATAGGAAAGGCTGGCCAGAACACAGAGTTGATTCTGATTACAGCACTCATTGCCTGAATCCAGCAGTAGGATTTTTTTCCGAAAGATATCACTGAAAATTGACCTAATTTTTAAGAAAATATTTCCAAGATATAATTAGAAAAACACACTAGCTTACTTATAGTCTAATGGGTATTGGCTATAAAAATATATTTTGTAAATTCAAAGAAACATTAGTAATTTAAGTCTTAATTTTAAAAATACGTATTTTGCAGGCTCAAAAAATACCCACATATTTTCCAAATTCATAGGATTCAAACTACCAATAGAAATACTTTGCCCTTCTTTTTCAAAACGTCACAATAAAAACCATTGAATTGAAACTCTGGAATATGAATTGTTTTTTTCCATCAAAGAATGGAAATTTCAGCAAGGTTTCAGAAATCTTTTAGTTATAACCCTTGAAACATCACTGTGTTAAATTACATTTTAATAGTACTTAATTTTGAAACAGAATGCCTATTATTACATTAAATACTATAACGTAAACTCTTGGAGAGTGATGACGTTGTTTATTCACTCAACCAATAATTTGGGAGTACCTGATTTTGCCAGATTAGTGCATGGAGATAGAAAAACAAGTAAATCTCAAGTTCTGTCCTCTGTCAATATGGCGAGGAAGGCAAGGGAATAAATCAATAAATCTAAGACAGTGTGAGTAGCATAATAGTAGAGCTGAGTGCAATGTGCTGTGGGAGCATAAAGATTCTGAAGAGCAAATATTTCTTGGACCACAGAGTATGGACTATATATAGCACTACTATATATATAGTAGAAACGTTTACTAAGTTGGATATACAAGGTCAGACAATTAAGTTCACAAACTCATCCTAGAAAAAGTGCTACATACCTCATTGCTGAATATCACTATGGTCACCTTCGAAGTACTCCCCTTGGGAAGCTATGCACTGATGCCAGTTCTTAGTCCACCCTTCAAAGCAATTTTGGAATTCTTTTTCTGGAATGGCCCTCAGAACTGTCATCGTATTACCTTTGACGTCCTGAATGTCATCAAAATGTCTTCCTTTCAATGTTTCCTTTATCTTTGGGTAAAGAAAGAAGTCATTGGGGGGCCAGATCAGATGAGAAGGGAGGGTGCTCCAATACAGTTATTTGTTTACTGGCAAAGAACTCCCTCACACGCAGTGCCGTGTGAGCTGGTGCATTGTCTTGATGCAAGAGCCATCAATTGTTGGTGAAAAGTTCAGGTCGTCTAACTTTTTCACGCAACCTTTTCAGCACTTCCAAATAGTAAACTTGGTTAACTGTTTGTCCAATTGGTACAAGTTCATAATGAATAATCCCTCTGATATCAAAAAAGGTTAGCAACATCGTTGTAACAAGTTTGTGAACTTAATTGTCAGACCTCATACTGTATTTTCTTCTGGGGTGATTATCTTACATACTTTGAAGATACTACTATATCTTCAAATATTTGCAATCAAATGATTCTAGTACCTGCATAAGGAAGATCTAATACTATCCTCTAAAGGTACTTAGAAAGAGACTTTTGAAGAGTGAGATTGAGTTTGGAAAAGCCCGAAATGCGTTCTTTGATTCCTCTAGTGGAGTTCACTTAGTGCAGGTGGCAGAGTGTAGGGTAAAGGCTTGGCATTTGTAGCCAGACTCCCTGGGACCAAGTTTCAACTCTGATTGTTACAGACTTTTTGCTCTGAAGCAAATTATTCAATATATTCTTGCTTCCTTTGCTTCATTTGAACAAATGTGGATGAAAATAACTCCTACCTTTATTTAGTTGTGGTAAAAAAAAATTAATGAGTTTATTCTTATAAAATAAAACAGTTTCTGACAAATAAGGGCTCAATAAGTGATTATTATTATTGTTACCAAAACAGGTATTAAGATTTTGACCCAACATTCTTCATGGATATTTTATGTTAAAAAACAAACAGGACAACTAAATGCTACGTAAATAACCTGCTTATGTGTCTTTATCTTCTAGACCGATTGTGAAGGTCTGCTCAGAGTGGAGTTGGGTCACCTTCAGGACTGGGGTTGATTGAAATGCCTCCTATGTGGAAAGGATTGGGTTGTATTGTTACTAAACATTTTCATGATGCTAAACCATTGGATGGAAATTCCAGATGTAGCAAACAAGAGCTAAACTTAAATATACACAAGTCACTGGAAATCTTTCTGATGGTCCTCTGGATTGGAATGACCAGACCCTTCTGTCTTTTTGTGAATTTGATTAGAACCTTAATCAAAAATCCAACTTACATGGGATGAACTTGTTATGACCAAGTTGAAGAGAAGGGAGTAACAGAATATGAACGGGATTTTTATATCGTTAACAAACAGATGCCAATAATTTATATGTAGTGAGTTTCATCTGGATATGTCTGTGAGAAAAAAATAAGGGTGCTAAGATTGGAGAGACTCATGTGAGGTGGCCCCCATATAAGGAAAGTGTTATATGTTTTAGTGTTCTATAGAGATTGAATCTATCAGTTACTAGCAACATATTTTACTTAATTTCTCTGATATTCAGCTTCCTTATCCTTAAAATGGGTGCAGTATTTCCTACATGCAGGCTTGTTATGAAAAATAAATGTACCAAAGTATGCAATGTACAATATGATTCATTCCTGATTAGTATCAGATCTTTTCCTCAATCCGAGAATTCCAAATAACTTGGTACTGCCATCTGGGAGGAAAGCTGCCCTAGGAGAGTATGACTGGATTACTACTGGAAGGTGCTCCCGCCTAACTTTCCACCATGTGTTCTATAGTTGCATATCTGACATGCTCGTTTTTCTAGCTCCCACTAAATAGACAATCAAATTCTCCTTGTTTTCCTTTTCTTGACTCATGCTTCATTCTAGCAAATATTAGGGAAACAGGGTGCAATTCCAGCATTCTCTCTCCCAATGCAGCTTAAATTGTCTTTTTGTAGGTAGTTTTTTAAATTGTAAATATTAAATGATAAAATTTGATTTTCACTGGGGAGGCGGATAAAAAGAAAAAGAGAATGAACAGGTGCACATCAAGAGGGGGAGGAGAACTTGATCATCTTTGAATTGCAGCCTCTGCTGATGCAGACGAACGGTGGCTGCAGAGGTGCTCTGTGGTTGGCAGCGCCCTGGAGTGCTGCCAGCCATTCTCCACTTTAATATTTCAGAGGCACTTGTACAGAAACACCCCATTAGTATGAAAGATGTTAATTGCATATAACATTTAATTTTTTTCTTTTTGTTTTAATTTAACAGGCTGTTAGTCATAAAACAATGTTGTTTGCTTAGGTTGAAATTTTACTCTTCAGCTCTTAAATTTTTTCTGACATAACTTTTCTGTGAAAAGTTAGTAATAAATACTTTGTATTTGCATCATACCTCCCTCCAAAGAGATCAAAGTCCTGAATAGAAAGTGAGACTTTGGAAGGATTCCAGTTTCTCTTCTGTACTTCACTCAGCTCTGCTGGAAATGTCGCACCTTGCAGGAAGTCTGAGCTATGGGCTGTCTCTTATGTGTCATCAGTTTCTTGAAGTTCTGCTCAGTTACTTATCGCTTGTGGCATGCATCTCAAATACTGAAGGTTCATTGCCCATATGGATCTAGCACCATCATTGATTTTTTTTTCATGTTTTTGTTACAATTTTATTTAAAAATTAGTTTTAGTTTGGAGAGAATTGTGCAAAATATCTGCACAAAAGCACTAAATAAAACAATTTCTAGTGACCTCTTAGGGTTACAGTAGACAGAGAAGTGATACCTGATGGTAAACAGTGAGAGAACCCTGATTAATAGAGAATTCTTACATAATGTGAGACTTTTCTGATTAGTTATAGTATAGTCCATATTGTGTAATTCTGTTATTTATTTTTTTTAATGCAACATGCTATCCTCGATGGCTTCAATGTGTTTCTTCTTTTCGGTGCTATAAAGGCTCATTCCTTTTTTGTATGTTCAAAAATCACTTTCTCTGAGAAGCTTTTCTCACCATACCTCACTGTAGGCTCAATTTATCATTATTTACTCCAGTTTCTAAACTTGGTCTTAGCCAAAAGGGTGAACATGATGTGATATATAGATGATGTATTATAGAATTGTTCACCTGAAACCTATGTATGTAACTTTACTAACAATTGTCACCTCAATAAACTTTAATTAAAAATAATAATAATAAATAAAATGTCAATGTTTAAAGACAAAGAATCTTAAGAGCAGCAAGAGAAAGGCCGTTTGTTACCTACAGGGGAGCTCCTATAAGACTGTCAGCTGATTTCTCAACAGAAACTTTGCAGGTCAGAAGGGATTGGCACAGAATATTCAAAGTGATGAAAAGCAAGGATTTACATCCAGATTACTCTACCCAGCAAAGCTATCGTTTAGAATCTAAGATAGATAAAGAGCTTCCCAGACAAGAAAAAGCGAAAGGACTTCATCACCACCAAACCAGTATTACAAGGAATCTTAGACTTCTTTAAGACAAAAAATTGAAAAATGTGAATAATAAAATGACAATAACTACATTTCTGTGAACAATTACTTTCAATGTAAGTGGATTAAATGCTCCAGTCAAAAGATATAGAGTGCCTGAATGGATAAGAAAACAAGAACTTTACATATGCTGCCTACAAGAGAATCGCTTCAGATGGAAAGACAAACACAGACTGAAAGTAAAGGCATGGAAAAAGATGTTTCATGAAAATGTAAATGAAAAAAAAAAAGAAAAGAAAAAGCTGGAGTAGTAATACTTATACCAGACAAAATAGACTTTAAAACAAAGGCAATAACAAGAGACAAAGAAGGACCTAGTTATACCACTTTTAGGTATTTATCTGAAGAATTCCAAAACATTATTTCGAAGGGACATGTGCATCCATGTATTCCTTGCAACATTATTTGCAATAGTCAAGACATGGAGGCAACCTGGGTTTCCATCAATGGTGAATGAATAAAGGTGAGATGGTACATATATACAATGGAATATTACTCAGCCATATGAAAGAATGAAATCTTGCCATCTGCAACAACATCAATTGGCCTGGAGGGTGTTGTGCTGAGGGGATAAGTCAGTCGGAGAAAGACAAATGTCATATGATTTCACTTACATGTCTAATCTAAAGACAAAATAAACAAACAAAACAGAAACAGACTTATAGTTACAGTGCCAGTTGGGAGGGTATTGAGGGGTAGGTGAAAAGGTGAAGGGATTAAGAAGTGCAAATTGGTAGTTACAAAATTGTCATGGGGATGTAAATTATAGCATAAGGGATATAGTCAATAATATTGTAATAACTATGTATGGTGTTAGGTGGGTACTCAATTTATCAGGGTGATCACTTTGTAAGGTATATAAATGTATAATCACTATGTTGTACCCCTGAAACTAATGAAATATTGTATGTCAACTGTAATTGAAAAATAACACAATTTTTAAAAGAAAAACTGCAATAAATTTTTCATTTCACATAGGTTCTGCTTCCTGTCTGCTTCCACCAAATCAGCATCACCTTAGGAGATTTTCTATTGTTAGTACTTTAAAAACAATTAGTCCATTTCCTTTATTGATTTTAAATGAGCATTTGAGAAAGGAACAAGAAAAAGTATATAACCTATAATCTTAAATAAAAATTAGTTAAGTAATAATTATGGAACAATGGTAACTTTCTAAAGTAAATTTGCTTTGTTAAGTGAAAAACTATAGGTATTTAAGCAGAAAGGAAAATTCCTGCTTACGAAAGGCAAGGTGGTTCAGTTTCTGGAAACTTCTACAGATATGTTAAATATAATTCTTTGTAATTTTACCCCTAAAGCAATATAGTCATTTGATTTTTCTTGTGTGTTAAATTCAACTCTTTTTAAATTTCATTTTGTCTGCTTGAATTTTGCAGCACACAGTCCAAACTTTAAGAGAATGAGAGTGTAAATTTCTGTTTTTTTCTTACTCTGTAGAACCTTGAGCCAGTTTTTCAACAAAATAATTCATTCAATTCCTATAGGCCACAGAGCAAGTAAGTTGTAATGAAGGGAAAAGAGTTCGTGTCTCTTATTTTCCTGGGACCTCATTCTACTCTATGAAGATTAAAGTGTTCTATCCTCAGAACACATATTTCATAATGATCTATAAAAGAGTGTAGCGTTTCTAAGGTAGTATAATCCTCTATAAAGAAATAAAGATCTATATAAATAGTAGAACCTTAATACAACTATATGGAATGCAGAGTTTTAAAGATGTTCACCCCCATTAATTCTATTCCTGAGAATCTCTTTTATGAAGAGTGCAAAGATTTATCCTAAAGAACTCTACATCATTATTTATCTTAGTAAAAAATGGAAAACTATTAAATGTTCAACAGTGTAGACTAGGTAGATAAATCATAGTATGTTTATATAATGCAATATAAAGCAAAAATTCAAGTGTTGGAAGATTTTTATAAAGACATTGGAAAATAACCACACTATAATATTACATGAAGAAAGACAAGAACAAACTGGTATATAAAGCATGATTTAAATTTTTAGCAATAGTATACATATCCATTCACATACATAAATATTAGAATAAAAAGTGAAAGATAAAGAATTAACCAGAACTGTATTTTTTTCTTTTTTTTAGTGTCTTGTAAGGAGCATATATTGTTGCAAAAATGTTTTAAAAAGGAATTTTGGAAGGTACACCTTATAGGTTAAGAATGATCTCTTGAGATTTTACTGTAGGAAGTTACTTTTAAGGGTAGATTCAGTATATGATAGAGCGTTACTATGAATGGTATCTTGCTGCATGGTGTCCTGGAAAATGCAAATGGATCTCATTTGATGCTCATGGAATGTGCATCAGAGTAACTTGGGTGAAGAGAAACTTTTAAAGAACATTACTGGCTGGGACTCCTCTCAGTTCTGTTGTATAAGTACATCTGGGAATGTCAATGTAGAATCCAGAACATATGTTTTTGCAAAGCATTCTCTGGGTAATTATGATATGCACCACTGATTATCCTCTGCTACTTTGGATAGAAATAAAGAAACTGAATCCTGAATCAAGCTTAAAAAGAAGAGGTGAGGATGGATGAATAGGAAACATTTAACTTCTGGAGGAAAGGATAAGTCTGGTGCTCAGGGTTCTCTGAAGAGGGAAGATAATCATCGAAACATCTTTATTGATAGTAAATCTGCCTGTTACAATAGATAGTAGAGAATAGTAGTTGGTGATTTATTACTTTCTTAAGCTGCTGAACTAATAGGCAGAATAGGAATGAACAGGTACGTTTTTTGTTGGGATTATGACCTGAGAAACATATCCAAATCATTACAAGAATATGCACACCTAAATTGGCAGTTAATTTAATCAATTCCTATCTTTTACTAGTACAATACACATGGCTCAGGAAGCTTTAATTCCTATTACTCTCTCCCATTTTACATAGTACTATTTACACTATTTTATTTTATCTAGTTTTTATATCACATGATTTCTTTTTTGTTTTTTAGAGTCAAACTGTATTCAAATTGACCCTAAAATTTGTCAGTTTATTTGCTCACAATGGTTTCTTTCAAAACATTCTTTCCTTTTTTATTCAAATTATGTATTTTGAATAAAATATTTTAAAATGTCTGAAATTTGCCCTCATTTTTTTAAAAATAAATTTTATTGGGGAATATTGCGGGACAGTGTGTTTCACCCGGGCCCATCAGCTCTAAGTCATTGTCCTCCAATCTAGTTGTGAAGGGTGCAGCTCAGCTCCAAGTCCAGTTGCTGATTTCAATCTTTAGTTGCAGGGGCCACAACCCACCTCATTGTTGAGAGCTCGCGCTCTAACCAGTTGAGCCATCCAGCCACCCCGCCCTCATTTTTTAGTGTACAAAATAAAATATGAGCAGACATTAAAAAGATGGCAGAATAGGAGGTCCACGTTCTCATCCACCCATAGAAACACTGATTTAACAATGATATATAAACCAAACTACCGTTATGAAATTTCCAAATCCAGTTAAGAAGTTGCAGTGCCCCAGTGAACATAAAGCTGAGAGCAGCTGCTTTGAAATGGTTAAGAGCCATTTCCCTTTACCTATGTCAATCCCTCCCCTACCCCAGCACAGCTCAGTGCCAGGAGAGATTGCTCTGGCTCACCACACTTCTACTTTGCAGGAGAAACAGAAGAGTGGAACATGTGTACCCAAGTTCCAGCTTTTCAGAGGGCAGCTCAGAGAACTGGTATCTTTCTTACCTCACTTCGGTTGCTTAGAGAACCAGCATAGTTTGAATGCCTGGGGTTCACTGATGGCTTGGTGTAACTGGGAGAAAGCACACAACTTGAGGCTTCTCTATCAGGAAGGAAGAAGAGGAGTACAGTGTGTTTCTGCCGTTCTGGCTTTACAGGGTGCTGATAGGGAGCTGGTATACTTTCATGCCTGGTGACTTCAGCTTGCTGCTGGAGAACCAGATAGCAAGCATTGCCACATACAGATATCAGTGGGGGCAAGAGATTATGACTTCTGAAGAAATCAGCAAGTCTCTCTAATTGAGAAATTTCATGCACAGGCTCTGAAAAATTACTTCCCCAAATGGTTGTAGAGGGCCCCAGAGTCCTGACTGGACATATCGTTGAGGGTCTTTCCTTACACAAAGCCAATCTATAGAGACAGGGAGAGGGCTATTTTTCAAATGTGTGGATCTTAACACTAAGCTCTGAGACACATAAAGAAACAGGGAAAAATGGCCCAATCAACGGACGAAAAAATATCTCCAGAAACCAATTCTAATGAAATAGAAGTAAATGAATTACAATGGATTCAAAATAATCTTCATAAAGATATTCTGCAAGGTCAAGAAAACAATACATGAACAAAATGAGAACATCAGCAAAGAGATAGAAATTATAAAAAGAATGAAACACAAAATTTGGAGCTGAAGAGTACAATAACTGAGCTAAAAAATTCACTAGAGGGGTTCAACAGCAGACTTATCAAGCAGAAGAAAGGAGCAAATTAAAAGATAGGTCATTTGAAATTATTCAGTCAGAGGAAGTAAAAGAAAAAAAGTAAAAATGAGTGATGAAAGCCGAAGGGACATATAGGACACCAACAAATGGACTGATACATGCATTAGGGAAGACCTAGAAAGAGGGAGAGAAAGGGAGCAGAAAGCTTATTTAACTTCTTTGCTGTGATGTTCAGATATATCTAAATGAATATTTCCATTTGCTGACTGTGTCGTTCGAGTTTACCTCATGAGTTCAAAAAACAATGTTTTCCCTGTGCTGTGGAGTTGAAATATATATGCATAAAATAGTCAAAATATCAACTTTTTATTTTTTGTGGATTTTTGACACATTGTGACAAAAACAACACTTGAAATTGATTAACATAGTGAAAGGGTTAAAGAAGTAATGGATTTCTCAAGTTTGGGGAAGAAAATGGATATATAGATTCAATAAGCCCAACAGAACCCAATTAGGATGAACCATAGTGAGACACCTTAAAGTCAGTGTCAAAAGTCAAAGACAAAGAATTTTGAAAGCAGCAAGAGAAAAGCTACTTGTCACATACAAGGGAACTCCTATATGACTGTTAGCAGATTTCTCAGCAAAAACCTTGTATGCCAGAAGGCAGTGGGATAACATATTCAAAGTGATGAAAGAAAAAACAAAAACTACCAAACAAGAATACTATATCCATCAAAAGCATCTTTCAAAAAATGAAGGAGAGATAAAGACTTTACAAGATAAACAGAAGCTGAAACTTCATCAGCACAAGACCTGACTTACAAAAATGCTAAAGGAAGTCCTCTAAGTTGAAATGAAGAAGACTAAACAGCAACCCCAAAGCATCTGAAGATATACAGGTTGCTGGTAGAGGTCAATATGTAGACAAATACAGAATACTGCAATACTGTAATGATAGTGTTTAAATCACTTTTAATTCTGGTATAGAAGTTAGACGACAAATATAAAAAAATAACTAGCTATGAAATATGTTATGGATCCACAATAAAAAAGATGTAATTTATGATGAATAACATAAAGTGTGGGAGAGAGAAGTAAACGTGTAGAGTTTTTGTATGCAATTGAAGTTGTTATTATTAGCTCAAAATATGATGCTTTACGTAAGCCCTATAACAACCACAAAGAAAATACCTACAGAAGATACACAAAAGAAAATGAGGAAGAAAGAAAAGCATGCCACAAAAAAAAAAAAAAAAAAAAAAAAAAAAAAAGAATCACTGACACAAAGGAAGGCAACAAGATAAGTGAAGAGGGACCAGAAATGCTGCAATACAGGTAGAAAACAACTGACAAAATGGCAATAAGTCCTCACCTACTAATAATTACTTTGAGCATAAATGGATTAAACTCCCCAATCAAAAGGCAGAGTGGCTGAATTGGTAAAACAAAACAAACAACAACAATGAGAAAATAAGATTGAACTATATTCTATCTACAAGAGACTTACTTTAAATTTATTAGCATACATAAAACCTATAAAAATATAGATAACTTGGTCTTATAGTATTAGGTTGATGCAGAAGTAATTGCGGTCTTTGCAATTATTTTTAACCTTTTAAACTACAATTGATTGCTTTTGCGCCAACCTAATAGATGATTCAAATTCACTCAGTCTTGGGATAACCCAAAGAAATATACGTTTCCGGAAGGCTACTCAAGATGATTGTGATGCACATCAAAGTTTGCGAAAAACGGTACATTAGATGACTGGTGTTCTGAAAACTCAGATATTTATCTACTTTTTATCCCTAGTGCCCAGCGCAGAGATGGTGAATGCTCAGTTTGTTGAATGGATGAATGCATTCATTATGATGACTTGGTTTTCCATGTAAATGAGATCTGCGGTGATTTAGACATTGTAGACATTATTTCAGTAAATGTAACTACAGCCATCCTAGAAGACTGAATTAATTTACTGTTTTGGAGTTAACAGTGTCCTTCTTAATAGATTGGACTCTTTTCCTTACATATCTTATTTGACCTCACTGTAGAATTTGATACTGTCTATTCTCTTCCTGAAAGAAAAAATTTCCCTTGCCTTTGTTGACACTATAATTTTCTGTTTCTTCCCCCCTACCTATTGGCCTCTTAATTAGAATTTATAATCATTTCGATTTTCTTTTTCAAAGCCTGGAACTCCTAATCTGCTTTTTGAAACTCACCATAGTTGCCTCAGTTATCTCAAGATGGGTACTGAAAAATTCTTGAATGGAAGGAATTTGCTATCAGTTGTGTCTGTGTGTGTGTGTGTGTGTGTGTGTGTGTGTGTGTGTGTGTTTATGCGTGCGTGTGTGTATTCCCCATCAAGAGTAAACATTTATTAAGTTTTATTTACTGTGCTAGATGCTGGGAATACAAAGAACCTTAAGATACCACCTCTGCCCTTAAGGAGCTTATAAATTAAATAAGTAATTACATTGTAATTCTGAAAGAATTCTCAGAGCAGTGCCCTAAACTCTGAATGACAAGTTTGTTCCTCCCTGAAGACTTTAAACACTCTCCTCTTCATTTTTTCTTTTTATTTTCTTGGAAATTCAATCTGAGGACTTCTCTCTCTTCAAGTATGTGTGACAGAAGGAGAGGGGGAAGGACAGTGACGAGGAAAAGTAAGAGGTAAGGAAAGAGGGTCTCCAGGCACGTGGCTCACTGCTTCTTTGTTATAAATAAGCATAAACAGAATTACAATATATTACAGTATTTTAAGTTTCTAATGTGTGCTTAGAACTTCATCCAATTATATTTTTCATACCATTGCATTTTACTGACTGAGAAACTGGGGCAGGGTGTGTCCATATACCTACCAGAAGCCTCTGTCTTTCAGCATTCAAAGCACATTTCATCTACATTATTAATTTGATCCTAGCAACAGTCCTCTGAGTCTGTTGCTCATAAAACAGAGAGGAGCAGTAGAATGAACCATGTTTGAGAGGAAAGAAACCAACCTGGCTGAGTTTGAATCTCTGCTCCTCCACTTGCTAGCTGCGTGACTTTCACATAACCTCCATGAGCCTATTTATCTGTGAAATATGAACAATAGTTCCTACTGGGAGAGTTTTGTGCCTAGCCTATTACTTTTGAAATGTTGGTTCATTTTCTTCGTCCTCTGAATTTACTTTCATTCCTTGAGATCAGTTCTTCCAAAGACAGTTTTTTGTTTTTTTTTTTCATGACAAAGACAGTATTTTGGGGGCTGTAATTATATATTTATCTGCAGATGGGCTTGGAACTGCACTTGGGAAAGTAAATATGAATTGCATCTGGCTACTAGACTGGTAGGGCTGTATCCCTTGCTCTCACATGAAACAAAGTCCCAGGGCACATCTTTCCTGTGCAAAATTTATTTTTTAATAGCACATCAATACACCTAAAATAGAATAATCTTTTGAAAAAAGGAGAAAAAAGGACCTGAAAGCTATTATATGGCATGTGTGTAGCTTCACAAGTTCTAATCTAGTAAGAGTTCAAATGTAACAATTAATGTCACACCTCACTTCATTCAGGTTAGTCCAAAGCTTGTCTGCCTCAGGCAATAATAATTGGGGCTCAATAAAAGATGTTGGAGCAGATGGAGGTACTACATGTTCCAATTAAACTCTTCTTTGTTAAACTTTGTACTATTTCGTGATTTATTGAAATAACTTCTCCATCACCTATACAAGTGTTGTTGGTGTTTAGCCCAATGCTGTAACTTCGGTTAGTTTTTAGGGCACAGAAAGGCTTTGTTTAAACAGAGAATCCCATCTTATCTTGATGAGATGGTTGTAGAATTGATGGCACTTCCTTTTGTAGCTGGAATAAAAAGAGAAGAAGAAAGGAGGTGCCTAATGTTTGTTTAACATCGGGAGTGCCTGGTAGGCAGTTTTGAATAAATCTGCTCTGGGGCAGTACTTTGTGTGTTGCTGCATTTAATCCTCATAACCACGCTCTGAGGAAGAGGTTGCTTCTTATATGTTCACCATTTTGGTTGATGAGAAAATTGAAACCGGGGGGAGTTTGAATCAGCGAGCAGATGCGAAAAAGCAGAAGGACTCTCCTTCCTGCTCATAAAATCATATTGCCAAGGGAAAGGTAGGAGAGATTTCACACATGAGAATGTTGAGAATGTTATGAGTAAAAACATCTTGTTTTATTAAGAGAAATGTGGCACACATATATGATATGAATCAAAAGAATTAATCTTTTAAAAATGTCAGGAGCCTCTTTGGCATGTGAATGACACCATTATGTGAAGCATGTAACGGACATGCATGTAGGTGTCACACAGCCAGACCCTGTGCTGGTCATTGATGATTTGGTGGTGGAAGAGACAGGCTCTGTCTCTGCTTTCATAGAAAAATGAATAGATATTCATGTAACTTCAGTTAATTCTTACCTACCTGTTGGTGACTAAGAAAATGAGAGCTTTTCTGCTTGACTAGTTTGAGGTGATTAACAAGGTAGAAAGAATGCACTACTATGGGAAATGCAAAAGTACTCTAAGGAGAAAGGGGGGAAAAAGCAGGTGCTACCTTACCTAATAAGTCCTGGTTCCTGGAAAGGAATACAGAATGGAATGAAGGATGGGTCACATGTTTTCAGTATCTCATTAAGAAAGGGTAGGTCTGTGAGAGAGAGAGAAAGAGAGAGAGAGAGAGACACAGAGAGAGAGACAGAGAGAGAGAGAGAGAGAGAGACAGTGTGTTTGTGTGTGTGTGTGTGTGTGTGTATGTAAAAGTGTTTAGGATTCCCCAGAAAGTGGCATTTCTTTCTATGTAACTCTATTTGCTCCCAAGAAATTACTGTTCTTCTTGGATTCTTAATGAGGCAGTCTAGCTACCAGGAAGTAGCTCTTGCTAACAATGCATTTCTACTTATCTCATAACCAGGGACACTTAATTGTCTTAAAACAGTATATTTGATATGAGACTTTACATACAAAGATTCAACAATTGTGTGTTGCAACATGAATTTGTCACATACCATAATTTGAATTAAGCCAGAAACAATTTTATTGTTGATAACTTAAATGTAATGTTGATGTCTTATCTTTTATTGCCAGGATTTACAAATAGGTGGTTATATTTTCAAGGTACAGGACAAGATGTAAACTCAGGAGTAAACCTAATATGAGATGAGAGTTCATAATAAAGCTTAGTATAGAAATTAATGGACAGTCTAACAAAAACATATCAAAAGCAAGCAGAAAAAGAGTAATAAAGGAAATCAGGACTTATGATATTTGGTCAAAATATGAAGTAATATTTAAAACATTATGAGACTGTTGAGTTCATCTAATGAATAAGAATGTTGGAAAGGCTCAAATATCTCAAAAATGATCAAATAGTCACAAAAAAGAAGCTATTAAGAAAACTTTAATTAGAAATGTAACTAGGGCAAACCCCTTATTACCACATGACTCGTAACACAGATTTGAATATGACACAGTCACGACTCCCCAAAGCTTCACAGTAAAATTATAAAATGATTAGCACATAAGGTAGTAGCAGTTCTATTTCCTACATAGCATTTGAAATAGGGCTCGGAAAGAGAAAGATGAGAGTAGACTAAATAACTCCTTATCATAAATCTTTATGTGGCGAACCAAAATATTGTAGAAGAAATATAAGAAGATAGTGATTTTGAGATAATGACAGTTAGCTGGTCTAAAACTTAGAAAATTGAATCCTAATTTCAGTTCTTTGTAGCACACTGGATATATCATAAAATGTGGGTGCGATTCTTCATCCATACATGGTATTATACTTTATTTACTCATTTAATAAAGTATTAGGATAAATTAACATACTGTCAGAAAAGGACTTTGAAAAATTAAAATTGCAAAATAAACTTTCTGAATATAAAATAAGAGAAGATGGTTATGATGTCCTGAGTAGGAAGAAATTATTTCAATCTTGACTCTAGAAAGTTGAAATAAGATGACCTCTTATCACTCAGAGACCTGAAATTTTGACTTTTTAGGTTATAGAAAAGTGCTATGTGTTCATTCAGTGGCTTGAATTCTAATCTAGGATGTGAGAATGTAAAGATTTCAAATGCATTTATTATGCTACCTTGGCTAGCTTACATCATAGTTTCTAGAATGCCCTCCCCCCTTATCTATTTTCAAAAGTTTATGGAGTGAGGACTAGGGACCAAATACAATCTATATAAGAAGTGAAAATATGCAGTTCTCCATTATTGCTGTTAAAAAAAAGTTCATGAATTGTGAAAGGGTTTCTCTCGCTGTAGTATAACTTTCCATTTGAACATGTCTTACAGATTTATTTCCTTGTGTCATCAAGAAGCACACAACTCAAAGTATAAATAATGAAAAATGTTTTAGTAATGTAGGAATTTAGTATTACAAAAATCTGTCAGTATGGTGAGAGAGATGTAATGGTGAGTGTGTAACAGAATTTATGTTTTTTAAATGTGTGTGTGTGTGATATATTCACACTTAATTTCCTATCCAGTTTTAGAAATATATCTACCTCAGGGAGGGAATAAGAATACTAAAAGGGGAAATCAAAGAGAAAAGGAAATTAATATTCAGCTTCTGATACTACAAATAGAAGTTTACATAAGACAACAGTCTTGAAAGCCTGGCTTTGTTAAAGCAGGGTTTTCTAGATTCTTTTATTTCCTTGTGAAGCATAACATGAGTGAGGCCTATACAACTTGATTGTAGAGTTTAACTTTCATTTTCAGGGAGAGAGAGAGAGAGAGAGAGAGAGAGAGAGAGAGAGAGAGAGAGAGAAAAAACTGCTGTTTGTAGTCCTGGTAATTGGTGGGGAAGGGCAGAGAGGAGGGTGAGTGGTCCAGGAATAAGGGCCCTTATTATCTGCCTAAATTTAAAAACAAGGAGTTGACTTTGGATATATTGACATGGATATGAGGGGCCTGAGTCCATCCAGGCTGATCATACTTCCCTGGGAAGACTGAATGGAAGTCTTCAAACCTTCAGGTACTTCCAACATACTACGTGGTGGTTATGCACGTCCTTGCTGTAAGGCCAGAGGTAGATGGTCTGCAGGGCATTCTGGGATCCCAGAATTTTCTTCATACTCCAAAAGTGATGAAGAGATGTTGAAATTGCTGGTGGGTTGCAGAGACCTGGGGTCATGGCAAAGTGGCAGCCATAGGTAAGGATTTTATGACTGGGTAAAGATGGTGGTACTGTGGGTTCTGACTGTGATGCCAGCATGTAACCCTCAAAACCTGTTGCAGGCAGTTGTCCATCAGCAGTCAGCAATCTGGGGAGCAGACCGCTTCATATATTCTGCAAGAGACCATGGAGATTAAAGCGATGTCTCTGGATCTGAGATGCGAATCTTCCCACCATCTTTCACGTGTCCCTCACCCACTTCTATGAAGACAAGGTCAACCCCCCTCCACACCCAAATAAACTTGAGAGGAGTAAGGCATAAGCTATGAAACACTGAGCACTTGCCTACAAGTCTAGATTATGTGAGACACATTTTAAAAAGCCCTAACAGGGAATTCAACTTTGAAAAGACTGAATAAGGGTTGTTGAAACCAGAAGAGGCAGAACTATTTGAACCGGCCAGTTGAAAAAAATCTTCCTACCCAGTATGGTTGGAGGTTGTGAAAAAGATAAATGCAGTGTTAAAGAATTAAAAAACTATTTTCTTTGTGCAGCTGAATCATGCTGTGAGTAAATGTTCAAACCCTGCTCTCAGTGTGAACTCATAGCGTTTGGAAAAATAATAGAGTTTGAGAATTAAAATGTTGGTGTTTCTCTCTTAGGAGAAAATAATAATCTCAACTGACACAAATTGCCTGGAAATTGGATTATTCTGAATGAAGAAAAGTTAGTAAGACTTTTTTGTTGTCTCAGTGAAATGACCTCTGGACGACCCAACTTTGATGGAGTAGAATGCTACTTCAAAGAGGAAGTCCTGGTTTGAAGAATTCATTCGCACGATTTTCCTGTGTCCTCCTCAGTAAGTCAATGAATTTATCTGAGCCCCAGTTTCTTCACCCACTAACCTCAGGGAGTTGTGATGACTCGCATACGAGTATATGATTGTGCCCGTGACTTGTAGGGTAGACCTGAGCCAAATACTGCGTGCTGCCTGTTTTGTATACGAAGTTTTGTTGGGAAATGGCCTTGCCCATCTGTTTACTCCAGGAAGCCCTTTTCGTGGCTGCTTCACAGTGCAAGGCAGAGTGAACACCTGCCTGACAGACGACGCTCTGTGAGCAGGTGCTCTTCTTTTTATCATGTTAACTTCCTTTGCTCTGAGTCTATGCTCACAGTTGCATTTTGATAAACAGTTATTTATTTATTTTTTTTAAAAAAACCATTTTCATTCTGGAGAAAACGATTTTTTAATTCAAAAGTATGTTTGTCATTGCCATTCCACCAATTGACATCAATTTGATAAAGGAGCCTATTCAGATTTGGTTACGTTTCCTCCCTTTGCTAAGGCCTGATCTCCCTCACTGAGTTGATACAATTAAATTTCTGAATCTCTAATCTAAGGACCACCTGTTCCTCTGAAGCCATAGCGCCCCCGACCTTGTCGTTGAGACCAAGGAGCCTGCCTGCTACTTTACTCAGCTAGACCTTCTTCCCACAAGATGGTCACCTACAAATCTTGAATTCCTCATGTGAATATGAAATGAAAAGGTAAACTACTTTCAAGAAAGACACAGCGTATCTGCCTTGATATTTTTTCTTTTCTCCAGTGTCTACCCTCACGTGGACTGTCACCGGCAGCAGGGCAAGGCAAAATCTAGTGAGAACAACAGACGACTATTCTGTGCAAGAACCTAGGGTGGATTTGACAGCAGACTAGAATTATGAATAAATAATGATTTCAAATGCTAGTTTATTATTAAATGAAGTCTGATTAAAAAAAAATCAGTAATAGGACATCCAGCAATAGGAATGCAACACATGGGATAATTATGTCACTTTTAGATAAAAAGCTAGTTATTAACAGCTAACCTCCTGTTATGTGTTTAAAAAAAATAAAGAGGCTTTAGATAGATTCCCTTCTGGAAATAGAATTCCCCATTTTGAAATGGGGAAACTCTAATTTTGCTGAATGCTGATGAAATCCCAAAAGGTAATTATGTCAACCTGAGACGACTATGATATAAAAATAAGAAAAGAAAAGCATTGTGGATTTTCAGCTACAATCAGAAGGCAATTTTAATTTGGAGGTGAATGTCATTGTGGTTGGATTTAAATCTTGTCCTCCCTGCCAACTGTCCTCTCATTTGCCTGAAAAACTTCCAATTCTCTCTCTCCCTCTTTTCTCTATTTTTCTTCTTTTCTTCCTCTCTGGATTCCCCTCTGCTTCTGTTTCCACCCACAGCCACAAATGATCTTTAACCTCCTTTTCTATGGCCACAAATGCTCTTAAAATAACTTGGAATAGTGTGGAAACCTGCGTTCTTTCAACAGTGAAGGGAAAACAAAGGGTTTTCTTATTGTGTCACCTTTCCTTCTTTATTCATTAAAAAAGTATTGAACAGTCCCCAAAAGTCCAGTTCAAGGAATTCTACAGTTATACTCGCATGAGGGTGCAAAGTTCTATTATGAAAACATTCATTGCAGCATGAGGATAGAAAGAAAAAGAGAAGCTGAGGCCAGCGGAAAGCTGAAACAATAGGATTGACGGGGGTGGGAGAGACAAGGAACTGTGCTAAGAGCGCGAGCTCAGGAACATGGTCTGAGGAAGACCCAGCCGCGAGGGAACCTCCTCCTTCTTGGTCCCAGAGGGTTATGTGCCAGGCAGGCACCCCAGCAGCCTGTCCGGCAGTGGTGACATGCAGCCGAACTGTGCTGGTTGCCTCATGGGAGCCACCCCACTATGTAGACTGTGAAATTCGATCACATCCAAGATTGGCCTACCTAATTGAAATAATTAAATCCAGGGATGAGACCCTTTGGCATTTCAAAATGGCATGGCCAGTGGGGAGAAAAATCAGTCCTTAAAAACCATAGAATAAATATGGGTCTCTTCATAGAATTCATTTTTGGATACTAACCATTTTCTGCTCATTTTACAGTAAAAAGTGAATCATGTTTTCTCAGATCTTGTCAAATGTTACACCAGTAGTAGGTGTTAGTGAACACCATACTTCCAGGAGCCATCTGCTTGTCCATAGTCTAGACTAACATAACACAAAACATCTGGCAATTGGAACTGTTCATTAAAGAATTAAAGGGAATGTAATTCGTTGCAGTATAAAGAGAACATGCCTGAGTGCAGATAGATCAGGATATTCCTTTCTGAAGTATCCGTTAAAGATAATTTAGAAACTATAGGTTTATCAAGGTACACTAGCTATTTTCACTAGTGTCCAGCCCATTTCAGGAAATCAGATTTAATGCGATGTAAAATGTTATTTATTTTGCCTTGTCAGTATTATCTTACATATTCTCATGGACGTCAAGATAGAAGGTATGAAATAATTATTCAACCCCTTAATAAACTCTAACAGAGAGTTTATTCCTCTAGGCAGTATACTGGGGAGACCTTGTGAAGAAGATATTATTTCACATGGGTTATGGGCTGAAGTGCCCCCCCCTTCATATGAATTCCTAACCATAACACCTCAGAAAGTGACTGTATTTGGAGACAGGGCCTTTAATGAGGCAATTAATTGAAAATGAGGCCATTATGGTGGACTCTAATCCAGTCTGACTGTTATCCTAATGAGAGGAAATTTGGACACATGTTGAGATATCAGGGATGTATGTAGACAGAGAACAGACCACGTGAGGATACTACAATCAGGTCAAAGCAGGTCATCTGCAGGTCAAGGAGAGAGGCCTCAGGAGAAACCAACCTGCCAGCACCTTGATCTCGGACTCCTAGCCTACAGAACTGTGAGGCAATACAGTGGATCCTTGAACAACATGGGTTAGCACTGTGAGGGTCCACTTATATGTGGATTTTTTTTTTTTTTAATACCTGTACTGTTTTCAATCCATGGGAAGAAGTCCAGGGATACGGAGGGCTGATTGTATGCATTGACCTACATTGTTTTAGATAGGGGACTGGAACATCCTCGGGTTTTGGTATCTGTATGTGAGTGTGGGGTGGTGGGAGGGTGTCCTGGAACCAATCCCCTGAGGATACCGAGGAACAACTTAAGTTTTGGGGGAGCCAAAAGTTATACACAGATTTTTGACTGTGCAGGGGGTCGGCACCCCCTAACTCCTGTGTTGTGCAAGGCTCAACTGTACATTTCTGTTGATAA
Source organism: Rhinolophus ferrumequinum (assembly GCF_004115265.2). Lineage (NCBI taxonomy): Eukaryota > Metazoa > Chordata > Mammalia > Chiroptera > Rhinolophidae > Rhinolophus > Rhinolophus ferrumequinum. The sequence continues at coordinate 34,829,799 of NC_046285.1, read as the reverse complement.
AGCCACCCAATCTATTGTATTTTCTTATGGTGGCCTGAGCAAACTAATACAATCTGTACCAAACAGACTTTAGCATAACCTATGTAAATGTTATTGTTTTAACTCAGTATCCTAACTGTAGAGTATTCCATATTATTTTCTTGCTGAGTCATTAAAATGAGCCCAAAATATCCTAGAATAATACTAGGTATATCTGAGGGTACTTTTCATTGACATTGTATTAATGAAAGATGCTAGAGAGAAAGAAGCGAGCGGTAGATTGCCAAAGGTATTTATTATAATAAACTTAATCAGTCAGGTCGTTTGACATGATGAGTCCTCACTTTTTCAGCCTGCAGGAAGAGAGAAGTAAGTTAGGAACAGGCAATGCCAGGACTAGGGAAACCTACTCAGCTGGAGGGTTTGCCTGTAAGGATGTGGCAGGAATTGGTTCAGGATCCAAGTTTATATGGCAAGTTGTTCTCCATCTTGGCTCAGCTGACATCCTGAGATTCAGATCAGATGATTTGGGCCCAGCAGTCTGAGTTTCCCTACCATGGTGCTACTCTGAGACAGGTGGACGGGAATTGTATGGTTTCAGGAGTGTGGGCATCCATCAGAGTTGAAGCAGGATTCTAGCCAATTGTTGGTAGAGGGACAGAGGGTCCAATTCCTAGGGGTGTTGGAATTGTTATACTCCTGTTGTGATTGTTGACGCTGAGGACCCAGATCCAATCCTAGTCAGAAAACTGGGGTGTAAATCAGGACTTGACTCATTTTTCCACTGCCATGGAAGGAACTCAGGAGGTTGGGGTTGAGAAAGCAATAGCTCAGTAGGCACCAAAGCATTTTGGAGCTCACACCTGTTACAGGACTGAGAGTTATTCCACATACTAATTCAAAATTACACAGTCAAGTTTGTCATTTGGTTCCGGCACGGAGAGGGCAGTGTGAGAAGCAATAGAAAGATAAGAAATGACATCCATGGTGAAATCAAAAGAAATGTTTTGAATGGTACTGACAATTCAAAAGATCCTGGAAGCACAAGCAAAGAAGATAATTTTCTGGAGGGCAAGTGAAACTGTTCAGGGCTGATTACTTCAGTCTTTAATTTATTAATTTATTCTTCAAAAAGTTAGTAGTGTTCTATTTCCCTGAAGGATAGACAGCTCAACATTACTCACTTGAGTTTCACAAGAAATATGCAAATGAGCAAAAAGCAAGCTAATCAGCTACTTTATATAGAAAGCAAATGTCTGAATATGTCTTTGAATTCATATTCCTTACTCCCTATGTTTCACATCAGGAGAAGCTATGGCATGTATAATTGATGTTATAATGATAATTGTAAGTAATTGATAAAATGTGAAATTTGGTTACACTGTATTTAAGTCAAAGGAAAAAATGCTATTTAATGTGTTGCTTTAAGAGGCTACACTAACATTGTAAATATTTTTGAAAATTTAGTTCATACAAATTTTAATCTTCAAGTCTACATTATATAATATCTCATTCATGTTTTGCATCTGTGAAATTCTATGTGTTAACTCAATTACAAGAGCATTTCCATAGAGGTACCAAAATAAATTCTTCAGCAGATATAACATACTTTAATTCACAATATATATGTGGGTATGAATATTTATACTCAAATATATCCAGAGGAATAGATTTTCTGTGTATCATGATAATTACCATTAGTGGGTACTTACTAGTTTGTCAGATGCTATGCTAAATGATTTTACAAACAACTCTTTTAATACACAGAAAAAAGTCTATTTAGAAAATATTCGTACCCTGATTCCATGGAGGACAAAACTGAAAGTTAGGGTCCTACAGCTATCAAGTGGTAAATTGCTGAGGACCCTAGAATTGGGAGGTGATTAAATTGAAATTCAGACCTGAGTCTACATTGGTGAGCATTGAGGCTTTTGACTTCTGTGCTACATTACATGAATGAATTTACTTACTTAAGTATTCACTAATGAAGCCATTGTACGGTAGTCGGTTTATACATGAACCAGTGGCCTTAACATGGAGGAAAGAACACTGCTTTGTTGTCTCCATCTTTTACACTACTGGAAACATCTGTGCTTCTGATTTCACTATGGTTGGGCAAGACAAAGGAGCTGTTTTAATATAAATCTTACAGATGAATAACTCTTTCCATTCCACATTTTGATGCTATGGTATCTGACATAAAGCACAGTAATTTATTAAATTTCTTAACACCTTTTAAGTTTTATCTAATTCAGCAGCAAATAGTATGATGGAAGGAAGAGCATGTCAGGCAATGCTATTTACTTCTCTGTACCTCAGTTTGTCTATCTTTAAAAATAGTGTGCTGAATAGCATGCGATATTCTATACATTTTATATAGAAAACACTAAGACTCAGAAGTCATTTAACTTCCAAAGATCTCAATCATAAGAAATAAACTTGGTATTTAAAAACAAACTTCAAAGCCAATGCACTTTTGTTTAATGACTAATCTTTATTTGGAAAAGCAACTTGTTTAAAACACACTATGTATTAGTTAGGTTAAGTGAGGATATACTGCGTAACAAATTAGGACATGAAATAACCATGGCTTAACATGGAAATGTTTCATTTCTTATTCACGTGAATTTAGCAGCAGGTCTTAAGTGGTGTCAAGAGATAAGAGTGGGTGGAGGCCATATACTCACTCTTGACTTCTGACTGGAAGTTACACTTACCAATTCCATTCACATCCCTGCTTGACAAACTAATATAGCCCTGACCTAATAGCAAGGGCAATGTGGAAATGTGGTGTTCTTGTATTTTAAGAAGGGGAAAAATGAAATAGGATTTCATGAACCCACAGCATTGGTTCTGCCTATATACTGTATCTCCGCTACTGACGGTGGTGTAGATAACGAAGGGCTGCTGCTTTATCTTATTATTTTACTCATAGACAATAAATAAATAAGTAAATAAAAATAACACAGAGCTTTCATCTTCCTGATAGTAGTAGTCTTTATTTAGGAATTTCCAGAAAACTGGGATATAGTAGGACATCAGAACCTTCCTCTTGATACAGGAGTTCCACAATGGCTTTATTTATCTCCCATGTTCACCATTTCACCTCCAGAATCTGAGTATAGCGTACAGGCATCTATATTTGTTGCATAGATGTTGGAATATGGCTGAAGTAATGATGGATGATTAGTGGGTAAAGTTGCTAATATTTTATCACCTACTTGAAGAGCCTCTTAACGAAAGTAAATATTTAGAAAAGCACCGCTGAAATTTTGAAACTGAGTTTTGTGGCCAACTGCCTTCTCTCCATCTCAATTTATCTATATTAAAAATGAATGCAGACTTTGTCCACATGGTTTAAGCTATTTCTGACCAAAGATCTGACCATTTTGCTGAAATAGAATTCACAAGTGTAGATGAACTCAGGCAATAATGCCCAGAGCTCTTTAGTAGAGAAAGCTTAGCAGGAGCACGTCTAGTCTTTGTATATATATGAGTATATCCTTGACTTATGTGCCCCTTGCTGTTTGCCTGAGAGCTTGGGGAGGTCAAGATGACGTTGTAGTGACTCAGCATAACCTAGACCTGTAATTCTCAACCTTTCCAAGCACAAGATTCCCTTTTAAATGTCAACATTTTCAGAATCCCAAAAAATTCTAGCTGTATTTTTTGAATCAGTTGCTGATGAACTCCAAAGCAATGAAGGAACTGCAAAATAATGAACGACAAACAATGAATTACAAGACAATAATAATTCCATTGAATTCAGTGGTAATTTTAAATGCATTTGTGCTTTATTAGTTACAATTACATATATTTGAAAAATTAGTCAAAGAAATCCAAGACAGATTTATTCAATCAACTATACTTGGTGTACTATGGACTTGGAGATACTTTGCACTAACTCTGAGGACCACTGGTTTGGAAGCATTGGATTTGGCTGAAGCAAGCACTCCCGCAGTGCCAAATGCAGTGCTGGGCATCATGGCAGCACTTCATGTTACATGCATGTGTATAATTTTGACATACACAGCTACTTTGAACACTTTTAATTATTTAAAAGGAACACTTGATGATGAATATCCCACATTTCAGTAGAAAGTGGGATGTACAGAGTGTGTATATGTGTATGTGTATTTGAATATTTATCCATTCATTTGCTGTTCTAGGCATTGAAGAATGTGCTGAACATTAATAACAAAAGCTAATATTTATAGGCTAATATTTATAGGTTCATGCCTACCACATATATTCTTGTTATTATGTGTTTTAAAATGCATTTGTCCTATTATTAACTCTATTTCCTTTATTTAACTCTATTAACTCTATTTTATAGGTGAGGAAACTAAGACATAGAAAGGTTAAGCAGTATGCCCAAGGCTGTAATTCTACTGTTTAGCACTCAAATCTGTGTTGTTAATCATTATGTTGTATTGCCTCTCAAAACAGTTGCTATCCTCTGTCTTGTGAACCTTATACTCTAATGGGTGAAAAAGAAAATAAACAAGTAAAAAATCATTATAAGCTCATATATAGATGAGTTCTGTGATAGAGTGAGTGTTGCACACCTATTTCTCATAGGAGTATTTGGGAGAGCCTTGCAGGATATTGGATCCTGTCCAAAATGTCCATGGAGACATTGGGTGCCTGCCAAAAGCCCCTTGATATTTGATCCTGTCCATAGTTATTGGGCCAATAAAACATGATAGCATTTTTATGTATTAATACTATAAACCCAATGTGTAAGTAAATATTATGGGCTATTTGAACAAAGGATGTTTCCCAAGTATGGATGTTTTTGATAGGACCAAATTTCAAGGACCTTTGCTGTGGATGTTTTGGACAAGACCAAGTGTCCACTAATCTTGGGAAAGCCTCACTGAGAAAATGACATTGGAGTATTTATGTTTAACTTCTCCCTTCTCAACCAGCCCACCACAGGAGCCTCTCTTTCCTCTATGCCTGTGAAGTCATAATTTGTAGCATCTATGGAATGCTTAGATCGCTAACTCAGACATACCTTTCCAACATAGTTTCATTAGATATTTGTCACTGTGTATACATAGGTAATCTCAGGGCTTATCAAACTGTCACTATATTAAAAATAGTTAGGAATTGCTTTTAGTTTGTGATATATTTCAAAGTTCTATTATACTGACTCATTTGCCATTCTTTTGTTTCCATGCACCACATCTTACAAGAACTATGAGCCCAACTTATACTAAGAAGTTGAATCAAAAGAAAATAATATCTACTAAATTTAAACTGTGGCGTATCAGGCTGACCTGCTATCTCACCCATGCTGCTAAGGTCCTTATATTTTGAATTGTTTTCACCTTGTTCCAGCAGCTGGAGGTTTGAACAGCAAGATCATAAGCGTAAGTAGTATTTCAGGGGCAGCCTCCATCTCATCTCCACCAGTCCTCTTGATTCTTACATTCTTGTTATTTGACCCAAGAGGTCTGCTCCCTAAATTTGTAGGGCTCACCGACAGCTTGTTAATCTAGATACATCCATAGCTACGTGCCGTGTGCTCACCTTTGCTCCGAAATACATAAGTCATACACACACACACACACACACTCACCTGGAAGAGAAGGTATAAAACCTCTTTTCTCTAAGGAACTGTCCCCATGTTTCATCTCCTCACATACAAGTCTCTGGGTCTCTGCTTTTATATTTGTTTTAGAAGACTCAAGGTCATTTTCTTTGAAGAGCCCCCTTTCCAGTTCATCTCTGCAGTGTTTCTGATTCCTCTTAAATATCCTGTGTGATTTTATGTCTGTTTTGGGAGGATCTAGCATGATTAAGCAATCAGTTTGCTCTTGTGTGTAATTTCAGGAATTTTTCATGCATTCCCTTGGAACATGTTGTTGGTGTTGGCTAATTGTGTTTCACTGAGTTCTGAGGGGGCTGAAGCAGATTTGATGAAATCTTGTTTCCCTCATGAATTTTTATCCCAATAGATTAATAATCAATACCCAACATTAGCCCATCTCTCCCTTTCTATATTGATTTTTTTCCTACAGGAAATACTTATTGCATGCCTATTTTATGACTAGCAACTTGAAAACTACTATGGATATAGTTTTTAAGTTAATAATCCTCTGTTCTCAAGATAATATTTTTTACAGTATGGGAGAATTAATGTAAAAAATGTATGTGATTATGCAACATGTACTTGTAAATAATAATATAATAATAATAGTGATATTTTATTGAGTGCTTATGATGTACCAGCTCTACTCCAAGCTTTTAACTTGTATTAATCCATTTAATTTTCATAATAACCCAATGAGCCAGGTATTTTATTATGTCAAGTTTTAGATAAGGAAACTATAGCACAGAGATTTCAAAAATTTGTCCTCGGTCACATAGCTAGTAAGTGGAGTTGCTGGGTGTCCAATTTAATCACACTCACACTAGAGTCTGCACTCTTTCCCCGTGTATTTCACACATTTAAAGTGCCCAGTGCAATCACTAATTTTATAATACCCTACTTTACCCCTGCTTCCCGATTAATCTTCTAAGACAAAGCCTGAAGCTTGTTGTATTCCTATGTCAATCCTTCTGGTGGTTTGTTTGTCCCTATATAGTCTCATATGACATTTAGCACCCATCATTAAGTGCACACTATCCTAAACATCTAATTGCTCAAGCTCCACTTCGGTCGTATTGGTTAACCTCTGTCTCCTACATGCTCATTCCCATTCTGTACCATTTTCCAAATGCTCACCCTTCCACCTGGGATATCTTCTTGTCTTTCCACCAATCAATCCAATACCTGTACTTCCTTCAATGACAGTTTGAGACCAAACTCTTGTATTGCTTCCTAAATTCTTATGGCAACTATAGTGTGAAAACATTCTAGTGTCTCTCTCTCTCTCTCACTCTCTCTCTCTCAACCATATATATATATATATATATATATATATATATATATATATATATATATATATATATATATAAAGACTTTATATATATATATAAAATTTATTTTTAATTTTTTTTTTTAACCATCCAGATAGGATTTTTCAGTGATGGAGAACACATAGATTACTCTTTTTTTTAAAAACCTCCACTGTGACTAGGATATATCTGGTACTGTCTAACCTTTTCTTGACTGATGTCTTTTTGGAGAAGAAGAAATGATATCCTGATTTCAAGCACTTCCTCTATATGGAAATAATGTTTCCAGGAAAGAGTGAAAGAAGTAGACTAATGCTGTTTCTTCATGTATGTGATAGTTTGTAACACATATACTTTTGTATTATATAAATTATTCCCCAGAATTTTAAGACTTTATGCACTTTGATTACAACCCAGTATAAGTGAAAGAGCTCCCCTCACTTACTGGTATTATTTGGATGCTTTCTATACGCATATATGGTTGGATCTTGTCACCCTTGGAACAGACACAATAGAGCTAGCAGAAGAGGCAAGCTTAAATTGCATAGGGTGTTATTTCCCCAGCAATCTTCCTTTTTTCCTTCTTCTCTTGACTGTGTGATAGGGACTGCTGGGGCAGGTGGTAGAACTTATCTACCACCTTATGCTCTTATGCTCGTATGCTCTTATCACTGTTCAGAATTTGAAGTAGGTGACTTGGCTTCTAATATGGCGCTCTTGACATTCCCACTCTTTCTCATTGGATGATCTCTGTTTTAAATTCTACTTCCTTTATAGCTTAAAATGTCTACCAAAGAATCACAGAGTAAGTAAATGTATATAAGCCCCTAATAACTAATAATAGTGTACGGTACGTTACTGACTTAGGGAAGACTGTTTTACTTTCTAGTATAACTCATAATGAACTAGGCACAAAGTACAACAATATAATAAAAAACTGGATTATAAGAAATTCAACAATATTTTTTTAGTTGCAGTCCCTAAGCACTCATACTAATTCTTGTTGTTCATATATTCTTTTGAAAATTTATTGGCAAATAGCAATCATTGTATTTCATAGGAGAAGTTGCACATCAACTGCATACTTTAATTTGCAATATTTCATTCATAGGGACTACAGAGAAGTTGGCATTTTCATTATAGACAGTGTTTTGGAGCATTAACAGAACCATCATAATTGGCCACCAGACAAAATCTGCAATGCAGACCTCACCTTGGGGCAGTTTTAAGCAATTACTAATTATGAAGTCAAACCACTTTGGAGTATTTATTTTACAAAGTACTGTATGCTGCAATAGACCAGGGAAATAAGACTTCCTTTTCAATATGTTTTAAAAAGATTTCTAGCTTTGGGGCTTGAAAACACATTTCCCCTTAAATGTGAAGGATTCATAACTCACCATCAAAATAAAGGCGATCAGAACCTACCAGCATTAATAGATAAATATATTTTACATATTTTAAGCATGTGCACTTAAGGATAATTACTCTATTTGAATACAACTTTAGTGAATTCACATAAAAGACTTGGGATTTATGCTATTGTGTAGGAGATTAAAAAGTATTTTTATGAAATCTCTAATAAATGGCTTTTTAGGCACTACGAATATTCAAAATTGGGCCAAATATGCAACAAAGTGTATCTGGAATACCTATTGTATGTACGATAGGGACTTATTATTCTGCAAGAAAGGAAATAAATCTCATTGCATATTTTAGAGCAGTATCTATTTTAGCAAATTATTTTACAATCATTGCATTAGTTTTTCCTTCAGGCACACTGGCTGGAAATGATGCTGTTTTAAATAATTGAAAGGTGAGGAATATATACAGATGGAGTTAAAACCGCTTAGATGAAGATAGCTCCACACAACTATACTTTCTCCTCTTGTTCATTTACTGTTCTTTTACTCAGAGGAGATTTAAGTGTGTGTTTTTCAGAATTCCTATCTTTGACCATATTTGATCTCCCAGGGCCTCCATGGACCTGAAACTATAAGACTGATTACCATCAGAGAGCTGAATGGACTCCAGGGGACAGAGAGAATTGGGGGAGATCATTGAGTTCAAGCTCTCCAAATTGGTGATTGGGTCTGAGTTGAGTGCATGACAAGAATAAGTAAGGTTTTCAAATTAACTGGGGCCAGGGTTATTTGAGTTCTTGGTTCTCCTAGTTAGCGCTGATTTTGCTTGGTTAACTTATAACACCGAGACACATTTTGTCAGTGTGGTGCATGTGAGATCTTAGCTGGAAATAGGGGTTATGCCCCTTCAGTTCATTATCTGTGACTTGGAATATTCAGGTAGTCAGGTTGGAGTGGTGTGTGCATGATCCATGAGCAGGACTAGATAGACCTAGATTTTTATCATTATTACTATTTGTTACAGTTAAATTTGCCAAATCTAGGTAATTTATTTTTATGGCTTCTTGATTACAAATGCTGTATTTTTAGGTAATGTAATGTTTAAAAGTTTAACCAAAGGAATTTCTAAAAGCAGTGCAAAGTCTCCATACCTAGGTTTTAAAATTAAAATCCTTCTCAAAGACTGACCTCAGCTCACTGAGGTCTGCTTTCTGTTTCAATTAGCCATTACAAGCCATTATGAAAAATACTAATACTAATATTCGTACATTCCTGTTCCAAACACGTGCTGCTAATTATTGATATGTTACAAGTGGGTACCAACTTTTATGAGTTATTCTTTAGTAATATGCCAGACAGTAGTTTAAGAACATGGATTTTGGAGACATGTTGCCTATGTTCAAATTCCAGCATTGACATTTATAAACCTTGGGCATTTTACTTAACTTCCTGTATGAGTTTCCTCATCTGTAAAATAGGAGTAATAATATAATAAGACTACCTATTCCATAGGGTTGCTTATATTTCTTAGGACAGTAAACAGTACTGGCCTAAAATAAGTTCTATGTAAACATTAGCTGTTATTATTGCGTGCTTTCAAATGTTCAATGAAATATTTCTCTCAGAGCTTCCATGTGCTCCGATTTTGATAATGGTAGAAATTTTGCTCAGTCTTGAACATTTGGTTTGTATTGAGTTTCATGACCGTACATATACTTGAAGAAGCCTATAAATAGAGGTGACAGTTGCCTGATAGATATTTTTTCTCTTTAGAATTTAGGAATATTATCCTTATGTAAAAAGACATATATATATATATATATATATATATATATATATATATATATTCCTTGTATATATATGTATATATATTCCTTGTATATTTATATGTATATGTGTGTGTGTATATATATATATATATATTCCTTGTGTGTGTGTATATATATTCTTCGTGTGTGTGTGTATATATACATATATATGTATATATATATATACATATATATATATATATATTCCTTGACTTCTGTAGTGAAATAGAGTCTGATAGTGAAATAGAGACAATAATAATTTTTGAATGTTTTATAAAAGAGAGTAAATTAAATTCAACGAAAATAAGAAGATGTGTGTGTTATTGGGTAGTTTAAACATTCTCTGAATGTTGTCAGGGATGGAAGAAAGATAGAAATGTTCTTATTGGAAAAAATTGAGTATGTGGCTTACAAATTTAAGGTTAACACTTTACACAGACAGGAATATAATATAGAATTTCCAGATCAGTTACAGGAAATGAATAGAGTAAAGAAAAAACCAAGGAAACTTGTCAGTCCAACAGAAAACAGGAAAAATTAAAAGAGAAGAAGAAAGAATACTCAGAACACTCAGAAAAATATGGTAGAAATAAAATCAATTATATTCAAACTAAGAGACGCAATGAGAAAGTTGTTTACTTAGTTGGATTAATGATACATGGGAGTTAAGTAGTAGCCCTATACAACAAAGCTTCCTGACATGAATCAGTTTCTGATGCCCCTAGATAAAAAGTGAAGACAACCAAAATATCCGTCACCTGCTGAATATATAAACAAAGTGTAGTATTTCCATAAAATGATGTCAAATTCAGTAAAAAGAAGAAAGAGTACTGATTCATGCTATAATGTGGGCGAATAACAAAAACATTATGTTAAGCAAAGTTAGTCATAAAACACCACATATTGCATGATTCCATTGTGTGAAATGTCCAGAATAGGAAACTCTATAGAGACAGAAAGTACATTAATGGTTGTCAAGGGCTGGGCAGGTGAGGGTGAGAATGAATGCTAAAGGGTATGAGATTTCTCTTTAGGGTGATAAAAATATTTTAAACCTCTATTATGGTAATGACTGCACAGTTCTACAAATACACCAAAGACCACTCACTGAATTGCATACTTTAAATAGGTCTGTTTTATGATATGTACATTATATCTCAATAAAGCTGTTAAAAATACTCATACGTTAGTGAAAAAGGAACCAGTACAATTTGTTGTACTAACAAATATTTAATAATTTAATAATCATCTCAACAAATTATAAAAAAGCATTTGATAGGGTACATTTCTTTATAAGATATATATATTTTTAAAAATTGTAGAGCAAACATCAACTTAATAGTAAAATTTTGAAAGTTTTTCCTCTCAGAATGATAAGAGCACAAAGATGTCTATTATTATAGTGAAGATCCTTGTCAGTGGAATAAAGCTACATACACACACACACATATATACGTATATATGTGTATATATGTGTGTGTGTGTGTGTGTGTATACTATATATGTTATAGTGAGAGAGGGAGAGAAGAAATAGACTTTCATTATTTGCAAATTATATGATTATGTAGAAAACCCATAAGATAAATTACTAGAATTCATAAATGCATATAGCAAAGTTGTTAGATATAAGTTTAATAAAAAGACACCAGGGTATTAATATATACAAGTAACATACAGGTAGAAAAAAGGACAGTAAAATAGTTACCACTTACATTAGCATCTGAAAAATATCAATTACATAGGAATAATGTAAAAAATGAGCAAAATCACTACATAGAAAATTACAGAGCTCTACAATCAAAAGTATTGGGAGAAATTAAAGAAACAAGTAAGCAAAGGAATAGATGATGTTTATATGTCTTTAATTTCAATATTTTAAAGTTGTCTATTTTACACCAATGACTTGTAGATCTAGTACAATCCCAAGAAAATCTGAACAGATTTCCTTTGGAAATGACAAACTGATCAACTATGTAAGTTACTGGGGAATACAGAGTGCTGGTATATGCCAAGCACTCTTGATGAAAATAAGTGGCAAGATTTGCTCTACCAAATATGAAGATGCATTATAAAGTTATACTAATAAGAAAGTATAGTATATTTCCAATCCTTGAGGAATTAGATAATTCCAATCCTTGTGGAATTATCACAAGGATTGGCAGATGGACATTTAGAAGAAAAGTGAGAGCCCCGAATCGCAATTATGTTTAGAGGGCACTTGATTTAAGAGAAAGGGGCAGTGTACAATGCAATGAAGAAAGAACCATCTTTTCAATAAATGGTGCTGATTCAAATGTATTCCATATGTTAAAAAAAAAAGTGAAATGACCCACCTCTCATGATATGTAAATTGAAAGGCAAATCAATAAAGTTTCTAGAAATTAATGTAGGAGAATAATTGATGACTCGGGTGTAGGAAAAGATATAAAGGATATAAACACACTAACCATTAAAGAAAGATTAATAAACATTAAAAATATCTCAATCAAAAGTCCCCATTAAGACAATGAAAAGGTAAGCCACAGAGTGAAACAGTGTTTATGTATATATATAACAAAGTCTAGATAGCTAGAATGAAAAAAAGCAACTCTATAAACCAGTAAGAAAAAGACAACCCAATATTAAAATAGGCTAAAAATTTGAACAGGAAGTTCACAAAAGAGAATATCCAAGTGAACATATTAAAAGGAACTCAACCTTATTGGTGATGAAAGAAAAGCAAGTTATATATCACTACATACTCTTCAGAATGGCTAAAATAAAAAAAAACAGGGTTTGCTGAGAATGTGGAGAAATAGGAATCCTCCTATACTGCTTCTCAGAATATAAACTGGTCAGACTACTTGGAAAAATACTTAGCAGTATCTCTTAAAGCTGATCTTGTGCATACTTTGTGAGCCAGCAATTTCACTCCTAGATTTGTCCAGCAGAAAATGTGTATGTGTGCACAAGTAGAGATGTAAATGAATATTCATAACCCCATTTTTCATAATAGTCCTAAGCTGGAAAAACATAACTCTCTGCCTAGCAGTATTATAGATAGATATGCGTGTGTTAGAATCATACAATGAAATACTTTATAGAAATAGAAATGAAAGAACTACCCTTACACTCAACAACAGGGATGCATCTCACAATTGCAATACTGGGGGGGACGTCAGATACAAAAATGTGTCTACTGTGTAATTTCATTGACATAAAATTTTACAAAATAGTCAAAACCAAGCCACAGTGTTGGAAGGCAGGATGGTGGTTTCCTCTGAGGACACGGGAAAGGTCAGTGGTTGGGAGAGGGCATGAAGGGGGCATCTCCTGAGTTAGCAATGTTCTTTGTTGACCTACGGATAGTTACACAGGCACTGACTTTGCGATCATTCACTGAGCTGTGCATTTTTTTTGCACTTTTCTTTCTTATGTGTATTTTATGTCATAATACAAAACAGTTTTAAAAACGAATAAGCTATACTGTTCACATCATGGATCTTTTGGTGTGTGTATGGTGAATTTACATATCTAACTGTATAAAAGATCTCTAACTATAATACAGACCAAAAGTGCCCAAAAGTGCAGGAACTAAAAATCACACAATGACGTTTCATGTGTGCATACTCATGAACATTTTAAGTTTTAATGTTGCCTCCCATTCCACAATGGTATATGAGTCTATTTTCCTCTTTTCATCAGTCTGAAGTTTAAACAGGCATTTTTAAAAAATTTTATTGGGGACTATTAGGGCACAGTGTGTTTCCAGGGTCCATCAGCTCCAAGATGTTGTCCTTCAATCTAGTTGTGGAGGGCGCAGCTCAGCTCCAAGTCCAGTTGCCCTTTTCAATCTTTAGTTGCAGGGGGTGCAGCCCACCATCCCATGCCAGGAATTGAACCTGGCAACCTTGTTATTGAGAGCTTGGCTCTAACCAACTGAGCCATCCGGCCGCCCCTCTGTAAGCTCAGTGGCAGCTCGTTGTCTTCAATCTAGTTGTGGAGGCGCAGCTCACTAGCCCATGTGGGAATCGAACTGGCAACCCTGTTGTTCAGATCTCCTGCTCTAACCAACTGAGCCATCTGGCCGCCCATAAACAGGCATTCTTAGGATTGTGGGATCATGCCAAGCGATTGAAGAGGCTGCAATGAGAACGGAGCTGAATACAACTGCTTAGGCTTTTTAGCAAACAAGAACACAATCAAGGCAGATTTTCTCCTGTGCCAGCAAGACTGGCACCCTGTCAGGAGCTCTGTCTTCCTAAGTAGGGCCTTGAGAGCAAATGTAGTCAAGGTTGTTTGTCACTAGCCTATCTGAGAATTACCGAGCCTTAAAAACGTTCTGCATATTTAGTAGTGATTACTGCTGTAGACAGGACTTGAAGACAATCATGCAGATGAATGAGTTTTCTTTCTTTCTTTTTTTTTTTGGCACAGGGTTCATAAAATTATAAATAAAAACACCCCTGGAACAGCTGCCAGATCCTCCTGGCTATTTTGCTTTCTTAAATGCCTGAGTATGGTGCATTCATACTAATCATTTGTCTCTTGGAAAACATACCCTTCCTGCTCCTGTGCAGGTAATGCTGACAGCACATTCCACAGAGATGTTTAGGTGGATGCTGGTTAGTTTTCCTTTTTTCTCTCCTTTGCTTTGCTTTGCTTTGCACTTTTGGCACCTCTTAGCAAGAAATGAGCTTCTATTAATAAATGCTGAAGAGTAGCTTATAATTTTGGGGACATTTTGTGAATTTAGTTAAGATGGAAGATAAAATTCTTTGCATGTCAGTAGTAATGTTAATATGTTAACAATGAAATTATATGGGTTACGTATTTAAGCCAAATATAAACAAAGGGCTTTTGGAAATTTGAAAACATATTGGAATGAGTTATCACAAAGGAGGAAAATATTTCTCACTTGGAAGTCTTAAGAAATAGGATTTAGTCTTATCTACCTGGAATAATATAAATGCAACACAAACTAGAAGATCTGAAAATGGTTTCATCTAAGTATTTTAACGTATCTTTCATTGGGATGAGAGCATACAGGTGACCTTTGACAAACTTTGGACAGTTTATTACTGGGTTATCATTTTTTAGCTTTTGTCATGAGCAGTAGATGAATCTGTGATTCTTGTTAGAAAATCTTTATAGCTCATTACTTTAAGCCAGTGTTTTCCAAATATTTCTCATGACAGATTTTTACTTTGGGTGCCTACTAAAAACACATTTGTCTGGGCCCTTCCTGAATCTAGAAATTATTATCCGTGTAACAAGCCATCTAAGAGATTCTTATGTTCAAGCAGATGGTGACACATGATTTATAATTGCACCTTTGGATTGGGATATTAAGAAATCAAGGGAATATTATTTAACTATTCATCTCTATCTGAAATAAGAATAGGATGGAAAGGCATGATTATACACAAAGGCAGAAGCAAATTTCAAAATTTTATTTGGTAATTTATAAATTAACTTAATAAATAATAACGTGGTAGTCTGTTATATAGCAAGGGCCTGCATATGTGACAAACGATGTTTTAGAATGTTTTATAGTTTATGAAAAATAGAATCAGATATATTTACCCATTTTTGTCCTCACAAAACCCTGTGATGTGTGGATAACTATGATCAATGTCAGTTTCTAAATAAGTCACTGGGAATTCACAAAGGTTAAGTGACTTGATCTAATATCTCTTGCAAAGTTAAACCTCATCTAATTTTAGAATAATTCCTGTTGAAATTGATTTTCTACTCATGACTCTGCTAGGAGCTAAGTTTCTGAATGCTGTGGACTACATCTTTCCTACCAATCTTCTTTTCATGGAGTGACCTAAAGGACACAACCTCTTGAAGTACAAACCTTTATTCTGAAATGAAAACTCCCCACAATGATTTTACCATTTACAGTTGACAGTAGGATTTTTTTGAGCTGCCATCTTTATACTAGCATCTTCTGATTATAATTGTCTACCCAAAGTTCTCTAAGAAATTATTTATTTTTGTCTTCCAGGCAGTGAAAACAGTGTTTTTTACCTAATTGTTTCCTTTCTAAGGCCAAAAGTGCACCCAAATTTCCCTAAGGGTAAAGGTGGCAGCATGTGAATCACAGAATACAACTTATGTTTCTATTAGCTGTTTCGTCAATTAACGTTAAATTCACTGCTAGGGCAAAAGCAGAATTTCAGTACAGCAAACAAAAGAAAAAAGTGCTACAGCAAACATTCTAACAGAATCTCCTCTTTAAAAAGTAACTCACAATAAAAATTCATCAAATATATATATACACAAAAACCCTTAAAAAGGAGAAGGAAGGATACAAACTCGATAATGGTGGGTGCCTCTGGGAAGAAGCCTGGAATTTAAGTTGATGATGAACATTTTCTTTAATTTTACAATGTTTTAATTGTGCACAAGGAGAATACATATGAAGTGTGTTTGAAATTAATCAACTTACATATAAGGAATTAAAAGGTAAAATGAGCAGTTCACATAAATATTTTTTTACTAAATTACAAGTTCTAGATATCAGTAACCTAAGCCAGTTCATGTAACAACAGAGCAATCTGACCAATATTCATTTTCAAAAAACAATTACAAGCATTTAACTAGATAATCCCTAATGAAGCAGCAAAGTTTTTATGCCCCATGTAGATGTCCATCAGCACTCTAAGTCCCATGTACTAGCAAGCCCTCTCTCTTTTGTCCCTTGCTGGATTTATTTTTGGCAAGATTGATGTTAATATTTTAGGACATGTAGACATTTTCTAGAGTTTGTATTTCAATCAAAGCATGGGCCTATTCGTAGGGGTAAATCTGTAACTTCCTAAAATATTGTCATTTGTTGAGAGCAATACAAACATTTAATTCCACTTTGGGAAGATTTTTTAAAAAGCATTTGTAAGTACTTTTAAAAAGTGAATCCATAGCTTTACTCTCAAAGACAAGGAAATGATATTACAATACTAGTAGCACAGAATATACAAGATTATTCAAAAAGTGCTGTAATTTAATCAAATTATGTTAGAAAAAAGACCTGTGCATTTTGGTAACAGATGATGATAACATAGTCCGAAGAACATTTCCTAAAGAGAAGTGGTAGAAGCAACCACTGACATCCGTAAGTCATCACTCTATACAGAAAACATCAAACCCACAGCGTGTCCAGGGAAGGTGGTGAAGTATAGCCACTCTCTTCTACTCGTATATTTCAATGGCTCACTTATTGACTTGGTAAAAAGCCTTTTACACCAGAGAGAGAAGATTTGTTCAAGGGTTAGTGTAACAAAATAATAGAATCGCTTTACTGACAAGAGAAAGCTTCCACAAAGGAATAGTATTCGTAGACAAATGATATAATCAAAAGCTCTTCAACTGATAATCCTATTGACAAACCCACTCTACATGCAATCAACTCAATTTTTCTTGCAGAGAAATTGATTTTCCTGGTCTCCTTTACTGGTCACGCTCATAACCTTTATGCTTAAAAAAACCTAGGATTTATCTAGAGTCCAAAATTTAAGATAAAAAACATTGATTAAATTTAGTTTTACTTTTAAACCTTCAGTAATTTGCAAACTTCTGTCCTGAATTAACTGTTCAACTTTTCTCATCATCATGCCAATTCTTTAAATTGTTTTCACATATTCTATATTATAAACATTTTTTAAAAGTATAATAGCATCTGCTATAACAAATCTTATCATAAAACGTGTTTAAAAAGGTGAAAATAGAAATAGGCAAGGCAGGTAGGGAACTGTATTCAGAAAATAAAATAACATGGTTATTTTTCCTAGAATGATACTTGACGCTGCCTTTCCTGGTAGACAAAGATGAAAGGGAAATAAATAAGTAGGTGTATAATCACCAGCGTATCTTAAAAAGAATGACTCAGATTTTTGGAATGAAAAAAACAAATCCTCATATAAACTTTTAAGAGACAGTCAGTTAGTGAATGCTTAAAAGAAAGAGAGTGAGTAAACTTTTTCAACCAAAAATTTGAATTTTTTAAATCTATTTTTATACTAACACTTGCCACAAGTAAATGTTTCCTTTAATTTTTTTCCCTCTTAAATGTTTCAAACATTTTCACTTCTTGTTCCTTTTTCTAATAGTAAGTGACACAGATTTGTTTTGAAAACATACAAAGCAAAAACAAATTAAATCTCTCATACTACTTCTGTAAAGCCAGGACTACTCTCAAGTTTTTGGAATATTGTGTTTCACACACGTTTTATGTAGTTGAGAGTATATGGAATATTTGTGTACCCTTTCTTATTAATATTATTTCATATGTAGTTGTCCACAATATTAAAAAATCTTTCTCAAATCTTTATGGTTTATATAAATACATCAGGATCATATTTAATTATTTCCTCAAGTTGAATATGTATGTTCCAATATTTTACCAGTTACAAACAATGCAATAATAAATGGCATTGGAGTAAGTTTTTGTCTTTTCTTCAATTTAATTCCATAAAACAGTTTCAAAAGTAAAATAACTTGATCAAAGGTTTTGGATGTTTTTCAGAAAACTGAGAACTGTATTGTTCTTTGTAAAATTATATCCATTTAGACTATTATTAGTTGTGGTTAGGAGTCCCTTTCTTCAGTACACCATTGCCAGAACTGGATGTTCTTGTTTTTTATTATAGCTAATTTTAAGAGTTAAAATTAGATTATGTTGATTTAATTTGTAAATAATTATTAATGATGTTGAACATTTGTTCACTGTTTATTATCCATTTATTTTTATTATTTCTTCAGCTACTTCTTCAACTATTTGTTATTCTTCCATAGCAGATAGGAGGATCTGAGAGGCTTTAATTTTTATTTATTAATTTGCATCAGTTATTTACAGAAGAATAATAATACTGTGTCATATTACTTATAAATTTTTCATGTTGTGATTTTAATCTCCATATCATTGTAGATATATTGTTTTAACTTCTATAATTGGCCTTTACTTTCATCCCGAGAAATCAACTCGCTACATAATTTCTTCATTTCTAAATATGTTAAGACTTTCTTGGTGGCTTATGTCAATTTGGGTGAATAGTTCCTAGATACAGAGAAGATGGTTCTTTCTCCATGAAGTAAATAATTTCTTTTTAAATTTGATTTAGAGTCAAAATAATTATTCTGATGTGGAACTGACTGGATAAGTACATCACATAACTAATGTTTAATTACATTGAGTTATATAATGGTGTACGCTGGTATTTTTTTTTCATCTGTTTTATTTTTAAAGTACAATATTTTGCCATGTATAATGCACTCCCATGTATGATGCATACCCATGTTTTTGGCCCAAACTTTTAGGTAAAAAATTTTTTGTTTTATTTTTTAATGAAAATTTTTATTTGTTTACATTTAAGCACTTGTTTGTTGTATTATAAAGGAATTTTAGCATTGACTTTTAAACATATTATGGTACAAGAAATTTTATGCAACAAATAATTACAAAACACAAGAACAGATGCAAGGTACAAGGAATTTCATGTACCAGTAACAGATTTACGATATTTACGCATCATAGAAGGCCAAGAGCTCTTCCTTGTTGCAAGTTCCTCGTAAGTTCAACAAAACCGATTATCATATTCCAGGGTATTATTTTACATACAGATGTCATTATTGATTTCTAGAGTTACACTTTTAACTCATAAGCTTAAAAACATTTATATAGATACGGAATTAGTACTATCCTTGTATAATACACATCCTTATTTTTCCCTCACAAATTTGGGTAAAAAATGTACATTATACATGGCAAAATATGGTACATAATATAAATAAAATATTTTTTATAACATTAAAAAAATAGGTTAATAGTCCAATGTTTATGGGTAAACAACAATGTATATGCAAAAAACAGCTGTTATTGCAGTCAACTATTTGATTTTATTTATTTTTGTCAATTTTTAAATAAAAAATATTTATTTGTAGATCATAGTCTGACCTCAGGCCCTAATTGCACAGTTCTGAGTGAGAAGTAGCATGTTGCTTTTCTAAAGGCAGTATGACATGTCAATAGGTTTTATCTGCATTCAATATTCATATATTATTATTTTCAGAAATTTGACTTTTAAAAACATTATTTTAATAAATGAACACCTTCAAAAATTAGACTTCAGCACTGCTGTCCAAAATATATGAAATATTCTAGAAGAAAGTGCCTTAAATATAATTCAACCTTTGACAGCAACTGAGTGGAAATTTATCAGCATTCAAGTACTCAAATGTCACTGATTAGTTTTGATGAGAGGAACATTATAGACTGTGAACTCTTAAGGTCAACAAATGTCTAAAAACAAATTTGGATTAATTATATTTTTGCCTTGCATGCTCCTGTTACTATAAGTAGAGATGTCAGCTTAACACACCTGAGAGTCTTGCTTGAGATGCATGCTTATTGCAATATTTAAAAGTTCATGCAACTTTCTCAGGGGGCTATATGAAATTAGTTCACAAAAAAAGAAGGAAGCCATCACCTGTATTTTTAATGCTTCTCAGAAATAATGGAAATTCTGTTGATGATTTGGGCATTATTGTAGATGCCATGATAGATGAGAGATGACAGCATTTTAATGTAACAGGGTATATAATGGGAAGGGGACTCTACTAGAAGTTAAGAAAAAAAATTGAATTGGTTAAAAACATTGAAATGTAGACAAGTTATTTCAACCCTCTCTGCCCTGATATATTTGTTTGCAAACTAGGGGTATTTGTTAGAGGAGACCTACATCCTCCTTTTAGTATTAAAATCAGAAAAAATTTATGTATCAAATACAGATTCTTAAGATGTAAGACATCATTACACCTTGAATTTTGAAGATATAAGTATAGACATCTTAGTTTTCTTTTAACAGTATGTGTTGCAGATTATATATTTCAAAACGATTGCAACAAGTTCTCCTATTCCACGTACACTTCTTATAATATGTTATAGGCATTCCCCCCATTGAAAGATTGGGACAAGTGGGGAGGATTATCTGTGTTACCTTTCCTTGAACTTGGGCGTGCCTGTGACTAAGGCAGAAGTCACACTATGTGACTTCCAAAGGTAGGCCGTAAAAAGCAATACAGCTTGTTCTTTGAACATAATCAGCATACTGTGAGGAGACGAAGAGACAATATGGAGATGCTATATGGAGGTGTTCTGACTGATAACCGTAGCTGAGGTCCCAGGTAATAGAATCAAACTCTGAAAGAAATTTGGACCATTTGGGAGAATATAGTAGGGTCCTAGATACACAGAGAATGGTCCAAACATGGGATCATAGACCTGGTTGGGCCACCCCACAGCCCTTCAGAATACTTGTCTGGTGTGTAAAAAGTGAGTGGGTAGTGCAAGAGCAATGTCTTCTTTCCCTGTTATAAAGGTAGTACCTGTTACCTAAAAGGCCATATCTAAATTACATTCCAGTGGGCATGAGACTGAGCTGTATCTTCATCATCTTTTGTAAGAGAAAATGTAGCTAATTGTGTCTTAAAGAAGTCAAGGTGGCAAGTGGGTGACCAGAGAAAAAAGTGTTCATGGGATAAATGTCCCCAACAGTCCCCAAGGCTAGCCTGACCGTCTACTTATCTCCGCTGGGACTCTGTGTCCACTGAGGTGTGAAGAGACTTCTTGAGGTATGTTTGTTTTTCATAGCTATCTACCAGACTTTCTGGGTCTTTAAAAAGTGAAGTCTGGGGGCAGCCAGTTAGCTCAGTTGGTTAGAGGGCAGTACTCTTAACAACAAGGTTGCTGGTTCAATCCCCACGTGGGGATTGAAGCTGCGCCCTCCACAACTAGATTGAAACATCTACTTAACTTGGAGCTGATGGGTCCTGCAGAAACACACTTAAATAAATAAAAGTTTAAAAAAAAAAAAAAGATAAGTCTGCAGTTGAGGACTGAGTGGTAAGAGGGCATCAGCTTCTTACCAGTTCTCACAGATACTCAGGGAACAAAGGGCTCAGACCGTCATCTCAGAAGAGGAGCAAAGATAGTTCTTACAGATATGAAAGATAGTTCTAGATATTTGCATCTAAACTGCATAAAATTACTTCCACAGGCATACAGTGTACCAGTTATAAATTGTCTTGACAAGCAGTTATTTATTATAAATTTTGTAACATTTTATTCAGATGCCTTTGGTTTCATTAAATTAAACATTAAGATAGAAATCCACAGCTGAAGATGAATATTCCAGGATGAGTCTTACGGATGTAAAATAAATTTAGTGGTTTTACATTCCTATTAGCATATTTTAAGACCTTCCTCAGGATAGTGCTTGCCTGGCAGTGCAGTGAGCTCACTGTAACTTCTGATTCTCAGATCATTTTAGGAGGCATGTCAGAGTCCAGCATGGAACTATTCAAAAATCCATGGGTGAAGGCAGAGATTTTTTCCTTGAACTCTTGGACTTTCTGGTAGCTCAGGACTTTTTAATGTGACCTTCAGGAAACAGCATCAATGTCAGCAGAGGCCAGGGGGGAAGCAATAACAATAACAATATTTCTCCCAGCTACCAGTGTTTTCCTGTTGGGGGTATGCAACTCCAAACCCCGCTCAACAGTGACAAGTAGCCCCCACCTTAGATATAAATGAAGGCTAGGTGGGGAACCTGGACATCTGTCGCCATCTGGCAGTGACAAGTCAGTGCCGCTCTATCCCCTGCTTGAGTAGCTTCAGAGAAAGCCAGCTAAAGCAGAATATTTAAATAAGATAAAGTGTCTCATATCTTAATATTCACCATGTCCAGGTTTCAAAAAAAAGTCACTTATTATACCAAGAATGGGGAAGATGTCAAACGGAAAGAAAAAAGACAATCAATAGATGCCAACACCAAGCAGACATGTTATGATTATCTGAAAAAGAGGTTAAAACAGGCACCAAGAGGTTAAAAAGGCTTCAATAAGCAGTTACTAACATGCTAAAAGTGAAATTCTCGTGATACAAATAAAAAATTCTGAGACAAGAAATAGAAGATATAAAGAAGAACCAAATGGAAATTTAGAAATTTTAGAACTTAAAAATACAGTAACCAAAATAAGAAACAAAACAAAACAAAACAAAAACTTAATGAATTAGCTCAACAGCAGATTAGTGGGAAAAGACAAAGGAGTCAGTGAACTTGAAGACAGAACATTAGAAATTACCCAATCTGAAAAAAAGAAAATAGCGTAAAATAATTAACAGAATCTCAGGGACTTGTGGACCTATGAGAAATCGAATATTTGTGTTATCAGTCCTGACTATGCAATATTGGTGGAAGGATAGACATGGAACTTGATGAAGCAGAATAGAGAATCAAGAAATAGGGCCACAAATGTGTGCCCAACTGATTTTTGACAAAAGTGCCAAAGAACTTTAATGAAGGAAGGATAGCCTTTTCAACAAATGGTATCAGAACAACTGGATGTCCATAAATTTTTAAAAAGAACCTTGATCTATGTCTCATACCTTCACATCTTATACAAATATTAACTCAAACTGGATCACAAACATAAATTGAAAATGTAAAACTATGACCTTCCAAGAAAAAACAGGAGACAATGTTTGAGATATAGGTCTAGGCAAAAGAGTTCTTAAAATCGGCATTAAATGCACAATCCATAGAAGGAAAAAATGATAAACTGAACCTAATCGAAATGAAAAGCCTTTACTCTGCAGAAAGCCCTGTTAGTAGAATGAAAAGATATGCTACAGATTTATAAACCATATGTCCATTAAAGGATTAGTATATAGAATATATAAAGCACTCTCAAAATTCAATTGTAAAACAGACATTCAGTTAGGTAACAGGGAAATATATATGAATAAACATTTCCTGAACAGGATATACAGATGGCAAATAATCACATGAAAAGATGTTCATCATCATTAGTTACTAGGGAAATGCAAATTAAAATCATGAAGATGGCTAAAATAAAACCATTGACAACATAAAATGCAGGTAGGTATGTGGAGAAATAGGTCACTCATATATTGCTGGTGGGAATATAAAATGCTGTAGCCACTCCAGAAAACAGTTTGGCAGTTCCTTTTCTTTCTTCCTTCCTCCCTCCCTCCCTCCCTCCCCACCTCCCTCCCTCCCTCCCTCTTTCTCTCTTTCTCTCTCTGTCTCTCTCTCTCTCTCTCTCTCTCTCTCTCTCTTTCTTTCTTTCTTTCTTTCTTTTTTTAATGAGCGTTTTAGTCATTGAATTCATAGCATCCTGTGTTCTTTTTTTTTTTTTTTAGCTTCAGGTGTACAAAACAACATAATGATTAGACATTTATCCCAATAAGTCTATTACCAAACTGACACTACACAGTTATTACAATATTATTGACTATATTCCCTATGCTGTACTTTACATCCCATGACTATATTCTTAAATTATAGTTGACATTTAATATTATTTTATATTAGTTTCAGGTGTAAAACACAGTGGTTAGGCATTTATATAATTTATGAAGTAGCCTCCCAATAAATCTAGTGCCCATTTGGCACTACACAGTTTATACAATGTTATTAACTACGTATATTCCCCATACTGTGTTTCACATCCCATGGCTATTTTGTGACTACCAATTTGTGCTTCCTAATCCTTTCACCTATCTCTCGACCCACCAAGCACCCTCCCATCTAGCAACCATCAGTTTGTTCTACGTATCTATGAGTCTATTTCTGTTTTATTTGCTCATTTATTCTGTTCTTTAGATTCCACTTATAAGTGAGATCATACAAGTTCTGACAATTAAGCTTGAGAACTGGCCATTGTGTGCTTACATTGGCAGCCCTGTACAAACAGCTCGGAAAGGGTTCACAACCTTGGTATATCAGTGTCTCACAGCTGTGTTCTTGTCGATGTGTGGCAGTGTATTGCTGAGTGGCGTTCATTAGTGTTGTTGTGTGTTTTTGTGTGCTGTCGTGAGACTGTCAGAGCTTGAATTAGAGCAATGAACAAACATTAAATTTCTTGTTAAACTTGGCAAGAGTGGAAGTGAAGTCAGGGACATGTTAGTCCAAATTGATGGGGATAATGCCAGGAAGAAAATAACAGTGTACAAATGGAGTAAACGTTTTTCTGAGGGGAGAGAACGTGTCACTGATGAAGACAGGTCAGGGTGACCAGTAACGAGCAGAACTGATGAAAACACTGCCAAATTCATCGAATTGTGTGTCAAAATTGTCAGCTGACTGTGAGAAATTGATAGAGAAACAGGAAAATCTTAACTACAAATCTTAGCATGAGAAAGCTGTGTGCAAAAATGGTCCTGAAGGAGCTCACCGATGCTCCGAACAAAAGCAAAGAAGAGTCGAAGTTTGCCAAGACTTTTCGGAGAGGCAAGTTGATGTATTGGGCCTTGTTATCACTGGTGATGAAACATGGGTGTACCAATACGACCCTGAAACAAAGCGTCAAAGTGCACAATGGAAGTCAGCCAATTCTCCACGACCGAAATATTTCTGTCAATCTAAATCAACAGTCAAAATTATGTTGCTAACCTTTTTTGATATCAGAGGGATTATTCATTATGAATTTGTGCCAACTGGACAAACAGTTAACCAACTTTACTCTTTGGAAGTGCTGAAAAGGCTGCATGAATAAGTTAGACGACCTGAATTTTTTGCCAACAATTCATGGCTCTTGCATCACCACAATGTACCAGCTCACAGGGCACTGTCTGTGAGGGAGTTTGCAGCCAGTAAACAAATAACTCTATTGGAACACCCTCCCTACTCACCTGATCTGGCCCCCAATGACTTCTTTCTTTATCTGCAGATAAAGGAAATATTGAAAGGAAGACATTTTGATGATATTCAGGGCATCAAGCGTAATCTGACGACAGCTCTGATAGCCATTCCAGAAAAAGAGTTCCAAAATTGCTTTGAAGTGTGGACTAGGTGATGGCTTTGGTGCATAGTTTCTCAAGGGGAGTACTTCTAAGGTGACCATAGTGATATTCAGCAACAAGGTATGTAGCACTTTTTCTAGGATCAGTTCGCGAACTTAATTGTCAGGCCTTGTATGGTATTTGTCTTTCTCAGTTTGACTTATTTCACTTAGCATAATATCTTCTAGGTCCATCCATGTTGTCACAAATGGTAAGATTTCATTTTTTTTTTTTTTGGCAGGGTGATCCTCCATTGTATATATGTACCACAATTTCTTTATCCAATTGTCTATTGATGAATGTTTCAGTCGTTTCCATGTATTGGCTATTGTGAATAGCACTGCAGTAAACATAAGGGTGAATATATCTTTTCAAATTAATGTTTTGGATTTCTTTGGATAAATACCCAGGAGTGGAATTACTGGGTCAAAAGGTAGTTCAATTTTTTAATTTTTTGAGGAAACTCCATACTGTTTTCCATAGTGGCTTACCAATTTTCAATCCCACCAACAGTGCATGAGGATTTCCTTTTCGCCACATCCTTGCCAGCACTTGTTGTTTGTTGATATATTGATGATAGCCATTCTGCAGGTGTGAGGTGATATCTCATTGTGGTTTATATTTGCATTTCTCTGATAATTAGTGATGTTGAGCATCTTTTCATATGTCTTATTGGCCATCTGTATGTTCTCTTTAGAGAAACGTATGTTCAGGTCCTCTGCCCATGTTTTAATTGGATTGTTTGTTTTTTTGATGTTGAGTTGTATGAGTTTTTTTAAAATAAATTTTGGACATTAACTCCTTATCAGATGTATCATTGGAAAATATCTTCCCCATTCAGTAGGATATCTTTTTGTTTTATTGATGGTTTTGCTGTGAAAAACAATTTTAATTTTATGTAGCCCCTTTTATTTTTTCTTTTGTTTCCCTTGCCTGAGGAGATAATCAGTAAAAATATTACTAAGGGTAATGTCTGAGAGTTTACTTCCTATGTCTTCTTCTAGGAGTTTTATGATTTGGGGTCTTACATTTTAGTCTTTAATCCATTTTGAGTTTATTCTTACATATGGTGTAAGAAGGTGGTCCAGTTTTATATTTTCGCAAGTATCTGTCCAGTTTTTCTGGCACCATTTATTAAATAGTGTAAATTCAGCAGTGTAAATTCCTGCTTCCTTAGTCATAGATTAAATGACCATATAGGCATGGATGTATTTCTGGGCTCTATTCTGTTCCATTGATCTATGTGTCTGTTTTCATGCCAATATAATGCTGTTTTGATTACTATGGCCTTGTAATATAGTTTGATATCAGGTAGTGTGATACCTCTCATTTTGTTCTTATTTCTCAGGATTGCAATGGCTATTTGGGGGTCTTTTATGGTTCTATGTAAATTTTTGGATTATTTATTTTAGTTCTGTGAAAAATGGCATTGGTATTTTGATAGGGATTGCATTGAATCTTTGGATTGCTTTGAGTAGTATGCACATTTTAACTATATTAATTCTTTCTATCCATGAGCACAGTATATGTTTCCATTTATTTGTATCTTCTTTAATTTCTCTCTTCAATGTCTTATAATTTTCTGAGTACAGGTCTTTTACTTCCTTGGTTAAATTTATTCCTAGGTATATTTTTTATACAATTGTAAATGGAGATAGTTTTCTTAATTTTTCTTTCTGATGGCTTGTTATTGGTGTATAAAATACAACCAATTTCTGAATATTAATTTTGTATCCTGCTTTCTAAAATTCATTTATTAGTCCTAATAGTTTTTACTTGGAATCTTTGGGTTTCCGCAGTATCATGTCATCTGCAAATAATGACAATTTCACTTCTTCCTTTCCAATTGGATACCTTTTTTTTTTTTTTTTTTATTTCTTTTGCTAGGACTTCCAGTACTATGTTGAATAAAAGTAGTGAAAGTCGACATCCTTCTCTTATTCCTGGTCTTAAAGGGGATACTTTTAACTTTTCCCCATTGAGTATGATGTTAGCTGTTAGCTGTATGTGTTAGCTTTGTCATATATGGCCTTTATTGTGTTGAAATATGTTCCTTCTGTTCCCACTTTGCTGAGAGTTTTTATCATAAATGGATGCTGGATTTTGTCAAATGCTTTTTCTGCCTCTGTCGATAAAGCCATATGATTTTTATTTGGTTTATGTGGTGTTTCACATTAATGGATCTGCAGATATTGAACCACCTTTGCATACTAGGAATAATTCCCACTTGATCGTGATGTATGATCTTTTTAATGTATTGCTGAATTTGGTTTGCTAATATTTTGTTGAGGATTTTTGCATCTCTATTCATTAGGGATATTGGCCTATAAGTTTTCTTTTTTTGTAATGTCTTTGTCTGGTTTTGGTATCAGGGTAATGGTGGCTTTGTAAAGGGAGCTTGGGAGTCTTCCCACCTCTTGAATTTTTTGGAATAGTTTGAGAAGAATAGGTGTTAAATTTTTAAAAATTATTTATTTATTTATTTTTTAATGTTTCATAAACTTCACCTGTGAAGTTATCTGGTTCGGGACTTTTGTTAGGTGGGAGCTTATTGATACTGATTTGATTTTATTGGTATTAATTGGTTGGTTCAGATTTTCTGTTTCTTCTTGATTCAGTCTTGGAAGACTGTATGCTTTTAGGAATTTATCCATTTCTTCCAGATTGTCCAAATTGTTGGCATACAGTTGCTCATATGTAGTATTTTCTTAAATTTTTTTGTATTTCTGTGGTATCCATTTTCACTTCTGTTTCACTTCTGATTTATTTAGTTGGGTCCTCTTTTTTTCTTGATGAGTCTGGTTAAAGGTTTGTCAGTTTTGTTTATCTTTTCAAGAAATCAGTTCTTGGTTTTATTGATCTTTTGTATAGTTTTTAAGCCTCTATTTTGTTTATTTCTGCTCTGATCTCTACTGTTTCCTTCCTTGACTCACTTTGGGCTTTGCTTGCTATTCTTTTTCCAATTTCCTTAAGTGAAAAGTTAGACTGTGTGAGATTTTTCTTGTTTTATGGGGTCGGCCTGCATTGCTATGAACTTCCCTCTTAGGACTGCTTTCGCTGTGTCCCATAGATATTGGCTTACTGTGTTTTCATTTTTGTTTGTCTCAAGGTATCTTTTGATTTCTTCCTTGATTTCATTGTTGACCCACTTATTATTTAGTAGCATGACATTTAGTCTCCATGTGTTTGTATGTTTTTCAGTTTTTGTCTTGTAATTGATGTCTAGTTTCATACAACTGTGGTCAGGGAAGATGCGCAATATGATTTCAGTCTTCTTAAATTTATGGAGACTTGTTTTGTGGCCTAACATGTGATCTATCTTGGAAAATGTTCCATGTGCACTTAAAAAGAATGTATATTGTGCTGCTTTGGGGTGAAATGCTCTAAAAATATCAATTAAATCCATGTGGTCTAATGTGTCATTTGAGGCTGCTGTTTCCTTGTTGATTTTCTGTCTGGAAGATCTATCCATTGGTGTCAGTAGGGTGTTAAAGTCCCCTACAAGGATTGTGTTACTTTCAATCTCTGTGTTTATGTTGGTCAATATTTGTTTTATATATTTAGGTGCTCCTATGTTGAGTGCATAAATGTTTACTAGGGTTACGTCCTCTTGTTGGATTGATCCCTTTATTATTATGCAATGTCCTTTCTAATCTCTTATTATAGTCTTCATTTTAAAGTCTATTTTATCTGAAATAGTATTCTACCCCAGCTTTTTCCTCATTTCCATTTGCATGAAATATCTTTTTCCATCCCTTTACTTTCAGTCTCTATATATCTTTATATCTGAGATGGGTCTGTCTTGTAGACAGTATACGCATGGGTCTTGTTTTCTTACCTGTTCAGCTACCCTATGTCTTTTGAATGAAGCATTTAACCCCTTTACATTTAAAGTGATTATTGATAGTTACATAGTTATTGCCATTCTATTATTCATATTTTTGATCATTTGTTTGTTTTCTTCTTTCTTCTGCTTAAATAAAGTGGGTTTTTTTTTGTTTTAAACATTTCTTGTAATCCTGGCTTGATGATCGTGAATTCCTTTAGCTTTTTCTCGTCTGGGAAGCTCTTTAGCTCTCCTTTAATTATAAATGATAGCCTTGGTGAGTAGAGTAGTCTTAGTTGTAGGCCCTTGTTTTTCATGACTTTGAATAGTTTTATCAGACCAATGCAGACTCAGGTTTGGCCCTTTGGGGGAGAATTCAACACAGGAAAGATGGCGCCCTCATCTACACTACACAGGAGGTGGGCTCCACACAGGGACAATGGTGGCTGTCCCTCCAACCCCCTGAAGCCAGCTCAGTCTTTCCTCATATATCTCTGGTGCTTCTTGAGTTGGTGCCCCTCCACCAGAGCCCAGGTGAGTGCAAATGAGTGAGTCTGTGCATGGGCCCTTTAAGAGGATGTCTGGGTTTCCAACTGCCTTCTGTCTCACCAGGACAGACAGAGCCCTTGCTGATTTTCATGGCCAGATGTTGTGGGACACCTCTTCCCAGCATAGGAACCCCGGGGCTGGGGAACCCAGTGTGTGGCTGGGATCCCCTCTCCTTCTCTCTCTCCACACTCTTCAGGGGACCTCTGCCTGTGAGGTCCTACCACCTCTTGGTGCTCAACCACCGGGGTTTGGGGTCAGCCGGTTCTCGATGTGGCCTCTTCTTTATATCCTTAGTTATAGGTGTTCTGTTCAGAGTTAGTCTTCAGATGATTCTCGAGGTTGATTGTTTCATGATTCTGTTGTAATTTTAATGTGATCCTGGCAGGCAGCAGACATAGGATTTACCTATCCTCCATCTTGGACCTTCTCTCAGTTTGACAGTTTCTTAAAAAGTAAACATGCAACACCATACAACCAGCAATTTCACGGTTGGGCATTTATCCAGAAGAAATGAAAACTCATGTTCACACAAAAATCTGTACATGAATTTTATAGCATTTCTATTCTTAATACCCAAGCCCAGATATTCTTCACGAGGTGAAAGATTGAATAAATTCTAGTACCATGGAATACTACTCAGCTGTAACTCCACTAGACTGAAAGTGCAAGGGAGTCCTTTGGGGCCTGTTTTGTAAGGACACTAATCCCATTCATGAGGACTCCACCCACCTGACCTCATTACCTCTCAAAGACCCCACCTCCTAATACCATTGCCTTGGGGGTTGGGATTTCAACATGTGGATTTTGGGGAGGATACAAACACTCAGACTACAGCACGGAATCAGTAGCTAAAAGCTATCTGGCCCTAATGGGGCTTGAAACTCTTTAGATGCATGATTTAATACCCCAAGCTAACTCATTTTCTTTGTGGCTTATGTTTCCCTAGTTTATCTCTTTTTTAGACTATTACTTCATTATTATTTGACATCACTTAACACTATGCTCATCTTGTCACTGAACCCTACTGCATTCTTTTGCCTTAAATTTTGAAGAAAAGTAGAAGAGAAAGAATCTATAGGAAAATGATATTTCAAAAAATCACCTAGAAGACAATGGAGAATGCAATTACCACTGGTGTAAAGTGAATGGAAACATTTTTTTGTTTGTTTGTTAGTTTATTCATGTATTTATTAAGTATTTACTGAGGATTTTTTGTTGCCAGCCACAGTTCTAGTTGCTGGGGATAATTTAATGGACAAAACAGAGGACATGAATCTTGTCTTGGAGTTTGTAGTCTATTGGTAAGGACAGAGATACTAATTTAAATCAAACATTGTTTGTGATATTCTATCAAATTATATAGTTGCACTTTCTGAGCTCAGCGTTATTGGTGTTTATTTGGTTTTTGCTATCCTTTTGCATTCATTTTCCTTTTAATTTGTTTGCTATGTCGTGCAGGAAATATCTGAATATTTGAAAATTAAATTCTTCATTAATAATTAATGCATTCTCTACATTGCATATAAAATGATCTATTAAAAACATAAGTTTGATTATACCGATGTGTTAACACCTTTCAATGGTTTCTCATTGTTAGGGTAAAAGTAAAATATTTGACATGGCTTCCAAACCTGGCCTGATCAAACCTCTGCCTACTTCTCCCTCTGCCTCATGCTATTACCTTCTCACTCTTGGCTGTACCCATTCTGGTTTTTCCTCAGTTCTGAAACTTTCAACCCTCAGTCAACTCTGGGGCCGGTTAGCACAGCCTTCTGTCTCCCCTCCTTGTTCCCAAGCTTTTGTTCCCTTAATTCTGCTCATCCTTTAAAATCAGCTCATCTATCCATTCCCTAGGAGTCATTTTCTGAGGCCCCACTAAGTCAAATCTAATACCTGTAGTATCCTGTTCTGCTTCACAATGCTTATCACATTTGAAATGAATAATTAGTTGTTTATTGTTTGTTTCTACATGTAGGCTATAAAATCCATTGGTCCAGGAACTACAACTGTCTGGATCATTGTTTTAGTCTCAGAACTTAGCATATGTCATAATGCATTATAGATGCTCAAAAATTATTTTTAATAAACTAATTAATTCAGTTTTCAGTAGACTTGTTGTATGCAAAACACTTGCCTGTGTACTAAATAGTATATTAAAGCTTATATAGACCAGGGTGAACTCAATAATGTTTTCTCTTGGATGGGAGAACACGAAAAGTCTAACTTCAGAAAAATGATGAAATGCACATTAAGGTATGCTGTTGGATGAGAGACGAAATGAGTTTTGAGAAGGAGTTCTTCCGTATTTCTTGAGTTTTCCGACATTGACTTGCTTAAATTGAACTACAGAATAGACCAAGATTCCCCTGATGAAATGACCCACTCAGTTTTTGTTCCTTTTATTTTGTTTACTTTCAAAAAGCCCTCTGGACATTTATCAAACCTACAGAGTAGAAATTGGTTAGCATCATTTAATACCATATCCTGCTGGCAAGGTCTTATAATGAAGGCACTTGCCGTTTTTTACATGCTTCATATTTTAATAGTTTTCCCAAGTTCAAAAACTTAGAGTTGTAGATAGCTAAAGGCTCGCATTGTAAGTCCCTCAAGATATGATTCTATGAAGATGTTACAACCCTGGTGTTCTAGGAGCCATAGGAATATAAACTTTCTCCGATTCTTCAAAGACTGATGACTCAGGAAGGCCTTTGGCAACATCCACTGGCTGTCTGGTGCTTTAACCAGGCTAGAATTCCTTTGCTCGGCTGACACTATCATATGTATCTCTAATCTCTAGTTGCAATTTTGAATTTAAAAGGAAATAAAGCTGTATACCTGAACCTAACATAACTAATAAAATGCTGCATACCAAATATACTCAATTAAGAGAAATAAGTACAAAACAATAAAAGTTGTCTGACTGTCACTCAGATTTCACAAGAATAAGTCAGGAAACCATACAGTAATTTTTTTCATAGGAAACTGTATTATTAAAGGACAAATTATAGTTGTTTTGATATACTTATATTTTGTGTATTCATATGAAAGCTTGTTGATGGAGTTTGCAGTTTACAAAACTGGTTAATGAAACTATAAGCTTTATAAATGGAAATTGTTATAGATTTTGGAAAAAAAAAGATATTTATTTTCATATATGCCACAGTTACTACACCAAAAAGCTGTTCCTATTGTTTTGTTGAAATCCTCTTCTTTGATTTTTGATAGACTTTCTACTAGAAACAAGCTTGTTTTGTTGAATTGTTAGTCCAGATATGCAGCACTTAGATATTTTGACAACCAAAGAAGAGTATTTCCTAGAAACAACTGTATTTTTCTTTTATAGCATAATATTAAATATTATTTTGCAATTAGCCTTGTTTTAGATTTGGGTAGGGAATGTACTATGTTTTCAATATGTAGCATGCAATTAAAAAATGCTTTGTATATCCAACTTAATTGTAGTTTGAAATAATTTGTGTATAATCAGAAACCTTTTTATTTCAAATACTGACTTTTGGTGTCAGGGACTACTTAATAACCTAAAGGAACTAGAAAAATAGGTTAGTAATTATATTTACATTGTAAGATCTGTATAGCTCTTTATGTATTAAGCTGACCTCTAACTCAAGTTGGAAAATTATTTAAGTACTCTGTGATAGCTTGCAGACAGTAAATCTTCCTGTCAGTGTTTTTGCAAGTTGAATTAGCATTCCACTGTTTCTATTTTCAGTTCTTTGATTATGGCATTTGGAGCTTTGTGTAATTTAATTGTCAAAACTTGACCATTTCTTTAATTTGTTATTGGGCAATTCATCAGGCAATTTTATAAAGTATTATCATGAAAGGAGTTATAGCTGTGCAGGAGCTTTCCTGAAGCCGGATTCCATTCATGAATATAAATGTACATTTTAACCATATAATGGAACAATCCTTTTATGGGGAGTTCCTTGTATAATAACAACAGAGCTCAAAGGAGTGGAAATAGAGGAGTTACTATTTACCGGGGCAACTGCTATGAACAAAGCCCTGTGACAGGTACTTATAGGGCGTGATCTTTAATCCTTACAACAACCTAAAACGTAGCTGTGATATTGAAACAGTTGTCATTTTACATATGAGAAACTGAAGCACACAGTCACCCAGATAGTGAGCAGAAGAACCTAAAATTGAAGCTGGTGAGTCATTCTCCAGTAATATAGAAGTCCCCCACCCCACCGCACTCATATCTTTGGCCTTAAGTTTTTTTATGACATTTATTTTTCTAGAGTAGCATTTGCTGCTCCCCTCATCAAAGATGTTTTGGTTTATTGTATTATTATACCCAAACGTGAGCCATTACTTAGATGTCAAGTTGAACAATTTCACTCCTTAGAATTATACTAAGAACTGTGTTAACTGATAACCAAAGGTGCTTTTATCGTTATTTATACAAAAGAGGCAATTGTATCTTTTATTATAAACTCTTTTAAGTCTTTTTTTTTTCAGTCAGTGAATATGAATTCCAGACGGATATGCTCTGGGAAGCATAATAGTGTCCCATCAAAGATGCTCGTGTCCTCATCCCTGGTACCTGTCATATGTTAGGTTACATGGGAAAGGGACTATGTAGATGTTATTAAATTAAGGACCGACAGAAGGGGAGATTATTCATGGATTTTCTGAGTGGGAGAGATTGAGTAATGATGCTACACTGCTAGCTTTGAAGACGGAAGAAGGGGACATGAGACACAGACTGCAGGTGCCTTTACGAGCTGGAAAAGGCAAGGGAATTGTTTCTCCTCTATGGGCTCTGAAAGAAATGCAGCCCTGCTGACTACATGATTTTCTACCCAGTAAGGCCCACTTTGGACCTTCAGAACTAGAAGGTGATAAATTTGTGTGGCCTACAGAAATGCGTTACAGCAGTAATAGGAAACAAACACAGACGCTATTGATTTAACTGTAATTTTCGATATGAAATCAGACTGAGATTTAAGCCTTTTCTCCTCAGTGGGAGGCCAGAAGTTCTATGTAGAAGGTTCTGTGAAAAAGAAAATGGAGACAGAGCTGCCATCCCAGAAGAACTGCCTCACACATCTTATGCCTCAAAGCTTTGGAATAGTAAAACTGGGCAGAATAAGCTCTGGACTAGACCTAAAGCAGTACTATATCCCAAAGGGCTGTTTGCCAGATAACAAGAAAGCAAACATTATGATTATCAAGCTGAACATTATGGGCGTTCTTTAGAATTATCAGCACTATGTTAGCTTATCTGCACCTAGGGTAATTCCTTCCTTCTGTTTGTCGAAATACCCCTTCCCCTTCTCATAAATACCCCCTGGCCTGCGCCCCTAAATCAGAACACCGTGTTTCTGTCTGAGTCACTGCTTGCCAGAATAGCTACCTAGCTATTCTTTTGGATCTCAAATAAACGCTTGTTGCCTCTCACTTTGACCTTTTGTGTTTAGGTTAATGGGACTGTAGGCCAGGAATCTGACTGAAATACGGAGCTGGGAGACTTGTGTGTATACCGCCTCCTCATAGCAAATCATTTTCTTTTTTAATAAATAAAGCCACTATTTCTTTGTTCTATTTATTTGTTTGTTTATTCATTTATTTATGCTTTGACTTTACCAGTTTTCTCGATTTGAGGGAAAGGAAAATCACGCTGGAGTTTCCTTCTGTCTAAATAGTGTTGTGAGGATACAATTTGGCAACATATGAAACCCTAGTAGAGGAGTTAGTACACGGTAGGCTCTCAAAAATTGATAGTGAATCTGAAAAGTATGTCAAGTTTCCAACCTGACCCCAGGGCTATTGTGGGTGTATGGAGAGGCAGTCAGTGATGAGACAATCTGAGAACTCTGAAGTACGGCGCACGCGTCGCTGGTCGGTCTCTTGATTACACTGTTAATAGATTGGATACAAAATGTAACACACATGTATGGAGAAAATGGTGCTATTTTAGTGATCCAAAGGTCATTTGTAGTTATTCCCCTCCCTCCTCAGCAATCCTGTTGCTCCGTAGCCAGGCCTGGAAAGGTTTTCTTCGATCCTCTTGGCAATCTCTGTGTGTCTTTAGCTGGCCCAAGGCACTGCTTCCCTGTGATGTGGGAAAGCAGGTTAGAGCTCCTTATCAGATGTGGTCTTCCCAAGATATTCCCAGTCCTCTGTATTGAAAGAAAAGCTACCTCTCCCGGAATCTCAGTTGTGACTCATTTTTCTGCAGAGCAGTAGAAAAAACATCCACTGTGGAGTCTGACTGACCACAGTTTGTATCTGAGCTTTCTCACTAATTAGCTGTATGGCCTTGGGTCAATTGTTTTAACCTTTCTGAACCTTGGTACTCTAATCCATAAAATGTGAACAATAATGCCTAACTTGCAGTGTCTCTGGTATTTAATTGAAATAATGTATATAATGGATCTAGCACAGGGCCTTGAATTTAGTAGGCCTCCAAAAATGGTCTATATTTTGCAGAAGTTTTTTTTTTGGTGGTGGTGGGGGGGAGATTTGCACCATTAGAGACTAGTGAGTTCGTTTTCAGCATTTAAAAATATTTCTCTGGAGCCTGAATTTTACTAATTTCATATAAATTTGAAAGGTAAAAGTGAGAAATAATCTAGAATTCGTAATGCATCCTTTCAATCTTCAAACACACAGTTTTCCTTTTTTAAATGGTATCTTGGAATGGAGACAAAGAGCAGAATTCACAGGTCTATATTGTTCGAAAGGCTAAGACTCACTTGTCAGGCACACCTGCATCGTTAATGACTGTTTCAGCTTGCCTTGTTTACATAATGATTTTCTGTAATGTGAGATTAACTTCAATTAAAGCCTTTTGTGGCTATGTTCATTCTTAGATTTTTCCCTCTAATTGGTCTCTATGCATTTCTTTTGTATTAGCACCAATTTATTTGTGCCTGTAACTGCAGTTAGAACTAAGCTGAACTCTTGAAAGCTCAGTCTTTTTTCCTGGATAGTTTAGAAATTGAATCTATTGTTAAGCTAGTGAAACTAAAACCCTCTAAAAATTCATATGATGGTTATAACTGACACGGTTTCTTTCCTAAAGTTGAAAGGATTAAAGAAACTCAACATCTGAGGTATTGATTGCGTAAGATTCTTCTTTCTCTCACTCTCATAGGAAATGAAAGTTACTTGGGCAAGAGAAAATGCACTGCTGTGTTGTACAAACCTCTAATATTGATTGTGGCTAAGAGTTGTATTGACTATATTGATTTAAAGTCTTATGGACAATGAATACTCGTAATTCTGTGTTTGAATGAGAGAGAGTGAGAAAGAGAAAGTGGGTCACTGATGATTACTGAAAAGGCCAATTAGTGACACAGGTTATTCCTATAAAGAAAGTCAGGTAAGACCTGCAGGGGTCCTCATGATGGAGTTCACAAGGCCTTGGCGTAGCTCAAAACAAAGTGTTTACTTATGTTAACTGCTGCTGTATTCCAGAAAGACAGTAGTTATTCAGGTGCTAGAAGAAGGGGAAACTAAAATAAGAAACAGATTACCTAGAAAACAAGGAGAGCCGAATGCTCTCAAGGGTGGAGGAAGAAGAAAAAAATTGTGTCTTTATGAAGAGATGGGCTTGCCAAAGCCTGCAGTGCCTGTCTTTAGCTTCTGAAATATGTAGTAGGCCCTCCAAGTTTGCAGGCAATTATAGTAATATGTAGTCCTGTGTGTATAACATTGGAATGAGGGTGGCTAACATCTGAGAAGGCATTCTTAATTTGTTGGCATAAAAAAGTCCCTACACTATGTTATAATTTATATCCTTTATACTTCTTCTTCAATTAGGGGGCAATTTCCTTATGCTTTATAATAGTAAGGAAACGTATTGACTTTTCCAACTCGTTGATTGTAATATTTCTTGAGGTCCTATTTAAATAAAATAAGTGATAGAGGAAAGGAGCAAGATGAGATTTCTCACTTGGATGGAACCTCATTCAGTACCCTTGTTTTACAGTTGGGGACGTCTGTGTCCTGGAGTAGTGCAGTGATTTACCATAGAGAAAGGAATGTGAGTTTTGGAACTACCGCTAGAGGTCAGGTTTATTCATCTATAATCCAGTGTCCGTACATTGCACTCCTGGAAAATACTTCAGTGAAATCATTACAGAAATCCCTATATGTTTAAAAACATAAATTAATTCAAAAGATGCTTACTGAATAGTTGCTGTGTTTCAAATACTGATCTTAGTGACTGTAACAAAGATCCCTGCCTTTTTGGAACTTAGATCTTAGTGGGAAGAGACAGACAATAAACAAATAAGCGTAGAGGTACATGGAATGTCAGATTGTGATGACACCATGCTATGGAGGATAATAAAGCAGGAAAGAGACAAAGGGAAGTGGTATTTGAGCAAAATCTGAGCAAAGTGAAGAGGAGCCTTTCAAACCTTTGTGGAAGAATGTTTCAGAAGGAACAACAATTGTTCCTAAAGAAATAATGTACTTGATGAGTTTGAGAAGATGCAGGAAGCCACTGTGGCTGGAGCAGCCTGAATAAGGTTAGAGGAGGTAAGGTTAGAATTAACACAGGGCTAGATTATATGGAGCTTTTTAGGTGGTTTTAAAGATTTGGGGCTTTGAGTGATGTGATTGCTAATTTTATGCATCAACTTGACTAGGCTATAATGAGATAGGGTAGGGGTTGGAACAGGGCATCCAAGGAAACCAATAACCACCAGTTGGATACAAAGGACCAGTAAATCCAGATGAGACAAGGAGACCAGCCACATTTGGCCAAGACCAAGATGGTGACAAATGCCACCTCCAGGTAACTGCCAGTCACATTATAGGGTCATTATAATACATCTCCATGCTAATTGACACTACCACCAGCGCCATGACACCTCTGGAGAGGACATGTATCCCCAATTCCCAGAGAAACCCACCCCTTCCTGGAATAGCAATATTCCCCCCTTTATTCCCATACTAAAAAGCTTAACTAATAAAAACCACGGCCTCGGGGAGGATTGGGGCTGTCTCTTTCGGGGGCAACCTCTGCTCTGCCTATGGAGTAGATCTCTGTTCAATAAACTATTTTCGCTTTAGTTTTTGTCTCACATTGAATTCTTTCCTGCATGAAGCTAAGGACCCTCTCTTCCTATAACAATAGTACCCAAGTCTGTAAGCAAATACTAACTTAGGTGCTGTGAAAGTATTTTGTGGATGAGTTTAGCGGCTACAATCAGTTGACTTTAAAGGAGATTACCCACAATAACGTGGTAGACTTCATCCAATCAGATGAAAGGCCTTAAGGACAAAACCTTGGGTTTTCTGGAGAAGACATTCAGCCTTACCCCTGCAGTATCGACACCTGCTTGAATTTCCAGCCTGCTGAACTGACCTCTGGCTTTCAGGCTGCCAGCTCCCATGATCACATGAACTAATTCCTGAAAATAAATCGTTCTTTAGGTTCAATTCTCTGTTCAATTGGTTTTATTCTATTGGTTCAGTTTCTCTGCGGAACTCTGACTGGCACAAGTCAGATAGGAAGCTATTCCAGGGTTTTATTCAAACCATAAATAATATCTTGCTTGGTTGAGAATAACCTGTAGAGGTTCAAGAGTAGCTGCATAGTGACTAGTTAAGAGCCTATTGCGATAAATCAGGGGAAAGACAATAATAGCATTAAACTAGGATAGTAGCAATGGAAGTGGCAGATTCTGAATGTATTTTGAAGGTAGCGTCAACCGATTTGCTGGTGGGTTGATGGGAAGTGTGAAAAAAGAATCAAAGTTATCCAAGGTTTTTGACTGCCAATAGAAACATGAGGTTGTCCTGGGCTGAACTGGGGAAGATTTAGGGAAGATCAGTTTTCATGAAGGGAGGAGATAAGGACTCAGTTTATATGTGGTAAATTTGAGATTCTCATTAGACATCCAAATGTCGGTGGGGAGTAAGCAGCTGGACATAACAGTCTGGTGTTTTGTGAAAGAGATCTGGACGGAGGTGTAATTTTAGGGGTCCTTAGAATATAGATAATATTTATAGCCTTGAGAATAGATGAGCTATTTTAAGAAGTGTGTGTAGACAGAAAGGAAATGATATCCAGGGACGTCGGCCCTGGTCACTCCAATGTTAGAAATATGGAAGACGGGGTGGGGGGAAAAACAGCGAAGAGACTGAGACAAGACAGCTTGTGTGATGGAAGAAAAACCAAGAAAGAGGAGAGCCCTGGAAGGCAAGTGAGGAAGGTGTCTGAGAAAGTGTCACTATGATAAATTCTGTTTATAGTGGAAGATAAAATCTGAAAATTGATTATTTGATTTAATAAAACTGACTGTCACCAGAGCTGTTTCGGTTTAGTGGAAACAAAAGCCTGACTGGAGAGGAAGAGATGAGAGAAAGCAGACAGGGAGGATAGATACTGTGTTTCCCTAAAAGTAAGACCTAGCCGGACCATCAGCTCTAATGCATCTTTTAGAGCAAAAATTAACATAAGACCTAGTCTTATTTTACTATAATATAAGACCGGGTATACTATACTATACTATAATATACTATACTATACTATAATATAATATAATATAATATAATACCAGGTTTTATATTAATTTTTGCTCCAAAAGACGCATTAGAGCTTACTGTCCGTCTAGGTCTTATTATCAGGGAAACAGGGTATATGCTGTTAGGAGTTTTGTTACTGAAAATGAGTATTTGTTGGAAGAAATTGTGAGTTCAACAGGACTTTTTATTGTTAAGATGGAAGAGAAAACATCGCGTTTCTATGCTGATGTGAAATGATTTACTGGAGA
The DNA here is from genome assembly GCF_004115265.2 of Rhinolophus ferrumequinum. Classification (NCBI taxonomy): domain Eukaryota; kingdom Metazoa; phylum Chordata; class Mammalia; order Chiroptera; family Rhinolophidae; genus Rhinolophus; species Rhinolophus ferrumequinum. Next base: position 34,788,757 of record NC_046285.1, on the reverse strand, counting down.
GAGGCACTGATCGCAGGGGAAAAGGAAGAGTTGTGGAGCTCTGTCCTTAAGGAAATGAGAGAGGAAAGAGGTAGTGCACCAGTGGAAGGTTTGGCTTATAGAGGAGCAAAGGCACATTCGTTGGCAGCACCAGGAGAAAAGGCAGTGCATGTACAGGGTTCACACAGGCCGGTGGGTAGGTGTGGAAATGGGAGCATGTGCAAAACCTTGTGATGGCCTTGCTCTTCTAAATGAAAGGAAATAAGACCATCAGCTGAGAGTGAGCACATTTGCAGAGGTGTAAGGATTTGAGGGAAGAGAAGACTGACATAGTCATGGGGTGGAGAGTAAAAGGATTCAGAAAAGGTAGGAGATGTGAAGGCAGTATAGAGTTCTTGCCAGGGCATTGTGAAGCTTTGGGCTCCTGTCTTTACTATTGATGATGGGTGTGGAAAACTGTTAGATTTTCCTTTAAATTGATTTTTTTTTTCTGATAAGTGAGAAAATAGCAAACTGAAGCCAGAATTAGAGTGAATTCTGGTAAAGAAGATTAAAGGTAGATTTTTACTAAATTTGTTATACCTCTAAAAAGTGTGTTAATTTTTAAAAAAATGCCTCCAAAACTTTATGATCATATATTTAAATCTAATGTGATACAACTAAACCTCAATGTGTCAATTAGGATATGTTCTGATCTCCCCAAGCCAGAAGCTGGGTGGGGAGATGTTGGTGGCAGAAAACCAGTACCACTAAGGATGTCAGAAGATATTAAGTCTCATCCAGGCTTATAGTTTTGAAAATGCCGTTGAATATAATTAAGTGTAAAGCTAATTTTCCTGAGAACAGTTTTGGCAATTTTTACACTTATGCATAAACAAGACCATAGAAGGTTTGGGGGGAAAATGTGTCCTTAATTATATTTCCACTGATGTGATGTTGATACCCTCAAATATGAGTCATCAAAACACATGATTTGGCAGCTGCCTTTGAAGATGACTCTTCCTTTAGTACATTGCCAAACTTCATCTCCTCTAAAACAGTATTCTTAAAAAAAAAAAAAAGAAAAGAAAAGAAGCAAAAGAAAAAAAAACATTTCTAATTCTTTTTGACACTGGTGAAATGATGATGGTAGCTTTTAATAGTTTTGCTTAGAATTCACACTTGTTTAATTATAAACAGAGTGTTGAAACAAATGAGAAAGACAGCCTTAAGGACAAAGAGATACGAATGCAGACAGAACACTAAGAAAATAGACTTTACTCTTTAAAATTTCATGTTAATGATGCCAAGAAAACTAAACTCCTTTAAAAATTATCATTGGTGTTTATTAAAACCAATTATTCTCTTAGCTGAACCTGTGTCCTTGAGGTGAAACTATGTACTTTGCCAAAACCTTGAGGAAGTTTTTGATATAATTTAATTATAATTGACTAATAATTCTCTGCTCTGAAAAAAAAAAACCCAAAAACACAATCATCAATATTAGGAGCAAGTATAATCATTATAACTCATGTTGTAAAATAGTGTATTGATTCTTAACTAAATTTAAAAGGCATGGAGATTATCATTTTGGAGTCCTTCATTGCATTCTTTCTGGAAAAAAACCTTGTAGTTCCACTTTGGTGAATAGAGCTTATGTTGTATTTAAGACAGAGTGATCTTTCCTACAGGGTAGTGGCTATAGTGGAGGTGCATTACTTAGAACTTTCTTCCAGAAAGAACTTGCTATTCACCTGCAAGAAGTACATTAGCTGACAGCTTCCAGTGTGGGTACCTTCAGGATCCACTACAGCGTTCCAGCAAGGTTATGCTCTCACTAGGCAGCCCCCGATCAATGACTAATTAGGTGGAGGTACTGGGCCCTGTCATTTCTCCTAGCATGGAATTTCTCTGAAGGGTGCTTATTGTTCTGGAGTTCCAGACTCATTGCTCTGGGTTGGCCATGATTTTTGCAGATATGAATTGAATTCTGAGATCTTTCTGTGCCCAATTCAGCTACTTCTGTCTTTTAGCTTTCACAGGCATTAATCCTGCCCACCTCCATAAACTTCTTGCAGTCCTAAGTCTGGCTAAGTCTTTGCTTCCTACAGGGCTCACTGACAAAAGAACACCCCCCTCGGATGTTCAGTATGTACTTGTTGAGTAGCTTCTCATCCATGTGCTGAGTATTATACTAGATGCTGGGAATACAAACATCATTTAAACATGATTTCTATCCTAAGCAGCTCGCAAACTAATTGAGGAGAGATCACCATAAACATGGAATGCAAGGGAGTTAATGTAAGCATGGTTCCATAGCTGTGGCATTGTATTAGTTTTCAGTTTCTGTGTAACCAATCACCACAAACATGGAAGCTTAAAACAAGATAAAAAACAGCGTTTATTATCTCAAAGTTTTTTAAGTTAGATGTCTGGGCAGGCTAGATCAGATTCTCTACTTAGAATCTCACAAGGCCAAAAATCAAGGTATCTGCCAGTCTGGGATAATAATCCACTTTCAAGCTCATTCAAATTTCTGGCAGAATCTAGTTCCTTGTGGTTGTAGTACTGAAGTTCCTGTTTCCTTGTTGGCTGTCAGAGGCCTCTCTCAGTTTCTAGAGACCTCCCATATTCCTTCTCATGTGGTCCCTTCCATCTTCAAGTCAGCAATGGTATGTTGAATTCTTCTCATGCTTGGAATATTTCTGACTTCCTTTTCTGCCAGCAGCCAGAGAAAACTCTGCTTTTAAAGGGCACATGTGATCAAATTAGGCCCTACCTGGATAATCTCCCCTTTGATTAGCTCAGAGACCCCTAATAAGTAACATTAATTGCATCCACAGAATCTTTTATTAATTAACTTAGTCAGGGCATGAATGAATTCTCATCATAGTCATAGTCCTGAGAATTAGGCAGAAAATTTTAGGGACCATTGTAAGATTCTGCCTACTGTAAGAAGCATAGAAGAAGGGTTGAGGATGGTGAAGTTGAGGAGGAAAATACTTTCAGGGGGAGAGTACAGCTGAGCTGAAATTTTAAACAAGAGTATGGGGCAGGTTGAGCCAAGAGTTGAAGATTTGAAATAGTATAGTATGTGCCAGGATATATAAGTAGGACTATTGCTTAAGAACACTGGTGGGATATTCCAAGAAACTAAGCTTAGGAATTAGGTTTGATTGTTGGGAAACTATTAGAGGTTTTTAAGGTGATTGACAGTTGTGTTAGAGAGTGATTTGGCAGCAATATAGACAGAAGATACTACAGAGTGACACTAGAGCCAGAGAGATCAAACAGAAGCTGTGAAAATTATCCAGCAGCTGTCTGAATCAGGACACTGGTAGTAGGGTGGGGAAGAGGAGAAGGACTTTTTTTTTTTTTTAATTTATTTTTAATTTATTGGGGTGACAATTGTTAGTAAAATTACATAGATTTCAGGTGTGCAATTCTGTATCACATCATCCATAAATCACATTGTGTGTTCACCACCCAGAGTCAGCTCCCCTTCCATCACCATACATTTGATCCCCCTCACCCTCATCCCCCACCCCCCAACCCCTTTACCTTCTGGTAACCACCAAATTACGTTCCCCAGATTAATTTTCAAGCCCGTGGCCATCCTATGGTCACCGATAGAAGGACTTTTATAATTTAGGAGCAAACTTTTGTAGCATTTAGTGATGGACTGACTGTATGTGGAAAATGCCAGGGAAGAGGCAATCTAGGATGACTTTGGTTTAGATAACAGTAGATGGAGATTTAGAGATGACAGCAGAACAGGAAGACTGGAGGTATGTGGAGAGGTGGGATGATGAGGAATTCAGTGTTGGAAATCTGGAATAGTTGTGGAACATCCACATATCAACTTTTCTCTCTCTACTGAATCGGTACAAAAACATACTCTATGAATTCCCATTAAAAATAAAACAAGAAAACGTTCATGAATCCCTTGTAGGCCTCTTGCTAGCAGCTTATATTTTTTTCTCTCTTCATAGCTAAACTTTTCCACACATATCCTTGCATTCTCTTTTACTTTTCAACACTTCTCCAGTTTCTCTTCCCAACCCACCCACCCACTCCATCAAAACTGCTTTGTCCAGGTCAGAGGTGGCTTTCTGTTTCAAGCCAATGGACATTTTTCGATCCTCATTTTACTCAATGCCTCAGCACTATTTGATTTACTGTATTTCGCCGTGTATAATGCGCACCTATGTATATAATGTGCATGCACAATTTTGGCCCAAACTTTCAGGGAAAAAAATCTGTTTTAATTTTTTAACTCAAATTTTTATTTATTTACATTTAGGTACTTGTTTTTTTGTATTCTAAAGGAATTTTAGTATTTATTTTTTAGCATATTATGGTACAAGAAATTTTACGTAACAAATAATTACAAAACACAAGAACAGTTGTAAGATACAAAAAAAATCTATGTACCGGTAACAAATTTACAATATTTGTGCATCATAGAAGGCCAAGAACTCTTCGTCATTGCAAATTTGTTGTAAGTTCAACAAAACTGATTATCGGATTCCAGGGTATTATTTTGCATACAGATATTGTTATTGATTTCGAGTTACACTTTTAACTCATAAACATAAAAACAAAGAATTAAAAACATTTATATAAATACGGAATTAGTACTACCCTTGTATAATGCGCATCCTTATTTTTCCCTCACAAATTTGGGCAAAAAAGTGCTCATTATACACGGCAAAATATGGTAGTTGACCTGCTATTTATATCTAAAAATTGACTTAGCAGTATCCAGGGGAGACTGAGAGAGTGAGAAATAATAATCACACATGAAGTTCACCATAGCAAAATGAAAGTAACAAATAAATGAATAATGCATGACATTTATTTAAGACATGTTCTCATTGCACCTTCTAGTCAGGAACTTAAGCTACTAGACAAAGCAGTTCAAAAGTGTATGCATCAAAATGCTGGTTTTCCTCTTCCTCAAAAGAATATCTTACATCAAAAGATGAAGCCTTTGCTTGTACTTTGATCTTGTCTCCTTATATGTCTTCTCAAACAGGTCTAAAGAGGTGAAAAATGTTACCAAAATTTCAAAACAGGCAGGTAACAAAATATTACCAAGATTTCAGTGGCAGAGAGAGATTGAAAGTGGTTTGAGGGCAAGTCATCCATTGTTTCCATTATTCCATAGCTTTCGTTCTGACTTTTTCTTTCACTCTAAACTTCATGTAAAAAATTAGAGTACTTACCAAATTTCCATTCACTTAAGTTATTACGAAATATTGCAGACATATAGAATTATATAAAGGATATATAATTTTATATATAATATATAAATTATACATAATATATAAATATATATTATATATAAATATATGTGAAATATACATGTTCCCACTACCCAAGAAATAGAATAATTGAATCACTTTACTTTCCAACAGAAAGAACTATTAATAAAATTGTAATGTTTATCAATTTCATCTATTATTTATATTTTTGCTAAATATATATGTAGTTCTATATATATGTAGTCTCATTTTGCATGTTTTCCTCTCTGTACAAATGGAATCAATGACTATTTAGGGTTTGGCAACATATTTGTAATTTATCCATCTTGAGTACTCAGTTGCTATGAATTTATTTTCGCTGTTGTTTAACATTTTAATGTATCATTATGTCTAAAAGCATTTACCTGATCTTTTGATAGACATTTAAATTTAAAAAATGTGCTATTGTAATATTTTAAAAAATATTTCCTTATGAATGTGTGTGATCATTTGCCTGATGCTTTCTGAATTGTAGGTATACACTCTTCAGAATAACTAGTTACTGCTAATTGCTCTAAAAAGTAGTTGCCTTCATCAGTGGAATTTGAAATTTTTCATTTACTATTTTTTCTTAAACAAGTATTTCAAAAATGTGAGGTGATATCAAAAGTATGTTTTCATTTGTACTTCCCTCTTTCCTACTGATGTTGAATATCTAATCATATTTACTACTAGTTGATTTTCCTTTTCTGTCAGCTGCTTGTTTGTATCTTTTGACATTTTACATTTGATTCTTATTCTTTTTCTTTATTCGTTTATAGGAGTCCTTCATATATTTTAGCAAATAAACGTGGTACCAATTTAACGGCCTCTTCTCAGCGCTCACTTGCTCATCATTTCCCTCTATCTTCTGTTTTCCATTTCTGTCCTCTTTCCTACTGCTCTTCTTGTAACAGTACCACCATTTCCTAAGGTGCCCACAATCCAAGTTCAAAATTATATAATGCATCTCTCCCACTGTATATTGCATTCCATCAACAGGGCATTCTGTAGATTCTGGCTTTGTACAATGTTTTTGTCTGTTCTTTCTACTATTCTTAGTCCAGTGACAGTCAGATCCTGTAATGACCTTCCTCCCTTCAACAACAGAGTACATTACAATATCTGAAATAGAAATTCCTTAAATTAACTTTCAAATCTGTGATTTGGCCTTAGCCTATTTTCAACCGTGTCTCCTACAAAACATTTTTGAAGAACATCAATATTATGCCATATGAAATAATTTACTGTTCTCTAAGCATGAACTCTCTTATTTCAATTCCTTTTGGCTTATGATTTCTTTCACTTCAAATGTATTTTACAATATGCATGCATCCCCACAAGTTGAAAGTGGTTAAATGCCACATCTAGCATTGACACTACCAAAATTTCCCAACTTGGAAATTCTCTCTCTCTTCTTCCATAGCACTTTGTATCTACTCCATTATGTATGTCAGATGTTCTCTGTTTAGGTAGATGCCGTTGTGTATCTTTTTCCCTTTTAAACTAAAAGGTCCATGATAATTGGGTCCTTTCAACATATTTCTATCATTGTTATTACTTACCCCAATGGTTAAAACATAGAAAATGTTTAACAAATGTTTATTATGTTGATGTCTAAAAGTAGATAAATATTTTGAACACAAACTAATCTTTTCAATAATGCAAATGTACTATTATTCTATATCGTAAAGAATCATATGGATATCAGAAAAGATAGGTGAGGTCTTCTTTTGTCCTCTATGGATGTCTTTACTGAAAAACACCTGCTCTGGTTTACTAAACTGAAAACTTATGAATAACATTATATCACCATTTTTATTTCATAAAGCACAATAATCAAAATTAACTTTTGTAATTGAATATAAAAAGGATAGCTTATATTACATATTACTTTACACATTTAATTCTCTTTATTCTTTGTGTTGGCCTAGTATCGCATAACAAGTAAGAACAGAACTTATAAATAAAATAACTCTACTAAAATCTAAGTCCTGTGTACTTTGCACATGCTTATTCCATTATATTATACTTATATTGACTTTGAAGTTTCCTCTCTGAGACTGTCTCTTAAGTAAAAGCCAAAAACAGTGTCCAATTCCCATTCAGAGTATGTTTAAACATAGCTGCACTAAACTTTATCATTTTCACTCTGCCTATGTGGAAGAGCTCTTTTCAGACATAGAGTTAGAGTTAGACTTCGAGTTCTAATTTACACTTGCAACACAATTGAAACTGATATACTGCGCTAAATGCAGGGCATAAATTGTACTTTTTATGCTACATAAAATTATCAGGATTAAGTAAACTCTGGTCTTTCTCATTTCTAAATACAATGTCACAAGTAACAAGAATTATTATGTATCTATATGGATGTTTAAAATTGCTATTGCTGACTAATTTTGCAGAATTTGCATATCGATGAATTACTATTTATCTCTGTTTTAGCTCAATTGGAAATAAATTGATGAAATAGTGAGTCAGCAAAAAGTGAGATCTTCACAGGCATTTTTTCCAACTGTTGGCATATGTCTCTAAGTAATGCGTTGACTTCAGACTCTAATACTTATTTTTTTAAATTTGGAAATGTTGATATCAGTACAGTGGAACTAAATTTTAAGAGGTACTGGATGTCATTACTTTGGATATCATTAGTTTCTTACAAAAGAGAGACATGGAAATGATTTACATGGTGAGATTTCACAACTTCAGTGGAACGGGCAGCTTCACGTGATGCCATGTCAGTAGTGATTTACTTCAATCTACATACTTTCCAAGAATGTCACCATCTTTAAATAAGAAATAATCCTTGTCATCTAGAACTACTTTGGTGCCTCCATATGCTGGAAGAAGAACTTTATCTCCAACTTTCATGCTGACTGGTTGAATCTCTCCGCCCTTTCCTTTAGATCCAGATCCAACAGCTACTACTGTTGCTTGCAATATTTTCCTGGAATCATAACATCTTCCTTGGTTACAGTTTCCGCAGCACTCCTTTCAACTAATATTCAGTCAAAGAGGGGGAGAAACTTTCTAACTGCCTGTTCTGCTATGGCTGCGCCAGCAGCAGTTAGTACTCTGCTCTCATGCTGTGGCCATAAGGAGAGGCCTGCAGTCCTGTCCTCTGGACACATGAAGTTTCCTAAAATTGTTTAATCTAGTGTTTTTCCAATCCAATTCCATATGTGCATTGTCAGGAAATGTTTGATGATCCATACATCTGATATTATTGAAAACATTAACATTTGTCTTTTTATTTTAATGTTAGTTTTCAAATCGATTTAAGAATATTCTGGATTACCAATGAGCAATTAAAATTTAGTGTTCCAAAATTTTTTTAGTTATTGATTTAGTATTCATTTTTTGACCCTATTCAAAATAAGTGGTTACTAAATTGGTGGCATTTAGCTTTTAATAGATTGGTAAGCGTATCTGTAAATTATCTTAGTATTTCCTAAGGTTGAAGTAATTACTGTCACTATATTCATGTTTGAATTTTTGTTGTATGCGTATGTACCATTAAATTCTAATATCAAAGTGATAATGTCATTTCATTCATTATCTGACATTATTTTCACATTTGACTTCTTAACAGTTACACAAATTTATAGTGAGAAATTTCTATGGACAATATTTTCATAGATTAAGACTTTAATTTGTTAAGCTACGTACAAAATTGGGATCTGATATTATAAAAGAACAGTGAGGTGGTGTAATGTACCAGACAATATTTTCATAGATTAAGACTTTAACTTGTTAAGCTACATACCTAATTGGGATCTGATATTATAAAAGAACATTGAGGGGGTGTAATGTACCATGCGTAGAAGATTGAGTAGAGGTAAACAGAGGCAGGCCTAAAATGCAGATACAGTGTTTGCAAACAGTAAAGGTCAAATGATGTCACAAAGCAGAAGCCATGTGATAGTTTAAATAGAGAAAAGTGGCAAGGGGATCATGCCATAACGCCACTGAATTGCTGAAACTCTAACTTACACAATAGCAGTCAGTACCATTTTTATATTATGAGTGTTAATTTAGCGTGAGCAAAATATGACTCATCACATTAATTTAATGTTGTTAGTCTGAAGTTTCATTTTCTTGAAAATGTGTTTGGGAGAGAAATGGGCATGTGAGAGATTTATACTGTTGATGTTTGCGTGTACTTAAGCCAGTTAAAAATAATTCAAGTCAACTTGGTTCATAATCCGTCTTTTCCTTTATATGGGTTTGTTCTCTAGCTGGGAGTTATACATTGGATTTCACCATGATCATTTCACACAGCAGTTTTAAACAAAAGAAACACATTCTAAAACGTACTGTGACCTGTTTTTGAAATGTTATGACAGGTTTTCCAGTTCCAAAATTTAGAGCGTTATCACAGCTAGATGACAAAAGCTTGGAACAATGATCTGATGAAACAATATTAGGAAAAAATATAAACAGTTAACCATGGAACAGTGGAACTTTTTTTTGTATTACGAGTCCATGCTAAGTATGTAAACATTTCCTCACTGATGAACATTTGAAAGCAAATTGAAACAAGCTTGAAGCTTGAAAATAGCTAGAAATTAAATGTATTGAACTCGTATACCTAATTGAACGTCCTCCTCAAAGAGAGAAAAAAGTGGTAAAAATTTAGGGTCTCTACTTACAAAAATTAGCTCTTTTATTTATTCTCTGTTTCCTGGAGTCCAGGCAATTTACCACTAATTTTTAGGCCAGTGGTCCACTTATTGCCATGAGATAATAGGAGGTAATAGTGGTTAGAAGGCCCCCCAACTACTAAGCTTTCTCCCTTAGTAGATTTGGGAAGCTTGAGTTTCTTCCCATGATTGTTCAATTATGCTTTCACTTTAACTTAAAATTCTTGTACTGGATGTAGAAATGAATAAAGTCTATCCATTTGATGCCAAGTTTTCACTGATTACAACACATTAACTGTGTCCTAACATGAGATATTTTGGTCCTAAGTTTCACAGTGGTCCTAAGATGCTCTAACTTTTGCACAAATCTACATCGTTAGGTTTTCTGGCATTAGTGTCCCCTGCTCCTGAGCAATGCTTTCGTTTTCTTCCCCACTGGTCCCTGACTTCTCCCCTCTTGCCACAAATCCAGTCTCCAACTATAGGTTCAAAAGAAGTTACCAAATATTTAATTCTATAAAATAGAGTTATCTTTATTTCTATTTTTCCCTGTTGTTCTTTGATGAGGGCTACTGAAACTTTGGAGGCAGGTATTCTTGGGAAGTGTTTATGAACTTACAAGTACATTCATGGAATTCATTGACAACAGTTACAAAAAAATTTAAAAAGTGAGGGTGTTTAGAAAGGTCCTCATCCCAACAATTATTAAGCTGAAAAAGTCTTAAGTATTCAGAGGAACTTCCTAATTATTTGATTATGCTGTCCTTCTCTGAGAACTTACATTCTCTGGCCAGTATTTAATTCTTAAAATTTCGGTTTTTAGACATATATCTGTTTTTGTTTGTTTGTTTAATTAATTAAAAATATTCACTCATATTAAGTAATATCTCACTTTGAAAGCTGGATTCTTGGCTTTCAGATGTAAAACATTTCACAAGATTTTTTGCAATGTTTCAAATGTTTGAAAAATTCTCTAGTTGCAATATCCCAAAAGGCCGTAAATTGACAATTTAATCAATAAAGGTCAGTTTCCATCACTGATGTCCTGTTTTTCACTGTCTGTTGGTGGAAATTTATTTCTCTACCTCTTTTCATCTGTCTGCTTGTCTTTCTTTCACTATCTTTGCAAATTTTTTCTCTATGCTTCTCCTCCAAAACTTTTTTTTTATTCTTTGCTTCCCACACTCTTTTAACTATCAATGTAGAAGTATATTTGTATATATGTATATATACTTATTTAACATGTTCATGTAGAAGGTTGAACAATTTAAAATTGCATGAATGACAAATAAAAAATCATTGCTAATTGTTTTTCTATTGAGACGCTATCTGTGACTGTACACTATATTCACATTTTCATTTGATGAGGAATTAACTCATGTCTACTAACAGTTATCTCTTATCGCCTCCTAAGTTTTGCTAGTTATGTTATTGTTTTTAATTATGAAAATCACATATTTGACAAAGGAGTTAGATTTGGAGTATATAAAGATCACTTAAAACTTGATAGTAATAAACCAAACAACCCAATTTTAAAAATAGGCAAGTAAACAGTCACTTCACAAAAGAACATATAGAGATGGAAATGAGCATATGAAAAGATGTTCAGCATTATTGGCCAATAGGAAAATGCAAAAAAAATGCAAATTAAAACCAGAAGAGATACCACCCACATGTCCATAGAAAAATGGCTGACAGACAAAACAAACATGACAGTACAAAGTGCTGAGAAAGCTGTGGAATGGCTACAATTTTCATACTTGCTTGTGGGAATGAAAAATGGCACAGCTACTTTGGAAAGCAATCTGACAATTTCTTATAAATTACATGTACATACATCTATCGTACGACCCAGCAATCCCACTTTTAAGTATTTACCCTAGAGAAGTAAAAACTTACGTTCACAAAAAATCTGTAAACCGGTATACAAATATTTTATAGTAGCTCTTTTTATAACTGCCAAAATCTAGAAATAACCCAAAGTCTTTCAATGAGTGAATGGATAAACAAATTACGGTACATCTCATCCAGTAGAATACTTCTCAGCAATGAAAAGGAATTAACTGTTGATACACACACCAACATGGATGGATCTTGAAGGCAGTATGCTGTGTTAAAGAAGCTTGTTTCAAAAAATTATGTACTGTGTGATTGTATTTATATGACATCTTGGAAAAGGCAAAACTATAGTGATGGTGCAAATGTCAGTGGTTGCCAGAGGTTAGGGGTAGAAAGGTAGTGCAGCTACAAAGGGGTAGTGTGGTAGAGATTTGGGGTTGAGGGTATTGTTTTATATCCTGATTGTGGTGGTATTAACATGTTAATACTCTTAGAACTGTACATGATAAAAAACCAGTTTTACTCTTTACAAGTAAATAAAAAGGCAAACTAAAATGAATAATACCATATAGTAACTGCTTCAGATATGGAGTATAACTTTCTTTTACAGTATTTTATCTAGAATTTCTGATTGCAGAAACTATATGACTTGCATCATATTAAAAATCTCTTCCCAGCTTCTTATAACATTAATATATGTATTTTGTAGAGTTTATTTTCTTCTCGAACACATTCTTGGGGTCCTCTGGCTTTCTAAATTTCTAATTTTGACTGAGTACTTGCTATATATGCTGCACTATTACCATCCAGAATTTCTTTACTTTTATACTCCTGAGTTAGTTCTGTTGTTTGCTGGATTTCGAGGGGTTTTTTTCCCCCCCTCAGGGGTTTTTATACCCCCTCAGGATATATTTTCAAATTCATAGACTACATGTTTTTTTTTTTTTTTTAATATAAGGTACATGGGAGGAAAGAATTGTGTATCTTTGCAATATACATTTCATTTTCATGCTTGGTAATGATTGGGCTGGTCTAGAAATCTAGGTTCCTTGTATATACGAATGTTGATGGCAAGTCTGTTTTCAATCTGATTGTCTTAATACAGGTTCCTCATGAAAGCAGAGCCAAAGACAACGACTTGGGTACAAGTAGTTTATTTTGGTGTCAGTCCAACATATCAGAAGTGATAGAAAGGAGGAAGTGAGATTGATAAGGAAGAAAATTCAATGTACATGTACTTTCTCAAAGTAGCTACTGTGGTCAACAGGGCTCAATTCCTTCAGCATCTTCTGAAAAGCATACATAATACTGATTTTTCCCCCTGGAGGACCGGAGGCTGGAGTATTAATGTACAGGCTACCACTCCTCATTGGTTGTTTCTCTCTGGGTGCATTAAATCTCCTTTTACCACTGCCATTTGTTGTTTCAGCATTTCCTAGTTCTCAAAATGAGGTGAAATACAAAAGGATGTGCATTCCGTGTGGGTGCTGTCATCATAAGATAAGCTTGAGCCCATATGGAAGTGGCTACTGCAGTGAGAATGAAATCAGATGTGGATTGATGGGATATGACCCTGTGCGCCAGGTGTCTGGTCCACTCTTTGTGTTATATAGATCTCCTTAGGTCCCACATTGAGTCCACTGTTTCTGATACTTTCAGATGATGACTAACTGGGATCCTTATAAGATTCAGTACAGGAGTCAGTGAAACAACTACAGTCCCAGTGCTGCCATTGCTTCCAAGACCACGATGGACATTCATTATCTCTCTCTTCTCTAGGACTCATTCTAGATTTTTCTCACCTTTGGGCAGCACTTCAGCTGGTCTAAGCTGCTTGCCTGGTGATATGACCAATAGTTTAATCTCTGAAAGGTCAGTGGGATTACCCAGAACTTCTTCACTGACTACCGGTTATCTGCTGCTGGATAACACTGCAAAACTAGTGGCCTAAAATAACAACTCATTATTATTCTATCGTATGGTTCTGTGTGCTGGGGAAGCTCACTTGGGAGGTTCTTGCCTAGGATCTGTCCTATGGTTCCAGTCACATGGAGACTTGTGCTGGAGTCATCAGCAGGCTCCACTGACCTGGGTGTCCAAGATGAGTCACACATTTGGCTGACCTGTGCCAACTGTTGCCTGGGTGTTTAGCTGGGGCTGTTGACTACAGCAACTACATATCACCTTTCTATAGGTCATATGCATCTCATTTATGGCTGTTGAGTTCCATAAATAAGTATTTCGAGAGACAGGAAATAAAGCCGCCAGTTTCTTGGGGGCATGACCTGGAACCTGACATAGTATAACTTGCACAATATTTTATTAGTCAAAGCAATCACAGAGCCTGTCAAGATTTAAGGATTGGGGCCGGGGCACGCATAATTCCCACTCTTGATGGGAAGATTGTCCTTTTCATAAAAATAACCTGTGTTTGCAGCTAAGGACTTTTTTAAGGCTGCTTCATATGTAGATGTTCAAAGACAGCTTTTCATTCCATTTTGTCCTGTTTCTCTCCCTTTCAGTCCAAGATGATATCATTCTTTTAAAATCTTTGTGGATTGTAATATCAAATTATAATCCATTACTTCAGGCCACCGGTTCTGAAATGGAGATGATCCCCTCCATACAGGTGACATTTGGAAGATCTGGAAACAATTTTTATTGTCTTTTCAATTTTTAACATCAGCATTTTTACTTTTAATAATAATATTTTGAGTCTCTAAGAACTCAGATATTCTCTAGTTCTTTTTCATGGCATTCTATTCTTGTTACATGGATCTGTTATCTTATCAAATGGAACTAAAGATATAATTTTATTGTCTTTCCTTATTATCTGTGTTTTTTCCAGGAGCAGTTATTTGGCTCGTTCTTGCTATGTTCCTTTGTGAACTCAATTTTTTCTAATTGTTTCATGATAATTGGGTTTCCGTTCATCTTTATGAATAAACACAATGTTGATTGACTTAAATTGCTGGAATAAGTTTCTTCTGCCGCTCTATAGATTTGTTTCTTCATTAAATCATCAAACCTTTTTCTTATCTAAAAAGGTAGACTGCTCGTGTGTGTGTGTGTGTGTGTATGTGTGTGTGTGTGGTGTTATTGGCAATTAAAAGATTTCATTTTAAGGTATGTAGATGAGAAGTAGGTAGGCAGTCTGCCACATGAGCTCCCTAGAGAAAATAAAGACAACTTTAATCTGGGCACAAAATGCCACATGAGGAACATTAGCTATTCCCAAGCAATTGATTCAGTTTCTTTAGAAAAGCATTCTCTGATTTATGCTCGATGAACAAGCAAGAACTGTCATTCACCATTTCCATGGGAATGAGAGTCTGTGGGGAGGAGTCAAATTGCTGTGATGTGGGCAGTTTTTAAATTATTTCCTGGGATTGCTTCTCTATAGTTTTTTTTTTTTTCTCTCTAGACCTTCCAATTCTCTAGGCCTTCAGATATCTCTGAATTTCTCTAGAAAAAACAATTTCTAGACCCCTGTTCCTCTTCACGTTCTGACCTTTGGTTTCATCTGCCTTGCATAGTTATCTGCCCATGCAATCCCTTCTGGGTTTTATTGTGCAAAAAGCCATCCAAACATTTGGTCCATGAATGGCCTGTCTGCTCTAATACTTACTGTGGTTATGATTCATCTCATCTTATATGCCTTTACCATCAGTTAAAGTAAGTTTTGACATTGGAAAGGAAAATTCATGTTCTCAGTTTGCCATTTTAACCTGACATCCAGAAATCTTTCTTTTTTTCATTATATTAATTTAATAAAGCTTTATTTTTTAGTAATAATGTATAAGTCAATAGAAAGTGTTTTCTTTTTTCTTTTTAGAAACAAAATGGTTTTCTTTTATGTAGAACTTGACTGATTGCTTTCCTCTGTTGACCAGTAGAAGAGGGCAGCCAACCTAATAGCTATACATTGCAGATGGAAACGTTTTCCCCAATGGTTATTAGCTCTTCTAAGGAAAGTAGTGCAACCTTCCTATTGGCTGCTTCTCAGCCACTCTTTCCCGAGTTCTGCCCCTTTCACCGCTGCCCCCGTTACTTAGCCAGAGGAGTTGCTGCTCTAAGAAGCAACCCCATACACCTTTTTTTGACTGTGGTTGCTTATGCAGGAGATCTTCTTTCTTTGACACAAGGTAGGGCCTGGGCGGGGGGGATAAGGGGGTGTTCATTGACTGTTCTCAGATTTATTGGAGCTGTCCTTGGTATTTATATTTTCCACTATGTCTACAAAGGGACAACTAGTTGGGGTAGGGGGGTGGCTGGGCAAATGAAAGCATGTGTAAGAAAGAAAAATAAAGCAAACTGACTGCAAGGAGGCGAGGTTAAAAGAATTCTATTCATTCCAGAGACCATCCAGCTAGGCTCTCTGCCCTTGTAACTGTTGCATAACATCCTATAGCCTGGCTTTCTTACGTTGGCTGGAATGGGTTTCTATAACTTGAGGCACACATACACACACATCTGAATTAATATACCATCCCTCCAGGGAACTCTAAAGAATATGGGATTATTAGTCGTTTTTAATAACGCTATTTCAAGTTTCTTCCAATGAGATTTGGCACTTTTAGACATGAAGCCAAATATCAAAGGTTCCCACAATTTTAACACAATTTTAAACTATCCACAATAGTTTTAAAACTATTACTCTAAGATAATCCTCATAGATGCCTTCCTTCCTTAACTTGGCACTCCCACAAAGGGAAAAACAGTTGGATGCCTGAGACTTTGAGGCAGAAGCATTTGACAGGCCTTGGGAAATGAACTTTGCGCACAGCTTGACAAAGTCTTATAGTTTTGACTGGGAAGCTTAATGGACAGTGGAGTAAAAGAAAACCATTCAAGAATGCCAGCAGCTAAAGGTGTATTGGAGACAGGTCTGACACTGAAAATTAACTAAACGTTGGAAAGAATTGGGAATGGGAGAATCACAGAGGTGGAGTCCATAAAGTTTGCGTTATATTGTTACTTATTTAGGATCAAACTCTGCCATCTGATCACCGAAATGGAAGAAACCTGCTAAAAATGTCAGTGTAGCTAACCATTTTCTGAAGGCTGAGCAAGGTTTAGGGCTTATTGTGAATTAAGGAATAACATTAACACATCACAAAAGCAACATGATAAAAGTTATGCTGAAGGTTTTGAAGACTCTAAAATATTTCGAGGGAGATCACATTGGGTTACTGAGGATATAAATTTGCAAAATCTCAACTCCTGAAGGAATTACCAGATGTTTGAGTTCTCCGAGAATTATTATAAATATCCATTATTATGAACCATTCTAAATGGCTCTTTTTGTCTGAATGTTTTAAAACACACTTAAAATAAGAATTTTTAAAAGGGAAGGAAAATAAATAAAGAGGGCTAAGGCCCCATCTGACTTTTCCTTTCCACCAGGTTTCTCCTGTCCATTTCCTATACCATATTTTACATGGATATTATTTTTCTCTTAGGTTACTTGTAGTAAAAATGACAGAAAGAACCTATTACATGCCAGTTATCCTTTAAACAGCACTACGATGTAGACAACTATTATTATCCCCACTTTATAGTTGAGGACACAGGCCAGAAAAGTTAAATATTGCCCAAGGTTATCCAGCTAGTAAGTGGTAGAAACTCTTGGCCTCCTAGTCTGTCCTCACAATCCCTACCCACTGCACAATACATAATTTCCAGATAGCATTTCAGGCAATCCCCTGCCCTCAGCTGCCTTGTTGGTAAATTCTCCCAACCCACAGGCCAACCTGAAGGAGTTGGTGGTCAGGTTTGTTATCAGGTAACTTCCTGCTTCTGCACATAAAGGGTTCTGCCAGAAATATACATCTCACAATGCTGATTCTGAAAAATTGGAATCAAACATAGGAGAGGAGCCTTACTCATAGGAGATGAGTAAGTCAAAAGGAGCTACAGTGAAAGACCTTAGAGAGGTGGGGCAGGTTTGCTGTGTTGATAGGTGAAAGTCATGTGCAAAATGCAATTATGGCAGGGCAGAAACTGAGGGTAAATGGGAATTCACTGTTTACCACAAATAATCTCTTGGCTTAGATATTTTTGTTCATCTTTCATAAAGATTGTAGCAATTTATACTTTCTGCAACTGAGAGTGCCTCTTTCGTTTACTTCATAAAGGCTAAGTTGTCCATCTTTTGCTGTTGTTTTTTGTGCTAATTTTTTGGTCAAAAAATGGTATTGTTTTGATTTCCATGTTTGGAATTAACAGTGAGTTGACTATCTTTTAATATATTTTTATATTGCTTGACCACGTGATTTCTTATTTTGTGAATTTTCTGTTTACATATTCGCTAAAATTTCAATCAGTTTGTTCTTCTTTCCCTGTTTTATTGAGATATAGTAGACATCATATTGTTTTCGTTTAAAGCGTTTAACACAATGATTTGATATATGAATATATTGCATATATTGAATATAATTCATATATTGATTACCATAACAATTTTAATTAATATACATCACCTCACATGGTTACACTTTTTTTCTTATGATGAGAACTTTTAAGATCTATTCTCTTCTCAACTTTCAGATATACAATACAATATATTGGATACACCATACTGTACATTACATTCCCAGAACTTATTTATCTTGTAACTGGAAATTTGTACCTTCACCCATTTACCCCAGTTATATGTGAGTTCCCCTCAGTTACATATTAAGAATCCCTGGTTTATTAATATTGTAGCTCTTTATCATTTTCCCCCTATTTTGTTTATACGTGATACATAGATGATCTCCTTGCCCATTGTTTTGTCCCTTCCCATATCACTACCAAATCCAAATATTATCACGGGTCTCCCATTTTAAAACATTCAGTAGCTCACCAACACTTACAATTTAAATTGTAAATACCATAGATTGGCATGCAAAACTCTTCACTGCTTGATTGCTACCTCACTTGAGCACTTCATTGTCTGTATAACTCCAGTAATAGTTGTTTTTAAATTTAAATATTAGTATTATAAAATCCATGAAGATAATATTTAAAGTTAGATCATTCATACATGTCTTATTACTAAAATCCATTAGTCTTCTGTATTTTCCTACTCCTTATTTCAATTCTCTAGGAACAATTTTTTAATACTTTTTAGGGATCGATTCTATGTTTCCCTGAATATTTTAGAGTACATTCTTATCCTTCCTTTTTAAGTTTTTTATATTTTCATATAATGTGTTTCCTTCAACTTTGAAAGAATGGGAGAATTGGGCTTTGTTTTACATCCTCTGTAGTCCAGTGCATTTCACCATTCCCCCCTCCCACCTTCCAATACAGTTAAATGATAATTTTCCTTCAGTCACTATTCCCTATTCTTGCATTATTATGGCCATGTACATACTAGTTACAGCTGAGTCATTTTGTTTTCATGAAGTTAAATAATTTCAATTTTAACTGCTTAGTTTTCTGAGTACTCATCACAAATTCACCCACACTTTGTTAGCAATCTCAATCCCTTTTCAATATTTCCAAACATCTCAGATATCTCTTTATCTCTCTTCTTTTTTGTTATAGGCATCCGTGTTGGAAGTTTCTGACTTCCTGCTCCAATATGTACTGATTGTTTTCCAGGCGTACTACACATCTGTTTTCCCGGGATCTACTTTTACCATCATCATTTTTATTTCCTCCTCTTCTGTGTTAAATCCCTTGCTTCCTTGATTGTGCATCTTCATCTCTCGTGGTTGATTTTTCTTTAGGCAGTGAAGTGGTTTTGCAGTTTCCCAGGAAATGGTGCAAGATGGCTAAACTCTTTCACATCTTATATGTCTGAAATATCTTAATTCTAACATCACATTTGATTGATAGTGTGGCTAAGTATAGAATACTAAGTTGGAAATCATTTTCCCTCAAATAGTTTTCTAGATTCCCAAAACATTTAAAAATTGAATGTCATTTTTATTTCCATTCCTTTGTATGTGACCTGTTTCTCTCTGGAAACATCAGTGTCTTCTCTTTGTTGCCAGTTTCCTGAGACATTATAATAATCTGTCTTTATGTGAAATCTTTTCATCTTTTGTATGGGAGTTCTCAGTGGGTATGTTTAACTTGGACTCTCGTGTTCTTTAATTCTTGAAAATTGATTGGATGCATGAATAGAAATTTTCTTGAAATTCCTTTCACTACATAGAAAATCTCTATTTACATTTCAAATTGAAGTTAAAAATTATATTTATTGAGATTTCTGACTACAGTCCCACCTCAAAAGTAAAACAAAATAAAGAAAAACACGAGCAACAACAACCCAGGGCTATCATTCTATTTTGTGCACATTATCTTTTAATCCATTTTATTGTAGTGATTTTCATTGTTTAGTTTCCTGCTCAGACAATGAACAGTTTGAGGGTAGACACTGTATTTTAAAGATGAATAATTTAAAAAAAATCTATCCCTGACACTTATACATATTTGCCTTACAGAAAGAAAAAAATTCAATTATTTTTGGGAAGAAATGCCCATTATAAGGCAGTAAGTACAAAAAAGAAAAGCATGGACTGTTCTATTTCTTAGTGGAATGGGTAAGCAGTACTGATGCTTTGGGCAGCCAACTGGGCTGTTTGTCACCAAATGCTGGGGTCCTGCTGCTGGATTTAAAGGTCAGAGGTTTCCTGGCTTCTGTTTACATTAACCTGAGTGTACCAGCAATGGGAATCTGATTTCCTGAGGAGAATGTTTTTACAGTGACACTAGCAGGAAGCCAGTCCTTTCCATCAAAATGCCTAGGAACCTAAAGAACTTAAATAGCTCCTTCCACTCGAAGGGAAAGAAAAGCCAAGTGAAACTTAGAGACTAAAAACAGGTCATCTAGAGGAACCAGCCATCTAGTGAGTATGCTAATAACTTATGTGAGGAGGAATTGGTTGTTTAATAATATAGCTTCTTAACAGTGTTGGAACTCTGTTGTGTACGTTTAAAGGGCTTAATGCATACCTGTTATTCTCCTAAGCAATACATGTATATTCTAAAGAAATCTTCCGTTTTTAGAATTATATAGCTTATGTATAAAACCTAGAAAGGCATTATGTCAACTCCAAATAATACCTACACACACAGTCATCATTAAACTCCTGTCCTCGAGGGGAATGACAGTACTTGAGTCAGCATATTCATTCTTGTTAATGGGATGAAAGAAAAAAAAATGGGTGGGAAAAATAGTGACATCAATAATTTAAATAATTCATTTATGTTTTATTAAGCAACCAAAGTATAAACTCAATGAGTGCTAAAAAACAAAAGGTTTATTACTAAATTAATTGATTTGATTCTCTTTAAAAAAATGCATTTATTTTCACAACAAAGTATAGCAATAGCCACACAGCAAAGCACAGCATAGCAATTAAAACATCACAGTTTATAAAGCACTTCCATATACATCATCTCATTCAACTCACTTGTTAAGTAACATCTCAGTGACATCTTGTATTGTTATCCCCCTTTCACGAATTATATGCTCTAAGACTTAAGCAGATTAAGTGTTCTTCCATGTTCACACAACCAGTAAGTGGTAAAATTAGATCCAATTAAATTTTCCAAATCTTTTCTATTAAACCATTGCCAAGGTATAATTTATGGTGTTTTATTTAATTTTTACATGCTGGCTCTGACTGATGAGTAAAAATAGTTTATATTGCAAAGATAGTTGTAACACACAACTATCTCAACTGCTCAACCTCCTCCGTCCCTTTCCTCCTCCTCCTTTCTTCTTCTTTCCTTTATATTTTTAGCTTTCTTGTGGTGAAACAGGAGCAAACCTGACATTGGACCTCTCCACTACAGTTCTTTCCTCACAGAGATCTTACATTCTAAAGTGACTGAGATGTAAGAAGTTCATTCTATGCCACTGAAGAGACATAGATTATACCACTGAAGTTACCGGCAAAGTTTTTCTGGGCTGTTTGTGCATCAGTGTGTAGACTAATTCTTATTGTATATCTGAGGGGGAAGAAACATGATTTGCTAAACTATCAGTGGAGGAAAAAGGGATAAAGGTTTAGGAAATAAAAATGTAAAATTTTATGTATTAGAAGGTTTGATCCATTCAAATATATGAAGACTTTGGAGCTTACATAAACCATGGCTTTTCTTTTGTTTGTTTGCTTCTTTCTTTCTTTTGCAATAAGAACGTATTCTAGCTTCAATATGGTTTTTTTTTTTTTAATTATATTTTTAAGATACAGCTGGCATTCAATATTTGATATTATAGTTTCAGGTGTACAGCATAGTGGTTAGACATTTCTATAATTCATGCAGTGATGGTGCGGTTATTTCTATATTTAGTGAATTAAAAATAAAGATAATGATTAAACTATAATGGGAAATAGATCTAAAGCAGACCAACCTTTACTGTATGATTTTCATCTCTTTTCTGGTCTCTGCCCCTCCTTCATTTATTGGTTGACTTTTCCTACTCAAAAGTGAGTTGTTTCTTATAAAATTAAATTGATACTGTCATCTGGAAATGGCTATAAGTGACAAGAAGACCTTTTTGTAAATTCAGAGGCAAACTGCTGATTTCAAGAGATAGTTTGCTTTGTAAAGTTGTTTTATGGAGAGGGCAGTGAGTTGTGTGGGCGAGGCATTCCCATGCTATCCCATGCTAGAGGGATACATATCCCATGCTAGAGGAGGTCATATGCTGACTTTTTTTTCATTCAACAAGTATTTATTTATTTACCTATTTTTCTAGTCTGCTTTATTTATATTTTCTAATTTGTTTTTTATTTTAACATATTAAAATTATAGTTAACATATTAGTTTCAGGTGTACAACATAGTGATACAACATTTATATGCCTTACGAAGTGATCACCAAAATAAGTCTAGTACCCATCCGTCACCGCACATAGTTATTACACATGTGAGAGGGGACCACATGCTGACTTTTTGTGTGTGTGTGAGACAATGTCAGTGTTAGATAAAATATTTCTATTTGGGCTTTCACTTATATACGTCCTTGTAGCACAAATTAAATTATTCAAATTTGATGGAATATGGCACATTAATATATTTCAGGTGATTTGCAGTACGTTCACATTTACTTGTGTGTTTCTATGTGTCCCCACAGCCTGCCTCCTTGTTTTTTATACATGCTGCAGTTGGTTTGTTGTTCTTCTTCCCTGCAGGAAATAATGAGTGAGCATTACAGAAAAGATGTTAAACAGCTGTTGGGTTAAACTTCCTTAGCCTAATTGGCAGAATATGACTAGTCTCACAACATGCAGAATATGAGGTGTTGGTGAGCAAAGAAAAGTCTGAAGGAATGCGTGAATGTTTTTCATTTCTAGTTTGTAAATTCAAAGGCTCACATTTTACAGTTGATGGCCACTCTTGTTCTCTGCATACATCAGCTTCCAGGTGTGACTGTAAAAGGGTGTGGTTTTTAGAGGCCAGTAACAGCCGAGAGAAGATCTTCACCCCTCTTGCCATTGCTCTTGCTGGATTGAGCTGTGATAAATTAATCAACAAACCTAAGATTCTTAGAGGCAAACCCCACAGAATATCCACAGGCTTTCAGACACTCCTATAGCAACTGTATCATTTCCCTAGCTTTGCCTGTTTTCACACATGAAAAGACACAGACTCCCCCCAAAATCACTTGCCTAAGGTCCAAATTTAACCCACATCTTATAACACCAAATATCAAAGTTTTTCATTGAAACATCTGAAACGTTACTGAAAAATGAAAGACTGTGTGTTCTATCTTACAAAAGGGTGAGGTTTCTATTGTGTTTTTTCATACTCATCAAAAGAGTGAAAACGAATGGTCTGTTGATGTCTGATGTGTGTGCAACCTCCTGAAAATTCCAGGCTCCCCTTGAATCTGTAAGTTCTGAATGTTTCAAGGATGGAAGTTAAGATTTTGCAGCCAGACTGCTTGAATTTATGACCTTAGAAAAGCTATTAAATTTCTCTTTCTTTCTCTCAATGTTCTCATTTGTAAAATGGGGAAAATAATAATATGTCTCTCATAGTTGAGGGACATTGCTTTCTACACACCTTGTAGTTGAAAGGCATTATGAGCAGTATTTAAAAATATGGGCTTTAAAGCCTACTACTGGGATTAAATCCAAGCTCCTCCTCTTGTTAGCTCTGTGACTTTCAGCAAGTCACTCAGCCTCTCAGTGCATCAGTTTTCTCATGTGTAAAATAAAAATAAAAATAGTGTCTATTTCACAATTTGTTCGGCATAAAAACTGAGGACTAACTGAATCAAAATTTTTTTTCTAGTTTTATTGAGATATAATTGACATAGAATATTGTAGATTTCATATATGTATATGACGATCTGACAATTAGATTCGTGATCTCATCTTAGAAAAAGTGCTACATACCTCATTGCTGTTTATCACTACAGTCACCTTCAAAGCACTCCCCTTGGGAAGCTATGCACTGATGCCAGCACCTAGTCCACCCTTCAAAGCAATTTTGGAACTTTTTCTGGAATGGCCATCAGAGCTGTTATTGTATTACTCTTACTGTCCTGAATGTCACCAAAATGTCTTTGTTTTAATATTTCCTTTATCTTCCGGTAAAGAAAGAAGTCATTGGGGGCCAGATCAGGTGAGTAGGGAGGGTGTTCCAATACGTTATTTGTTTACTGGCTAAAAACTCCCTCACAGACAGTGCCCTGTGAGCTGGTGCATTGTTGTGATGCATGAGCCATGAATTATTGGCGAAAAGTTCAGGTAGTTTTCGTCTAACTTTTTCATGCAGCCTCTTCAGCACTTGCAAATACATAGTAAACTTGGTTAACTGTTTGTTCAGTTGGTACAAATTCATAATGAATAATCCCTCTGACATCAAAAAAAGGTTAGCAACATTGTTGCAACAAGTTCGTGAACTTAATTGTCCTACCTCATATATTCCACAATTGTTTATCCACTCATTCATCAGTGGATGCTTAGGTGGTTTCCATGTTTTGACTATTGTGAATAATGTTATCATGAGCTTGGGTGGGCAGATATCTCTTTGGGACAATTATTTTGTTTCCTTTGGTTAAATACCCAGAAGTGGAATTGCTAGATTTGGTAGTTCTACTTTTAACATTTTGAGGACACTCCAGATTATATTCTATAGTGGCTGCACCAATTTACCTTCCTACGAACAGTGTACAGGATTCCCTTTTCTCCTGTCCTCATCAGGTTTTATTTTGTCTTTTCTTTTGGTGATAGCCCTTCTAAAAGTTATGCGGTGATATCTCATTGTGGTTGGGTCAAGACTCTTCTAATACTCAATGAATATTAGCTGTTATTGTTACTGTTTAATTTTAAAAAGGCCATAAAATGTATCATCCACATTGGGACACCTTTGCGAGTTGAAAGAGAACACCATGAATAATTATATAGGAACAATAGAAATTAACAGGGACTGTCCACATCAAAAAGAAATGTAAAGTCAATCCTTTTACTGAGCCAGAAATAAGGAGTCTGGTGTTGCCTTGGGGTTCTCAGGCTATTTTTAAGTTGTGAGTGCATCCTGTTGGCCTTTCTCCAGGTCTTTGAAGCACTAAGCAGGGAGCTGCCTTCTGAGATGGATTCTAAGATTCTTTCAACTTCCTCACCTTCCAGCAACTTGACATCTACTGCAGCCTGAGGGCCTTCTCCTCCACATGGCTTCAATAATTGGCCGTGTGTTCGACATCCTTTTTATAAGAAACAAAACCAGTGAAGTTTGAACAAAAACTCACAGTGAAATCCTAAATCAGCTTGTCCTTGCACATTTTTCTTCCCTCTTCAAAAACAACCTTCAAGCAAAAAGGAGGAAAGGGCAAAATAATAAAATAACATCTGTAGTGTCACACTCTCTCCACTTGCCATATCTCAGACTGGGTGCCCCTGGCTTCCTCAGATGGGTCCTCTGTGGAGGAGTGGGAGAACATAAAAAGAAGACAGCCTGGGGGCACAGGCTGGAGGGGAGCTTTCCCTGAGCCCTGTTAGACTATTTCACCACTTTAAGGGTGAAAGAATCAGTAGGGGCCTGGGTCTTATACATAGGAAAAACGCACAGAATTAATTCAGTAGTGCCTCTGGAAGTTTCTTTTACCCTCTTCTAGATTTGGGCAGTATCAAAAGTTATATCAAATTAACTTTGAGATAATAAGATATGAATGTTCCCCGGACCACTTAAAAATACTCATGTGCTTAACTTCAGAAAAGAGAGGAAAACAAGGTCGCACAAGTATCAGACAACTCTTCTGTGAGCTGACAATAGAAATTAATTTTGATTTAGTTTATACATACTTTGAACAAATTGAAAAGTTATGCTCAGTCCTGCTAAGTTCTAGGGAAGTGGCACTTGTCCAGAGGTTTTCCCAGATTTTACCATAATGGGGTGGTGACTTTAGAGGGCTAAGTTAAGCATTGAGGTTTCTAAAGTGTGCCCAGCACCCAGTTGTTTCTTACTTTTGGGTCTTTGTTACACAGAGGTCTTTGCATTGGGTATTCTGTATCTCATGTGCCTTTTTCTTTTTCTTCTAGTTTAGGAGAGTAAAGTTCCCATTTACCTTATGAATCTTGTTCAAGACTTACCTCCTCTGTGAAATCTTCTTAACTCTCAAAAGATGGAATTAGACATGTCCCAATTGATCCTCGACTTAACTTTTATAACATCTTTCATGATTGATGACCAGTGCTGACTTATATATTTACTTATATATTTATATATTTATTAGTCTTGGAACTTTTTGGAAAGGGGGCTGATTCATCAGTGTTTAGTAAGTTACAACGTCCTGGTATAAACCCCTCAGAACTTTCTCCACATTGCACAGAACTTCCTTCCTAGAGCCTGTGGTGAATCCATTCATATTTTCTTAGATCAGCCTGGGTCATAATGTGATGGGTTAGAGATGCCTGGGTGCATGCATTAGATTAGTAAGTATACCAGGTTGTCTAGAACTTCTTGGTTTATTGGTTGGCGTATTCTTTGATCCTCTTATATGTTTTTCAGACTATTGAATGAGGACTACCTGCATTAAAATTGTCTAGGTAGGTTTCTATAATTTTAACCTTTTCTACCTTATCCTAGAACCGAGGAATCAGAATAAGCAGAGACAAGATCCTCAGGAAATTCTTATGCTAAATAATACTTGAGAATCAATGCAGTATAGATGGTAACTTTCTGATACTTAAATGCACTGAATGATGTCAATATTAAAGATAATGTGTATGCTTTATTGAGTACTTACTGTGTTTCCCCGAAAATAAGACCGGGTCTTATATTAAAGTTTGCTCCAAAAGATGCATTAGGGCTTATGTTCAGGGGATGTCATCCTGAAAAATCATGCTAGGGCTTATTTTCTGGTTAGGTCTTATTTTGGAGGAAACACGGTATTTGGTGTTTAGTAATAGTGGTAAAGTTTATTACTGCACTGTAGGTATATTATGAGGATTATGATTTAATATATATGCCTAGAACATACTGCACAGCAGTAAAGAAAGTACAATTACTCATTTTTTCCATGAGATCACAGGGTGATTATGTCACAGAATTGGAAATTGAATCCGGGAAACTCATATTTTTTCCTACCAATACTTAACTACAGTGACTTGCATAAATAAAGAGAAAATGTAACATTTTATACCCAGCCCCAACATTATCTCATTTTTGACTGCCTCTTCTCTTATTCTGTCTGTGGGTCCTCCTTATATCATGGCTTCTTGTCCTTCCATATGTTTCACAAAAAAGAAATGTAGTTCCATGGTTTCAAGGAATCACAATTCTCGGTCATTGACACACTTTCATCACTGGTGCTTTCATGGCCCAATTGATTTTTTCATTTACACAGACGGACCTTCCAAACAACTGAAGAGCTAGATCGTTGACAACAGCTTTCATTTCCTTATGTACACCTCCTTTATCCTATTTCCTTACCATGTTTTGTTTTTCTCTTTATTTTTTTCAATAGTCTTAACCTACATGTATATGCCTAAATAAGGAATTATGTAATTTTAATTGTTTTAAAATTCAACATAATGGTAACTGGCTCAAGAAGCTTCTTATTCTTTTTATATGAATGTATTGGATTTTATCCCTATTATTGTGGGTAGCTATAGTTCATTTATTCTCACCAAAGCATTACACTGTATTATTTGAGTATATCAAAAATTTAATTGCATTCTCCTTTCAACAGGCATTTTTAATGTGTACAGTTTTCTTCTAATATGCACCATTTCCACGAATATATATGAGTATATCTTCTGCAAATGTGGAGTTTTTCATACATAGTTAGGGAGCAGAAGTGTTAGGTCATGTATCTTCAAATGTATTACTTTCTTCCAGTTACACGAAAGAGACCTGGTTTGTTTTGCCTGTTTTTCTTAGTAAAGTCTAATTTTAATCAGGATCCTAATCTCTCCAAAGTGGTATGAGAAAATGGAAAAATTTTAACTCTAGTCATTCTTCTTCATATTGCATATTATTATTGTCTACATTTTTTCTTTTGGTAATTTTCTCAGATATCTATTCTATGTTACTAACTCACAGTTGGCCCCCGCAGGGTACTGATGAAGAGTATAGACTCTCTAGGTTCAAATTTTGGGTGTACTATTTGTCACCTGTGATTTCTTAAACAAGTTGCTTAGTCTGTTTTGGCCTGATTTTGCCATCTGTAAATGAGGATGAATAACTATCCCATAGATTCGTTATAAGAATTAAACTAATTTATCTGTATCTCTATCTCTCTATCTCTATCTCTATCTATATCTATGTTTATAACACTTTAAAGAATTTCTAGCCCTTAGAAATACATTTGCTATCACTTTTTTAATGTTTTATTTGCACTTAATCTGTTATCCCTAAATTAGTAATTATTGTTAGTTTTTTTGACAGTTAATGCTTGATTAGATTTATTCGTGCTTGCTATTTTCTTTGCTTACCACTGCTTCTTGCATCCTATTCCTTCATTTTTTAGCATAAATTTCTAACCTTCTTCCTGAATTATATCTTCTAATCATTTATTTAAGAGCTATGAGTCAGTGGTGGTTTTTTACAACCTGAAAATGTTTTTCTTTTGCTTTACTTCTGAATTGTGGTTTAGCTAAACTTAGAATTTTAGGTTGAATGTTTTAACTTAGAAGTTTGAAAATTCCTTGTTCCCTTCCTCTATCGCTAATGAGCAGCATCTAACAGTCAGTTTTGTTTGCTTGAAGATGACCTGTCTTGTTCCTTTGGGTGCTATTAAGATATTTTCTTTGTTTTAGTGTCTGGTTATTTCAAAATATCATGCTTTATATATATATATATTTTCTGACATATAAGACTGCATGTTTTCCATTCATTGTGAATAATTTTCAGCTGTTATATATATTTTTCCCCTACAAACTAATTTATCATGTATTCCTTGTAACATAGCAAAGCCTATAGTTCAATGGCTTTTGTAGTTGAGAAAACTGAAACCCAGAGCTCAAATGCCTTTTCTAACAGCAGAATTAATAAGTAAGTAAATACCTACAATGAATCAATAGATGAGTATCTGAGTAGTAATAATGACAATAATGATTTTTATTACAGTAATGAACTCCTTTTTTCCGTGCAACAAAGGCCCAGGATTCATCTTTATTTTATCAAACACCAAGCCAGACAGACAAGGTATCTATCTGAAAAATGAGATTTTCTTGAAAACGCAGATTGATTGAATATTATGAGATATTGTACTACTTCTGACAGCGTGCTGGAGTAACTATGAGGAGGAGCTGGGTCCAGTGGCAGACTATAGAGAGCTTTTCGAGAGGTTCCCGGGTGGAGGTTTAGCAGCTCTCCCTAAGTTTATGTGAGTCTAGAGGTGCTGATTAGGGTTTTGTTCATATTCATTAATGGTTCTACTTTGGGCATTCAAATGATCAACTTCTGCAGTAGACAGAATTGTGGCTTCCAAAAATAAATTTCTACATCCTAATCTCCAGAATCTGTCCATATTATCTAAAATGGCACAAGATATGATTACTTAAGGATCTTGAGAGGAGGAGCTTATTTTGGATGATCTGGGTGAGCCCTTAAGTGCAATTACATGTATCTTATAACTGAGAGGCAGAGGGAATTTTGAGCCATAAGAGGATGAGGCAATGTGACTATAGAGTGATGTGGCCACAGACCAAGGCCTGTGGATCCACTGGAACTTAGAAGAAGCAAGGAATGGATTCTCCCTTGGAACCTTCAGAGGGAGAGTGGCCCTGGCTGATACCTTGATCTCAGCCTTCTGGACCTCAGAAGTGTGAGAGAATATATTTCTGTTGTTTGGTGCCACTGAGTTTGAGGTAATTTGCTATGGCATCAATTGCAAAATAACACATCCCCCATCAGAGACAGTTTATTTAAATACTTTGGGGCTGGGGTTTTGCTACAGACTGAATGTTTATGTTCCCTCCAAAATTCATTCGTTGAAATCTTAACCCCAATGTAATGTTATTAGGAGGTGGACCTTTGGAAGATAATGAGGTCATGGAGGTAGACAACTCATGAGCAGAATTAGTATAAAAGAGACCACAGCCAAACGGCGACCTTGTCTCTTCTGCCATGTGAGGTTACAGAGAGAAGACAGAGCCATCTTTGAATCAGGAAACAGACTTCACTGATCTATTGGCACCTTCATCTGGAACTTCCCAGCTTCCAGAACCATGAGAAATAAATCTGTGTTGTTTAAGCCACAGTCTATGGTATTTTTGTTATAGCAGCCTAAACAAATTAAGACAGGTTGCACTTTCCCCTGGAATTTTCCAGCGTTTCACCATTACTCGTGGTGTTGCTGCTGCAGTCTGGCACTGCTGAGCTTAGAGAATGGGATGGAACATGAGATGAGGAGAATCCGCATCCGGGGAGCATGATGGGGGTGGCTGGGTTGGTATGGATAGAGACATCTCTCTCTAAGCCACAAGGACCAAGGGGGCTATTACATCCAGTAGCTATGTTTTGTATTTAAAAGATGAGCTGATTTTGGAACTAGAGAGGATTGATAGGTGTCAGAGACAAGAAGAATGGGACACAGGTCAGCACGGACATGTTTTGTTTTGTAGTTAATACTGCGTCTTTACCAGTTTTAAATGACTCAGACTTGTATTTGACGAGTGTCTTGTGTCAGAGCCTTCTTTCAGGGCATTACTCAGCCTCTCACAGTTCAATCAGGAAAAAAAATGTCCGCTTCTTTTTTAAACTGTAGAGGTGGTTACATGAATGTTCATTACTGCATGATTCTTTACGTCATATAGATTTTATAAATAATCATATGTATCTTCTGATTATATGAGGATATTTTGAAATGCTCTCTACTAGCGAAGGAGTTATGATTGAAATTGACAATAATTGCTATTCCTTTTAGAAAAATAGCCCATGCACTGAACTACATTGTTGTGTATACAGCATCTGTTTCTATGGTGTCTGCCAGCGAGTTTAAATGAGTAATAGTGAATAATAATACCCCACATTCTTCATCACTGTAGATCCCAGATGTAGACTGACACTTTCCCTTCCGTCTCTGATGTTGGAAGATCTCCTTGGCCCACTTCTGCAGTTATTAGGACACAATCCCAGATTGGCTTCAAGTGAGCATCATATGGAGCTATTCACAAGCCAAGGATATGATTTATTACCTATGCAAGATGGTTTCACAGGGAAGCCACACTGATTATCTAGAAGGGTAATATCATAGTTTCTTGGTAATGACACATGAGTAAGTATCAATATGATTTTCATCATCACACCGTAAGTGTGAAAGAATATTAACATACAATGGGGCACATAGTAGGTGTGTAACACATGATCATTTATTTTGACAGCAGTGGCAAAAGTCTGTATCAGGGGACCTCGCTTATTTTCAGAGTGGAAAGGGAATAAACCAGGAAGGAATATGGCAAGATTTTTGACACGACCTGTTGGACACTGGCATTTTTCTTTGATGTGACCCACAGGACTTAGTCTGAATCTATATGGATTCTGCATGTCTTTCATACAGAAGCTTCTGTATTGAGGCATAGACTTTGGTGAGGCATATCA
The DNA here is from genome assembly GCF_004115265.2 of Rhinolophus ferrumequinum. Classification (NCBI taxonomy): domain Eukaryota; kingdom Metazoa; phylum Chordata; class Mammalia; order Chiroptera; family Rhinolophidae; genus Rhinolophus; species Rhinolophus ferrumequinum. The sequence goes on along the minus strand of NC_046285.1, from coordinate 34,757,029 downwards.
ATGTGTTATTTAGAGGCATCAATTCATTCTTCTCTTTATATAGAAAGTTCAAATCTTTTCCAGCATCCCCACGGAGTGGTTATCCACTCATAACAAGGATCTCATCATCCTTGTTTTCACAGCTAGAGAGTTCTCTCTGTCAGTGAAATTTGATTTATTATCTCATAGTTTCTGTGAGTTAGGAGCACACCATAGGTGTGTCCTATGCTCAGGTTATAACAAGGCAGCAAACAAGATGTTGGCCACGTTATGTTCCTTTCTGGAGCTTGGGGTTCTCTTCTAAACTCACATGATTGTTAGAATTCAGTTCCTTGCAGCTGTGGGACTGAGATCCTTATTTCCTTGCTGACTGTTAGTATGGTCCACTCAGCTCCTAAAGACCACCAGTGTTCCTTACCACAGCCATTCTCACAGGCCTTCTCACAATATGACAGCTTACTTTTTCCAGACATTTCTTTCCAGCATTGCCTCTCCATGATTCTCTTAATTTTTTTCTTTTTTGCAACTCCATTTAGACATATATTGAATTTTTGTATTTTGTTCTTGTCTCTTTTAATTTTTTTTCAAATCTCTAGACTGTATTCTGGACATTTTCTTCATATCTATCCTGCATATAACTAATGCTGTTCTTAGCAGTTTTTAACCACTTATTTTTAAAAACATATCCACTGAGTTTTTAATTTAAATGCCTATATTTTTCATTTCTACTTATTAAAATTTATTTTTTTAAAACCGGTTATTTTCCCTTATGCTCCATTCTTTCATTAGAATTTTACCTTAACATTTGTATATTTCTTAACTTTCAATAGATGTTATGTTATTTCTGTTTACATAGTTATACATCATTTTAGACTTAGTTTTTTTTAAAGAAAACTAAAAGTTAATTATCAAGTCACTGAATTGTTCCCTTCCCACTCTAAAGTCTAAAACCAAAGCTACCGTATTTCCCCAAAAATAGGACTGGGTCTTATATTAATTTTTGCTCCAAAAGATGCATAAGGGCTTATTTTCAGAGGATGTCTTATTTTTTCATGTACAACAACCTACATTTATTCATGTACAAAAATCTACATTTATTCAAATACAGTCATGTCATCTTCTTCTGGAACATCGTTATAACTCTCCAAACCCCGAATTCTGGCTTGAATTTCTTGCAACTCCATTTCCTGTAGAACCACTGGCCCCAATTTTTCATGTCCAGCAATAGAGCTCTCTTTAAATGAGCACTTCTTGTCCATGTAGCCTGCTCGTCGTGCATTGGCAACACAGCTGTCGGTGATTTTATCCCATGACTTCTTCACTCAAGTCGTGACCTCATGCAGGCTAGGCTTCACAAAATTTTCACGCTGATTTCTCTCCATTGTATTTACAATGACGTCATTGATTTCCATGCGCAAATGGTCCTTGAGTGGCTTGTTCATTGCAATATCAAGAGTCTGGAGATAGGCAGTCATTCCTGTGGGAATCATTATTTGATCTATTCTTCTCTCTGCAAGGAAGTTCTTCATGTCTTTAGCGCTGTGAGTGCTGGCTGAATCCCACACTAGCAGACCTCTTTGGCCACCTCGCAGAACAAGTGGCAGCATTAAATCGACCCACTTCCTTATAACTGCTTGTGTGCTCCAGGTTTTTTAGGTTTCAAGAATATAAATGCCTGAAACATGTTCAATCTTATCTTTCTTGCCCTAGTGATGATTAGAGCTGGGGCTTTCTTTCCATCCAGACAAATTGCCAAAATACAGGTAACACACGCACTTTCATAACTGTGGAGGAAATGTAGATTGACGAGGCACCTCTCTGATCAATTGTCATTTGAGATCCTTGGCCCATAAACACTGCAGTTTCATCCAAAGCAATCATGTCGGAGAGTTGGTATTTAGAAAAGTCAATGCCATCAACAACGGACTTGAATACAAGTGCACATTTAATAACTTCAGTATCTTCCAGCTTGAACAGTGTTGTGGATCTTAGAGACAGTTCATATTGCTGAAGGAAGCCATCCAGTCAGTGTTGTGATGCTTTGAATTCTTCTGGGGATATTTCTAACTATGGTGCCATTGCAAGGGCAAATGCTTGAATATCAGCCCTGTGCACAACCAAAGCCTTTGCTCTCCTGTCAGCAATCCATTCACAGATGATGTCTTCCAGCGCAGGAAATAATGGTTGCCGACCTGATCCATACTTGCACTTCTTGGCATTTCCCTCGTCCACCTGTTGACTGAGGTTATTGTATTCTATTCGCCATCTTTGGACCATTGGGAGATTCAACTTCTTCTCTTTGCAGAAAGCCATAAGATTCTTGCCCGTCAAGTACATGATTCCTTTCTTGTACTTGACGGAATAGCTCTTTCTTTTTGCACTCATCTTGCCTTGGGGTCAAAATATTACTCCCTTTAAATCTACCATTAAATCAAGTGTTAATTGAAGACTTACAAGACAGGAGTGGCAACAAAAATGATGACAGTTAAGAATGATGGTCCTATTTTGACAACAAGAAAAAAAATTAATCCTGGAATATCCAAATGGGAGAGATTACAAAACTTTTTCTGTCATCCATTTTACAGTAAAAAATGCATTCCTAAACCTGGTTCAAAAAAAAAAAAAAAAGAAAAAGAATGATGGTCCACACTAAAGATTCTAATATGAATCTTCATGTGAGAATTGACATTTTAGAATCTTCATACGGACGTTACAACACACAGTGTATTAAATTATGAAGATTCATATTAGACACAAGCACGACTGTTCATTATCAAGTGCGCACGTTATTCGTACGTTGTGTCTGTACTCCGATTGATAATTCATCAATAAGTCTCGAGTTCATCTGTTTATGTAGGCATTTACCTCTTATCCAAAGGTGCCCATTGGGTATTTACAAATACTTAATCATAATTTATATTATCATTTATTTTAAGTATTAAAGTCAATAATATTATTTATTTATATTTAATTATATATTAATATTTTAATTTTATAATTCAATATGTTCATCGTGTGTTGCAACAGATGTACTAAATATGTCTGTCTGGTTGACGATCTTAACTGGGGCTTATTTTGGAGGTAGGGCTTATATTACGAGCATCCTGAAAAATCATGCTAGGGCTTATTTTCCTGTTAGGTCTTAATTTTGGGGACATACAGTGTTAAAATAAAAAGTTTACCTGAAATGACTGCTTTCTTTGAGATGATATTCTATTGCATTTAGTGTAAATAAAAACAAACATCATCTTCTTTTATCTTTTTTTCAATGGTGCTGCTTTTCCTAGATTTCCTGTCTTGGTTAATGGCAATATCATCTACTCAGTAGCTCAAGTGGACACAATGAAGTCATCCTTAACTCCTCCCTGTCAATAACCTACCTCATCCAAATGGTATGCAGTGCCTTCAAAATGGTACCACATCCAAATGTAGTTAAGTGATGCTTAACTCTTTCCTCTCAGTAATCTACCACCTGTAAATGGTACCAATCGACCATATCTAAATGGTACCAAGCACCAAATCGTACATGGTTTTACTTCTTAAATGTCTCTGACATCACTTCTATCTCCTTTTCCACTGCTAAACATCCTTACTGTCTCCCACCTGGACTATTATTCATACATAATAGTTTTCCACCTCCAAACTCTCTCTCTTTCAGTCAATCTTCAAAAATATTTACATTTTTATAAAATAAAAAGTTGTATTTCATGCACTGCCCTTCTCTGTTTTCAATCTTTTCTGGATCCATGTCTGTATAGAACAAAGGATAAGCCCTTCATTCTAGCTTAAAAGGCCATTCATAATATGGCCCTACCTCTTCTAATTTGTTTCCTCAGCACTTCCAAATCGTCTATGACCTGATACAGTAAGTATTCACTATTATCTACATCTGTCATGCAATTGAAAATCACTACTTTTACACTTGGCTCTTCTCACTGAGGAGATATTTTCTTTCATTTCTACTTGGTGAACTTCTGTTCATACATTAAGATTCCACTAAAAATATCCTCTCTTGTGAAGCTTTCCCTGACTCCTTTTTCATTCTGTACTTCCATAACATGATATAAAGAACATTTTTTATATTGTATTAGCTATTGGTCACTTGTCTGTTTCTTCCACTAAACTGTGAGCACCACCACAATAATCCCATGCCTTATTTACCTCCACTTTTCCCATTTAATACCTAGTACACAGTAGGTACTGCATGAATATTTTTGTTAGGTGACAAAGTAAGTTCATTTACATTTGCCTATACTACTAAGTACAGAGTACAATTAAACATTTAATTGTATTCTGTACTCTGACACATTTCACAGAGATAAATCTCAGGAGGAAAAGTGTTTGTAAATGAAATTGAAAATTGGACCATAACTCCATATTTTCCAAATTGCTGGAATTCTACTTTCAATATTTATCAGGTTATCAGGTTTTTATTTGATCCATGATAAAATAGAAACTAATCTTTAATCACATACGTAATCACTGTGGAGTTTGCTATATTTAAAATAACCCTACTATGACTCCTTTCATAAACTTGAAAAAAATTGTAATAGAAATTATTGCTTCAAATTGTAGCTTCAGAACTTCTTAGGCTGTGGGATATATTTAATAGTAAAATGAAATGCATTCACTCTTTTCTTGTCTGAATTAACTTGAAACATTTTCTTACAGTGATTGATGTATTGAGGACACTGAAACTCCTCAGTAGTACAGAAATTTCTAACTTTATATCATAGAGTTTTCACTTATTGAATATAGTGTTTTGTTGTTTACTGTTTTTCTTCTTGAGGGCAACATATCAAATTGGATGACTCTGAGTTCAGGTTGAGAAGTTTTGTATCATCAAAGTATCTTCTCTTGTTTTTCTAGTTCTTGTTTTCTTTTTTTCTCTTTTAAATTCTCTTCCAGATTTAATACCAAATATGATGTCATTAAAAGAAAATATTCTTAATGATTTTTACAGAATTGAAATAGGCAATGCTGCTGAAATATTAGCTTCTAATGAAACTTAAAATGTGAGCTATCCATATTTCTTACATAGTCATTTGAATGAAAGCACTATTTTAATTTCCAGTAAGACATGGTTTAGTAAATTTTACATCAACACAATAACTGTTAATTAAAAGACAATATTTAAAATGACTTCAAAATATGAACACTATCATTAGTTCATTGGAAGCAACAGTAAAAGATGATTCATAAAAATGAATCCTCAGGGTAGCTGTTTTTGTGTAGGCTGTCCCTCGACATGTATGAAAAATAGAAAACATTTTGTCTTAGCTAAAATTTAATAAAATGATCATAGAAATATCTTCCTGTGAAAGAGTGAGGTCTTAGGCTGTTTGTGTTTAAAAAATTCAAGGAAATGAACTCATGCTGCTGCTGCTTGTCAAAATTTTATTGAAACGAATATAGGTCTCTTATCAAAATAAACATGAGATGAATTGCAGAGTTCACTGTTCATTTCTTTGCTGTTGGAGGTGCTGTTGGTTTTGCTTGTAGCTGTAAATGATGCTGAAAGAATGCAGCCCAGAATCTAATGAATTTTATGCCAAGCAATCACAGAAGCAGCATACTCTCTACTGTCTTCTTATTTATGGAGGTTTTTTTTTTTTTTTAAAAAAAAGCTATTGATACAGAAAAGTCTATAGAATTCATAATGTGTGATTAGGCCTGGCAGGCAAAGTCTATCTGGTTGGGCACTACAGGCTCTAGTTTTTGTATCTGTTTCTTTTGAAGCTTTTAGAAATTATAAAGAAGGGGTACCTGTTAGGTAAGCTAATAATAGTGCTAGGTTATATTTGGAGATATTTGTTGAAGCACAAATCCACTGGTGAAAGCCCAAGTGACTTATCACTCAGTAAAAAGATGCAATAACAGCTTTTACTCTGCAGGCACTGCTGCAAGATATGAAACAGAGGAAACAAAATTCAATTTATCTTTTTAAAGGAGGAGGACATTCTTATTTACCACAAAGAATAAAACCTAAAACCTAAAATACTAAGCAGCTTGACTCAAAAAAGGACTCCAAGCCCAAGCAGCCTTAGTTGAAAGTACTTGTTCAACATGAAACCATGTCTCTGTGACTGTTTTGTAAAGGGCCAATAATTCAAGTGATTTGATCAAAGTTTTATTTTGTGCACTCATCGTAGAAACGGAAACTAAAAATTGTTTCCAGTATATTAGTTTTGGATGTTTTAAACAAAGCCTCAGGAATAATTTATGGAGCCTGAGAGAAGAGCTATTTGCATTTGAGGGGACTTCTTTAAATGCATAAACTTGAATAATGTATTTAAATATAGTGTAATTGAAGAGGGTGGGTGTAAAGAGAGTTCTACACAAATGTCAATTCTATCCACTGTTTGAAGTCACAATGCAACCTTAATTTTTATTTTAGTTTTTTTGTTTTCCCCAATTAACAGTGCAGAACCACCTAGGCACAAGGCACTGCGTGGGATGCAGCAGTGGAAGAAAATGGTCCTGCCTTTGAGGAGTTTGCCATCTATTTGGGAAGAATCATGCAGAATTGACTTTTTTGCATAATGTGTAAAACATGACAAAGCTGGGCATATGAGGGCTGATGGTTATCGTAAAGACCACCAATTCACCACCCCATGTGGTGTTTGACACGATTAGGCAAATTGCACACGGCATTCACATTACAACAGGCATTTGGAAATATTCCTTGTGTAGTTCTTAACCTACTCTTCACTACTTTTAAAGTTCTTATCAACATTGCTGGAAGAAAAACCAATACTGTCTAGTTTTTTCAGATAGGTTTTGGTATAAGAAATAAGATGGCAAAATTTCAAAGAAACACAACTGGGGTATGCTACCAAAATGCATAAGAGTTGAGAATATTATTTGTAAAGACTCATTTTCGAATTAAGTACATTTGTTGGTAAGGGCTGCTTTTTTAAAATGAATAGTTTGAAAACTAATATTCATAAGACCATTTTTTTTGAGCATATGTGACCATATGCTGCTTTTGGAAGACCCTTAAAAAGTAGAAAACAAACCAGACAGAACATAACTATACGTGTATATATTCTACAGATGACTATGCTTACAAAACTGATTGGATACCTAACGCCAATGACTCATGGGTTTGCAGCAAGAGATAATCTCTTTTCAACATATTCCTTCTGATTACTTATAGGGAATAATCACTATAGCAGTAAGCAAAGCCAGCAGTTTTTGTGCACATATACTACCATGGACTAGATGTGAAGTTATTCAGCATTTATGATTGAGGGTAGTGAGGTTTGAACAACTAAGAAAAGTTTTAGTGAACTAAAGGAATTCAGTTGCTTTTATCCAGCCTGATGGCTAAATGCACAGGCACAATTTCCAGGACTTGTGTAAGATGGGATGATCAAAATCCTGTAGTAATAGCATTGGTAATGTAGAAAAGTGTTTTGAAAACAATAGAATAAGGTACGTATCACTTTTCTCCTATTATATCCTTGTTTAAATTGTTGGTTTGTTTAGTACAGTGATTTTTGGGTTTGAGGTATATTTTTTCAGAGAGTTAGAATTCTTTGTAGGGTGAAAAAATTGGTCTGAAAAGAAAATACATATTTGATGCTGGGGCAACAACAACAACAAAAAGAGAAATACCAGTTGTAGTTTACCTTAGTCTTTTTTCTGTAATTACTATGCACAGTTAAATAAGTTAATTTATTTCTCTCTAGAGAGTAATTATTGAATATTCATAGATTACCTTTATTAGTTGAGTTTATTTGCTTTGAAAGATTATTTATTATTGAAACTGTTTTGAAATCATCTCATTGTCTGTGAGCCATCTGCCTTGTAATGTAAAAAGCAACCATATTGATGAAATCAAGTTTTAGTGTACACATTTGTGTGACTCATTAGGGAGTAATGTGGAATTTAAATTTTTGATAGTTATCATCATAATGCCTTAAAAATCATGTTTGAATTATAATATAGAAAAATATTCTTTTATATTTTCTTACAAAAATCCTGAAGTTTTACTTTTCACTTTTAAGTCCTGAATTCATGTGAATTGATTTGTGTCATCACCGTAAATGGAACAGAACCTCATATCGCCAGTGATCTGAAATGCCACCTCTCTTGTTCATTGTTTCCACTTATGTATGGACCTGTTTCTGGGACCTCTAGTCCATTTCATTGAGCAGTTTAGTTTTTTAACTTACAACAATTGTCTTAATTCGTTTACTGAGAGTACGTCTGCCTTCCTTATTCTTTTTTTTTTGTAAGTGTTTTGGAAAAACTTGCGTATCCAAATCTACATATAAATTGAGAATGTTTTCCTTCAGCTTTTATTTCTGTTGAGAGTCCTGATAAACTCTTAGGGTGTCCTGGCTTAAAATAGAAGTCTCAGCTTCAGCTTCTTCACTTGGTTGCTGGCCCAAAGGTTAATGTATAATTGCAATAGCATTACAAGCACATGCCCTTGGAGCAATCACATTTTTCCTCTTGCTTACCTCTCACAGCTCTCACATTTAACTCGTAGTTTGTTCCTTCTGAGGGAGAGGTGACCGATTTCTCCTGCTTCCTGGGAGTGCTGAATGCACTGAGAACTGTGTTATCTATTACCTAGTTGATTTATTGTGGGAGAATCTCTCAGAGAATTCTGTCTGTCACACTGCCAGCTATGGAACCCTCACACTCTTGGATGGTGGTTGAACTAGTGTAGCATTACTTCAGCTCTTTGAAGGTGTTATGTCAATATTCTCTAGCCTTTCTTTTTTGCGAACAAGAATTCTGCTGCCAATGAAATGATCATACTTTGGTACGTAACTGTCTTTTCTTTCTGGTAACTTCTGAAATGTGTATTTTTTTTTTTAACGCCTTTTCTAATGTATACTTAAAAAATTCCAGTTGGTAATTGGATGTGCTTTTGAAGTTCTTTTCTTCCTTCATTTTGACAAAAACCAGTCATTCTATCTTTTAATATTGCGTCGTTTCCTTTTATTTTTTTGAGCTGGGGATACATTCCTATTCAACCTGCCTTGGATACTAAATTATTTTCCATGCCTGTAAACTACTTTCCTTCCTCCGTCTCTCCCTCCTTCCTTCCCTCCCTTTCTTCTTACCTTCCTTCTTCTTTTTAAAATATTTTTAACCCTCTGCCCCATGTTCATAGTGAAAACTCTATCACTCTCTACAAAATTAGTAATTCATTAACTTAAGACTATTATATCAGACTTATTAAGTTTTACTTTCAGTGATTATATTCTCAATTTCAAAAGTGTTGATTGATTTATTTTCATTTCCACCTGCTCATGTTTTGTAATATCCATTTTTTGTTGTTGTTGTTTTTGTCTTCTCTTTGCTCTTTTCATTATTGGCCACTATATGGCTCCTTGATCCTCTTGCAGAAAGGAGTCTTACGGTATATTAGCAATGCCGAGGTTTTCGCTCTGAGAGCCTTTGGAGGGTTTCACAGACCATGCAGCCTGTCCAGTGAATGGCTTGGCTTAGGGTTAGATTTTGAAACTATGTCCTACCTCCTCAAGTTCGTAACTTTATGGAAGCTATGCCCACAGTCGGTTTTCTGTAGCAGTTTTTCAGGGACCAAGAAGGGCCAGTCCTGGCTCAGTTCTAAGCGATAAACCTAGCTAAGGTTTCTGCTCTCATCTTGCCACTTCTGTTCCCTGGCTGCTTCTGGATTCAAAGCCAGAAGGCCTGCAGCTGTAGGCCTGCTCACCGCTTGTTTCTCTTCCACTTTCTGTTCACAGAAATATTTTCTTAATCTTTATGGAAGTATTTGGATTTACTTCTAATTGAGCTAACTATGTATATTCTAGGCCATATGTAAATGTAACATTTTAAAACAATGTTTTAATGCTTATTTGTATGATATAGAATAAAATTATTTGGAAAATGATGAGAATCAATTGACTGTACTTGCTGTGTTCAGTAATAAGTTTAAATTGCATATTAGTTTTTAAAATTTGCAAATGCTCTTTTTCAATGTAATTACCCCTAGAGGTACCTCATTATACATCTTTCATGGTTACCTAAATATCACAATACACTAGTGAAAGCAGCATAGATTTTACTGTCTATGCTCCTTTTTATTTTATGTATAGGTTCCCATCTCACCTCTAGTAGGCAAGGGATTGAGAAAATGTCTAAACTGTGTTTTCTATCTAAAAGCAAATAGGAAGGAGGAATTAGATCAACATGCAATATCCTTATTCAGCCTATTCCATAAAAAGATACACAGAGTTTGGCATGGAGGCCTTCATTTGTTCATCGGTGAGTATGTCGTCAAGCATCACTACTGTCTTTCCCTGAAAATAAGACTGAGTCTTATATTAACTTTTGCTCCAAAAGATGCATTAGGGCTTGTGTTCAGGGGATGTCATCCTGAAAAATCATGCTAGGGTTCATTTTCTGGTTAGATTTTATTTTTGGGAAACACGGTATTTAACACTGCAGTTTTCATCTGAGCCAAGACCCAGGTACTGAATTCTCCACAAAGTACGCCTCCTACCAATTGATAAGAGATGACGCTACAGGAAATGCATGTGTGATTTTATCTCTAAACCTATCCATTTCACCCTTTTCACCTTTTTCTAACATACTGCTTTTATTTATTGCTGATAGGCATCTAGCAAATGAATGCATCCATAAATCCAGGGAAGTATTAATATTGCGTGTGATTTAGTTTTAGACATGTCTCTTTTGTTAAACACACTAAGATATAGAATAACTCATTAAAGAATCAATTCAATTTGAGTGGAAAAAAACTATCAACTGGTCAAAAAGGATATGAATAAGAAATGGCCTGACAGACTAATGGTTTAGCACAAAAGCACTTGAGAGAGCCTCTGCAAAGTGTAGTCTATGGGCTGTGAATAAGTGTGGCCAAAATAAAATGTTTTCATGAGAAAATAATTTCATGAGAAAATAAAAATCTGGATTTAATGAAGTTAAGGATTTTTTTTTTTCTCACAAGAATTCCCGAGAAGAGAAGCTAGTAAGCATTATTTCCCAAAGGTCGTTGTCCAGGAACACTTTTTCTTAGGGATTTTATGAATTTTCCTGCAGCATTAAGGCTGATATGGCCCACTCTGTTATACCAGCCAGTCCTATCTGACTGATGTAGTTTCTACCTGCACCATACCAGTTTTAAGTATTTTGAAAATCACCTTGTATCAGATATATTTTAGAAAATGCCATTTGAAAGATTATGTTAGTAATGAGTTAATACTATACAAGACTGGGGACATTTACTATAAATTTTTATTTTATTTCAAATTTTTAAATTGTATGCAAATTTTACTTTGTATATTAGTTACTATGTGACATGTAAAGTGACAGTTTAAACATTATATTTGTAAAAAACACATTTATTTAAAACACAAGTAATTCATGTCCAATGGAAAAATTTGGAGAAAGTCAGGTAAGAATTTGAAAATTAAAATTAAAAAAATTAATTTGGGGTGCTCCCCCTCCCCAATTCCTTCTGCTATGTGCAGCTAAAATCCCTGGACGTTATACTGGAGGTGCCACAAAAATGTATACAAGTGGACAGACAGTTTGGTCAACGTTGTTCAAGCAGTAGTTCGCCATAATCAGAGTGTCTGGACGCTGATGGTAACCACTTTGAGCACCTCTTGTAAATGTAGAAGTCAAACGTGACTTGTATTCATCTTTTGTTATCAGTATATATTGAGTATTACAATTTTAATAGTGTTTTTCCTTTCTTAAAATGTGTATACATTTTTTTGGCACCCTCTGTATATAAAACAAACATACAAAGACTCTGAAAGGTGGAAAGAGGAAGGCAGTCCATCTAGGAATCTTGAGAACTTAGAAACAATGCAGTGGTGAATTCTTTGGGTTTTCTTTTTGCCTCATATAACCTGGACTTGGTGCTGAAGAAGACAGCAATCTGAAACACTAAGGGCAGAGACATAATAAATGATCCAAACAAGTTATTTACTCTTTTAAATCACTTAAAACACTTCAATCTCATAACTTTTCCTCTAAAGAATACTTCTCTTTCAAAAGTCACTATTGAATTCTATATTGATAAATTCAGCTCTTATTTAGTGCATGAGATTCCCATTGCTGCAAATTACCACACAATTAGTGGCTTAAAACAATATAAACTTACTATCTTACAGTCTTGGAGGTCAGAAGTCTGAAATGAATTGGCAGGGCTACATTGTTTTTCTCTAGGGGAGAATCCATTGTCTGGTGTTTCCCAGATTCTAGAGGTCATTGGTATTCGTTGGCTTATATCTCTTTATCATCTGTTTTCATCCTTACACCTCCTTCTCTGACTCTGACCCTTCTGTCTCCCTCTCATAAGGACCCTTTGATTGTGTTTGGTTTACTCAGATAGTCAGTAAAATCTCCTCTCAGGATCCTTAATCATACTTGCAAAGTTCCTTCTGCCATGTAAGGTATCATATTCATAGTTTCTGAGGATTAGTACTAGACATTTTTTGAGAGGGGCATTATTTTGCTTACCAAATATGGCATCAGGTTTCTTTGGATTCCATGATACTATACTGCTTTGTTTTATATTTCTTAAGTATCTGACCATTTCTTCTCAATTTCTTTTCTCAAGTTTTTATTCTTTAATCTTCCCTTAATCATTAGGGCTTCTCAGGTTCTCTCCTTAGCTCTTTTCTCTTCCTGGGCAATTGAGATTATTCTCTATGTGAATTCTAAAACTATTATATTTCTGACTTTGATATGGAATGTTCACACAAATGATGCAATGACATCTCAAATATAGCATATACCAAACTAAAATCATTTTTGTAGCATCAAAGGTGTACCATTTTGTACCTTCATTTAATGCCAACTCCATGTACCTTTAGCCTAAGTCAAAGAGGAGTTATTCTTGATCCCTCCATCTTCCTCACTTTCTCAAATCAATGAATCCACAAATCACATTAAATAATTCCTCTATAAATCTCTCTCCATATACACAACCTCTCTGTAATCTAGACCATTTTGTCTTTTTCTTAGATTTTGGCAACAGACTTCCAGACGGTCTTATATCCAGGATTGTTTCCTTCAAATTCATTCTTTGCATTGTAGCCAGGCTAATAGTCACACAAGCAGCTATAATCTCCTTTGTACACCACAAATCTAACCCTGTCACATTCCTCTGTATCCGTATCTGTGTCTGTGTCTCTGTCTCTATCTCTATCTCTGTATCTATCTATCTTTATCTCTATCATCTAACTTTCCTCCTGACCTTCCTATATGATGTTTTTGCTACTTCTTTTATCTAGAGGATATTTTTCTCACCTATCACGTGGCTAACGGCTAGTCTTTTTTCAGATTTCCAATTCCTCCAGGAAGCCTTTTTTGGCCCTGAGTTCAGGTTAAAGGTATCTTCTTAAAGTCCCCTATACCACTCTGTGTACTTTGTTTTAAATTACTCTTATACCCTTTTATAATAGCCCACCAGCACTGGACTGTAAATACTGTGAGGGCAGGCATAGAGTTTATCTAGTTTATTATCTGATGAAAGAAGAAATAAGAGATTATAATATTTGGGTGTGATTGGGTGTGAAGAATTGATTGCAAATTTAATTTCCTTTGAAAAGCAGAAACATCTTTCAGGTGGAAGATCTCATGTTTTCTTAACAAGTGAGGAAGTAAGAGAAAGAACCAAGATAAGCTTTAATATCCATCAATAATATGCTTGAATTAACATTTTACCTCTTAAGATAGCAAACATTGTATTGACAGGTTGATATTTTTGGTATTTTTTTTAACATTTATAGTTTTAACTGCTTACTGTCTTTGTTGAGGGAGAATCTTTACTGTGACACAATTGGTTAAGTAAGCAAACAACCCCACTTTGTTTTCAAAATTGACGAACATTTTGAATTGCAGGTTGTATAACTACCTGTAAATTTGGGACGAAACAATTCCTCAACGTAATCTTGGTCAAGTCCCATAGGATGAGGGCCATTAAAACAAAAACATGTTTGATTTCTCTGATGACGATAATTAGAAAGGTTTAAATTTTGCATCTTCATTTCAACAATATCCTTTCTATAAGCCTTACACATCTTAAATTGGACTTTTAAGTTTTATTGAGCTAAATATAAGAGTGGTAAATTGTCTGAAAATAGTCTGTATATTAAAATTGCTAAGCTCCTAACCTCTGTATTCTTTGTTGCCCCGTTTCCTTTGATTTGGAGTTTTGATTGAGAGATACCAAATTCCTAACTCAAAATAAGAAACTGCAAGAAATATGCTCCAATATAAAAAGTGTTCAAAAACAGTTATTATTTCTGAAACAGTTATTATTTCTGTAACTGTTTTACAGATGATTAATTCAATTGTTTCTCTAATCACAGATTTTTTTTCCCCTACATTGTCACAGAGGAAGATTGTTTCCTTGAGGCAAGAAAGAAATGCAGAGGTCCTGACAAACAAGAGGTTGCCTTAGAGAAAGCAGCTACACACTAAACACTCAGAACTACTTTCCTTAGGAAGAAAACCTTTAAAAGTAAACAAAAATAGACAAAAATGTAGCGTGATTTACTGGCTTTGGACCACATAATTTAAAATTGAATCTTATTATCTGGTCATTTGAAAATGCTTCATATAGTTAAATAAGTGTTCTTAATAACACAATCCACAATAGATGAAGATTATCCAGTCTTCAAATGTTATACACAAGCCAGAGTTGTACAGGTTTGAGAAAGTCAAGGATAACACGGAATAACTATTAACTAAAAGTAAGAAGGAGTTAGAAGAAGAAATTCAGGATACCCAAGGGTCTTCAGAATAAAAGAAATAATAAAGACTATCTTAGTGGTATAGAGGAAAAGACATTTTAATTTTAATCAAAATCTGTGTTACCAATCTTGGACAAGTAACTTCTGTTTAAAATACCCTTTTACTCATCAGTAAAAGGTTTCCACCTAGGAAATCAGTGAAGATGACAATTGCCCATTTCAGTGCGTATTACATTTTTTGTGACATATTCTGAGTCAAAACATCAAGGGGAGAAGAAAGGGGAGAGGGTTTTCTCTGTGAGAGGCAGTAAACATTTGCCAGATTCCAGTGGTTATAATCAAAGGCATCAGTTCTCACATGTTTGTCTCTAACAGTTATGAGAAAGCAGTGAAATTAATGTTTGCCCATATTAGCAAATGTGTATAACCTCAACTCTGCAGCCCAACTTTCAAATCTGGAATACTTGGGTCTATGATTACTGAGCATGTAAACAGACGTTGGAAAAGAAAAATAAAATCAGAAGTACTGATCTAGAGGGATAGTTTTCTATTTTCTAAATAGAAAATCAATGCTTGGAGAAGTCTTAGGTGTTAAAAAAATATAGAAAGATTAAAGTAGGAACCATTTTATGATATTTTAGTTAAATGATATTTTAGTTGTTTTACGCAAAACTTTTCCGTAGTTTGAATGCTCAGGACAAATCTCTTCAAAATGTCATGGATGACAGCTTTGTAAAACTGTATGAACCCATCATCCTCGAGAAATGTTAAACATTGGTGGTTCTAAAGAAAGTGAATGCAATTCTTTTAAATTTAATAGGAAATTTTGATGGTGGTTTTTTTAACTGAGTGTATCAGTACATCGAGTTCAAAAGGAAATAGTTACGCCGATTTCTCTCTCAAAAGAGAATTGACTGGTAAATTAAGAAAGATTTAAAGATGGGCAGGTGATAAGTTAGATACTTAATTGTGATCAGAAATATTAGGAAGAAGAATTGAAGTTTCAACCGAAAGTGGATGGGTGTGGATATTGACAGCTTCTCGGGTCATGTATTGCTGTTATAAAACATGAGTGATTGATTATGTGATCACATATTTGGCAGATATGAAACCAATGCATTCTTTAATCTAAGGTCATAGCAAAAGAACAAGAAAACGTTTTCAGATTTTTATCATTATAATTGGACAACTCTTAGCTCGATATTTCTCTGGGTTTTTCCTCCTTTATTAATTGTGTCGTTTGCCTTTGATTTTGGACTGTGAAACACAATGAAAATTTTAACATCCTTTTTCTCTTGTCCTACTCTTCAAGAATAGTCTTACAGATGTTTTCAAACCACATGAATCAAAAACCTTGAACAAAATCTATCTCACATCTCTTTTATTCTATTTTCTACGCCCTTGAATGCTTCTGTCCATTTCAGAAAGGAAATGGAATTTCAACTTTGCATTGCTGCTTTTCCAGTATGACTTTCAAAGACATTAAATTAATCCTTTCCATTTCTCTAAAAGTAAATGTTCCCTATTCTTTCCTTTTCTCAGTTATTCAACAAATACCCCCAAATCATTAAGTTTTGTTGTGAAAATCCTAAACTTTTTAGGTTATAAGGAATACATTCATTCTAGCCTTGAAGGACATTGAGATTTTCAGTATCATAACAATTTCTAACTTCTTAATATACTGTAGTTAATTAAATCATCAACTAGATATATCCTGTTTATTGAATCTTTTGGATTAAAATAAATTGTAGTAGAAAGGAAACACAATTTAATTGGCCTTAGACAAATTGCTATACTGTTACTACAACAGTTCTCTTGGAATTTAGTAATCATAATTATGCAAATCTTAATTAGGTAATTATTGTGCAGTTTTTCTTGACTTAAGCGGAAAAATTCATTGGAACAATCAGCCATATCATGCTGTGTCAGAAACTTTAAATCAGAAAAAATTTTCAAAATAAGTTGTTGAGTGCTTTATTATTTACTGGAGTATAATTCCCCAGACAACTAACAGTAAAAGTCTGAAAATACTCCTTGCTTCAATATTTGTTCTTCCCTGTATTTGCCAAAGTGTTACTTTGATTTGTCGGAACAGGAATGATGGCAGGAAGACAAGTCTTCTGGCATGGATGAATTTTCATCAAAGTGGACACCAGCTAAAAGAGGCTCATGGATTCTTGGTTCTTTCAAGAACTTTTGAGACAAATTTGAATAAATTGTTGTCTTAGTCCATCAGAGGTTGAGTTCACCCATTTTATTTCTATTTTTATATTAAAAAAGCCGTGGAAGGAGGAGAAACTGAATGTTCCTACTATAACATATTTTATACATACCTAGAAATTTACATATACATAATATACATATACAAAATGGTAGAATGTGTATTTTAAGAAAAAAGGAGTTAAATAAAACAAAATTTGTTAACAAAATAGTAATGGAAACAATGATAGCTATTCTAGGAGATAGCTTAAATAAGCCAGAAAGGCAGCTCAGTCTGGGTGGAGGCACACTCAGGGTTCAGAGTAGAAAGGCTTATAGTGTGGAGATAGTACATAGAGATGGATCTCTGAAGCAGTACAGTTTGCATTAAGATGGTCACAGAGGAAGCACACCTGCTTTGAGGCTGAACCTTGCAAAACTGGAATGCTTCCTCATGTGAGGAGTCGGAGTTTAGGCATCATTTAAAAGTTTTTACAAATAGAAATAATCTACCAGCTTTGCAGTCCTTTTGGGTCCTTCATCAATGAGTTAAATAAATCTCTTCAGAAGTTCATTCTGTCACATATTTTTAAATTTTGAATACTGTGCTTTGATAACTTTAGAGAGCCCACCAAGATGTCTAAATAAATGCACTTTCCAGAGCCAATTAAACTGTGTAGCCAGAAAATGAGCATCTTTTCTTGGCCCCTGAAGCAAATCACAAGGTGCAGAACTTTCCTTTCACTGACTCTTTGTTTCTCTTTTCCCCGCTGATTCTTTGCTTTTGTTTTTATTTCTGGTTCTGGTTTTCATATATCCCAGAAGTTATTTGCCAGGACTGTTTGTGAATGTGGTTTTATGGCTATTTGATTATCTTTTTCAGGTAGAGAGATAACAGAAAATTTTGTTTGTTGGTTTGCTTATTTATTCAAGAATATATCAAACTTCCACTGGAAAAGGTGAAGAACTCGTTGAGTTTTGGATTCGTGTGTTTTGTTCTCTGTGTTTATTTCAATCCATGGCGAAGGGTATAGAATCAAAGGTACAGGCTGTGTCTACATGTCCAGAAAAACTTCACCTCTAATTTTGTTTTGAAATATTCTCCTACCTCTGGAGAAGTAAAAAAATTGAATGTGAAACCTCTTAAAAAGCTATGTTTTGATTGGTTTATAGAAGTTAATGTTTACATAAGGCTAAGATGAGGGGACATAAGAATTCCTAGAAAGTAAATTAAACCTCTAGTATATTAGATATGACACCCTTTAAAAATTATTTTTCCACAGAAAATGCCAGTTTAAAAGCACTTTAAAAGAACACAAGAATCCCCACTTCTATTGTTAAAGTGAATTCGTAGACAATACTGACTGATTTGACAATTTTGGTTTAAAAAGAGCTACATATCTTTTCCTTGATTTCATTTGTGAATTTTATTTAAATATCCTAAACTTCTGCTAGTATACTGATCAAATAAATAACATCATTCTCTCAAAATATTTAAGAATTAAAAGAAGATTCTATTAAGTAATAAGCTTGATAATTTGTACATCAGATATATTATCTTCTGGATGTGACAGCTGAAATATAATTTTCAGGATTTTTGGTTAATTTTAAAATGTTGGACTTATATTAAATCATCTTATTAACTGATAATCTTTGGAAACTTGGATAATTTATTAGCAAGGTAAAATGCTGAAACATTGGTCACCATGTATGGTATATATATATATATATATACCGGGGGTGCCAAAAAAATGTGTACAAGTGGACACTTTGGTCAATGTTTCTCAAGCAGTAGTTTGCTGTAATCAGAAGCATCTAGATGCTAATGGTAACCACTTTGAGCACCTCTTATAATAGCAGAAGTTAAACATGACTTGTATTCATCTTTTGTCATTGATATATATTGAGTGACAATTTTAATACAGTTTTTTCCTTTCTTAAAATGTGTATACATTTTTTTGCACCCTCTCTATATATATGTATGAGGTTGGCAATTAAGTTACAATGTTGCTAAGCTTTTTTGATATCAGAGGGATTATTCATTATGAATTTGTACCAACTGGGCAAATAGTTAAACAACTTTACTATTTGGAAGTGCTGAAAAGGCTGCGTGAAAAAGGCAACCTGAACTTTTCATCAACAATTCATGCCTCTTGCATCACGATAGTGCACCAGCCCACATGGCACTGTCTGTAAGGGAGTTTTTAGCCAGTAAACAAATAACAGTATTGGAACCCTCCCTACTCACCTGATCTGGCCTCCAGTGACTTCTTTCTTTACCTGAAGATAAAGGAAATATTGAAAGAAATACATTTTGATGACATTCAGGACATCAAGGTTAATACGACAATAGCTCTGATGGCCATTCCAGAAAAAGAATTCCAAAATTGTTGTGAAGGGTGAACTAGGTGCTGGCTTCGGTGTATAGCTTCCCAAGGGGAGTGCTTCAAAGGTGACTGTAGTGATATTCAGCAATGAGGTATGTAGCACTTTTTCTAGGATAAGTTTGCGAGCTTAATTGTCAGACTGTGTGTGTGTGTGTGTGTGTGTGTGTGTGTGTGTTGTGTGTGTGTATACACACATTTAATATATATGTATACTTTTTTGTATATAATATATATCTGTGTTATAATTACCTGTGTTTCTTTTTTTTACATGTCACAGAGTTACTATACCATTTTGTGGTGAATACCGTGATATGCCACACAGATCTTCCTTTAGGACTAAAATGTTTATTTATCTAGGAGCTGAACATGCTGCTAAAAGAAGGCCCTTAGCCCATTCAGAGGAGTATCTCAAAGAAATCTGACTTGCCCATGGTCACACCTTCCACAGGGAGTTTATATCCAATCACTAATCAAATTTGGTCCCTTGTGTCAACTTGGGACAGCTCTCAATGGCCATCTCAGTCCTGGGATGTCTGGTTACCTGGGGCCTTCATTGGACCTGCATCTCAGCTCTACTTCTACCCCTACTTAATACTGCTTCCCTCCCCTCCTTTTCACAGGTCTTTATTCAAAAAACACTTCCTTAATTGTCCTTAGCGTGCATTTTTATATTTGGATCTACTTCCTGGGGAATCCAGGATGGGATACTTTGTGTCATCTCTCTCTCTCTCTCTCTGTCTCTCTCTCTCATCTGTCTATGTATCCATTTATCTATCTGTCATTTATCCATCCATCCACTTTTAAAAAGTATAAAAAGTATGTGTGCATCATGTGCATTTATAAAATTTTTGCTATGCTAAATGACAGTTCTTAATTACCTACCCTCTAGTTTTCTGAACTAAAAATTAGTTACTTCATTAAAAGTTATAATGTGCATGAATGGTTACAGCTCTACTATGAGCAATTGTACCAAAGAAATTTGACTATGTATGTAAGGTTCTGAGACATGTTTTTATCAAGAGGAAATATGAACTAATTGGTCTATTACAACACGTTGTAATAGAAACGTGTTGATATAGAACAGTCTGTAGCCTGATAGATCTTGATAATGTAACAGAGAATTTTACCAAGGAAACTACAGTCAGTAATGTGAGGATAATACTTGGCAGAAACTGCTGAAAGCAGAGTGTAGATAGAATTATTTGGCATCTAAGCAACAATTCGGGAAGGATGACCGATGTTAATTACAGCTAAACAAATCTTTCTTATTTTCCAGTCTCTGTCAAAGGAGGGCTATTGAGCAGTAATTATTTTTTAAAAGACAGAAAATAGATGCAGTTGGCTGAGGCCCCAATTCTGATTCATCTATTACATTTTTGCATGTATCATCAAATCAAGAAACTTACGACTCTCACCATTTTTACTGGAGTCATTAACAATAGTTTTATACTTTCTGTTAGTCCCAGTTTCTTCATGGCCTGACCTCTGCTTGCCACTTTTGCCTCATCCCTTTTCCATACCCTTTCACCCCACCCATAAATCACACCTGTAGCTTCTGATAGTGGAATACTCTTTGTGTTCTTGCTCAAGACACATTTACGTGGTTAAGAGAGCAGACTCTGCATCAGTCCAACCCTACATTTATTCTGCCACTTCCAAAGTGTGTGACCCACAATAAGTCACTCTACCACCTTATGCCTCAGTTTCCTCATCTGTAAACTGAGAATGATGTTAGTACCTACCTCATTGGGTTGTGAAGTGATTAATTGTTTCATAGTAGCTCAAGTACTCAGTACTCTGTTATTTGGTAGCAATGATATTCTCCTGTTTAGGGAATCTCCTCCATTTTGGGCTCCAAATCTGTTACTGTGTTTGGGAGTATATTAAATGTGTGTGTTTAAACATTGCAAATTCTACTTCCTGCATATATGTATGATAAAAGACATTCATTTTGATAGAGTACTTGTACATACAGGTTATTGCATAATTGTTGAGAAATTAATGAAAATTTTATTAAAGAAGTTCCTGCTGCCTGGAGACAACATGCCTGAAAGTATTTCTACAAATTTTGTATTGAACAACTGAAGGATATATGTAGATTTGTTTCGTCCCATAAAAAGAAGTAAATGTGTAGAAGGCCCAAAGAAAAAACGATCTTTTCTTTCACCCTGACTGGTCCTCTCTGGGAGGGACATTGTGGAATTCTCTGGCAATCGGGGTCAGGTGTGTGATGAGAAGAACACGGGGGCTAGCCCGTGTGAGGAAACTGAAATGCTCATTCACACGCAGCTAATCACTCTGGCTGTTATTACCGTTAATGGGATCGCTGTGTGCTCAGCCCTGCTGCTGTGTCCATATCGCTCAAACACTGCAGAAAGTCTTTAAAAAGTAGATATTTGTTTTTCCAGGGATTAGTGGCACCCTCCTTTGTCTAAGTAATGTGCTTTACCTTGTATAGTTTAAACTTATCGAGCATTAGTTAATTGCGA
Organism: Rhinolophus ferrumequinum; assembly: GCF_004115265.2. Taxonomy (NCBI): domain Eukaryota; kingdom Metazoa; phylum Chordata; class Mammalia; order Chiroptera; family Rhinolophidae; genus Rhinolophus; species Rhinolophus ferrumequinum. The sequence goes on along the minus strand of NC_046285.1, from coordinate 34,735,258 downwards.
AAGTGCATGACAACAATGTGATTAAAGCTACTTTCCATTAGTTCAATCTGATTAATTGGTTACCAGTTGTCCTCCCCAGGTACAATGTTTCTCTTCACTGAAAATAACATCTTACCAAATCCTCCAAAATGCATACTGTAAGCCAGTTGCCACAAATGGAATTGTTTATTCAAACATTTTATTTGCATCTGAATGTTTGACAGTTGTGGCAAATAGCAATATAACAAATATGGGGAAATGTTCTGGATGTAATTTTTCCACTTTTGACACTTAATTTCCTGTCACACATTGACTTCAAAATCCTCAGTGTGATATACAGAATCCCACAACACTCCCTTTGTTTGTTTTCTTTGCTGTCTCATTAGATTTCCCTGACTTCCTGTAGATACCACACTCTATTCACTTTTCTTCACATCTAAATCTTTTTTTATTAATCTAATCCCAGTGGGAAAAAAATAACAAACCAATAAAACATATATCAGTTAACTAAGAGACCACCCAAATTTAAATATACTTACATAAAACCTAAGGTTATTCATTTGGTGCTTTGCTGCTCACTCAATAAATCCGTCAATATATCTTGCTTATTTGTCAATTTCTTGCCATTATTTTTCTACTATTTTGGTCCGGGCCTTACCGTTTTTTGCCCGTATTACTGCAGTAGCTTCTTAACAGGTCTTCCTGTCTCTAATTTATCCACTTGGCAGTTTCTTTCATTCAGCATCGCTAATGTAATTTCCAACATTCTTCCGGGTCATTTCTTTGCTTAAAAACTGACAGTACCTACTATTTATTTACCAAAATGAAGCTCTGCAGCCCTTTTACCTTAAAGTCAAATACTGAGTTCTGGCCAGTGGAATGTGGCAGAGGTGATGTCCTCGTCTCCATGCCTGAACCACAAAACTTCCTATAGCACTGGCCACAGGCTTTCTCCCTTCCGTCATCTGCTGGCTGAATATATGGAATCCAGTGGAGAGCTTTGAGGTAATGGAGATGGAATAGATCAAAAAGTTTAGGGCCCTTGAATAACTTCATGGTGCAGAGTTCTTTGCCTCTAAATCCCACTCCTGCCATTGGGCTATTATGTTAACACAAAAGAAAATTCCGTTTTGTGAAGATAGTGAGGCTTTGGGAGGGAGAGGGTGATTATTTATTGAAGCAATTAGCCAGTTAGGCTAATATATATCTATCAGTTTTGCAATAGTAGTGTTGTCAGTACAAATCAAGATGAACAAATTTTTGGGGAAGTTGATATGTGAATTAGGGACTTTTGTATATAGTTTTTTCATTAGTTCCTTGTGTATGTCTTTTGAAAACATAGATGCTCCTCAACTTTTGATGTGGTTATGCACAGATAAACCCATCATAAGTTGAAAATACCATAAAAAAATGCACTTAATACACTTAACCTACTGAATATAGGTTAGCCTAGCCTACATCAAATGCGTTCAGAACAGTTACATTAGCCTATCGTTGGGCAGTTATCTTGAGTTTCATCTCAAGAATAATTGCCTTTCTCTTCTCACCAGAAGTGTGAGATATAGATAGACATTTTGTAGACATTATGGGATGTGCAAATGCAAAACTATATCCAAGAAACACTGGCTACACAGCATTCTGTAGAGTATCGGCTGTTTACCCTCACGATTGTGTGCCCGACTGGGAGGTGCAGCTCACTGCTCCTGCCCAGAGAGAATATCACGAGAGAATACCTATCATACAGCATATCCTCAACCCAGGAAAATACCAACATTCAAAATTTTACGGTTTCTATTGTCTCCATATCACTTTTGCACTATCGAAAAGTTGAACCATCATAAGTCGAGGACTGTCTGTAATAGTCTATTTTTGTAATTTTTTAAGTAAGAGGTTTTTCATCTTGTTTTGGAGCATTTGATAATAAGGGCTATTGATTTCATGCATGCAACAAACATTTATTTAGTATCATTTTGTCTCAGGTACTGTGTTTATACAAAGAGGAAAGGAAAAAAGATTATATCTTCAATTAAAGAAAGCTGAATGGATTATATTACAATCTTACCTTGGGCTCATTTACTACCTAATTTTTATGCTCAGGATAGAACTCAACAACGCTATCACTCCTCTCAGAATCCCAAGTAATTAGAGTCTCATTTTCAGGCCTTATCTGCGACACCCAGAATTGTTCTGCTGCCTGATTGTTCCTCGTGTTTGATGCTAACTTTTTTGTTGTTTTTTGTTTTTCGTTATTGATTCTGAAGGAAGAATTCTCTTTGACTGAATTCCCAGAATCAATGTAAATTTGCTTTTGCAAGCACCCATTACTTTAGGCATTCATTTTCATGGCTTGAGTATTTTGATAACAATACCATGGTAAAGAAAACACGTCTTATAACATCTGGAAGTTGAGTTTTTGAGGCGAGTTAACTAGGTCTAGGGACGGGGAGCAAATCATATTTTCTGACATGGTTTAGAAGGACATACTGCAGGAGTATGTCCTTCATGGCTGCTTCTCTTTTCAGCCATCCTTCTCTCTGACATCTGATACAGTCTATCTCTTACCCGAGGGCATAAAACTGACATTTACTAGCTCACCACTTCGGATTTCACATTTCAGACAAAATACAGGGATGTCAAGCTTGGGTCTTGACACTTCGTAAAATCCTGTTTTGCTTCCTAATAACACCAGTGGTTCATTCTTCACATTTCCCGCATTTGGGAAATATATACACCAAGAGATTTAGATTTGACTCCTAGGTTACTTAAAATAAAAAGCTGACTCATCAATTCACAGATGCGTAAGATTGTTAAGCAATCCCTCATAATGTCCTTTCACAACCTCTCTGAGTGTGTGGTGGTAGAGGCATGCCATGAAACGTCAAGAGAGAGAAGAGGGGAATCAAAAGAAGCCTGATGTTTGATTTCTGACCCTGGCTCTGGAAACGGACCTGAAAGTTCCAGGAACCAGCCACAAAGATACCACACTGCTAACCTTTGTTTTTCTTATACTTTAATGGGCTCAGTAGGTGATGACACTTACCACGTTGCATTGTCATTAGCTGTTTATATTTGTTTTCCATGCTTGAAGGAAAGGACCATGAGTTACTCACCTTTGAATCCTGAAACAAACACATTAATAAAGTTTTGGTGACTGTGGGAGTGGATAAGTGAAGTGACCTCTACATTTGACCACCAGAGTAGTACAATAGGATGATACAATTGACCTATAGACTTAATCGCTGTATAAACACTGATTTCCCATCTAGGCTTTTTTATTAAACAGAATAGGAAAAAAAAAGAATTAGTGAGAAAGAGGAATGAAGGATAGAGTAGTGTAAATGGGAGAGATGGGTGAAAGTTATTCATCAAACTAAAGAAGGGATAGAAAGGTGAGAAGACATAGGATTTATGGATAGCAATAGAGAAAGAGCTATAAAAGAGATTAAAATGCTGGTGGGATCAGCCAGTAAGCATCCAGGGTTATAGTCAAGTACTTCCCTGACCCACCTAACAGGATGTTGTGAAGATATAGGACAGTAAACCTCAGAGTTTCTCAGAGGGAGGCTGCTCTGTAAATAAGAACATCCCATTATTCCATATTATTCTTTTCCTTTCATGTTGGGAGGATGTACCAGTGACAGTTGGAGTCTCCTTTCAGCCAAATAGCTCCCATATGCTACATAATGCTGCTGCTGATTAAAATCCTATGGAAGATTCAGGCTGTGTCTGGAACAATAGCAGTCTGAATTCGATTTATCAGTCTTCTGGGGAAGCCAAGATAATCAAATTTCCCCCTTCAGCAACTTTGAGACCAAGCCATTTGCTGAGATGACAGTGGATGTGAGTCGCACACTTTCAGTTTGTACACCTGCTGCCTGTTAATCACAAATTTCTGACATTTCATGAGGTTTTTTCCTTCCTATTCACATCTTTTGGGCTTTGTCATTTAAAGGCAAGAGCACTTTTGTGAAAACAGAAACATGCATGAAAAATTAGGGAGATCTATAGGGAAACAAAGTTATGGGTGATGTGAGGAAAAACACAATCTTTTCTCAGAGAAATCTGGGTTCCAATATGCTTTTTAATTTATTAGTATGTGACCTGGACAAGTGATTTAAGCCCCCGGAGCTTTGGTTCCCTTAACTATAAAATGGGACTAATGATATCTATGTCAGAGTGCTGCCTTGTGGATTAAATTACATACTTTATGTTTGGCTATGCATCCTTGAAAAATCTGGGTAGTGGAAACCGAAAAGAACTCTGGGCATGAACATTCCTTTCAACCTTCTGCATGAAGAGTCTTGGCCAGACTTGAACATGGCTTCTAGGTGGTGTCCCTGTGACAACAAAGCCCCCTTTGGAGTTTCTGTCTGGAAAAGCTCAGGGCTGTCAGAAGAATATACTGCTTGTTCTAGCTAACACTTGATCTCACTTTCTTAGAGTATTTACTGAAAAAGCTTTACAATTGGGAATCCATCCTCTGACCCTTTAAGATGTGTATGTATCTCCTACAAGTCAGGAGTGTCTTTCTCAAGGACATGAAAGCCATTCCTTTGAAATGCAATCATCAGGAAGGCTAGCCCCTGAATCTCCCAGTCTCTGTGGAAGGATAGAATCCTAGCTAGCAATAGCTGTGGCCTAATCCTGTTTACCAGCCCTTTGTAATTTTTGAGTCCCTGTTTGCGCCCCCTCCCTACACCCTCAATCTCACTTTGAAATGCCCAGTAACCTCTGTGCAAATCAGAATGGAGCTCAGCTCTTTCCCTTTCTATCAGTAGTTACTGAATCAAATCTGTTTTCACTGCTTTAACTAATGTCCCGCTTTGTTTATTTTTGATAGCAGAGACTGACTTTGTGGGAACACTGCAAACCCCTGGCCCCCATCTCTTCCCCAGGGGGAGGGAGGGAGGGTTTTTTCTGAAGGAGAGGGTGAGGCTGAGTCTTGTCTGGAAAGGTCATGGGAAGAAATTGGGAAAATGTGAGGAGATTGTCTGTTTTCTGACTCTGCTTTTGGGGAATAGGCCTGAGGGCTAGTTTCTGTGTCTAAATTTTTTCAAAGGTCATAAATATAACTTAAACAAACTTCCATTATTGTAGCTTAAACCAAAATGGAATTTAAGGTGGCTCCAGCTTTTGGCAAGGCTGGAATGCAGAGATTTAAAAGAATGACATTAGAACTGTTTCTCCCTCTAGATCATGCTGTCTGATAAAATACTTTGTGATGAAAGAAATGTTCTGTGTCTGAACTGTTCCATACAATAGCCATATTACTATAGGGCACTTGAAGTTGGCTATTAGCAATTGAGGAAATGAATGTTTTGAATTAATTTTAATGAACTCAAGTGCAAAAAGCCACATGTGGCTGGTGGCAACCCTGTTAGAAGACCCAACTCTAGTCTCATGCTGTCTCCCTGTGGTGTCAAAATGGCTTCTGGAAATCCCAGACTTAGAGGTCCTTACAGATTATGATCTCAAAGAAAGAGGGAAACCCCCTCTTCTTCAGTGGCCATATCAACCCTGAGAGGGATTCTAACTGGACTTCCTTATGTAAGTCTAGATGGAAGTCTCCTGGTCCAACCTTAGTCATTTCCTGTTGTGGGCCATTAAATTCACTGTACTTTCAGAATTACTTTGAGTTCAGGAGCAGGAGTTATCAAGTGGGGGTTAACGCAGAGGTTGAAGGACTGGACTTTGTGGGACAGAGCAAAGGCAGTGACATGTTGTGACCTTGGTAACAACGGGTCACACATTTTTCTCCTCATCACAGAAGCTGTGTTTTCCAAACAGGTATTCTGCTTCAGGAGCACGTGCCAAACACTCTCTAGAAACTCTCCGAATCCTGGGGAGGATTTGGTACAGAGCTGGAATACCTGCGAGGAAAGGTGGGGGTTAAATAGAGGAAATAAGACTTCACGATGAATGTGACAGTAGCTGTGTTCTAGGGCTGGTAAAGCTAAGACATTTGAATTATACATATAAGTGCTTGGAATTATTAGGAGCTCAGATTTTACCTGCCCTTACAATCACCCACATACACAAACACACATGCACACGCACCCAACATTCATTCCTCCTTCAATAAATACAAGATTTAAAGCACTGTGCTTTATTGATACTGGCGGCTTGAAGAGACATGCTAGAGTTGACTTCAGGACTTAGCATGTGCTTTATAACTATGAGGATTCATTTTCTGAAACCCTAGGTGTTAGAAAAATCCATTTGTTGAAAACGTTGGAAGCAAATCTATAGACCAGGACTAACATTCAGCCATTGTGCAACAATACAACCATATCAGTTATTAAACTTTAAAAATGACTTTCAACTAGTTTTATATGGCAACTTCCCTGAGTCCCTTAAGTTCTACCCCTTATTACTTTAATCACTTCTACCACTTGCCACAGTCCAGCAATTAAAGGGTTAATTCCCAACACAGGCAGGGTCTCTAGGACCAAGAAATTGTTCCAAACCAGATTTTGTTTAGATTCGTCAGTGCTCTTGCTATTCATTTTCTTTAAAAACCCAATGGCTAAACACCATCTTTGCCTTCTTAGGGAAACCCAAGATGACTGGTTCATGCTCTACCGGTATTTTATTTTGCTTGTATATATTCATCACCTAAATTGCTACTGGTTTGCTGGTTAGTAACTGTTAAATCTTCTTGTGATCACAGTGACAAATAGTACGGAATATTTAAGATATGTTGCCTTGTTTAGGAAAGCCATAAAGTCTTTACTTTATTAGTGATGAATATAGTAAAAAGAAAAATGAGCTAAAATTTGATTTTGTAGTGATATAGCCCACAGTGACAATTTGAGAAAATGTTGCAAGTATATCAGGAGGTCAAATCTAAAGAAAACAGCCACTGGTAGCTATTAGATAGTCATGATTAAAAATGTATGGATGGATAGGGGATACAAACAGCAGGGACAAAAATATGATCAATAGGCTCCATCATTCCACTCTAATAGCCTCAAGTCCATGCCTTACAAATGAACGTGGGGAATACAAGTAGAGAAATTTGTGGGGTGATTGGCTGAGGGTGATCACATCCTCTGTCAAGACCTCATATTTCCATGGTTTTGGTCTTCCTTCGGGAAGTCCATGTTCACCTGCTTTACCACAAAACTGATTTATATCCATGTGTTATCTTAATTATATATAGACCAGTGTCTTGTCAAAACATCCTCACACACACACACACAATTATAGTTATTTGCACACATAGATTGCTTTAGTTAGGCCATGTTTAAACTGTTAATGGAGATTTTTGTGGAAGCTGAGTGATTAAAGGGTCTGGAAAAAAGTAAGGGTCTTAATTCAAGACAGAGTGTATCAATAATTCTGAGAACAAAACTAGCTGTTAATGACAGCACTGTCCCCTATCACCTCTGCTTTTCACCATAGTGTTGGAAGTCCTCGCCAGAGCAATCAGGCAAGAGAAAGAAATAAAGGGCATCTAAACTGGGAATGAAGAAGTTAAATTATCACTCTTTGCAGATGACATGATGCTATATATAGAAAACCTTAAAGACTCTACCAAAAAGCTATTCGAAACAATAAATGAATAAAGTAAAGTTGCTGGATACAAAACCAACGTACAAAAGTCCATTGCATTCCTATATACTAACAATGAAATCTCAGAAAAATAAATTTTAAAAAAAGCAATTCCTTTTGCAATTACAACAAAAAGAATAAACTACCTAGGAATAAACTTAACCAAGGATGTGAAAGACCTATATGCTGAAAACTGTGACATTTTTAAAAGAAATTGAAGAAGACACAAAGAAATGGAAAGACATTCCGTGCTCATGGATTGGAAGAATCAACATAGTTAAAATGGCCATATTACCCAAAGCAATATACAGATTTAATGCAATCCCCATCAAAATCCCAATGGCATTTTTTAAAGAAATAGAACAAAAAAATCATCAGATATGTATGCAACAACAAAAGACCCCGAATAGCCAAAGCAATCCTAAGAAAAAAGAAGAATGCTGGAGGTATCACACTCCCTGACTTTAGCTTGTACTACAGGGCAACAATAATTGAAATAGCATGGTATTCGCAGAAAAACAGACACACAGACCAATGGAATATAATTGAGAACCCAGAAATAATCCCACATAAATGTGGATAGATAATTGTTGACAAAGAAGGCAAAAACACACAATGGAAAAAAGACATCCTCTTCAATAAATGGTGCTGGCAGAATTGGAAAGCCATGTGCAAAAGAATGAAACTAGGCTGCTATCTGTCACCATGTACCAAAATTAATTCAAAATGGATCAAAGACCTATGCGTAAGACCTGGCACAATAAACTGCATAGAAGAAAACATAGGTACTAAACTTATGGACCTTGGGTTCAAAGAACACTATGAATTTGACTCCAAAGGCGAGGGAAGTAAAAGCTAAAATAAATGAATGAGACTATATCAAACTTAAAAGCTTCTGCACAGCAAAAGAAACCATTGATAAAATAAAAGGGCAACCAACTGAACGGGAGAAGATTTTTGCAAACAGTGCCTCCGATAAGGGGCTAATATCCAAAATATACAAGGAACTCATGAAACTCAACAACAAAAAAACAAACAGCCCAATTGAAAAATTCAGGGCAGAGGACCTGAAGAGTCATTTCTCCAAAGAGGACATACAAATGGCAAATAGACATATGAAAAAATGCACAACATCACTAATCGTCAGAGAAATGTAAATAAAAACCACAATGAGATATCACCTCACCCCAGACAGAATGGCTATCATCAACAAGACAACTAGTAACAAGTATTGGAGAGGCTGTGGAGAAAAAGGAACCCCCATACACTGTTGGTGGGAATGCAGATTGGTGCAGCCATTATGGAAGGCAGTGTGGAGGTTCCTCAAAAAATTAAGAATAGAATTACCATATGACCCAGCAATCCCTCTCCTGGGTATCTACCCAAAAAATCTGAAAACATTTATCCCTAAAGACATGTGTGCTCAATGTTCATTGCAGCTTTGTTTATGATGGCCAAGACATGGAAACAACCAGAATTTCCTTCGATAGATGAATGGATAAAGAAGTTGTATATATACACAATGGAATACTATTCGGCGGTAAGAAAGATGAAACATGACCATTTGTGACAACATGGATGGATCTTGAGATTATAATGCTAAGCGAAATAAGGCAGACAGAAAAAGCAGAGAACCATATGATTTCACTGATAGGTGGTATATAAACCAAAAACAACAAAAGAACAAGACAAACAAATGAAGGAACAAAAACTCATAAACATATACAATAGTTTAGGGGTTACCAATGGGCAAGGGGGGGCTCTAGAAGAGGGTAAACGGGTCTAATATATGGTGATGGAAAGAGAACTGACTCTGGTAGGTGAACACACAATGTAAAATATAGATAATGTATTACAGAATTATACACCTGAAATCTATGTAACTTTGCTAACAATTGTCACCCCAATAAACATTAATTAAAAAAAAAAACACAGAAAAACACACACAAAAAAAAAAAGAAAAAGAAAAACACAAAAAAAACTAGCTCTTAATAAGACTAAAACCTTAAAAGAAACAGAATTTTTCAGCTTTAGGCCACTGGGAATAAGAATACATTGTTTTGCAGAGTGTTGATGTTTTAAATTTTTGAGAGCTTCTTCAGTATAAATAAGTCTCAAGTCTTTTGCCAGATGACAGACATATCATGCTAGAGATGAAGGGATGGATTCAAATAGGTTATTGACTTCTTTTCTTTAGACTACCTTTCATCTTTCCTCAGATATGGACCAAACAAAACCTAGAGAGGTGGTTCTTGTCTCCTCTACCTCATTATCCTAAAACTAAAGAAAATTTTAATTTTGTAAATTCCAAATGTGAACATCTCAGAGGTCAAGTTTCTCATACTTACAATCATTTCAAAGAACAATAACACAGAGCCTGTAACTAAGTTCTATGTTTCTTAATCAGATTTGTTTACTAAGGAAAATTATGGCAACTGCTAGGACTTCTGAAAGTCCAACCTCAGCGTTTGAGATCATTTAGTATTTAGCCAAGTGGAAGAACAGAAAACTCATTTTGAGTAAGATATTTAAAGAAGAAAGAAGTGCCATATGTCATCAGCTGGCATAATTTAACTTGCAAATCACATGTTGGCACGAGGTAGTTGGCAGCAGATGGCTGAACTCTTCTGTGTTTCAGATCCCAAACCTATCCTTTTCCATTTTGTGTTGGAAATCTAATTAAAAGCCTTTTTATCACTTTCATATTAATTATAAACAGGCCTTTTTATCTGGTAGGAAACTGACCTGTGTTTAACAAGCTTACCCCAAACCCTCTATTTTACAAGATTTTCAAGAATTTTTTTCTAAGGTGATTTGTTCAAGTTAAATACAACTAATGTTCATATCTTAAATCTCATGAGCTACTACTTAAGCCAAATATGAGTTACTTATTTACTATTTAGTACATAAACTGCCATGAAGAGTACTTGCTAATTTAATTTCAGTACTTCTAATTAATTTGATGAAATTAATTGAAAGACAACTTTGTCTTCTTATCTAGGACAGACTGCACAGACTGCAATAAAGAGTTCAATGCCCATTAATTTAACAAGTTATATAAAATGGACAAGTTTCTTAATGATGCAAACTGTCAAAGGCCACTCAAGAAAAATAAATATCCTGAATCTATATCTATATCTATATATCTATATCTATATCTATATATGTATATATATCTATATCTATATATCTATTTATATCTATAATCTATGTCTATGTCTATATATCTATATATATGTATATATCTATATCTATATATGTAGAATAGATCTATATCTTTTAGATATCTATATCTATATATCTATATCTATATCTATATATGTATATATCTATATCTATATATGTAGAATAGATCTATATCTTTTAAACAACATACATTTTGCTCCAGAGAAGGACACTCTTTCTTCCATGGCTGTTCATTGTAAAAAGATTCTTGAAAATTAGTATGGAACAAAGATAGTAATTTCCTCTGCTTATAAGATATGCAGAAATGCAAGAGGCCCGTGGAGAATTGTTTCTTAACAGGACTAAAATGACTCATAGATGGTTGAAGTTTTGTAGACTGTGGTTCTCCTTATACCTTAGGTGTAGCTCTCCAGAAGTTCCAAATAAAAAACCGAGTGCCTGGGAATTTTCCAGGTCCCCTTTTTATTGGATGGTGTTGAACAACGATTTCTGTCTCCTCAACACTGGAAGATTGCAGAGAACTTTATTCTGCTTTTCCACTGTTTTCTGTTTAGCTTTTAATTCTTTGCCTCATATACCTTAACTAAATCTATCAAAGTGAAAACCTACAGTATCTGGCACACTTTTCTGGGCCTCCACTCTTCTTTAGGGTCTGGGATCCCTAAGTCCTGAATACATTGGCAGCCTCGATTTTTTTGTGTCTTTTGTCCCATGAGATTATCCGAAGCTCGGTTGGTTTCTTTGTCAACTTAATAGAAGTCATGAGACTCCTGGATCAGAGACAAAGGATAGGTTCTTAGAGCAATAGGAGCAAGCTGTGTTTCATAGCGTAATTTCCTAGTTGTAGGTCCCCAGATCCTGCCAGCCAGAGGTCAATAAAAAGAGTGCCAGTTGACACCTGCACACAGAGAAGGGTGTGTAAACCCCTGATTTAATTCTCAGCATTTCGTTTCCAATACTTACCCTGCGAGAAAATATGGCCAACGTAATGTCTGCTCACCCGTCTGTGATTTCAGGGTGTCTGTGATCTTGATGCCTCAGTTTCTTAGCTAATCCCCAATGCCTTAAATCTAAAGGGTTTTTGTTTTCCTTTTACCTGGCATTTCTTCTTTTTCTTGAGAGAAGTATTGGTTTCTGCAAGTAATTCCACCATATAATTCAGAAACACCTGGAATTATATCACATATTAGTTTCTTGTTTATTTTCCATCTTGTTCCTTAGGAATATAAGATCAGGTTGCTTTGGCTTATTCTCCAGTGAATTCCCTTGTAAAGCACATGGCAATTAATATTAAATAAATAGCCAGTTAATTTAGGTAAAAAAAAAATAAAACCACAATTTAAAAAGTTTCTATTTGAATGCCTGTTGACTTCTACTTCTAGCTATATATCTGTAGTACATTTTCTCAGTAAAAATTGTTTCTATTTTTAGCACATGGGTTTATTCATGCACAGGTATGTCTTTAGCTCTAATTAGGAGGAGCTACATAACTGTTCTGTGATTTTGGAAATAGTTCCTTTTTTTCTCTGTGACCCAAAGAAGGCATAAATAAATAGAGATTATTTTGTGCACACATCATGTTTTTTCCCATCATTATAGAGTCCTTTCAACTCTGCAGCTTCATGCTTGCTGCCTTTTTCCTTTGATTAAAAACTACACCTATTTTGGATCCAGTTAAAAAGTCACCTTTTACAGAAAGTCTTCTGAGACTTTTCCCTGGTGACTCAATTACTCTTATCTCTGTGCTCCCACAACTCTGTGTAGTTTCTTCTGTTACAGCCCTTATTACATTGTTTATTAGTTCATTGCTTCCATCTCTAGGTTTCTACCTGATTTCTGAGCTCCTTTTATGAATATCCCTGTCTCCTTAGTACCTAGCACATGGTCAGGCATGGAAGTATCTGGGAAAATATTTGCTAGATGTTTCATTAAGCTTAGGATGCTCTCTGCCTTAGGAGTATGTATCTTTATAAAAGACAACAACAGGTTTTGGCTGGAATTCTGATTAGCAATCATTTATGTATAGAAGCCACTTCGGAGAGAACAGGGAGGATTCCCAGAACTACTGGACTCTATTCCTCTGTTTATTCCTGAACTTACACACTTTCAATCATTCTTCATAACTAATGTACTTAGAAACAGTCTTGATTTTCAGGGAGGAGGGTTCAGAGGGGTCATGTAGATGGTGTAATTTTAAGAGAACTAGCAAGATTTTCCTCTCCCTAACTCTCCTTTATTTGTGTTTGGAATTCCACAGCGTGATCTGTTGCCTTGTGTTAGCTCTGCAGCCATGCTGTAGATTAATCTTAAAACAAAAATATTTCTATGTTGGGACATCTATTAATTTATTATTGAGATAATCTCTATTCATGATAGAAGAAATCGGGGCAGGTGAGACTATGCATGCCGAGACAACAGTATGAGCAGCAGAAAGGGGTAAAAAAAGAGATAGGATGATAAATGGGGACACCAAAGACCAAGGATGAGTAATTGAGACATTTGTCAAAAATTTAATCTTTTCTTGTGATGCTGTTTTTATATTGCATTTTCCTAATCTGCCCAAAAAAAGCCAATACAAATAGTACTCTAAGCATCTTTGTAAGTGTTTATTTAGTGGAATATGATATTATTGTCCAGATGGTAAAAACGTTGGGGTTTTAAAAAGCATCTGAAAGCTATTTAGTATAACTAATTTACACAGAGATGAAAATATCCCAATTTTTCTTTTTCTGATTTAACTATTTAAATCGCATACGAATATAAGTCTTTTATTCTCTTTTGCTCTCATTACCATCATGTGGTAAGAATTATAATAGCTTTAATGTAAATAATGTAAATTATATACTTTGGTTAGCTTTTCATAGTGTGATGGCAGTGTAAGTATCTTGGACCATGAGTATGTCTATTTGGCATGAGGTAGCCTTATACTTGCAAAAGAATATGCTTTTGTAAAGAGAGACAGACAGTAGGTCTCTCACCAGAAATGTTTAGAGGCTGTAGATACAGGTAAAAGGATAGCGATGCTAAGCTTATTTAAGTTAGCCAAAACCAAAATTATATCTACAAGCCTTTTCTCTACATGTGCTTACAGTATAGAGCTATGTGTTCCATACACATGACATAACTAAATAACCCTTAGCATCTGTGAAAAAATTACGTTTTTGCACTGAAGAATTTTATAATGAAATGCTACCTCACACCTGTTCGGATGGCTATTATATTAAAAAAATGATAAGTGTTGGTGAGGTCGTGGAGAGATTAGAATCTCTCTGCACTCTTGGTAAAAATGTAAAATGATATAGTCACTGTGGAAAATAGTATGGAGATTCCTCAAAGAATTAAAGATAGAATTACTGTATGATCCAGCAATATCTTTTCAAAAGAATGCAAATCAGTATCTCAAAGTGATATCTGCTGCAGCATTGTTCACACTAGCCAAGTATCCAAATGGATAAAGAAAATGTAGTCAATGCACTTCAACTAGTTTTAAGAGGCTAGATTTACATTATGTGTTACACACACACACACACACACACACACACACACACACACCCCAAGCAAAGAAACACAAGGAAACTTTATGAGGTGATGGATATGGTTATTACTTTGATTGTGATGATGGTATCACAGGCGTTTGTGATTGTGGTGATGGTATCAAACCATCAACTTGTATACATTAAATATGTACAGTTTTTTGTATATCAATAAAGCTGTAAGAAAAATAACAAGGTGGTTTAAATAAAGGAGTTTATTGACAGTAGAACTGTGGAACTAACAGATTGTCTGGAGGATGTAGGTGATAAGTAACCAGGGCCTTTTGATGGCCCCCCTGCCCCCTGATAATATACGGAACTAGAGCTCACATCAATCTTGATCGAGTCAAGTCTCTTTGTTTTCCTGGCAGAGTACTTAGGAGCTCAAAGTCCCCACCAGGCCCCTGAGAAGCTAGGAGTTAGAAGCACTGACTTCAACTTTGCCTTTTTAATAACAACATAACCTGAGGCAAGATATCTGATCCCCAGATTCTGTGTACTTATCTGTAAAAGTGAGGTTTAAAAACAATACCTACCTGTGATAAAGTTGACGTGAGGATTAATTTAGATAATGTACACAAAGTACAATGCTGGCAGACAGCAAACATTGAGTAAATGATAGTTGCTATTATTATTATGGTTAATGTAATAATTTCCCCCTGTCCTTATATTTCCATGAAGGGGAGAGAATTACCACTTCACTCTCCTCGAGCAAAACTTAGGGTGAGTTAGGGGGAGAGCCTCCCTCCTCTCTCTGTTCATGCCTACCCCTGGGAAAAAGAGTAAGTCATTTTATATCAGGAATATTCAATTCCGAATATATCCAGCTCAGTTCCTTCTGACTTTTCAGAGCCAGTTTGCCCACCGGGCATAAAATTCTAGAATTCTCTCCAACCAGCCTGTCTCGTGCTTACTTTTGTCCAGGTATGCCAGTGTCTCCTGTAGGATGAAGTCTAAACAAGCTCATCTAACTGCAGATGTTGAGTCACGTCTACAATCAGCTTTATCAGTAGTAGGCATGATAATTTTATCTCCATCTGTCTAACTTGCTTTATTTGTTTTGCAGTTGAATGTGGAAGGTGAAAGGGTTATTCATTGGTCCTCTAACCCCACCCCCCACCCCAAGTTTTTGTTTTCTAAATTAACTTTGTGTCCTTCAGTGCTGCTAACTGCTGTTATCACTGTGGAATTCCTTTACATTTTGAGCCTTAGGCGATATTTCTCCATCTGTTGGCTGCCCCTTGCCAGACGATGGCCGATGGCCGTTGTCCCTGTTGGACTGTTTCTACAAATGCCTTTGGCCCTGATCCCATCCCAGCTGCAGGCTGATGTGGGAGATGATGCTGCCTTAGACACTTTCTTAGTGTTTCCTACTGCCACTTCCACTGTTGCTCTCACAGAGATACGGGCAGCGGGTGTGACCAGCATCAGGAAGGCATTGCCTCATTGCTTAAAAAGCAGTATCTTCTAGTCCCAGGCATGAGAGATAGGTCCCAGGAAGGCTCTTCTGCAAAAGAAGTAAGATACTTCTCCAAATATTCAGGATATATGCTAATCTGTCTACACTGCGAGAATCATTACTTTTCCATTCCCACATAGATTGACTTCTGGTCGGATATTCAGATTTCCTCCTTAGAAGCGCTCCCATTATTGAGAATGAACACTTCATCTTTCCTTTGTAGGGAGCTTCTCCTTTACAGTAAGAAAAGCCCTCCCTTCTCTCAAGGTTTAGCTGACAGCTGCTGAAACAAATACCATGGTCAGAGATTGTGAGGCCAGAAGCAAAAAGCATATTGTTAGTCATGCAGGAATTTCTTGGCCCATGTTTTGTGCAAACAGCTGCTGCATTTTCAGTTTTGAACTTGGCAGACCTTAGTTTAAATATGCATTGCCAAAAATGATGGCTCATTTACTGTAGTTCCCTTCTCCCAATTGGAAAAGAAGGAAGGGTCAAATCGAGAGCTAAAGTGGGGTCAATATGAAGTTGAACCTCTAGTAATTGACACTATTTACTTATCAGCATCAGATATTTGGGGGGTATGTGTGTGGCCTGTTCCATTTATGTATGTATATAATGTATGTATGTATGTATTTATGTAGCAAATGAGTCAGAGGTTGTAACAGAGTAGACAACCATGAAATTAATGACTTGTGAAGGCTTACTAATGCCTGCGGGGGGAGATGACTGGTCTAGTAAAATGTAGGATCCCTTGCAATCTTGCAATGGATATGTATTTCCTTTCTTAAAATTTCTTGTACCAGATATTCTTAAAATTATTCCCCACCAATTGATTTGTATGTCTTATTAAAAATATATATATAAGGGAGATCATTTATACTTGGGACTCAGAAGTCTCCTCCCCCCTTTTTTTGTATTGCCATTCATTTTTTTGGAAAATGCAGCTATCTGGGGCATAGTTCTGGTGGTCTATATTACTGAACCTCTTTTCTATGCTGCAGTCTCTCCCTTCCAGTGCACTTTTCATATTACCATTGGTGAGATAGATCAAAATGTAAATCTGACCATGTTCCACTCCCCTGTGTTCAAACTCTTGCTGTTTCCTAATTTCCTACAGAATAAATCTCCTACTTATTATCTTAGCATAAAAGGAAGGCCCTTCAGATATCTAATGTGAAACTCTTTCCAGCTTTCTATCTTGGAGCTCCGCTTTCTCGCCTCCTCCCTACTTCGTTCTCTTCCATTCCTCCCCTGGTACCCATAATTCTAATTAAGTGCTCTTTTTGGGAACATATCATGCACCTTCATGCCTCTGAGAATTTTCTCATGATATTGGCATCGTATATTACCTCTCGATGTCTCTCTTTTGTCTGCTTGGAGATTTCATAACCATCATTCAGGAGCCAACACAAACAATATCTCATTATGAAGTCCTCACGTTAATTGTGCAGTATTTCTTTGTTTGAGTGTTTGCCATACCAGCTAATCCTGAGCTCTTCAGGGTATAGATAGTGTTCCATTCCTCAAGTTCCTTCTCAGCACTTCCCCTCATTGTATTGGAGTGGGAGGCAGAGGAAAATAGATGTGTCTCTTCTTACACAACTGCATGCAGAGATTGCTTTCTCTTTCTGTTTGTCATCACAACAAGTCTAAATTGTTGCCAAAGGGCCCAGCATGTGAGTGTGTGTGAGTGGTGGTGGTCTCAACAGGCCTCACTGCTGAGGCATCAGACATAAGCATCTCCCTCAGGGATTGTTGGATTCAAACTTTTGAAAGCTTCTGCCTCATCTTCTGGCTGACCCCTACTGGGAGTCCCATGCTCCTTCTCTTTTCCTCTGGGGCTTAGCTCTGCCCTGCATTGCTGGTCCATCATCAGCCTGGAAGCTCCAGTCTCATCTCCCCTCTTTGCTCAGTGGTGCAGACTGGGGCACAGTCCACTTTACTCTGAGGAGCTGGTCTTCTGTGCAGCTGCTGGGCCTCCTTTCTCCTTGGCTAATTTCCCAGGATTTTTCTACCCAAAACAAATCAATAAATTCAGTTTACCCTCATAACTACCCCATGAAGTATATACTATTATTATCCCAATTTACAGATGAGGAAACTGTAAAAAGAGCCAGGATTCACACCTAAGTAGTCTGGCATCAGTCCATACTCTTAACCAGTGTACTTTAGAGTCTTTTATATTGCACCTCATGCTTAAATTGGGAGATAAATTAATATTTGTTTATCGTCTACAACATGATAGTTAATTTAAATATCTGATATTCATTGAATCCTCCCATCAAAAGTGAGCAAATGGTGGAACCATGATTTAAATCTTGGTTTTATCACTCTAAAGTAAATGGTCTTTTCACTTAATGTAACCACATTTGTAGTTTGGATACCAAAAGTAGTTTTTGAAGATTTATTTTTAAAGAAGGGGTAATTGTCTCCCATTTTACAAAAGTATCCATAACAGAGGTGACTGTTTTAAGGACAAATAATTTTAAGCCCTGAAATGTTTTCCTGTGCACTGATACTTTTGTGTTGTTGTTTTCTTGTTTTTTTTTTTTTTGTTTTTTTTTTAGTCCATAGTAACAAATGATCTGACTTAAAAAAAAAAGTATACTGAGCAAAAAAAAAAATAAAAGAGTTTTTATTCCAGTGATGTAGTCCCCATTGTGTGAAGTAGACCAGAATGATAAGTTGAATTTCGTATATTCAGCACCTCAATTATTAAACGCATCCACAGAAACCTCTTCTATCCAATGTATTGTGAGGTCGTTGTTGGTGTTGCAGGTGGGAACTTTTATCTGTTTGTGCTCTGTCATCATAAATGTTTTTTGCCTTTTAAACAGACAATCAAATTAACACATTAAATTGACGTCCCTGATTCCCACAGAACATTTGACTTACGTGTTTTAATCATGTTTCTAATCCAGAAGGTTAAAATTAAAGTTATTGAAATCAAAAAGTGTAGTATCAAATCACTCTAATTGTTTCAAATAAATTACAGTTGTTAGTACCTAAATGGAGAGCTGTTTTGTATACCTCTGTTTTTCTGCTGGTTTTATAAGGCCTCGCCTTTCATTTTTTTTCTGTTAAAATTTGAAGACCGATGACTTTCTTTTCTCTGTTTCCAATAGAGACTTTAGTGCATTCATGGTGAGAGGAGCAAAGGACCTGGCTTTTGGCATCGCCCTGTGAATGAACGTTTCCCTAGCATTGGAAAGCTAGTGGCAAGATACTAGCATCATACATGGGCTGTGAGGAACTCATTCAATAAAGAAAACAAGATCTCTGAAAAACCCAACACATGGCAGATAGTCTTAGTTTCTGCTGTGACTTACAAACCTAAATAAGGCACTTCTGTGAGTTCTCTGGCATATTTGCAACCGGTGCCTTTCCTGGAATGTGTACAGGGGCAGTGGATTCATTGGCTGTACAAAGACAAACTGCTCATTTCTTATCTCCATGCTGGAAGCTGATCTGGCCTGTGTATCATCTGTGACCTCAGGGATGTCAGCCAGTTCTCCTGCGGTGCATTCAGCCGGGTCACTTTCCCTGTCAGTGAGGCAGTCGTAGAGTTCCATCTGGACAGAGGAAGCAGAAGTTATTTTCGCCTTGACTTTTGTAGTTTTTTTTTTTTTTTTTAACTTTCAAGGATAAAGACAAGGTATATTGGCTTTTAAGAGACATACTTGTGGTCTCTGGGCTGGAGGCCAGAGATTTCTACTGTTGAGTTTTTATATCATTACACAAATTTTAATATTTTAGAGTTATAATGCATTTGATAGAAATGACTTTTGGAAAGTTTTCGGGAGAATCTTTTGTTTAGGTGCAGCAGAGGACTTTTAATCCAAAGCTACAGATGACATACTGAATGAATACAACCATGTATTGCATAAAGACGCTTTGGTTAATGACAGACCGCATATACAACTGTGGTTCTGTAAGGTAAGAATGGAGCTGAATTTCCTGTAAGAAATAGAAGGCTATGTGGTTCAGGTGGAACTTTTTCTCTTACGGGAGCAATATCTGTGGGGCCTGGCAATAGATTCCCTCTCACTCACAGCACCTCAATTTTGAGTGCACAGATTACAACTGAATCAGTCAGCCACTGGCCTGTTTCAGCACAGAGGAGCCTGTCCCCTCAGTGCTCCATATTCAGAAGGTGCTACAGCCCTCCCAGATCTACCTTGATGGTCTTCAGAGTACACTGCTGTAGATTCTTTGTTGGGGACCTCAGGTCTTGTATAAGGGCACAGGCCCACAGGCGCGACCTTAACAAGTATTAAGTCCCACTGCTGCTTTAGTGAAAGCTTTCTGTGGTAGTGTGTAGCCTGTCCTTGTACTTTAGAAATGTTTTCAGGTTGTAGTGATGTAAAACATAGATACGTTTTATTTCTTCCATCAATTTAATGCCAGAAAGAGCCCTTTGTGCCAGATCAGGTCAATGGAACCCAAAAAAATTTTCAAAGTCAAAATACTGAGTCCTTAGTTCTATACCCTCTCCCAGTGAAACATCTCATTTAAATTTTTTGTTTTTATTTTTTATTTTTTTATTTTTATGAATACCACAGAGTTCCTTCATCTGGCCACTGCTCCCACATGCAATAGCCAAAACCACATTGCCATGACAATGCCCTGTGTTCCTTTATGTCTCATCTTGATTTGTTAGTCCTGCTGATCCTCAGGCCACCGTCCCCTTCCTCCTGACCGTCGCTATTATGGTGATTTACACATTACCCAGCCGGTTTCTCCTTGATTCTTCCAAGTAAGCCTGCCCACATCCCTGTGCATGGAGCAGGACTGACAGCTTCGCTGTTCCATTTCTGACCCTGTTGGAAGGCAGCAGGGGGAGGGCTTGTGGGACAGTGTTTACAAAGTCTACAGTAGTGGGTAGTAATGTCCTGGGCCTTCACACGCACGTACCACTCATCACTCACTGATTCACCCAGAGCAAGTTCCAGTCCTGCGAGCTCCATTCATGGTAAGAGCCCTATACAGGTATTCGTTTTTAAACCTTCAGCACCATGTTTTTACTGTACCTTTTTTATGTTTAGGTATATTTAGATACAGGGATAATTATGATTGTGTTACAGTTGCCTACAGTATTTAGTGCGATAACATACTGTACAGGTTGCAGCCTAGGTGTGTAGTGGGCTATACCTTCTAGGTGTGTGTAAGTACACTCCATGATGTTTGTACTACAACGAAATCACCTAACAATGCATTACTCAGAACATATCCACGTTAAGTGACTCATGACTGTATAAGAGAAGTTCAATATTCGATTCAAGGTTTCACAGCTAATATTTGGTAGAGTTGGAATGGAGCTAACATCCTCGGCCTTTGTCAGGTACTCTTTCCTTTATATCACACTTTTTAAGGATGTTTAATGCATTTTAAAATTAAGTTGTTATTTGAATCCGCTTAAACCAGAGACAACTAATTGTTCTCTAATATCCATTCCCCTCTTCTTACCTAATGATAGAGCCCCTAATGTTAACTTAGCACATGGACACCCAGAATACACTACATATCCCAGTCCCCCTTTCAGTTGTAGGTATCTCTGTGGCTAATCTCCAATGAGAGTAGAGGAAGAAATGATGTGTACAACTGCCCAGTCATACTCTTATAGGGTATGACCCTTACATTCCTTTCCCCTTTCCCACTCACCAGAGTTGTGATGTGGTCATGAGCCCTTTTGGACTATACTGACAAGGGAAAAATCCTAAAGATAGAAAAGAGGTTAGAAGAAACTTGGGTTCCTCATGCTGTGGAACTGTCTTGCCAGCCCTAGTTTTCTTATGCCTAGACTTTTATACAAGAAAGAGATAAACATTTACTTTGCTTTAATCACTAATATTTAAATCTCAGTTACAGCAACTGAACATATAGTATAATTTAATCATTTGAAAATTTAATGCCATAAGTTAATGTTTTATAACCATCAAATTTAAACACAATCTATGGACATTTATGCTTGTGTAAATGTCAAACAGTCTTACAATTAAACTGTTACCATCACGTGCTACATGAGATGACTTTCCATTTCATTCAGAGGAAGGACATGATATAGAATAACTTACACAGTGTGACCCTTGATGTTGCCTCTTTAACGTCAAGTCCCCCAACTGCTCTCTCTGCTTAGTGAGCCCAGCCATACTTACCTCTTTGCTCTTCTGAAACATTCTAGACCTGCTCCCGTGCTCCTTCCTCAGGGTCCACGTGGTTTTGATTTTGCTGTTCATTTTTGTTTTCTTATCCCTCTTCTGCAAATCTCTTTGCTTAGAAATCTGCATATGATATCTCTGTTTCCACAATTTTGAGTCTTGCTCCGTCGATACGTTTTCATTAAGTCTTTCCCTGACCACTTCAATAACTTTAGTCTCCACTGTCTGATACTTGCATCCATCCCCTTTACATTCTTACTTTTTCTCTGTATCATTTATTTCCTTTCTTTTTTTTCCCTTCCTCACTGAAATACTAGCCCTGTGAGAGCAGGGACTTTGCCAGTTTTGTCCATTGCTCTGTTTCCAGCACACTGTTTGTCACCTAGAAATCACTGGAGAAATGCCTATTGGATGGATGCATGAATCAAACACGGAGTATTTGGATTGATATAAATGATGTTATGATCTATTTAAGAGTGATAATATTATTCTGATAACTCATGTTGTTTTCTGAAATATCTATAAAAGGAATATGTTGGCTGCTCTAGAGGTAAAATCTCTTTCAGTGAAGCTATGACTGATGAAAATTTCATAGACTGGTAGGAAAAGCTTATTTATTCATATACATTATTGAATTTTCTTGACAGAGTACTAATCTCTGATCTTAAAATAATTAGAAAAATCCTAAAATTGCAAGGTTTTTAGGGAATAGTTTATCATTGTGCTCTGCAATATAATTATATGTTTTAATATTATATTTCCTATCTTTATTTTCTCAAAGTAAGAAATCTGTGTTAAATCAGCCTTGAAATTAAAAGTTAATGCAGAACAAATAATCCTTTCTTGTAATGCCACTAACCAAAGGCATAACACCATGGTGGGAATAGATTTATTTATTATACTATATTTGAATTCCAGAAATGTCACATTACTCTACTTTTATAAGTCAAATTAAATGCAGCTCTGAGTCCTGAGTCCTGAAGTCTAGTCACAAAGTCCAGTAGCAGGCATTTTTAAGATCATTTCCTTCATTCAGGAACTCTGGTCTTATTATGTACATCTGGGAAACTAGGAGTTGGGTTCATGCCTACTTGGGGAGTTGCAATTCATACCACGTCATCCATGGATAAAGCACACAGCTCTCATCGCTGGCTTTCTATACCACATTGGGCTCTGCTGCTCTGCATGAGTTAGTGTTGTCCCTTAGCCACGCTGCCTGCTGACACAGACTCAAGTCTGTAGATTCTTGCTCTCTGCTCTCAAATCATGGTATTAAGTTTCCTACTCTATCAGCACCAATTTCCTCCAAGGGGAAATTACCATTTTCCCTAAGAATCCTTGTTTCTACCCCTGGTGGAAATTCCCAAAATCTTGTCCTCTTTCATATGTATAGGAAGCGACTTCTTTTTTCCAACATAACCCATAAGCTCTGTGTGAGTCATAAGTGCCATCCTGCCACCACCTTTAGTCTTGAAAAAATAAGGCTGTTTATTTCAGCTCTAATTAGGACATAATGAGTTTAAGACATTTAAGGAGATATTTAGTGTCAGGAAAAATTGTGGAAGACTTTGAAATGGGGAAATAAGAATTACTAATTGTTCTATCTAGTACACCCTTCCAAACTATCTTTACCTTTTGTTTTCTTTGAGCAGATGTACAGAGCTGTTTTCAGAAAACTGATAATAATGTAGGTAATTTTTGTCCACAGAAATGCAAATGAAGGGTGCCAGCTTGAATGCAATTGGTTATTGCCCTGTAGAAATTGATCAGTTTTGCATTTATTTGTCAATTCATTTCAGAATTCCTTATTGCCTATGTATAAGGGGGGTACTTTAATTTTTTTGAGGGATTTGTAACATTTTTTTTTGGTTCCCTCATTTTACTCATGAGTTAAATATAGTATTTGACATGCATTAATTTTGAATTTGTACGAGAATCATGCATTTATCTTTTTAAAAACCTTATCCTTTTACAGTAGAGGCCAGTGGTGACTTCTCCTTATGAAGGGGCTATGGAAAGGAAACAAATGTATATTATTCTTTCTTAGAATAGCCTAGAACAAAACAGAGAAAAATAAGCATTAGCAAGCAACAAAGAAAAACATTGGTTTAGTTGTATTTTTCTTTTTAACTCACCATTATATCGTATTTTAATATCAGAATTATGAGCTTTAATAATGTTGATAAAAAATTTGAATTAAGGAATCCTACAAATATATGGCATTTGTAAGAAAAGAACACCTTTGTCTTGCTGATCTTTTACCATATACAAAGAATAGCTTAGAACTGATCAGTATATACCTGGAGGAAAAAAATAGCAGTGTTGAATAAAACCTTTAAAAATCTATGAGTAGTGAGAAATTATATGTCGTTTTTGTCAGATACATTTAAGTTTTATTTTTCGTCTACCTTAAAGTATTCTATGATAGAGAAGATTTAAGATGTTCTAATGTTAAGATGTTCATTGTTCTTATTTAAGAGGTCTATGGATAAGAAGTAAAAATGATAACTGATTTTTAATATTTCATCAGTACTTGATTCTTCCCTGACCCTCATTTGTAAAGTCTCTGTTGATTATTAAAGTAGACCAATATTGAAGTTAAAAAAAAAAACAACTTTCAAAAATAGTAAAAAATGAAAATACAAATAATTGAGAGCTTGTAAATTTATGTTATAAATGATCAAAAGCTGGCCAAAGATAGGATAGGAATCAATTTGTTCAGGGGGAAATGAAAGGAGTTATGTTGAAATTGCACTTTCAAAATAACTTTGATGATAAGCAACGTGATTAGCAAGGGACTTTCTGAATTGATAGAATTATAAATATATTAAAGCTTTTAGCATCTATTCAATATAACTATTTGACAAAGTTTTCAATGGTTTAAAAATTCCAAAGCTAATTAAAACTTTTGAGATCTGAACATTTTCATGTACATTTAGAACTAGATAAACACAGGATAATAAATTGCAAGAACAATAGGGATAATTAAAACACTTTGATGGGGGGTGAATTAAAATGGAATAACTATAACTGAGTAACTATTAAATTAAAACATATTTCACTCAGTTATATGAATTTATAGGATGGGGTACATTTTTTAAGGCCTCCATCTAACTAAGATCTATTCATCTGCTCCAAATACACTCTGAAAACATAAATACCAGCTAATTGAAACGAACTATTAGGGAATGGTTTATGTGGTGTACTTTCTGAACAAAATAAAGTTTTTTAAGCTTTTTAAATGTTTATTAGTATCAATGTTTTGGGAAATGTTGGCTGTGAATATAAACGAATTCATTTTGACCACTTATTGAGGGTTTATTCCATACCAGACACCAGCCAAGTAATTTTTCATGTTGCACCTCATTTAATCCTTGCAATATCCCTATGAAATGGCACCAAATTCTTCAGTCTCCTTCAATTATGTTAGCATTCTGTCTTGACTGCAGCAGCTTATCTGTTCTGTTATTCTTTTATTCTCCATCCATGTCTCTCCCTCCTGGTGGATTTCATGGATTGTATTACACTGCTGAGTAGAAGGCAATTCAGTCTAAACATGATACCACTATTTTCCTTTTTAAAAATGTCTGTTGCACCTTAATCATAACAATTTTTGCTACTTTTGAGCACATACTATATGCTAGTCGCTGTTCTGAACTTTTTCTATACATTATATTATTTAGCTTCATGATAACTCCATGTGGTAGATATTACGATCACTCCCAGTTTTCTGACTGCAGAGCATAGGATCAGGCAAGTTAAGTAAATCACCCAGTGCTACAAAATAACAGGTTGCAGTTCCCTTTGTCTGACTTCAAAGCTTGTTCTCTTTATTTTATCACCTTTCTGGAGGTTAGTATTATATGTTACTGAATTTTTCACACACACATACACTCACACATTTAAAGTAAAATTTATGTATAGTGGATGCACAGATCCTAAAGGTATAATTCATTGAGTTTTCTTCCCCCAACTATTTATTTTTGTATTTAAAAAGGTTTCTTAAAACTGTTTTGAAATTACAGTTGACATACAATATTATGTTAGTTTCAGCTGTTCAACATAGTGATTAGATGTTTATGCAACTTACAAAGTCATCACCCCGACAAGTCTAGTAGCCATCTGACGTCATACATAGTTATTACAATATTATTGACTATGTTCCCCATGCTATACTTTACATCCCTATGACTACTTTATAACTACATATTTATACTTTATAATTCTTTCCCCTTTTTCAACAACGCCCCCAACCCCCCTCTCATCTGGCAACCATCAATTTGTTCTCTGTATCTATGAGTTTCATTTTGTTTTGTTTGTTCATTTATTTTGTTTTTTAGATTCCGCATACAGTGAAATCATATGGTACTTGTCTTTTGCTGTCTGACTTATTTAACTTAGCATAATGCCCTCTAGGTCCGTCTATATTGTCACAAATGGTAAGATTTCATTTTTTATGGCAGAGTAATATTCCATTATATATATGTATCACATTCTCTTTATCCATTCATCTATGTATGGGCACTTAGGTTGCTTTCATATCTTGTCTATTGTAAGTAATGCTTCAATGAACACAAGGGTGGATGTATCTTCTTGAATTAGTGTTTTGGATTTCTTCAGATAAATACCGAGAAGTGGAGTTGCTGGGTCATATGGTAGTTCTATTTTTAATTTGTTGAGGAGCCTCCATACTATTTTCCATAGTGGCTGCACCAATTTACAGTCCCACCAGCAGTGCAAATATGTTCTCTCACTCAGTGGGTTGCCTTTTTATTTTGCTGTGCATAGCTTCTTAGGTTAATGTAGCTCCATTTGTTTGTTTTTGTTTTGTTGCCTTTGCTTTTGGAATCAGATCCAAAAACTCATCACTAAGACTGATGTCAAGGAGCTTACTGACCATGTTTTCTTCTAAGAGTTTTATGGATTCATATCTTACATTTAAGTCTGTAATCCATTTTAAGTTAATTTTTGAATATGTGTAGGAGAGTAGTCTAGTTTCATTCTTTTGCATGTGGCTGTCCTGTTTTTGCAATACCATTTATTGATGAGACTGTCTTTTCTCCATTGTATATTCTTGACTCCTTTGTCATAAATTAATTGTGCATATAAGCATGAGTTTATTTCTGGGCTCTCCATTCTGTTTCATTGATCTATGTGTCTGTTTTTTATGTCAATAACACACTGTTTTGTTCACTATAGCTTTGTAGTATAGGTTGAAATCAGGGAAAGTGATACCTCTTGTTTTTCTTCTTTCTCAAGATTGCTTTGGTTATTTGGGGTCTTTTGTAGTTCCATACAAATTTTAGGTTATTTGTTCTATTTCTGTTAAAAATGTCTTTGGAATTTTGATAAGGATTGCATTAAATCTGTAGATTGATTTGGGTTAATATAGACATTTTAACAATATTAATTCTTCCAATTAATTACCATGGAATTTTTAATTCTTCATAGAACAGAATTTTTATCTACGTAAGTGACATATCTACATTACAAAAATCAATTGGAAGATATTTTAAAAATGCCCTATTTGCTCACTCTAATACATCTCCTATTTAATATACTTGTAATAATTCTGTTGAATTATTTATAATATTTTCATTGAATTGCTTTCTAAAGATTTGAAGTGAGAGTTTATATAGACTTTCATATATTCTTTTTAATATAATATGCCCAAATATTTTTTCTTATTGTGCACTTTTTTTCATAGTCATCATTTTAATGGCTTTTTACATGTTGGCTTACCACAGTTGACTGGATTTATTAAACATAAAAATATTTTCCAATTTTTACTATTATATATTATGTAAGCTAAATAACCTTGGGGTTCATTTTCCTTGTCTTTAAAAGGGAATGGTGACTATCTTATAGATTATGATGAGGAGTAAATGAAATATTCTATGTTAAATGTTTAGTATATGACCTAAAATACATTTGATTAAATGAAATTGTTAGTTCCTCTTACCTTTTGAGACAAATCCTTAGGACACAGATGCCATACCACAAATGAATGGATGTCCATGGTAGAGAAAATGAGAAAGCAGCTAATGGAGTATATTTGTAGCGTATTGAACAGTTCATGCTCTAAGAAATAACTTAGGACAGATATGTTGTGCATATTAAAATAAACAAAATATATTAGCATATATTTTTGGCATATTTGCTAATATATGGGTTTGGGGAAGATAACTTATTCTCTTTATACCTCACTTTCCTATTTTCATTGAATTCCTTTCTACTTAAACCATATTTTTTCTGCTATAATCCCGTGACACAAGTTTGGACTTGGAGGTTGACTGCCACTGTTGGCTCCCAGATAAAACGTATGTATTTTCAAAACTCAAAATGTCATTTAAAATAAATGTGTAAATTGATCAGCACCTACTACACAGGAGATATCAGAAGCAAAGTGACGTATTAACTATGGATCAGGAATCAGGAGCCCAGTAGTCAGGTCTACTGCTGTCATAATACGCGTAGAGATTAAGACTAGTTACTTGGGCTTAGTTTCCTCATTTATAACATTAGAAGTGTGTTGAGTAATTTTATGTGTCAATTTGACTGGCCGCAGGGTGTCTGGGTTAAACATTATTTCTTGGTGTGTGTCGGGTAAGTTTCAGATGAGATTAGCTTTAGAATTGGTGGACTCAGTGGAGAAGAGTACCCTCCCCAATGTGGGTGGGCATCATGCAGACCCTCAGGGTCTGAATAAAGCAAAAGGCAGACAAAGGAGGAGTTCACTCCTTATTTCCTGCCTCTGCTGAGCTGGGGCATCTCCTCTCATCTTCTTCTGCCCTCGGACTGGAATTTATGTCATTGGCTCCCCTGACTCTCAGGTCTTCAGATCACTGACTTTCTTGGGTCTACAGTTTGCAGATGACAGACTGAGAATTCTCAGCCTCCATAGGCATGGGAGCCAATTCCTCATACTAAATATCTGTTTTGAGAGATTGGATGTTGTTTATCTGAAGAGCTCTAATACAAGATGTATTTTATTATTTTCTCTTTGAGATTCCATGACCAGAAGTATGTTAAAAAAAAAAAAAAAAAACAAACACTAAACATTTCATTATAATTATAAGGTAGTTAAGCAAATATCGACACTTGTAAAAATGAATAGTGTTGGGAATATCTAATGGCCACGACATCTTTGACACAGAAAGACTCATCAAGTGAAATTTAAAAATGTAATTATTTTTCCAAAATGAATGAGAGTGGATAATGAAATAATTCAATTGTATCTTCTAGTGAACTACATCCATATCTCCATGCTATTGTGACCCTATGGTCTTCAGAGATCATACTTTTATTTTGGCATTTAAAAAAGAAATTTTTATTGAGTCTTAACTTTCATTTGAAAACTAATTATCTTGATACATCAGGTATCATCATTTAGAATCACCTCAGTGGGAGTACTTCTAACTAAATGATTCTATCTAGGCTAAAAATATAGTGTTCGCCAGGTTAATTAGTAATAATACACATATTTCTTTTAAAATTATATATTTTAAAATCAATATAACTAATAATATGAGTTTTATTCTAACTTTTCTGGGGAAAATTCACAGTTACAATTCTGGAAACCAGTTTTAATACTCTCAGCATCAAAGTGAGAGTTCAGGGTGCTTCCATTATATGGAATACAAGTAAATTTCACTGAAGCATTCTCTAACACTAATGGAAGAACTAAAAGCTGGGGAAGATTGAGCTAAATTCACTTAGCTGAGAGGGCCTCATAAAGTAGGTACACTTTCTTCCTTCATAGCTAGCTACATGAGTGGAAAACTAAATGTACTGTTCTGCGGTGAATGTCTGTGCTTCATAAAAGGAAACCCACAGAAATTGAAAACCCAATTGCTGAAGTCAAGGGATATAAGTAAAGATTGGGGTGCCAGTTGTGTTAAAGTGTATGGTGGGAAAGAACAAACAAATAAGAATGCAAGAAATGTCGTGGCAATGCTGGACTGTTTTCTGTGAATTCCATAAGAAATGCAAGTTGACATAGTCCATTACCTAGAAATAAAACACATTTTTAGATCAAACAGCCATTTTTCACAAGGTCACAAAAGCTCAGCCAGCAAGAAAGCCAAATAGGAATGGAACAAATGGGCTTACTCAGATCATTTTAGGCTGATTAGTCATTCACATCATTTTCAGTTCATAGGCTAGGTAGTGGGCAAATATTGGAGTAAATGATAAGACCTTAATACTATGTATTTGGATCAGTGAAAGAAATAATGCAGCAGAAAGAACCTGGCGTCAATTCCAGTATGCTGTCCTATGGTGGAAATAAAATGTGAACAGTGCTCGTCATGGTGGCTATTTCTTGTTTAGAAAACTCTTCCTGATGGCTTGGTGGCAAACACTTCTTTCTACAATGTTAAACATACATTATGGAAATATTATGCAAGCGTCTATAAACCTAGGATGTGATTAAAATCATGTCCTGAATACTCCAAGTCAGAATTCAAAGCCACCGTGGTTTTTTATTTATTGTATGAGAATCTTTACTCTTGTTTTCATGTACACAACTGTTTTTCCATTTAATTGTCTTCATCATGTTTCTGAAAAATAGAAAGGAAATGTAGTAAGTAGAAATAAAAAACTCAAGGGAATAAGAAAATTGTCCCAGCTATTATTTGCCCTAGAAAGGAATGTCTTCCAAGAATTGTCAGGTATATTGAAAGTAATAAATTATAGTTGTGGGATTATTATAGGGACTGGGTTTCATCACTGCCACAACCCCCATGTAAGTATGCTGTAACTTTAACAATACAAGTGCAGTATCTCTGCTGAAGAATTCAAGGCTTTTGTAAGCAGCTGTGGGCAAAAGGCCTTCACTCCTCAACTGCTAAAGAACCAAAATTCAACCGACTAAATTTAAAGATCTAATTGGCATTATTGAATGATTCATGAATCGGGCAACACCCCATCTAGTAAATAGAGAGGTGTTCTGAGGAGTTGTACAAAATGGAAAGTTTTTATAGGCAAAAGGAGGATGTGACAAGGAAGTGAAAAGAGTGGGTTATTTCAGACAAGGTTACTTTCCCTTAGAGGAAGGCAGATTACCTTTTTCATGCTGACCAGGAAAGTCCAAGTTGATTGGTTTAAAATTCCACTCCTGGGAGAGGCTAAAACTGCAGTTAGGTTAGGGGGTAAGGCTTAGTGGGGCTTAGCAAAAGTAACTCCATTTTGGGGCTGTTGTTTCTGTGTAACAGCTTCCATGCGGATCCCTGCTCTGGTGATGAATCTACCTTGACTCTGCTCTCTTCATGGTCCTGCCAGGAATCTGTAGCCGTGGCTTCTTCTGGGAGCTCACTCTTTTATATTGGCCCTGCTCCCAGCCCAGGTGATTTTCATTCTTCCAGTGATAACCAGAGCCCATAGGATGGGCTATTCCTAGAAAACTCAGTTTCAGGTTATTCCTGTAAGGTGAAGGCGAGGCTCACTGAATATGATGAATTGTGCTAGGCCCACATTTTCCACACTTACAAGGATCCAAATTTCATTTTGAAGAACAAACTATCTTTAAGAAACCGCAGCATAAAAGTAGTCATACTGCTGGTATCAATTGGCTTCTAAGAATTAGTATCTGCTTTTCTAGTGTCTGTACTTTATTAGTTATAGCAACATCTACATATATTGGAAAAATACTTGTTACTGTAAGAAAGGCAGTCTAACATTAAGAATGCAAGCTGTGGAACTGTTCTGACTGAGTTTAAATGGATATAGCTCTGACACTTATGAGTTATATGACCTTGGGCAAGCCACCCAATATTTCCACGCCTCAATTTTCTTATGTGCAAAATTAGCATATTACTGATACCTGTCGTGTAAGGCTGCTGCAAGCATTAAGTGAATTAATACATGTAAACTGCTTGTGACTGAGTAAGTACTCAATAAATGTTAGGCATTACTATTAAATGTGAGGCATATTGTTTACTGAGCCTACAAAACTTGTTCGTAGCACAGCCTCTCTAAGTTATTCAAAGACAACAGTGTTTTTAGCTTCTGTTATATAACAATTGATTTAATAGCACGTGTCCTCCATCTCTACTAAGACATGTTTGGTTTGCAAATTTAAGGTGGGAGAATTAATAAATTGGTCCTTGTCTGTATTAAAAGACAGAGTATTTCAAATCTAGCTGAGTAGGAGGCAAGATATAATTTAGAAGATCATGAAAGATAAACATTAACCTGTGGAGGTTCACGTAGGAAATCCCCACTGCCTTCAGCTGGGCTCATCACATCTCCCTGGACTCCACTTCTAACCAGCCATTAACCAATTACCTCACTGTCTCTTCTGGGGCTGACAGGCAATTTCAGTGATGAATAAAGTTGAAGACTTTCAAAGTAAAGTTTGAATTCGTTTGCATATATTTACCATCAACAAAGCAACATTTTGCAATTTAGCATTTGTCAGGATTAAAGACATTTAATAAATTTATCACCACCTAGTTGTTCCAGAGGCAGACACTAATTTTGATGCAATTAATCTAAGCATTCAAAGAGTGAATTAATGAATTTCTAAATAACTTACTATGGCTTGCTGTTACCTTTGCAAATTTTATATCCACTCATGTTGAAATATCTTTTTTTTGTTGTAGAAAAGAATTTTTTTTTAATTTATTGGGGTGACAATTGTTAGTCACCCCAATTACATAGATTTCAGGTGTACAATTCTGTATTACATCATCTATAAATCCCATTGTGTGTTCACCACCCAGAGTCAGTTTTCCTTCCATCACCATATATTTGATCCCCCTTACCCTCATCTCCCACCCCGCCAACCCCCTTACCCTGGTAACCACTAAACTATTGTCTGTGTCTATGAGTTTTTGTTTCTCATTTGTTTGTCTTGTTCTCTTGTTTTTGGTTTATACACCACATATCAGTGAAATCATATGGTTCTCTGCTTTTTCTGTCTGACTTATTTTGCTTAGCATTACATTCCCAAGATCCATCTATGTTGTCACAAATATTCTTATATCATCTTTTCTTACCGCGGAATAGTATTCCATTGTGTATATATACCACAATTTGTTTATCCATTCATCTATCGAAGGACATTTTGGTTGTTTCCATGTCTTGGCCACCATAAATAAAGCTGTAATGAACATTGGAGCACACATGTCTTTATGTATAAATGTTTTCAGATTTTTTGGGTAGATACCCAGGAGAGGGATTGCTGGGTCATATGGTAATTCTATTCTTAATTTTTTGAGGAACCTCCACACTGCCTTCCATAACGGCTGCACCAGTCTGCATTCCCACCAACAGTGTATGAGGGTTCCTTTTTCTCCACAGCCTCTCCAACACTTCTTACTATTTGTCTTGTTGATGATAGCCATTCTGACTGGGATGAGGTGATATCTCATTGTGGTTTTTATTTGCATTTCTCTGATGATTAGTGATGTTGAGCATTTTTTCATATGTCTATCTGCCATTTGTATGTCCTCTTTGGAGAAATGTCTCTTCAGGTCCTCTGACCATTTTTCAATTGGGTTGTTTGTTTTTTTGTTGTTGAGTTTCATGAGTTCCTTGTATATTTTGGATATTAGTGCCTCATCAGAGGCACTGTTTGCAAAAATCTTCTCCCATTCAGTTGGTTACCCCTTTATTCTGTCGATGGTTTCTGCTGTGCAGAAGCTTTTAAGTTTCATATAGTCCCATTCATTTATTTTAGCTTTTACTTCCATTGCCTTTGGAGTCAAATTCATAAAATCTCTTTGAACCTAAGGTCCATAAGTTTAGTACCTATGTTTTCTTCTATGCAGTTTATTGTGTCAGGTCTTATGCTTAAGTCTTTGATCCATTTTGAATTAATTTTGGTGCATGGTGACAGATAGCAGTCCAGTTTCATTCTTTAGCACGTGGCTATCCAATTCACCCAGCACCATTTATTGAAGAGGCTGTCTTTCCTCCATTGTATGTTTTTAGCTTCTTTGTCAAAAAATATCTGACTGTATTTATGTGGTTTTATTTCTGGGTTCTCAATTCCATTCCATTGGTCTACGTGTCTGTTTTTCTGCCAATACCATGCTGTTTTGATTATTGTAGCCCTGTAGTACAAGCTAAAGTCAGGGAGTGTGATATTTCCAGTATTGTTCTTTTTTCATAAAATTACTTTGGCTATTAGGGGTCTTTTGTGGTTCCAAACAAATCTGATGATTTTTTGTTCTATTTCTTTAAAAAATGCCATTGGGATTTTGATGGGGATCATATTAAATCTGTATATCGCTTTGGGTAAGATGGCCATTTTAACTATATTGATTCTTCCAATCCATGAGCACGGAATGTCTTTCCATTTCTTTGAGTCTTCTTCAATTTCTTTTAAAAATGTCTTATAGTTTTCAGCATATAGGTCCTTCACATCCTTGGTTAAGTTTATCCCTAGGTATTGTATTCTTTTTGCTGCAGTTGCAAAAGGAATTGTTTTTTGTGTTTCTTTTTCTGTTAGTATATAGGAATGCAATGGACTTTTGTATGTTGATTTTGTAGCCAGCAACTTTACTGTATTCGTTGATTGTTTCTAATAGCTTTTTGGTGGTCTTTTGGGTTTTCTATATATAGCATCATGTCATCTGCAAAGAGGGACAGTTTAACTTCTTCATTCCCAATTTAGATGCCCTTTATTTCTTTCTCTTGCCTGATTGCTCTGGCAAGGACTTCCAACACTATGTTGAAAAGCAGAGGTGATAGGGGACAACCCTGTCATGTTCTTGAACGCAGAGCAAAGGGCTTCCGTTTTTCACCATTAATTATGAGATTAGCTGAGGGTTTGTCATATATGGCCTTTATTATGTTAAGGTATTTTCCTTCTATACCTATTTTATTAAGTGTTTTCATCATAAATGGATGTTGTATCTTGTCAAATGCTTTTTCTGCATCAATTGATACAATCATATGATTTTTGTCCTTTATTTTGTTTATGTGATGTATCACATCGATGGATTTGCAGATGTTGAACCATCCTTGTGTCCCGGGGATGAACCCCACTTGGTTGTGATGAGTAATCTTTTTAATGCATTGTTGTATTCGATTTGCCAGAATTTTGTTTAGGATTTTTGCATCTGTATTCATCAGAGATATTGGTCTGTAGTTTTCTTTTTTTGTGTTGTCCTTACCGGTTTTGGCATCAGGGTAATGTTGGCTTCATAAAATGAGTTAGGGAGTACTGTCTCTTCTTCAATTTTTCAGAAGAGTTTGAGCAGGATTGGTATTAGATCCTCTTTGAAGGTTTGGTAGAATTCACTAGTGAAGCCATCTGGTCCCGGGCTTTTGCTTTTGGGAAGGTTTTGGATGATTGATTCAATTTCGTTCCTGGTGATCGGTCTGTTTAGATTTTCCAGTTCTTCATGGTTCAGCCTTGGAAGGCTATATGTTTCTAAGAACTTGTCCATTTCTTCTAGGTTATTGAATTTGGTGGCATATAGTCCTTCATAGTATTCTTGGATGATCCTTTGTATTTCTGTGGTGTCCATGAAAACTTCCCCTGTTTCGTTTCTGATTTTGTTAATTAGAGTCTCTCTCTTTTTATCTTAGTGAGTCTAGCCAAGGGTTTGTCAATTTTGTTAATCTTTTCAAAGAACCAGGTTGTTGTCACATTAATTTTTTCTATTGTCTTTTTGTTCTCTATTTCATTTAGTTCCGCTCTGACTTTTGTTATTTCCTTTCTTCTGCTGACCTTGGGTTTCACTTGTTCTTCTTTTTCTAGTTCTTTAAGGTGTAAGATGAGGTTATTTATTTGGGATTTTTCTTGTTTCTTGAGATAGGCCTGTAACGATATAAGTTTCCCTCTTAAAGCTGCTTTCGCTGCATCCACAAAATTTTGGTAGGATGTATTTTCATTGTTATTTGTTTCTATGTATCTTTTGATCTCTCTTCTAATTTCTTCTTTGACCCAGTCGTTCTTTAAAAGTATATTGTTTAATCTCCATGTATTTGTGTTTTTTCCTGCTTTCTTTTTGCAGTTGATATCCAATGTCAAAGCTTTGTGATCAGAGAACATGCTTGGTATGATTTCAATCTTCTTAAATTTGCTGAGGCTGATTTTATGTCCCAATATATGGTCTATCCTTGAGAATGTTCCATGTACACTAGAAAATAATGTATAGTCTGATGTTTTAGGATGAAGTGCTCTATATATGTCAATCATGTCCATTTCATCTAATGTGTCATTTAGGGCTGCTATTCCATTATTTTCTGTTTGGGTGATCTATTCATAGCTGTCAATGATGTATTTAAGTCCCCTAGTATAATTGTGTTTTGGTCAATTTCTCCCTTTAGTTCTGTTAGCAGTTGCTTGGTATATTTCGGTGCTCCCTGATTGGGGGCATAAATATTGATGACTATTATGTCTTCTTGTTGTATAGTCCCCTTTACCATTATGAAATGTCCATCTTTGTCTCTTGTTATCTTTTTCACCCTGAAGTCTGTTTCATCTGATATCATTATGGCTACACCTGATTTTCTCTGGGTACCATTTGCTTGGAGTGTCAATTTCCACCCTTTCACTTTGAGTCTATGCTTGTCCTTGTAGCTGAGATGTGTCTCTTGGAGACAGCATATGGTTGGCTTTAGTTTTTTGATCCAATCTGCTACTCTGTGCCTTTTTATTGGTGAGTTCAGTCCATTTACATTTAGGGTTATTATTGATATGT
Source organism: Rhinolophus ferrumequinum (assembly GCF_004115265.2). Lineage (NCBI taxonomy): Eukaryota > Metazoa > Chordata > Mammalia > Chiroptera > Rhinolophidae > Rhinolophus > Rhinolophus ferrumequinum. Next base: position 34,698,729 of record NC_046285.1, on the reverse strand, counting down.
GAGGATTTCCTGTCATTCTATCTTTAGTTTTCTGGTAAGGTTGTGTCTCCATTGTTTCTTTGCCTTTTTGTTTTCTATTATTTCTGTGTGGTGGTATTCTATGATGTTTCCCTCTGTTTCTTCTTTTATTACAGTATATATTTCAGTTCTGGATTTTTTTTTGAGTCGTTACCCTTAAGTTTATGTAAAAGAAAGTTTGATATTTAGAGTATTCCATTTTCTTCAGTACGCTTACTTTCTCCATTCCCATATTCCAGTTCAGGCCTTTACTCTCCCCCTTTTTATGTTTTGGTTGCCACAAATTGTCCCTGTTGATGGTGGTCAAATAGCCTCCTTTAGTATTTCTTGTAATGCAGGTCGTGTATTAGAAAATGCCCTCAGCTTCTGTATGTCTGGAAAGGTCTTTATTCCTCCTTCATATCTAAAGGATATCTTTGCTGGATGTATTATTCTTGGCTCATAATTTCTCTCTTTCAATAGTTTGAATATTTGAGTCCACTCCCTCCTGGCTTGTAGAGTTTCTGCTGAAAAATCTGATGATAATCTAATGGGCTTTCCTTTGTAGGTTACCATCTTCTTTTCCCTGGCTGCGTTGAGGATTCTTTCTTTGTCGTTAATTTTTGACAGCTTCCATACAATGTGCCTTGGAGAAGGCTTGTTGGAGATTGAGGTAATTAGGTGTTCTATTTACTTCTTGGATTCAAGGATCCAGTTCTTTTTACAAGTTTGGGAAGTTCTCGTCGAATATTTGTTTGCATATATGCTCTGTTCCCTTCTCTCTTTCTTCTCCTTCTGGGATGCCCATTATTCTTATATTGCTCTTTCTGATGGAGTCAGAAAGTTCTTGTAGAGTTCTTTCATTTCTTTTGAGTCTCAAGTCTCTTTCTTCTTCCATTTGTATCATTTCCAGATTTCTATCTTCTATGTCACTGATTCTTTCCTCCATCTGGTCAACTCTACTACCTAAGCTGGCTATTTCATTCTTAATTTCTTCTATTGAGTTCTTAATCTCCAGAAATTCTATTTGGTTCTTTCTTAAAATTTCAATCTCTTTCGTAAAATGCTCATGTTGTTCTTTGATTGTGTTTCTGAGTTCATTAAACTGCCTTTCTGTGTTTTCTTGCATCTCATTGAGTTTTTTCAGAACTGCAATCTTGAATTCTCTGTCATTTAAGTCACATATTTCCATATCTTTAAGTTCCTTTTCTGGAGACTTTTCACTTTCTTTCTGAGCTGTCTTGTTGCCTTGGTTACCCATGGCAATTGCTGATTTATGATTTCTCTTCCTAGACATCTACAGGAGTGGCTTCTGCAACAGGTTGATAGGAAGAGGTCTTTCTTTTGTTTTCCAGTACTTGTTGGGAGAATGTTTTGTTTTTTCTCCGACTGCAGCATTTTTTTCTGTCTCACATGGTAGTGCTATGTTTTCTCTACACTATTCCACTTTCTCACACAATGGGGGGATTCCCTGGGAGACGAGTTTCTCCTCTGTTAATAGTTCACCTGTGTCACAGGGTGCAGTGTCCTTGTGGGTATGTGGAGAGCTTTTGAAGTTCCAAAGCTCTTCCCTGCACCAGATTCAGAGCCTGTATGTTTCAGCAGTTCTATTTACTCCTGCAGGGATCCACCCAGATAGGTGGGGCCAGGGGCGGGGTGAGTTGTGACAGGTGGCCCAGAGCAATGGGGCGACCACCATCACAGCTGGTTCTGCTTCCACAGCTCCCTCCCCTTTGCTGGAACTAGTTGGGCTGCGAATCTGTGTCTGAGGTCCACAGCAAATATTCTGTTCTTTTGATCTGACACTGCTACTATTCCACTTCTAGCTCTGGGCAGGTGGGGGCAGGACGAGCTCTGGGAGGGTAGAGAGGGGGCAGCTAGTCTCAGTGCCTAAGGCTTCCGTTCTCTGCTCGGCAGTGAGGGCTTAAGCCACTGTTTTCAGCCTTCTTCCCTCAGTCTTTGCTCCGAGGTCTCTGCCATGAGCGTTGGGTTCAGCCGTGTTATACGCTGCCCCCTCAGCCCTGTGGGCCATAAGCGGAACCCTAGCAGTCCAAGTTCTTCCCTCTCCCGTAGCTGCGATAGTTCCGGGATTCAGCGGGCTCGGAGTACTGAGGTAGGTCTGCGTCCTGCGCCCGTGCGGCTCCCTCTCTGCACTTCTCCCTTCCCTCCTCCCCCACTCGCGCGATTGGCCCATCTTTAGGTGAATTCAGTAGTGGGCCTCTTCGTCTTGCCTCTCTGCTGTGCAGGGAGTCCTTTGTGGAGTTATTGTTGTTCGATTACTTATAAATTCCAGGGGAGCTTTACAGAGGCTCACCTCATGCTGCCATCTTGATGACGTCCATGTTGAAATATCTTTATCTCATTTAATGTTTTCCACGTCTCCTAAATTTTTGGAACTTAAACAAATAGTTAAAGATTGATAGAAAAAGGAATTTCTCACTCTTCTAAATGCAAATATACATGGAAAAGAACAACAAAAATTTCAATGGTGGCATATGCTTTTATAATCTATTTGATGCCTAATACACAATAATAAAATCATTCTCATGATTCAGAGATTGAAGATAAGTTTACCTCTACTTTATAGAATGCTGTATACTTTAGAATATTCAATAGAAAGGATGGAATAAGAGTTATATGGAGTGGCCAGTCGTATAGCACAGCTTTCTTAACAGATTGGATTTTCCAGTGTTCCTCTGTATAGACTGCCAGTAAAGAAAAAAAATGTTACAAGCAAGCTATAAATAGAGATTGTTAGAAAAGGCCAAGTTCTAGAAACAGAAGACAGTTTAGTAGTCTGTTCTTGGAGCACAAGTGTCAGACTGTCATTGGGAGTGATAATCTCAGGCAATTTTAGATGTGTATTTAGCCAGCAACTTACCTTGGGGGCAAACTCTCTACTGTTTGTAGTCCCTTAGTTGCTTTACATAATGCAAGGTCAAACAGTAGTTCATTGTATAGTTTTGAGCTGTGGTTGGCAACATGGAAGAGCAACTTAAGTTAAAACATATTCTCACTGAGGTTGGCGCCTCTAAGTCCCATATTGTTCAAAGGTCAACTATTATCAGGGGGAAGAAACCTACTCCTGAACTGACTATTTGGTGGTGTGGGGAAGGAACAAATTTTCCTCTACCTTCAACGTTCTTCTGGCTGGTCTAATAATCTAATAGATATGAGACAGATTAGCAAAAGAAAATAACCAAATTGAATACATACATATGTATGGGAACTCCGTATACATGAGAGAGTCAGAGACCCCCCAAAGTAGAGGTTCAGAGATATTAATAGAAAGGGGGATTGAGGTATATAAGACATCCTGAGCTAGTGATGTAGGATTTGCTGGCAATTTCTGAGTGTGAGCTGGGATCCTGTCTCATGAAGCCAGAGAATGGACACACGGACCAGGGAGAGGCAAAAAGTTGTAAAGGAAGATAGTTTATTAGAGGCAGGAGAAAGGTTGCAGATTCCGAGCGGAGGTGGGGTGAGGGGTACCCGAAACTGGGAAGCCTACTAGCTCAGGAAAAGCTTGTGTTTATGTACCTTTATTTCTACCTGGAAGGGGGAATGCTGGAGTGCAGGTGCTTACTGTTAAAGTGTTTATTAAATTCTTTCTGTCATTTAGCCTGGGGAAGGCTTTTCGAAGTGTCCTTGAAAATGGTCTTTGCTGCCTTGGGGCATGACTGATGTTTCTGTTTTGTGAAGAGTGTGTTATTTTGACAACTTAAAAAAAAAAGGCCAGTGTTTTGTTTTTGGTCAGTGTTTTGCTTTTTTGCTCAGCCCACCAGGGAATTCCTGACTGCCTGACGTCATGCTAACTAACCTGTCTTGCTAGGGATGAGGTAATGCACTTTGGGGCTCAAAGGGTCATTGCAGGATGACGAAAAGAACAAAAGTTTGTCCTGCCCTAGAGATAGGTCAAGAGAGGTTATCTCTGATAATCTCTTGTTATCGGCAAGGCTTCTAACTTATATCCTTTTAGGTAGTTAAGGGATGGACAGAAGTTTTTCTTGAGCCTGATGCTAAAATTGCCTTTAGCTCCAAGTCATCTGCATACCACAGAAGCACATCTTGGGGTGACTCATTCTTAATCCCCACAGTGGCTTTCAAGGATCTATTTTATAAAGGCAGTATTCCAAGAGAAGAAGTCCTCACCTGCAGTGATGGTGTAGGTACACAGGAGCCTTAGAAGCACCAAGCAGAGAACTCTCAGGGAGAAGATCCAAGCAGTTTAGAGGCTTTGATTCCTAAAGCAGTTGTAGGAGAGGAAATAGTTATTTTCCTATTGCCTTCCTAGGTTCTCCAGCTGGGGCCCTGTAAATTAGACTGATAAAAGACAGGTTAATGAGAGAAAACCAAAAGTTTGTTAGCATGTGCATCGTGCTTACATGTGGGACTATTCAGAAATGAGTAGTCTAGAGGGGTGGTTAGAATTTGGGCTTCTATAGCATCTCAGACAGGAACAGTACATTTTTAGAGAAGTGGCAAAACAAAGGAAAAAGACCTAGTGTCTAGGGGGAACAACTTGTAGGAAAGCAAATATAAAATATATGGAGAAATGAATAGAAGATGAGGGCTACTTGGTGATGTTCAAGTTCATTGTGTGGATTCCTCTGGTGCCAACAATGGGCTGATAAGTGTTGAAAGTTGTCTCAGGTGGTTAACCTCTGTCTTTCCTGGTAGAGAAAGGAGGGGAACACCTTTGCAAATTTCTGTCCTGCTTTTACACAAATAGAGGGAGGACAGAGAGCTTTTCTTCTATCTGCTTTTCTTGGTTGCCTTTAGCTCAAAATAATTTTTCTGCCAAAGTGGCATATTTTGGGGTAACATAGTCTGCTGCCCCACATAGTTAAACTCTCCCATCTCTAAAACCGAAACACTGCAAACTACTTAGAATAAAACTTGAGCAGGCAGAGATGACAAGCCACCCCAAATCAAATGCCTAATAAAAAATTTGGAGAACAGTTAACTATTTTTCTGAGTCTTGAAAAGAGAATCTAGAGAATCTAGTGATCAATAATATAATATTTTCATGTAATATGAGAAGGTTTTAAATTCATACTTATTGTGTTATATATCTCTACAGCCCCCCTATTTTCCTCTTAGTTTATACAAATGTTAGAATGGTAAATTATTTTGATAATGAGTTTGAAATGAATAAGTGAGTATAAAATATTTGCAATTCATTTCTTGTAGCCTTCCATGTCCAAGTAGAGATGACTTTTTTTGCCTATAATTAATTAAAAGACACTACTCTTTACCTAGCAGCAACTCTCAGAGATTCATTTAAACATCAGTGTAACTGATAGCACTGTTTCAATATTTTGCTTTAAAATTATGCCACAAATCATGACACCACCATCATTATAGTTAACAACGAGCAAGTATTAAACATCTACTATTTACCAGATACTATACTACTATTTTATAAATTCTGTCTGCGTGTCTACTGTAATCCAGGAACTTCTCTAGGTGCCAGGAAAATAACACAGAACAAAAGAGACAAAAATCACGGCCCTAATGGAGCTTATAGTTTAGAGATGAAAAACCTGAACTTAGACAGATGGAGTAAATTTCTCTAGGTCACAGCAGATCAAAATAGCCTATGACTAAAGTGGGATTCCAGGATTGTCTTTGTGATTGCATAGATAATCAAGTAGTTTGTTTACATCAATCGTGGTCTATTTTTATGAATCCAAATGTTTTCTCCTAAAATATTCCTGAATATTAATATAATACAATAATTTGCTTTCTGTTTTGAGTCATTTGTCCATAGAGCTGTTCTCATTCCAACGCAAGGACTTGCTGTTCTAGTTCTTATCCATATGTGAGAAAATTAAATCTTACTTTGTTTTTTTGATCTATTTACTCTCCTGTGATCCATCTGTATTGACTGGAATTTTGCCAAAAGCCAAATTACTTTAAGTAACACTCATGTTTAAACTATGAGTTTTTTCCTCACAATGAGCCTTGTTAAAACAGTAATATTATACATTTGAGCAAAAAATAACTCTTAAGTAGCAGCAGGGAGTAACACTCACATGACTTCCTGCTTGTCTCCTAGGCAGTTGTCAAACATCTTAGAGAACCTTTGAACTCAGTTGACAACTTCTCAATCAATTTCTCTAAACTCTGCTGTGTTTCACGTACTCTATGAACACATGATTCTCTTCAGGAATGGAGTCATGGAATAGACCTTGAAATGAATAATTTGAGGACGGTCAATTGTACATTGTGATTTATATATATCAAAAGGCCAATAATCTGATAATGTTGAGATTAAAACAATAGCAATAAATTACTACAGTTAATTTCTCTGGTTGCTTTTAGAAACATAAAGCAGAAAATGGGATATAATTCTGAAACATTATGAGAAGATATGGATTTAAACAGCATTTAATCCAAATCACATTAGGTTTCTTTTTTTTTCAATTATATGAAATCAATGTCATGTTTCTGTGACTGTTGGCTTTCTCCTGGCCTCGTGCGTATTTGATGCACACATGAATATAGCCCCTATAATGAGGCATGCACTTTCATTGGATTTATAAAACCTTTTATCTTTGAATAATTTTAGACTTTACAGACGAGTTACAAAGATAGTACACAGAGTTCCTGTATATTCTTCACAGTTTCTTCCAATAATGTTAACATCTTATATAACCATAGTAAAATGATCAAAACTAGGAAACTAACATCGGTACAATATTAATCACTAATCTGCAGAGTTTACTTGGGTTTCACCATTTACCCACTAATGTTCGTATTTTATTACAGGGTCCTATATAAGATCCAACTTTGCATTTAGTTGTCATGTCTTAGGCTCCTCCAATCTGTGATCCTCTGATTTTTCTTACCTTTCATTACCTTGATACTTTTAAGAGTACTAGACAGTATTTTATAGTATATACCTTGATTTTGATTTAGCTGATGCTTTCTCATGTTTAAATTGAAGTTATGGATTTTTAGTAACGATACCAATTCTTAGCACCTTATATCAGGGATAAATGACATAGACACGTCTTGTTACTGGTGATGTTACTATTGAACACTTGTTTAACTACTGCATGCCAATTTTATTTATTACTCTTTTTGAACAGCTCCGTGGTTTTTGGCAAATGCATAGTCATGTTTCCACCACCACAATAATGTACAGATTGTTCCATTGCTCAAAATTTTTTATCACATCTCTCCTTTGTCCCAACTCCTCTTCCTACCTCCAGTCTCCATTAAGCTGCTTTCCATCCTCGTAGTCTTGCCTTTTCCAGAATGTCATATAAAGAGAATCATACAATATGTAGCCTTTTGTATCTGACTTTTTTGACTTAAATGCATTTTAGATCCATGCATGCTATTGTGTGAATCAGTTGTTTGTTCCTTTTTGATCGCTGAGTAATAATAATCCATTGTAACGATGTACCAGTTTTTTTAAGTCATTAGATTTTGTCTTATAAACAGGATTGGGTGAGATAGAACTGAAAACAAATGAGAAGAGTGATTTTTATACATTGTCTTGTACATATTTTTCTTTATCACTATTATTGGTTATCATTTTAAATTATGTAATTTTTTTTTAATAACTGCCAACTGAGGACAGTCTGAACTTATTCTGTGGAGAATTAAAATACTTCACATAAATGATCAAATAGAATCTTTGATTTTCTTATAAAAAGGAGGGTGCTCAGTATATCAATAATCATAATATGCCTGCAGAAACACTTGACTATATGTAAAGTATAGTATGTCTTGTCATTGCTTAGGGGAAGGAAATGGGCATCAAACTTAGTTTACCACCTTTAGTCATCTTGGAGTTGTCTTATTTATCAGATCTCCCATTTCTGAGTTATTCAGTTCAGCATCAAATCAATAACTTTTTTCCTATTAAAAAAGTCTAACAAAATTACCCACATAAATGGCCAGAAAAAATAGAAGATCTGAATAGGCCTTGTAACAAGATTAGGAAAAACTCAGTGTTAAAATAAAATGATCATCTGAGATTATGTTTTTCCTAAAAAGTCTTAGCAACAAGTTCTGTTTTTTGTTAATTCTACTACTGATAATGTTAAGGGTTGTCAGCTATTTCTTATAAAGCAGGGACTGTGGAATGTCTTATCAATAACCCCATGTATTAGTGTGCCATGATAATATGCATTAACTTGATAGATGAGGGGCCATTACAGTCTATCACTGCAGTGATCCATACGTTGAAGGCTCTTTAAGTACCTGTTGACACAATATTGCAGCAGTGATCCATGAATTAAATATGCTTCAGATCCAAGTCATTACAAGCTTAATGGGAGAAATGTACCAATTCTACTGAAAAATGCCAGTTTTGACTCTGTGATCAATTCTTCCATAAACACATTTCCAATGTCTCTCAGTAATGAATATTCTTCCTGAACCATCCCTGCTTATTGTTTTGTGACTTCATCAACATTCAAAGTCCCGTTTTATATTGAGTATATTCAAAACTCCTCGAGTGTCACAGAAGAGATCTATAGAATAGTCGCACAATACATACACACAAATGTAATTCTTTTGTGAATAATGGAAAGCACTATTTTATCCTTTTAAAGGACTAGACATAATAGCCACTCAATAGACTTAAAAGGAAATAAAATTAAAATTTTATTTGAGCCATTATTCAGTTCATCCTTCATTATAAAGCATTCATGAGTTATTGTCATGGCAGAATGAGCACAAGATATGTTGCAATGTTCCCTCGTACTTAGCATTTATTCCTTTTATTCCATCATTTTTCTTTTATATATTAAATTTTTCGTAGTACATATGCAAGAAAATAGTAATAGTTTCTCAAATATTTATAATAGAATTGCTATATATAACAGACTTACAAGTATTCTTTATTCTGCTGAACACATGCAGGGCCCATACTGGATGCTAATTATGGAGACAGAAAATTGAATATACAGAAAAAGAATAAAGGATGAAGAAGGCATTTAAAGGCATTGCCTCTGAAATAATTGGGTCTGATACTCATCTGAAATGGGAGATTAGTTGAAGAGAATTGGGTAGATGAACAGAAAACAGTGAGAAGGAATTTAGAAAAGATAAAAATATTCTCAATGGCTTCATGTTTATCAATAAAGCAAGGATAGAGTTATTTTGCCATTAGGGTGTGTGTAGAAGCAGGAGCCTGAAGAAAATGAAAAGGAATGAAGAATTTAGACTTCATGGTGAGGAACTTCGTAGTCTTTTCCCACCAATATGTCCACTCTCCAATCTTCGCCAAGGCAACCCGCACCCAGTACTGTCTTCTCTGCTGTTTCAGGCTGCAGCTTTCCACTCTTCAAGTTCTTGAAAACAAAACAAAAACAAAAGCTTTCAGCTACTTTTAATTTTAAAACTTACTCTCATTCTACTTCTCTATTTTCATTTATGCCTTTCCTGACCTTGTCAATTTTCTATCATTTTTCCTGTCCTACCTTTGACTTTCCTTCACTTTGTCAGAATCATACTAACAGGTAGGTGAGTATTTCTCATTTTTGTGAGTGTTCAGGTGTAGGATATGCCAGGGATCAGTCTGCACATCTACCATGTTTCTGCGAAAATAAGACCTAGCCGGACAATCACCTCTACTGCGTCTTTTGGAGCAAAAATTCATGTAAGACCTGGTCTTATTTTAGTATAAGACAGGGCAAAAAATAAAATTATGAAATTAAAATAGTAAAATTATAGTAAAATAAGACCAGGTCTTATATAACATAAGACTGGGTCTTATATGAATTTTTGCTCCAAAAGATGCATTAGAACTGATTGCCTGGTTAGGTCTTATTTTCAGGGAAATACGATATTAACAGACATATGCCAGGGATGATTCCTTTCGTGTAGCCCAAGGGGCTGGTCTGTCTTCTGCCCCTCATTACTATGTAGTGTAAAGAGTTGTAGGAGATAACCAGAACTGTATGTGCACGCGTGAGGGGGTGGGACAAGGAGCAGATGTAGAGAGGGAAGGCATTGTTACTACAGGGAGATGGACCCAGAGGTGGGCATGCTGTTGTCAGCAGGCCTGGTACATTCCCACAAATAAGGGTCAGAGACAAAGACGCTGAAGCCTGGAACAAAGAAGAAAAAGCAGAGTGTCAGGACTAGCAAGAAGAGGTGAAATGAATGCATAAAAAATCGAGTCATTGAAAAAGCAACTCTTAACTGCTCACTATTTTCCAGGGACTGTGCGATGTGCTTCCACATACATTATCTCAATCATTTCTCACAACAACCCCATAGAGTATATGCTGAGTGTCACAGGTATGAAACTGTCGATTTAGGTGCCGTTAGCAAATGAAGCTCCAAGGCACAGTGACTACCAGAGATGAAATGTGAGCTGTGATGACTGAGGATGGGCCCACAAAATCTCAGCAGTGACAGGAGGAGGAGACAATCACTAAGGGAGAGACAGGACACATACAGAGAAAGATGGGGTAATACCACATGTGTACAATACTGTACAACCATTAAAATAAATGGTTTAAATATGTTAAAATACATCTTAAAAAAGACCAAGCTACCTCCTTCTATCGATCTAAATATATAGTGAAACTATACAGTTTTTTCTACCTATAGATTGTCTACTGACTAAGACGGCCTAATGTTTTCCTCAGCTGGACTATACTTTAGACAGATTCTTTGCTAACTATAGGCCCCTGACCTCCCTTTTCTTAGAGCATTTACTTTTGGGAACTTGTAATTATGCATACTTGCTCTGTCCCTTTGACATATAGATCTTCTCCCAGTCTCTTGCCAGCGTTACAGCGGAGGAATGACTTTCTCAAGGACGTGGGAGCCATCCCTTTGAAATGTCATCGCCAAGAAAGATGGCACCCCTAAGCCCTCATCTCTCTGGGAGGGTAGGACCCTAACTGATAGGTGCCCATTAGTAAACACGGATGGTCTAATCATACTGACCAATCTCCCCACTAATGTCCTCCAGTACTCTTCCACCAGCTCACTCAAGCACTTACAAACCCTCCTGCCTTTTGTTCCAGAGGAGTTGAGTTAGTCTCTTCCTTTATTGCAGTAGTCTTGAGCCCTATTGCAATAGTCTCAAATAGCCTTCCTTGTCTGTTTAATTCTACCAGGTGCAAATTTTCTTTGACATTACTAACCCTAGATGAATGTCCATTTGCAAAACTAAGTATACAATATTCTTCACCTATCAAAGCATAAATTTCAATCAAATAAATGACCGTAGATCTGTAATAATTCAGGCATAATTCTCTATAGAGATAAAGGATGGCTCAGATGATCTTTGGGGTCAGTAAATCTTTTGATCTTTGAAATTTAACCTCAGATGAGGTGAAAATGAAGTATTCATTCCATGAGCAAATCAGCACTATTTTAGATAGGTGTAATAAAATAGTTTAAAGAAAAAAATATAATCAAGGAAAACACAGGCTGGTGAAGTTTAATACAACACACACACACACACACCTTGATTTTTTTTTCAAAAAGGGATTTTATATAAGTTATAAGAATACAATACAATAAGCAAATACAAATAAAGAAAGAAATTTGGAATGAAAAAAAAAGAATGAGAAAATGCTATGAATCTGGTGGCATATAGAAACCGTGCCGTAAAGTATACACCATTACTGAAAGGGCAACACAATTTGACTTTGAGTAATTAACTCAAAAATGGAAAAATGATCAGTTACAAGATCCCTACTATCTGGGAATAAAAACCGCAAACAAGATAACTTGCTTTGGAGAAACACAGGATATTTAAATATGGAAGAAGTTCAAACACGCACACACGCACACACACAGTCACAATGTACAATCTTATAGACAATATTATGAACTGAATTTTGAACTAAATGCAGAAATATATTTTGTAAGACTACTTTCTTATGTCTCTTGATACAAGCTTGATAAAAAAATTCTAAAGTTCATTTCTATAAAAGTGATCATATAAGAGACAAGATATCTACCACCTGATTCTCTGAGAGTCTTGCCCAATATGTAATTTTGTCTACCTAGAGGAATAAGTGAAATACAAATTCTAAAAATATGAGTTTACACTAGTCAAAAAATTTTCTGATAACTGAGCTGTAAAGAGAGTAAGGTTGTATTCTTGGGCACATTTTGTTACTGCTGAAAATGGTGTACTGGTCAAGATTAAGAGAAACTGGGATTTTGATCTTAAATGATTGCTATGACAAAGAAAAAATACTTTTTTTCACTGATTTAATAATAACATGGGTTAATTTTTAAAACTTGGAAAATAAAAAACAAAATAAAAATTATTCACAATTTCATCTCTCATGGAAAATATGAGAATATCGTTGGTATTTGTGGTATGTCATTACCATATAAACTCTCATACTGTTTCGAGAGACAGGATAGCATAGAAGTTAAGGGTTAGATTGCCAGAGTTCAAATGCTGAATCTATTCTTTACATCTTGTGGGACCTTGGGTAAATCATCTCAGCTTTCAGATTTGCCTTTGTTTGTTTTTGTTTGTTTGTTTGTTTTTAGTTTAGCTTAGTTTTTACCCCCCCATAATGTCCCATTGTTGCCTTATGAATTCAATCCTTTCTTTTTATGTCTCTGATTAGTTTAATATACTTATGTAAATGTATTTTAAGTCTTATTCCATTATTGCATTTCTTAAAGTCTGAGTTCCCCAAGTGGTTATTTCTGTTGGCTTTCATAGTGATTTCTTTCCTTGTGAAGTTTGTGACTTTTCTTGTGAATATAAGTTTAGCATGCCTTCTTCCATGATTGTGCAACCTGCTCTGGGTTGTGGAGACATTCCTGAGGAGAAGTTTTATTTTCCTCTGCTGGGAAATATGCATTTTACCCATTTTAAGTCATGGGATTTCCATCCAAGTAGTGTAATTTCAGATCCAATATCAATAGATGGTGTAGGGTTGGGGCTTGAATTCTTGTACAACACTCTTTATTTCAACCACAACCCCTGGTGAACAGCTTAGCTTCTTTGCCATTTTCTATAGCCAGTGAGTGGAGCTGCCTCATCCCTATTATATGGATGGATAGATAGCCCATTGTGGTTCCTGGGTTTATGCAGAGATCTTACCTTCAACTCCCCACTATTTACAGGTCTGAAGGTTTATCTCCTGACTTAGTGAAGGCGTTAATATCCAATCCTACAAGGGTGCTTTAGCTTTAATCACCCCATGTTCCTTTCAGCTTCAGTTCTGTTCACTTCTGTAGCTTTGAGTTATCTCTTTGTTTCTTACTTATGGAGATCTTCCTCTCTTTTATACAGTTATACTTTATCTAGAATTTTCATTTGCTTGGTGAAGTTGGCTGGGGTGAAGGTGAGGTGGGGATGTGGAGTGGACTTTACAACTGAATCCACTACTTTGACTGAAAACTGATTCACCTACTCGTATTGAAGACTGTTTCCTCATCATGTCTGTATTTGTGTTTTGACAATTCAATAAGACAGTATATGCAAAGTTGTTAGTCACAGTGCCTGGTACATGCAAAGTGCCTAATAAATATTAGTATATTACTAGCTAACCTAAATTATATATATATATATATATATATCTCCAATAAAATGTATACGCATTTTAAGAAAGGAAAAAACTGTATTAAAATTGTAATACCGTTAACAAAAGATGAATACAAGTCCAGTGTATACTTTTTTTGGCATCCCCGTTATATACAGAGGGTGTCAAAAAAATGTATATAGATGGACACTTTGGTCAACATTGATCAAACAGTAGTTCACTGTAATCAGAAGTGTCTGGATGCCGATGGTCACCACTTTGAGCACCTCTTGCAATTGCAGAAGTCAAACGTGACTTGTATGCTACTTTTGTTATCAGTATATATTGAATATTACAATTTTAATACAGTTTTCCTTTCTTAAAATGTATATACATGTTTTTGGCATATTTATATATACATATGTATATAATCTACTTATATGCTAACATATTGTATACCAATATATCATTAATAGCATAATAATATTATAAATAAGCATATAAATATAAAGTATACATATTTAAATACTATTGGGACTTCCTATGCACCAAAAACTATTCTAAGCACTTTATAGATATTAACTCACTTATTTCTTAGCACAATCCTATGAGGCATAATGATTACACCCTATTTAACACCGTATTTATTATTACCCCTATTTTGCAGGTTAGGAAACTGAGGCACAGTGATCTTAAGCAAATTACCTAAAATCACACAGTCAGTGGAGAAGCTGCATTTCAGCAGCTTCTGTGGTCTGGTTCCAAAGTCAGTTCTCCCACCCATGGTATGCTGCTTTCTTAACATTTATCTATACCTTTTTTTATCCATAATATTAAGAACCTTTTCCAACAATATTTTCACAGTAAGCAATGCTTTCTTATAAAGATTAGATATGAGGTTCTATTGAACCAGTTCTTTGTAAAAATCAAAACCATGTAACAGAATGCAGAAGAACGCAGGTGGTGTGCTTCCCTTGTGTAGCTATTCGTGTATCCAGATAAAACAGAAGCAACATCAAGATGCTAAGAGTGGGTTTCTTCAAAAAAAGAAAAAGGTTTGAATAGGCACTTCACAAAAGGCGATATACAAAATCACACGAAAAAGTGTGCAATATCTTCAGTCATTGTGCCAGTTATCAGTTTATTGCCACTCAGCTCCCAATTCCGCCTTCGGTATATGCCCTGTGATAATAGGGTTGGTTCCTTTAAACGCGTCCTTTAAAGTGAGCACAGTGCTAACCTTTCTCAGTAGAGGGCGCTGGAGGAACATCGCGGGAAGAAAGGGCTCACCCATCGTTTCACCGTGCTGGGAAGCATGTGGGCGGTGTGGCTGGGAGGACGTCCAGTGCAGCTCTGCCACAGCCACCGGCCCTGGGCGTGTGGATCCACGGAGATCTTCCAGTCTCAGCCAGGACTGTGATTACCTTCCCATGGCCCTCAACAGGGAAACCAGCACCCAAAGCCCTGCAGGCACAAGGCCCCTGACTCCCTTTGCAGGCACCAGTGTGTCCCCCTGAGACTCAGAGGGTCTCACCTTGCTGCTGCTGTCTCTCGGGACAAGTATGGCGTGGGCCTGAAGGGTTCCCACCCTCTGCATGCCCTTGGACTGGGAGCTGATCGCCGGCTCCCTACTTGCAGTCAGGGGACTGCTTTGTGCTTACCAGTTTTTCAGACCAGCTCTAGCCTGGAAACACCCTGCAGTTTTTCATTGTCCAGTGGGCTAAACCATACATACCTTCTCCAAGGTTTGAACCTGAGCCTTGAAGAGAGAGTCCCTTTACAAGTTTGTCCTTTCTTGGGTATTCTGTCTCAGTCCTAGGGTACCATACAGCATTTTCTTATCTGTTGTAGTTATTCTTTTATCATAGTTTGATAATTTCTTATACTAAACTCTGGTTGTTCTACCCACCATGTGGTTTCTATTTCTTGTTTCAGCCCAGACTTAAAACTGTTCAAACCTTTCCCTGGCTTGCTATGAGATCAAAAACGCCAATTTTGTATGAGTGTTGAGAGTTGAAGGTCTATTTTGAGCTCATGCAGCTTCACTCATACTATAGGTATGTTTCCCATGCTAAAGACTGAGGGAAACTGACTGCCTTGAATTTACTGTTATAGCACCTCTCTTTACAATTTATCATGACCTATGTGATGGCCTAAAGTGTCTTTGTTTTATGTGATGAAGACATATGTGCTTTTATGAAGGTATATATCGTATTTGTACTCTGTAATTGTTTAAGACTTAGCATGACTTTAAACCATACCACCTAGAACTGATGTATATATGGTTTTTATTTACTGGCTTTTCGTTTCATACATGTCCATCTTGATGAAGTTGTAAACTCCCCAATGTAGGATCCATCTTCTATTTATTTTGCATTCTCTGCCTAGAGAATATTGTATAATGTCATAGACACAGGAGATACTTAAATGATGACAGTGTCAATTATTTAGATGTTTAAAACCTTTTTGAAGAATTCTGGTAAGGCCAGGGAACTCACCAAATAATACTTAGTTCACCCAGTCAGTTGTACAGCTAGTATTATTTGAATAGTTCACTCAAATACACAATCTTTGATTTTTTTTAAAAAAAATCTGTATTTCAGACAGTTCCAAATAGCTTTTACATTAGGCACTGATTTTATTTTTATACAGGAGAAAAATAATCAACAGCCACTTAAGTCCCCTTTAGACATAAGGTCACTTTACACCCCCAACATATTGTAGGCGTCATAAGGATGCCAGGGAAGGGTAACAACCCCAGGGAAACAAGTGTCTAACCAACTTAAGCCATAGACAAGTAGCGATCCAATGAGATCACAGGGTAAGTGCTCATAGAAGAAAGAAAAGTATATGTGGACTCATAGTCCCAAAGTAATGGTATTTCCTTACACATATCTTTATCTTTACAACTGTCAGGGGAAATTCTTCAAAAAACAAACAAACAACAAACAAACAAATAGGAGGTGCTATTATATATAAGTACTATACGATAAGTTCTGAATCAAACTTCAAAGTAACAGGAATATTTTCTACCTTCTATGGAAATTCTTCAGGGCCAAATCTCAAATAAAAAGAAATTTCTTTACCAATAGGTAAAAATGACAATTCAATGTCATACATTTCTTTAAAAATCAATAGACCATGGATTTACCAGCTCAATTCTAACTTGAAGATCCCAAAACATACCTAAAGTACAAATCAGAAAAATAAACAACACTAGGGTGCTTACGAAGAGCCATCATGTTTTTATTGCAAGCAGCAAGAATCCAGGAGGGTGAGGTTAACTATCTCCAGGAAGGTTTCCCAGAAGCAGTCAGTTCTGTGCTGAGATTTGTAGACATGACTGTTGAGATTAAGAGGGCTATTAGGCAACAGGAAATGATAAACATAGAAGGGTATCACTGAAAATCTTATCATGTGTGAGCTGAGATGAAAATATGCTGAAATGGACAGAAATATATTAAATCTATAAAATGGTGGTAGAGGTGGCTAGGGGAAATAAAAATTTGTCAATACTAATATTTTCCCCAATGCGTTATCTAAAAGAGGTAAGCAGTCTGGGTTCAAGAAACTCAGACGGACCCATCCGTTTTTAACTTAGCCTGAATATAATAAAATATTCATTAAGACCATAAGCATCTCTTGCTCTGATGACATATTGACCAGAAAACATAATTATTTGATTTTTCAGATACAGTGCTACTGAGGAGATAATCTTTGTGCGAAAAATGAACATTATAGTCTATTTATAAGGTTTATGTTTAGCTTCAAACTAATCAAATGTTTAGTCCCAGACAGTCTGATTCCAGGTCTATATTCCAGGTCTATAATCTGAAGTTTAGATAACCCCTGGATCAAAAGATACTAAATTTTCAGACTTTGTAGAGTATTGTAACTGCGTTATAACTGGCGTTTATTGTCTTGTGGTTACGTCTGAGCCTCCCAAACACATCAGTTACACAAGTACCTGCTCGTTAGGTTTTATTCAATCATATTTGTGGCAATTCTAAATCATCCCTCCCAAAATAAATATCTTCACCTAAAACTTTTTATGAGTGTATATATAGACCGATACAACTTTAATTTCCTTGCAAGTGAACATGTTCTTACCAATTGTTTCAAATCATTTTCCACTATTGCATAAACCCTGTAGTAAAAAATTTGCCAGGAGGATAACCATATTTTTTAATTAAAAATACTAACCAGAGGAGAGGGCATGATGGAGTATTCTTCCCTCAAAGCCTCTCCTCTAAAATTTAAGATACAATGGGGTTTTTGTCTTCCTCTCTTGTAGTTTTCAGTACTCTTATGGGGCAAGGGGAAGAATATTATGTATATTATCTATTAGGTTGGTGCACAAATAATTGCAGTTTAAAAGGTTTGAAAATAATTGCAAAAACCACAATTACTTTTGCACCAACCTAATATTAATCGTTACACATCTGGTTATTTACTTTTAACATATCAATCATAAGCCAGGAGCCAGAGTTAAGTAGATTTTTATTTTTAGGCTCTGGCCTGGACTACAACTTTTCTGTGAGTTGAAAGACAGTAATGAAAGCTATTTAGCCGCCATGGCTTCAGGAAACAGGTTTAGCACATCATAAATCCTTTGTTTTACCTTATTTACACCATTTACATGTGCAACCTTTATTCTGTTCATCTACTTGGAGTCTAATTTAATTTACAGAAGATTGCGCATTACTCGCTCAACCTTAACTGTGGCCTTGATTCAGCTCTTACTATTGTAAGCTAATTGTGCTGTGTTGGACTTGAAGCTGCTAATGGTAAGCAATGACAGTTTTAACAAATTTTCTATTACCACATTCAATTACTTCTGGTGCATCCCACTTATTACCGAGCCAACACTTCATTCATTGAAGGTTTTGACAAGTCTACGAGATGAGATGATTATTAGGGGCACTCCCGGGACAGGTCTTGCACTCTAGGTGTTATTCAACAACTCCCTCTGTTGCTCTACACGTTTATTTTTGAATCTAGCTGCATTGTAGAAAATGTAGTGTTTATTTGCCACATGTTTCTATCTGGAAACAGATTATCAAACATGTGGAGATTTGCATTACTGTATATGTCAGCAAATTAATATTTGTGGCTTATGAATTCATAAATAAACACACAGTTATTTTCAATGGACAGTGATAATATAAATTAGTTATTATTTATTTTACCATTGACTCTTTTCTAAGTTGACATTTACCAATACTAACCTATTAAAAAGAACAAGGATTTTAAAAATAAGTGAGGATACCTATTTTTATATTTCTGTAATTCTCTCTAGATAAGGTTAACTAGCACATAGGAAAATTTACTTAGAGAATTTCACTCTTTGAGCCAATAGAAAACAAAATCACATTTAGTAACAGATTGTTTTAAAGTATGTCCATAGATAAAGACAAGTTCATCTTGTTCCTATAAATCTAAAGGTTGATGAGAATCTGGAAAAAGATTTTTAAGGTATAAAAACAAAAACAAAACAGTGAATCATGACATTTTCTTTGAAACAAGTTAAAGTATGTATCAAATGCAGACTCATTATATCTTACAAAATGAGATATAAATATATGTGCTGTGGGTTAGGGTCTCTTTTTTCTTTTAATCTATTTTACCAAGAAGGCAGAAGGAGATACTTGAGTAATACTGACATTTATCATTGTGCTCATTTGTGTTTTATATTACTGAATAATCTGATGTGGTATTGAAGGGGCCACCTCTCAGGTTTTGTGTGGGTCACCTGGTTCATTACTGCATATATATCCAGTATGACAGTGATAAAAAATTGATGCATAATAGATCTAGAAGTCTCTTTGTATACATATTTGCTAAAAGGTAATTTAAAAATCATTGCCCAGAGTGTAATGATTTATAAGTTATTGTGAATTATAGTTACATCCTGGAGAGACATGTGACTGACTTATCATAATTAGTGATGCATATTTTCCTAGATTGTATACTAGTGTGTTCTAAGCATGTCCTTCTTCAAAGGTCTCCCCAGAATCCTAACCCAGACTTTTCAAGATTGATACATTTATATTCTTCCAGGAAAAAAAAAATAACAGTTCAAACTGATGTTCTCTTCTAGAGATTTGTAAGTTAAACTTGTAATTTAAGATCTAGTTCTGATCCAGACTTTTGGGATCATCTTCTGTAGTGGATGCTGTGTGACTGTCCCCATTCCGTTATCCTGGTACGCTCATTTTTAATAGCTCCCATGTGTCCCTTTTTGACTAACTGACTCAGGAGCACACAGATGAGCCTCCATGACTCAAGGTGAGCCCAAGTCCGTGGTGCTATTCATGCTCCATAACGCCTCGCGGGACCAGGCTGGAACTTGTCTCCAGCACAGACCGCACCTATGCTTAGCTTTCTTCGCCTGCCCTATTCTGCTTGCCTCCCTCCCTCTTCTCCCGAGAGCCCACCTTTAATAAATCACTTTCACAACTATCCCCATTTCGTGCTGTGCTTCTAGGGTACCCAACCTGGGATAGTCCAGATAAGATACACAGCTTAAGCGGTAGTCATTCAGATGGACTTTATTGTGATCCATAAATAATGGTGATTTGTGTTTTTTTTTTTTTTTTACAGCAGTAATGAACAGAGTATTTTAGACATAATTTTCCATAATCTTTTGGTAATACTGATTCTGTGAATGCTATTGAAATCTTTCCTTGATAAGAGCATGAAAATGTGTCCAAAATGTTATGTGCATCTTTACATTTAAAATGATATTTTGAGGAACTCTGTCATATAACACGCAATTTTTTGACCAATGGAAGCTGCAGGAATAGTGAAAAAGTATTAATTAAAGGCTGGAAGCCTTGAAATGTAGTCCTTACCCTGTTGTTTCGATGCAAATTTGAGACTAAGCATATAACTTCTCTGTGATGTATGCAACGCCCCAGAAAAAGTCACAATGATAATTAATAGCTAAAATTCATTCAGAATATACTATGCATTGCCTATTATTTAAATATTCACTGATTTGATTATTTTGACAACCCTTTGGACATAATTATCTTCATCATAAAGACAAAGAAACTGAGAATCAGACTCTTGAAATTCTTTTCTCAGTACACAAATCTTCTATGTGACAAACTAGGAATTCAAACCCAGATTTATTGGATTCCTTAGCCTAGGCATTTATATTATGTATATTAGCATACCACTTTTTAAAAATTATTTTTTTTCAGGTAAGTTGGCATTCAACATTATTTTATATTCATTTCAGGTTTGCAGCATAGTGTCATGAGAGGGCAGTAACCTCATGGAGATGCTGAAATAGGCATTGGTTGGGACAGGCGGATAGATGGGAGTAGTATTTGGCTTGCTTTCATGATTTCTTATTTTCCACACTATCTTTTGTTTCTCTACTGAAAGAACTATTTTTCACTCTAGCTGAGTAGTGTTTATAAAATTTTCATTTGTAATTATAGTAGTTTTATATTGCTAATTTTATAACACATTACCACAAAGGTAGTGCCTGAAACAACACAAGTTTGTTATCCTAGATTAATTTTGTAGGTTAGGAGTTTGACACAGGTCTCATTAGACTAAAATAAAATTGTTAGAAGGCCTGAGTTTTTTTCTGGAGGGCCTAAGGAGAAAAGCAGTTTCCTTGCCTTTTCTTAGTTTCTAGAGGCCACATACATTTTTTGGCCTGTGACTCCCTTCCTTAATCTTCAAAGCCAATAATGTTATATCCCTCTGACTCTTCTTTCTTTATCACATCTCTTTCTCTGACTGCATCCAAAAAGATTTCTGTTTTCCAGGACCCATAGGATTAGATATATAACAACCCAGATAATGCCAAAGAATCTCCCCATCGGAAGGTCCTTAATCTTAATTCTATCTGTAAAGTCCCATTTGTCATGTAACATAGTCACAGGTTCCAGGGGCTAGGGCGTGGACATCTTCTGGAGGAGGGCATGTTTCTTCACAGTAATAGAAATGCATTAATAATTTTCGCCAGTGTTTTGTTTTTTTTTTCCCCAAAATAATGAGGATACCTAATTTTTAGAAGGATTTTTTTCTTATCTATTTTTTTCCTAGTGTTTTCTATTCTACTCCTACCTCTGCCTGGCATATATTGGGAACAGCAATTATGATAGTCTCAAGCTTGGTTACAATGACAACCAATTGAATGTCCTCATGTCCTTCCCAGGACAAAGTTCCTTAAGGAAGCCAAACCCAAGGGAAGAACCAACGAAACAATGTGTGATTAGACTATTGGATTCAATTGTATTGACTATGACTAAATCAATGGCAGCAACTATAAGTACATTTAGTATCTGGAATCTCACAGGTATATAAGCTTAATTGAACTGTTTTATAGATGAATCATATTATGATCTCATATTTATCTGATCTCATTCTTTATCCTCTGCACTAAACCCCGGAAGACTAGTAAATGTTTCCTTCAGGGTGAGCCTGGTTTGACCAGGTTCCATCACTTAGGGTTAGTTTGTTTGCATGAGCTATTCCCTCATAAGTCATTGCCATGAAATGAAGACCCTGTAACAAATTTCACTGTGAGAGGTAAATGTGCAGTTCACTCTTATAGAGACTTGAATTCTACTTGGTTAGATTCCACTTCATTTTGCAGAAGCAAAAATGTAAATCGTTTTTCAGTTCACTGTCTCCTTGTTTGCACTGTTTTTCTACAGTACCTTTTGACCTGGATATATCTCCCTAAATTTCTAACCTTAACTCAGTTAGCTCCTGCAATTTGATTATTTTTTCTCATTCAGTTTAATAGATTCTCTTTCAATTAATTCTGTCATTTACCTCTTCCTGCAGAAATATTGTTTTCTTGTCTTGGCCAATTTTTTTTCTATGATATTTTTTTCCATAAATAAAATAAATTAATCATTATTTTATTT
This sequence comes from Rhinolophus ferrumequinum, assembly GCF_004115265.2. Lineage (NCBI taxonomy): Eukaryota > Metazoa > Chordata > Mammalia > Chiroptera > Rhinolophidae > Rhinolophus > Rhinolophus ferrumequinum. The sequence continues at coordinate 34,676,357 of NC_046285.1, read as the reverse complement.
ACCAATGCACCTAATTTTGATTAAGGTAATCCTGTTAATAGTGAAAAGTTCTGTTTCGTTCAAAAACAAAACTGTCTACTCTCATTTTCATTTTTTAACTTTGGTTTTACAAGTAGTGTTAATTTTTTGCACACCAGTTTTTTTGGTCTGTATGTATATGTGTGATATAATCTTATTATTTTGTGGGCATCATTTCCTCTCGCAATCTATGAGTATTAATTATCATCTGGGAGTATAAATAATCATTATTTTCCTAAAATTTCTCCCTAACTTTTCAGTTACAGTTTTCTGTGATGATTCCATAGTTTAACTCAATATTACATCAGAAGCATTGTCTTCTAAGCCTATATTAGGGTATTTTATAATTTTGTGGTGGTTGTTGTTCTTTCCACTGCTGCTATTATTTTTTTCACCATAATGTAAATATCTGGAAAAGGTAGGTTGTACAAATAATTGTGATGAGGTTCTGAATCCTCAAGAAATTCAAATATTATTGTCTTAAATGTATACACTCAATGATATTTTTAAATGGAGGTGTTTGAAGAAATGTCAACGTACATTTGAACCACGTTCTCAGACTCATTATAAATGAAAGACACCCTATTTAATATAACAACGACAATAAAACAGCTGTGGTAGGCTGAATTCTAAGATTGGCCCCACAATTATACCCCTGGTAGGAATCACCTCCCCTTGAATGCAGGTGAGAATTGTAAACAAAATGGTATATCACTCCCTTGGTTAAGTTGCTATACATGGCAAAGGGGAAAGTATTTAACAGATGTGAATAAGGTCCCTAGTGGCTGGTTTTAAGTTAACCCAAAGGAGATTGCTATGGGAGGACCTGACCTGAGGAGATGAGCTCTTTTTGAAAGAATTTAGAAGTTGAAGATGGAAGAAGTCAGGGAGAGAGAAGTAGCAGCAGATGTGCTCCTGTTGGCTTTGGAGAAACAAACCACCACGTCATGGAGGGGCCAAGTGACAGAGAATGGGGTGCAACTTCTAATTGCTGAGGGCCTCAGTCTCCCAACCACAAGGGACTGAATTCTACCAACAACACGTGAGCTTGGAAGAAGGTCCTGAGCCCCAGATGAGATTGCAGTCCCAGCAAATACTGAGCTTGAACTTCCTCTGGGGAAACACTGAGCAGAGGACCCAGCTCACCTGTGTCCAGACTAAGGCCACACGGAAACTGTGAGATAATACATTTGTGGTGATTGATTATACAATGTAAAATTAATATAATAGCTGGCATTTATTTATCTCTCTGCATGTGCCAGACTCTGTGCAATGGATATTACATAGATAATTTTATTTAATACAACAGCCCTATGGAACAGGATCTATTATTTTTTAAATTGTACAGATGAGAAAATTAAGCTTTAGAAAGGTCAAAACACTTGGTGCAGGTCACAAAGCTGGTTGATGAAGGGATTAAAATTTGAACTTGAGCTTCAATCACTTCACTATATTATGTTCTTTAATGGGTGAAACATTCCACAGAATAATGCAAGTCAATTTTGTTCTGATTACCACCTATTCAAATACTGTCTTTGTCTCGTGCGTATCCAACAAAATGTGACAAATACTAAAGAGTAAACAGCCTTTGATGAAATCCACTTTTTTCTAGATGATTTCATAAAAAGATCTTTATGTAAATACTTCACCAATTATAGAAGAAAGTCTTCTGAAAATAAATCCTTTTTCAAAAGTTACTTAATTGCTGTTTTACCTAGAAGAAGAACAATCTCTTTCCATCTATCAGGTAGTAATGAGAAGTCATTATCTTGCACTCTTCTTTAATTAACATCAATCCTGATTAGTCAGAATAAATTAGACTCTTTGTCTTTTTCCATAGTTGTGCTTCTTCTGGTACAGGAGCCATTCAATTATGTGTTATCACTTGCAAAAGACGTCAGTATAATTATACTACTGTATTTCAAATTTTACTTTTAAACACATTTGAATGTTAAAATGTAAGTTTTTGTTTCCTCTTTATCTTTAAAATATGGGAACATAATGTGCTATGCCATTTTTTAATATTAAAAATAAAATATACAAGGTTTAATAAGGCTCGGGGATTTTAAAAGCTACTATGCACCATAATATGCATTGAACACAATAGTAAAAATATCAGAAGTACTAATTGACTAGTTCTACAAATTGGGGAAAGTTTGTAGTGAAGGACACAGAATGATTCGGACTGGAAGATGGAAAATAAATTTGAAAATCCAAATTGATAGTTTGGTAAATCTATCTAAGAGCTATGACCTTCATTTAAAACACTAATTTCCATTCTTTTCTTAGAGTTTTATGTATGTATTGAGATAGCCACTATTTAGTTTGCTTTATGATCAAAATGATCTCCCTCCGCCTTATTATGGTCATGAGAAGGTAAGTGACATATTTTTCTTTTTTTCAATGGGATGGAAGTGGGTATTCAGGTCCTGTGTTACCTAAATAATTGGCACTAAAATGGACATAGTTATTGGCTGCCACCCAGGTAAGCTAGGATGAGAACAAATAAATAGTATGCCTTTCCAATATCATCACAGAAGTTCTATTTCCTGGTTTAGGGCTGACCTGGCTCATCTATCAGTTAGAGCAAAAATAAGAAAGTGTACTATATCTAGCCTTCCTTTGAAAAGAAAACTTTATTCTCTAGACATATCTAGAAAACCTTTTTAGGATCAGAACTCCTGGAGCAGGGATTCCCCCTGTCAGCAGACCTTTCAGCAGACATCAGGGTGATTTGCTGCCCTGGCAGCATTTATAAATTATACTTAGTGTGGCTGCAGTTTTCTTTCTGCATTAAAAAGAACTTTGCTTTCATCTTCTCATCAGATCAGCATCCCTATAGTGACTTATCAACTAAAACCTCTACCATCCATTTTTTTTTTAACTACAGAAATATACCTGAAATTATTTTTCTCTATGAATTTTAGGTTGTGCTCTTTTCTGTGGTATGTATTTGGTATTTTTAAGGTTAACCTATTATGTTTGAAACATAAATGAAAACAGAACAGTCTTCATATTCCTTGAGCGAGCAAGGTTACAGATCATAGACTTTGCCCAGGAGAAACCAGGTTCTTTATTTGCAACGAACATGATTTTTATTGGAATTATTTGCTCTGTTTATTTGACATGGCCATCTGATAAAAACCTATTGTTTGGGCACAGCAGCATTGCTAAAGATAAAGCAATCTTAAATACTATCCTTTCTGCTCTAATTTAATAGACAGGATTTAGAAATAAAATCAGGGAGGGAAAGGGCAGAATGTCTGGGTTTCACATTCTTCTACTAATACCTTCTTAATTCTTGTATTAACATAGAAAAGAAGAAAATATCAGAGCTGTAGGAAAAATTTGGGTATTAGGAAGAAACAGAGCCTGTACTTAACGAGACTTACAGCACGATATCGAGCTTGAATCACTACTTTGTTGTTTTTGATAGGCAATTCAGCAGAATAACTATTTGAAACTTAGAAATTCAGTTCTTTTACATAAAACCAGGATTTGTTGAGCACATGCTTTGTACTTTGTGAACTAGGTGATTATAGTTCAAATAGGTGAAATAAGTTATGTATGACACATATATTTAAAATGTTTGGATAATTTTCGAAGATATCATAAGAGACCCAGGAGAAAATTTTCCTTGTCCTTTCTAAACAAATGAGACTGGTTCCTCCAAGGCTGTGAGATGCCCTGTGCCTAGTACAATATCTCACTCAGAATTCAGTACATTTTTTGTTTAGCCGAAATACGCTTATTTAAAAGAGCAGGGATCTTTCTTTCTCACTCTTTGTACCCCTAGCACCTAATGTAACACCTGAGACATTAATTAATAATAAATGCTGACTGAATATTTGTTTCCAAATACATAGATTTGGTTGTGTCTTCTGAATTCCATTTTAATTTTAAGTACATGTTATTTTTCAGCCTTGTTTTGAATCTTGCTAAAATTACAAGGTATGTTAAAAAAAAGTCCAGGTGGCAGGAATTAGAAAACATGTGTTAATCTTAGAAGGAGAGACTGCTAATGAAGAAATCTTTATGAGCTCATAAATCAGTGCTTTATAAAAGTGTCTGAACACCATCTGCATTGGAGTAGCTTGCATTGCAGGCCCACTCTGGGACTGTTGAATCAGAATATTGTAGGGAAGCAAAATTTGCTACCCCAAAAGGTGTCTCTTTGGCATGAGGATTATTTTAGGCTGATTATTTTTAAGAAATGGAAGACTCAGGCAATTTTGCTTTTTACCTTCTTCTTAACTGCCTAAACAGAATTTAGATAGAGGGCCTGGTCTAGGAGGAGAGCTATCACCAGTGATACATACAGAGAATATGGGCTAGGTGTAGTAAACTGGGGAGACACTTAGCAAGACCCCTTTGTTCACTTTCCTCTCTGTGTCCTATTGTTTCCGCATGACATGGCAAACATGTGTTTACCAAATATTTGTTCTTCCCATCTACCTGTCTGTTGTCTTCTTTCCCTTTGAAGTCCCAGACTCCTACTCCCTTCTCCTTAACTCAGAATGGCATGTAAGCATTGATTGTCTGATGACTTGTGGGCCTCATATTTTTATGGAGGCCCTGTATGTAGGATATTAAATGTGGTTTTCCTCCTGTTCATCTGTCTCATGTCAATTTAATTATTAGACTAACCAGAAGAACATAGAAGGGTAGAGGAAATTTTTTTCTCCCCAACAGTATCTGGGGGTAGGGCTCAAAAAACAATAGTTTTTCAAGATCCTCCCATGATTCCTTTTGTAACTAAAGCCTTACTATTCAAGATATGGTTTGGAGATAAGCAACATTGACAACACCTGGGAGCTTGTTGCAAAGGCGCAAGTCTCAGGCCCTTCCCCAGAGCTTCTGCATAAGAATTGCATTTTAACAGGTCCCAAAGGGATTTAAATGTACTTTAGAATTTGGGAATCTGAAGTTTTAGAGTTCTAAAACTACCATCTTAAGTTATAGACTGACTCACATGTCTATGGAGCCATCTATCAGTTTCTACTATCAGGACACACTCCCACTCTATTTTTGCTGAAACTAGAAAAAGAGTACTTATTTTTTCAACCTGTTCCCATAAGCATATGAGATTATACTATAATTCTAATTGTCTTTCTCACTAGAAAGACTTGGAACTTTAGGTTCCAAGTCAACAACACAAGTATTTTTTCATCTTTTACCCCCAACATCTAATGTTTGCAGAGCAAATAATTAATAAATAATGAATTAATAAATGGAAACTACTGTCACATTGGGGAGACACACCTTTCAAAAGGGGGAAGAAAGTAAGACTATTTTTTTTAAGTTAATGACTGCAATTCTGATTTTTTCTTGTTCCCTGTTGATGCATAAATTGGCTATAATGAAAAAGGAACAACGATTTTTATGAACTTTATGATGAAAAGGTATAACTGCATCACTAACCATCAAGTTTTCCAGACTCAGACATCACAAATTAGCTTTGACTTATTTCCATCGTCTCCTTGAAGAACTCACCATTACATTTGGTCAGTGCTTACTTTAATGTGCCTCTCAAATTACCATCCAAATCCCTCATTTTAATAGCCATAATTCTAATGTCCTAGTAACCATGAATATGTGGGAGGTAGAGCCTGGGACGGGGAGGGGAAAGTCGCCACAGGCTGGGAGATGCAGGGGTCAACAAACTTGTGCTATTTAGAAGCCAGAAGCCGTTTCTCATTTTTGGCCTCAAGGCCTTGTTGCAGATAACTGTACCAGAAATCTGAGCTTTGGTTAATTGGCTTGATGGATGTTATTTTGCACTATCCCTATGAATCAATCTTTCTGACTACCTTGTTTATATTGTCTTACATATATATCACCGAGATAAACTATAGCTTCCTAAAGATCAAATACAGTCAGTCCTCATTCTATGCATTAGTTTTGTTTTATAAAGTCACCACAAACACTGAATTAGGGGCTATTGAACAATTGCTCTAAGGGAAATGTAGGATTAGGTTCCTGGGAACATTTTTTCCCAGTATTTTGATCAACTGATCCGCATGTAACTTTGTTTTGTGTATATTTGATTCATTAAGATTGATTTCAAGGCCACTAGCACTATATAACTCATGTCTGAACAAAGCTTGTCCAACACAGGTACTTTTCCTGTAAAACACATCACAGCCTTCTTGCACTTATGAACACTAGAGAGCATTCAGCACTATAGTTGGAGGCCATTGTAAACAGCAGTATCACTAACAAAACACACTAACATGCCAAATACATGCCACTGAATAGATCGCCCAAGTGACATTTGATGGCACTGAGACCAGAAATCAGAAGGTTGCCATGCACAGCTGGGAGTGTGCATGGAAGGTGGCTCAAATTCCTCGTTCCCATGCACATGTTCAGGAATGAGCACAAAAGGGGTAGATTTAGGGGTTACAAATCCCATTTTTGCAAGTAGGCCAACTAACATATACAGAATTTGCAAATAATGCAGGTTAACTATGGTTTAGATGTTTAGGGAGTTTCCTGAGTGTTTAATGCAATCTTTACACAGAGATACATATTGAATTAATAAAGTCAGTCTGTTTTATTCATGGCTGCAAAAGTTTTCAGAATAAGCCTGTGATTGACAAGTCAGGATTAGGTGATGCAAGTTTGTATATATAAATATAAAGCATGATGTAAAAGCAAAAGAATATCAGGCCATGATCCAAGTAAATATAACTACAATTGGTTGGACCATAAATTTGTCCTCAGCATTCTGCTGAGAACTTAATATATATAGTCTCCTTTATGCAGGCTGAGCATAGTGAAGTCATATATTCAACTTCCTACCTCTAATGACTGTCATTTATTTTTCTGGCTAGAATGAATTAAATTGTATTGCTTTTTTGTTTAAAATAACAACTGAGATTATTTATTATTATACTAGCATATATCAGCAATGATGAGAGCACTAGTTAAAGATATATAAATATATATGTATATATACATATATGTGTGTGTATATATATATATATATATATATATATACACATATATATATGAGTTTGGTTTACAAAGTCATGTTAATCAATCACTGGTTCCTGTATCTATTTTTCATTATATTTTCATGTACTGTAGAATCCATATATACTTTATATTTTCTGAAATATAAATTGTTAATATATCTATAATTCTAATTCTACATATATACAAATTCTTAATAATAACTTTTGCATGTTTTTATAACACATAAAGCATAAAGTACTTTTTTGTGTTTTTGAACAATTGCTTAACTGTTACAAGTAACAGTGAGGTTCATAAATGCTTTCATTGTCTCTTCCCTCTAATTGCACTTTTACAAATTAGCCTCCAGACCAAATCTCATTGTTTGAACCACACTCCTCTACTTTCACCTTTCCCAGTTCTGCCTCTCCTCTCCTGCTCCTCTCCCTCCCACCTCCCTGTTCCTGTCCCCCACTCCCTCTCTTTCTCTGCATGCGAGCGTGTACATTCACACACACACACACACACACACACACACACATTTAGATTTGACTTGTCAATTTTGGACCTTTGATTTAAGAATCCTATTTAGAGCGGATCACTAAGATACTATGTTCCTCTTACTTCAGCCCCTATGACCATTTTGTCTGCCTCACCGAGCTATAATAGAATATGACAAGGTTCAGCATTATTGCCAGTCTTGGTTTTGGGGAAGCCCACAACTAGAAGTCCATAAAAGTTCCAGGTCAGGATAAATGGGTAGAGTAGCTATGAACACAGAATAAGATTAGTAAGTAAGTTGAAAAATCAGTGATTTGTCTTATTTCATGTTATATGTGGAGTCCTCTTCCGTGCCCATAAAGTCTTAATTTTCTCTGGCATCTGCCATCATGTTTTATCACATCGTGCTAATTCATCTTTCCATAAAAGTTATAAAGTGCAGGAAACTTAAGTCTGGAAATGGCTATTCATCACTTTTTTATTTTTTTTGAAACACAGAATATATTTGCTTTATTTACAGTATTGGCTTCATGCAAATCAAATTTATGTGAAATATTATTGCATCAAAAGGGTATAATGTGCATTTCGTGCGTAGTACTAAATTTATTCTTAGCAAACAAAGACAAATGAAATGACAATCGTCTTAATCTCAAATTGCTAAACAGTGTCTGTCATCACACTTGTACTTTTGTGAGTTAAAAAGTTATACTTCAGATTCTAATTATTTATACTATGAATTCCAATATTGCATATAGAGTCCATAGTCTACAGATTTCAAAAGGTTTCACTTTATTAATCAAAACACAATAAGGCAAATAAATGTCACTATATCTATAAATGATACATTTGTTGACTAAACTAGCTGTTGAAAACCTGGCCCAACCCCACCCTAGGGGCAGTGGTCCAGGCATGAACTCTGGGTTCAGCAGCCTCAGTTCAAGACCTGTCCTTCTTCTAAATTAGCAAGGCCAAAGTACAATGGACACTGCTAATCATAGAGGGAGCTGTAAACACGTGAAAGACCTAATTCTTGCCCTCATGAAACTTTCAGGAAGACCTTTGATCAGTAGATGCGGAGAATGTGAAAATGCAAACTTTTTTCACTCTTCCCAGATCACTACTTATACAAATTGAAATGGGTTATGCTGTAAGACCTCTAATCTCTTTTCTCATGAAGAGAACCACTTAATTAGCTAAGAATTTAGAAGAATTAAAGTCAGTTGAGAATTTGTGATTTTTTGCAAGGTGGAACACCTCGGAATGGGAGCAGGAAAAATATACACTCAGAAAAGCAATGGAGATGCCAAGGTGTAACCAAGCACAGTTGCTCTGGCCTGAAATACCAATAGGGCCAAGAGGCATGTAGTTTTAAAAGTAGAAGCCTCTTTGGAGTCCTCAAAATCAACTCCTTTATTGTGTAAAGTTGAGGTCTTAGGAGGCTATCTGGTACATCGGGTGTTCAGTATATGTTGTTTGAATGAAAAAGTGAAGCCCAGAAAATTGAGTATTATGCCTCCTGTTTACAAATCCAAAATCGCTATTCAATACCTTGCCTATGTTGCTTCTTAGTAGTCTATCTTGTCTTGTAAATGATACCAGAAAGGACTGTTTTAGGTATAGCTCAAGGTAATGACTAAAATTTATGATATTCAAATTAGGATTTTAAATCATTGAGTTAATTTCCAGGGGTATTAAGAATTTAAACCTTTGTGGTTTTGAAATTTCCTCATTTGTTTTATTCTATGTATTCCTGTGGGCACAATTTATGTGAAACCTATGAAGATGTTATTTTAGTGTAAGGAAGAGTAGCAGAAAAGTTCAGTATGGAGAAGTGTATTCTGGTTCATCCACAGATAAGCCCGTGATCTAAGAGGTTGTACTTTAGGAGAGCACCAAAAAGGACATCAATCAGACCATCCCCAAAGATTTAGAAATAGGTAAAAGGGGCCACTCTATTTGGTTCAGGATTATGAAAATTAGAACTGAAAGGGTGAGGCCTTATGAGACCCCATCCATTATGTAATGAAGATAATTAGCTTTCTGGCTCGCTGAATAAAATGGTATTCGTAATAGAATCGAAAACCTTCCTGAAGGTCAGACATACTATATTTATTGCTTCCTCTTGTCTATACGCCAGAACATTCTGTCACTGTTGTAATACAAGCCAACCAGAGCCAAATAAATCTTTGATTCCTTTGGCTCGCCCTGTCATTAAACACAAGCTGTTGTAGAGTTATGAAAATTACCCAAGTAGGATGTGGAGAAATTGGTTGGTTCAGAAAAGACCAACCACAGTTATAAAAGGGATGAAAATATGACTTGTCTGAAAACTCTAAAGAAGCTAATCCTGTTTAGTTGCAAGAAGAAGCAGCAGATTGGTAACTTAATAACTATCTCCAAATTTCAATAGGATTACCACCTCTGTTTTATCCATCTCTACAGAGTTTGAACTACCAAGGAATTTCTGAAACATTACTGTGTCCAGCACATTTAACTCATTTTATATTAATTATAATTCTGAACTTGTATTTGGCATTCTTACATTTGAAAGACTAAGCAGTGTGGAGAGAAAATCAAATAAAGAGTATTATTCTCTCCTGTTGCTTCTCATATCTGAGGGATAGTTTTTTTTTTTTTCTTCATAAAAACAAGTTTTGACAAATTGTTGCCAGTTATCAAACTCAAATACCTATGGATTAAACTTTTCTGTTACTTGGCTCCAGCTATATTGTGAGTTATTATTGCCAAGACTTAATGACAGAAAGGAGGAGATAAACACGTTAGAAGTTAAATTTCATTCCTTGTCACTTTATAAAGTAAAATAACAAGACTTGGAATAATTACCTTTGTGTTTCTGGGTAAGGATGAATTTATAGGGCCTCAAAGTTGTTTTGAATTAATCACTAAGCATTTATTAAGTGCCAAATATTGTTTAGTGCTAGGTATTTGCGGGGGGCAGGAGGAGAGAGAAAGAGAGGCATGGCCTCAGAGCTCAAGTTGCTTATGATCTGGTGGTAAAGGTAATTTAATGAATTAGAAGGTGGTGAGTAGTTCCTTATCACATACATGTACAGTGCCCAAGAGAAACACACATACTGGGTGAACCAGGCACACAAGCTAGGAGTCTAAGTAGAAGTGTTTCTCGGTTGTTAACTGTAATGCTTCACATTCCTGTAGCTCCGTTCCTTTTAGAGCCCCCATGCCAAGTATATTTCCACCAGACTCTTCTTTCTCTCTCTTTTTGTTTCTTTTGTTTGTTGGTGGTGGCCGGTTACCTCAGTTGGTTGGAGCGTGGTGCTGGTAGCACAAAGGTTCCCTGTTTGATCCCCGGCCACTATGAGCTGCTCCCTCCTTAAAAAAAAAAAAAAAAGTCATTTGTTGTTCTTTACATCTGAGCTTCTCCTTGCTCATATTGTCTTCACGACTTTTTGCCTGCTGAAGCCTCAATCTTGGGCTTCTGATATTTGTATTCTTTGATTTCCTGTTTCTATGAGCCACTTTCTTACAACATTTCTTCATTTAAATTCTGGAGAAGGAACTTCTGATTATCCTTGCTCATTTGCACACCAGATCATGTCACAGGTCATAAGCCAAAGCCTGGGTCAGGAGCCACTGTGCGTCAGTCACACTTTCTTCCTGGGGCTCTCCCTGCGACAGGAACTGGGAGCTGGGCAGTTTTCCTCAGACTGCGATGAGAGCGTACCCAGCATCGTAATTTGCATTTAAATTTTGAAGAAAATATGAAATTGGGAAAATTGAAAAGAAAAAGATCAAGTTTGTAAGAATATGTAGAGAAGACCCAGCTATGCAAATAAACACAATGATTATAGGGTTCAGAGAGAAGACCCACTTACATGGGAAGAAAGCACGCTCAGACAGTGGTGTTAATAAATGTATCTGGTTAGGTGGTACGAGGACTGCAAGCAGAGGCTCTCAAGAGTAGGACAAGATTTTAGACGGATTATTCTTCAGCCGAGAATTTAACAAACAATAGTTAAAGGAATATAATTGTCCTATGTGCAAATTTAATAACTAAATAAGTGTTCTAAAATCAATAAAGAAAAAATAAATTTTTTTTCTAGTCCATTTCATTTTGATTAGCAAGGGAATCTTTCAGGGAGAATCTTGGGAATGTTCCAGAACAGGAAGAGACTGTTTTCCTTTAGCTTAGAGAAATACATAACCGTAGATGAGCTAGAATATGATAAGCTGGGAAATGGAGAAAGTCTCATTGTGAGTATAGACAGGAAATTCACATTTCAGCCTGAGCCTAATGGTAAACTAAACGCGAATCCAAATCTTAACCCTAAGAGAGATCTCCTTTTAAATGGACCTTTATCCTGGAAAGCATGAAAAGCTAAACTTTTCTTCAAGTTTTAGTCTTTAAAGAGACAATGTTATTTAGAATTAAATTTAAAATTTCATACACACACACACACACACACACAGACATGCACACACACACACATACACATGTTGTGACTGTCTTGTATTTTTTTCTTTTGCAATAGATATTAGACTATAAAATTGTTTCTCTCTATTTAAAAAGACATACAAGTATATATATCACTGATGATTATTTAATCACATGGTGACCCTGGGTTAGAATTTTAGCCTATGTCCATGTTAAAAGAGTAAAAGCACAAATACCAATGTAATCAAGAAAATTAAATATAAACTTGCTTGTTCTTCTAATTACAGAGTTTAGTGCTTGTGGATTCAAATTTGTCTATTCCTGGATAGTTGCTTTGTACTCATTAACAAATCAATTCGCAGCACTGAAAATCTTCTGCGCCCAGCATGATACCATTTATCAAATGCTTCATGAAAGTGTAAGATATGACTGCTGCCCACAGTAAGCAAATAATTTATTTCAGGACTCAAAACTCACACACATAAAACAATTCATGAATTAGACGTTCATGTATCATATGTACACAGGCCCTGCTTTCACGGTGTTTGCAGAGATCCAATTTTAAAATACATCATTATAGAGTAAATTCTCAAATGAGAATGTGCTGTATCTGAAATTATTATCTTTGTCTTTTGGGGCATATTTGGCTTACATACTACTTGAAGAATATTAACTTAAATTTTTTTAAATATAAATTTACCTAGCATATATTATCTATTGTATGTAATACATTCTTTTTATATATTATTTTACTTAATCTGCACAAAATTCCAGCACAGTCCATGTTTCTTATTTACAGATAAGAAGTCCCTCAGAGAAGTTAAGTAATGTGACCAAAGTTAAATACTTACTGTCAATACTGAAATTTAAAAATTGAGTTGTCTCATTCCAACTTCAGTAGTCTTTGAGTACCCCATAGCCTGCATGCAATGATTGTGTTGGTAAGTGATTGAGAATTGGTTATAGTTCTTTAGGCATTGCCAGTGTGCAAAGCTCCAAATTGTAAAACAGAGAGGTGGCTACTACTTGCCCAGATATAATAAATTATATTGTCCAGATGATTAGTGTCAAGGACTATTATACTTATCATGTTAGTTGAAGGATTCAACACCAAGTAAGGAAAAAGTTAGAGGCAGTATGGCCAGTATGGCCAGCATAGACTGCTACCACTTCGAAAACTTCATGGGGAATTTGTCTAATTTTTTCGAAAGTTTAATAACAGCCATATTTGTTTTACTTCTTCCTTTGTTTTCTCCTCCCTCCTTTTCTTCCTTCCTTTCTTTCTTCCTATTTGCGGTATAACTACTACCTATCATGGAGTAATTGTTATGATTTTCTGTTGTAAATCACTTTGGTGTATCATTTCTGATGTTATCCTCGTAAGAATCTTTTAAGTTAGTCACAGCAGGTGTTACCACCCCTTTCTGATGAGGAAACCTGTAAACCTTGTTTCCCTAGTTCTTTCTTACCTTACATACTAATATAGGTCCCTAATTCCATACAAGTCTCATCAAGAATTGCTAGAGTCCTCACAGAGTGTCCTGTCTGAGTTCATGGACCATTCTGTAGCTAACTGATTTTCTAGGCTCTGGTAGGGTTTCTTATGGATGGCGCTTTACCTACCATGTCATGTTCATTGGGTGCTACCACACAAGAATGCCACTGCTGCCACTTTCGCTAGTCTCACCACTAGTGCACTATGTCTCCAGGGAGTCAAAACTGGGACAGAGATCTTGGAACACTTGAGAGACTGTTTTTTTTCTCATTCTCTGTATTATGCTTTTAAAGATTCCAAAAGTATCCCAATACTTTAGGAGCCAGGTTGCAATCACAACCCATTTTCAAGATCAAGATATGAGTTCACAGGAAGCTCAGGCAAGAACAAACACACTAGCACTTAGTCTCACCTCCTTGACTCTGACCGTTAAGAATCTGTTATTCAGTAAAACTTCTGCTAAAACCGTTTGTTTTCCATAGGGATGGTTTCTTCAGTATCTCTAGCAAACAGATTCCTGGCAGGCTTATTTCCTCAGCTGACCAGACGTGCCTTGCTTTTTTTTGAGTCCTGCTGATGGTAGATCAAGGTAGAGCCAATGAGAAAGATGCAGGTCTAGAACTAAACTTTCTAGTTAGAGAATAACAAGAAAAAAAATCTCTAATTTTATCAAAATGAATAAATAAATACATTTTATAATTTAAAATTTTTATAATTGTATATCAAAATCAATACATTTTAAAGTAAGTCATTCCGTGGTACGATATAGAGATGTAAGTAGTGAGAACATAGATGAGAACAATTTTGGCAAAGGCACACAGATGTATGCGTATGTGAGCTTATTTTGTGATGGGAAAAGCAAAGGTTTCCATTTGCCATAAGAGGTTGCTTCTGGGTAAGAAAATGTGTAGACTCTTGAATGCTAGACAAAGGAATTTCTAAATCTTCTAATATCCTATTAAACTATTTTCACGTCATGGTTTATTTGTAGCCTCTTATGATATATACTTATAGTTTCCTCTTATTTCCCATGGTTTCAATCACTTCATGGTTATAAATACAAATAGAATTTCTGTATTAAATCAAGAATTATAATAAGATGAATTTCATTGATTAATATTCTTTAAGAATATAGAAAAACACACCTCAGTGTTTATAATCCAAATTGATTCACTCGTAAAATATTCATACCTTCTAGTAACCATCTGCTACATTAGGAGCCCTGATATTGGCTTTTTCTGCAAAGAAAAAAACTATTTTACAGCTACTTTTAGGTCCAAGTTCAAAATCTTGGCCTGGGCTAAGCACTCAGTGGGACTTCATTAGAATTGCTACAGAGGACTTGATTGAAAACTCAAGAGTTTCTGCATTCCTTCTGCAGAATGCAGAATAACAGCCCTGAGAAACATTAAGCAACGAGTCATGATTCCACACTTTCCTGTCTCATTTGTTTGAGAATGTAGTTTTTCTTTTGAGAGAGAGGGTAAAAATGAGACCATTAGTTTCGGTTTTCACTTTCTTCTAGTATTGTGCCAAGGTTCAGTCAAGTAACATTTTCAGCCGTCTTTTTTCCCTGGGTGGATAAAGAAGGGTGCCCTTTATAAATAAGATTAGTATTGAGAACTGTCATTAACAGATGGCATTGTAAATTGATGGATTTCCAAGTTAACTTCTGATTCACATATCAAGTTCTATTACCATTCCTGCTATTACTTCAGTGATGAGGACATGTCCACACCAAATGCAGAGTAGCAAGGGCAGCATTGTTGAACTTGACTTCCCTTTGTTGGGTAAAATACATCAGGAACTACATCATGCAAAGCTCTCTTCAGATATTGAGTTTTTTCTAGATACGAGTTACATGTTTCTTAGATAATCTAAAATGTATTATTTATATGAATACTGATGTAGCGTTGTTAGTAAATAAACTATAATAAACCTGATGACTTAATATCTACCATTCTCCAGGGTTAATGAAGATAATGGATTTCTTGCACAAAAAGTTTAAGTAACTCAAATTTACACATCTAGAAAGTGTTAAAAGTTCACATTAAAAGTTAGAGCTCCAATTAGTTGTACTATTATTTCTACTACACTTCATTATGCATCAGAGCTTTTCTTAACACTGTAATTTAAAAAGTAAACTAACTCAAATTGTTTCAGATTATCTCAACTTCCAAATCAATGCCTGAGTTTAAAATTTACATATTTGTCCACATAAAAGAGTCATGGTCACTTTTGCTTTGACACTAATCATTGTTTGGGTGGAAATTTTTATGAAGACATGCTCACAAATGATAATGTCTTTTCTTTTTGCACAACTATAAAAGAGGAAAGAATATAAGTTGTGAACAATTTATATTTACTTTCTCCCTTTACATGCACATTACTTATAGACTTCTTCAGAACACAGACTAGTTTTTTAAGCCTAGTACATTAGGCAGTAAAAACCCTGGGTGTGTGCACATTTTAAACTGAGGGAGAACTAGTTGGGTTCTGCCTTTGTTTCTATGCCACTTCCTTCCTACTCACAAATACATTGGATAACCCTAAAGCTGGTCTGATCCAATGGTGCTCTTGGATATCACTCCACCCCCTTCTTTTAGCTGAAGTTTTGGCAGAGGGTTTGAATGCAGAATCTGGTATCTTGGCTGCAAGTACTCATGGTTTGAATTAAATAGAAAGAAAACAGTTTTTTGATCTTACTGCAAATTTTATCTTACTTTCCATCATCTAATTTCACCAGCCACTAATCAATTTTTTTAACCTGAGGCAATTCATATATTGCTACATCTTATTTTACCTGTCAGCATTATTTAATTAATATTTCATTCTTAATGAACATGTTTAATATATAAGGTCAGCAACTTGCGAAATCTTTAATAACTGGTTTTTGTTGTTGTTGTTGTTCTTCTTCTTCTATGGCACATTTTGTGTATTTGCAAGTTAGTTATTGGTTAGAGACTTTTTTTCCTGAGATTTGTTAACTCTCTCTTTTTATATCACAAGTCTTCTGTGTTTTAGGATATGTGTCATAAATTATATTAGCCATTCTCCACTTTGCTGGTTTTAACTTTACTTTGTGAATACTTGGTCTTTTAAATGTTCCAGAAAATTATCATTCTTTGTTTTGCTGGAGGTGAAATCCATTTGCTGAATGAAAAGTCATTCTCAAATCATACTGATTTTCTTTGTTTTGTTCTGCTTGTCCAATTTTGTTATAATAGAGAGTAAGAAGAGCTTAAAATTTCCTGTAAACGAAATAATAAAATTGAGGAAAATGCCAACAAGAAAAAATAATTTGAAGTTTAATAATTCTCCATCAAGATACAAAAGTTAAAGGATGAAAAAAAGGATCGTTTTGGTCATGCTCAGAAATTCTCATACTTAAATATTTGATGGTCCAAACTGTAAGCTTTCAAATTAATATGAAAACAGATTACTTTACCTGGTATATTTTTCCTATTTAATAAAATAGTTAATGTGTCATTTTTCTTCTTCAGAAAATATTAGAAATACAAAGGAAAAGATTTCAAATAAATTATGATAACTATATCTTTGTGGTATTCTGTATGGCAGTGTTTTCAGTAAAAGTCAAACACCATCAAGTTTAATTAAGTCTAAACAAATGAAGAGATTATTTTGTTTCTATGTACAAATATAAGTATTCTTAGCCTATAACTCTTTGTGTATGTGCATTATGGAAAATGACAGCATAACTTTCTGCTTATTCAGTATCCAGGCTGCAGCTTCAGCCACTAACAAGCATCGTTTAGCATTACACTGACTTAAACTAAATTATACCAAGAATAATTTAATATGAAGAGTATTACAAGTTCAGTGAAGAATAAATTCTACTAGTAAAGAAATACTATAAGATGAATTGATGTGAAAATAATACATCAGTTTGAAATCTTTTATTAATACTGTTTATTTTCATTAAGAAAAAATATAGGATGAATATAATAATATTTCAATCACTTCTGTAATGATATAAGAAGAGTAATTTCTAAAAATGATATGTGAGATTTTTAGATTCATTTCATTTAAAAGCCTGTTTTTCTTTTTTATTTTTAAGCTATATGACAATGAGGTGTATAGGTCATACAAGTTTACGTATAGTTTAAACCAGATGGCCTCTTTTTCATGTAGAAAATTATATTTCTACAGCTAATATCAATTTCCAATAATTTGATGATTTGTCATCTTGTCTGATCTTAAGATGTATATCATTCAAATATAACTTTCACATAATTCATTTAGTTCCTGGAATTCTTTGAGTACTTTCAGTTCCCTAAATGGTCCTTTCTTTCTGTCCCTTTCTGTGGGGATTTACACTGTCTGCTCTTCCTTTTTTTTTTTTTTTTTGTCCTTTTAATATTAGTTGTGGAGGGCGCAGCTCAGCTCCAGGTCCAGTTGCCCTTGCTAGTTGCAGGGGGCACAGCCCACCATCCCTTGCAGGAGTCCAACCAGCAACCTTGTGGTTGAGAGCCCACCGGCCCATGTGGGAATCGAACCGGCAGCCTTCTGAGTTAGGAGCACGGAGCTCCAACCGCCTGAGCCACCGGGCTGGCCCCTGTCTGCTCTTTCTGATGTGACTGTCTTACACCCTTTTCTGAGACTGTTTCAAAGGAGTTTACATATCCCTTTCCCATCTTTCTTAATATCCACAAAGCAACATTGCAAAGGCTTATTTATTTTTTTGTTTTATCTGTAGGCTGAGCTAGATAAATGGCACCAATGTAATAAGAACTGGCACATAATAACAACTCAATAAATATTTGTAGAATGAATGGGAGTTAGAAATAAATGCTTCAGAATGTTGCTGAACCTCTTCATTTTTTCACAAAGCCCAGTAAAATCTTTCCACCTGACAAATACATATGAAGAAAGAAATAAAAGAAACTAACAGTCATTGCTATCATGGTGCTGTGGGCTGGGCAAGAAGCCAGGTGATTTGCATATCTTATCAGATACAAAAGCATCAATGATTCTAAACTCCTGCTTTGAGAAGTAAATAGATTAATGGGTCATAATCTCAGTGTAATTTGTTATTAATCTCACACCTTTCCTAACCCTGTTCTTACACACTAATCTCTAAAAGCCACACACAAGCCTGTAAAGTTGAAGACAAAATAAAATCATGATGTCAAAAGCATACAAATAAAACATTTTTAGGATACATAATCTATGTGTGTTGAAAATGATTTCTTTTTTTTGTGTTGTTTTTTAAAGATTTTTATTAAAAATACAGCTAACATACAATATTATATGAGTTTCAGGGGTACATCATAGTTGTTCAACATTTATTACCTTAAGAAGCGATCACGATGATAAATCCCGCAACCATCTGACACCTAGCACACTATCACAATGTTATTGACTATATTCCCCATTCCCCATACGTTACCTCCCCATGACTAATTTTTTTTTATACCTAGAAACTTGGACCTCTTATTACCTTTCACCGCCACCCCTTTTAAATTTTTCAATTACAGTTGACATTCAATATTATTTTATATTAATTTCAGGTGTACAGCATAGTGGTTAGACATTTATATAATTTAAGCAGTGATCCCCCTGACTAGTCTAGTACCCACCTGGCACTATACATAGTTATTACCATATTATTGACTATATTCCCTATGCCTTACTTTACATCCCCAGGACTGTTTTGTAGTTACTAATTTGTACTTCTTAATCCCTTCACCTTTGTCACCCTGCCCCCAACCACCTCCCCGTCTATCACTCCAACAAATCCACAAATCCAGTCCCCATCTGCACCATACACAGTTATTACAATGTTATTAACTGTATTCCTTATGTTATACCGTACGTCCCCATGACTACTTCATAACAATTTCTACTTTTTAACCCCTTCCCCTTTTTTCACCCACACCCCCAACCCCTCTTCCGTCTGGCAACCATAAAATGTTTTCTGTGTCTGTGAGTTTGTTTCTAATTTGTTTGTTAGTTAATTTTGTTCTTTAGATTCCACAAACAAGCACAATCACATTACAGCTGTCTTTCTCTGTCTGACATATTCTACTCAGCACAATTCCTTCCAGGTCCATCCATGCCGCTACAGATGGCAAGAGCCCATTCCCTTGCCTGGCTGAGCAATATTCCACTGTATATATGTACCACCTCCTCTTTATCCATTCATCTGTCAGCAGACACCCAGGCTGCCTCCACATCTTGACCATTGTAAACAATGCTGTGCAATGAACATATGGATAGACATGTCCCCTTGAAGTAACATTTTGGGTTTCTTCGGATAAATATCAGGAAGTGGGATTACTGGGTCCTTTTTTGTCTCATTATAGCCTTTGCTTTAAATTCTATTTTGTCTGGTATAAGTATAGCTACCCGATTTTATTATTTTTGTTTGTTTGTTTCAATTTGCATGAAATATCTTTTTCCATCTCTTTACTTTCTGTCCCTGTGTGTGTCTTTCAATCTGAAGAGATTTTTTTTTTGTAGGCAGCATATATAAGTGTTTTGTTTTCTTATCTAGTCAGCCCTTCTATATCTTTTGATTGGACCATTTAAATCCATTTACATTGAAAGTCATTGTTGATAGATATGTAGCTATTGCCATTTTATTATTCATAATTTTGATCTTTTTTCCCCCATCTTAAAGCAGTCCCTTTAACATTCCTTGTAGTACTGGTTTGGTAGTCATGAACTCTGTCAACTTTGCCTTTTCTGGGAAGCATGCTATCTGTCTTTCGATTTTAAATGATAGCCTTCCTGGGTGATAATGATAGTACCCTTTATTGTAAGTCCTTGCTTTTCATCATGTTGGAAATTTTGTGCCAATCCCTTCTGGCCTGCAAAGTTTCTGTTGAGAATCAGCTGAAAATCTTATGGAAGCTCCCTTATAAGTTATTAGTTGCCTTTCTTTTGCTGCTTTTAGGATTCTCTCTTTGTGTTTAACCTTTGCCATTTTAATTATAGGGTGTCTTGGTATGGGCTTCTTTGGGTTCATCTTGTCTGGGACTCACTGATTTCTGGATTAGTATGTCTGTTTTCTTTGCCAGGTTTGGAAACTTTAATTATTTCTTCCAATAGGTTCTCAATCCCTTGCTTTGTCTCTCCTCCTTCTTGTACCCCCATGGTGCAAATATTGTTACGCTTGATGTTGTCCCAGAGGTCTCTTAACCTATCCTAATTTTTTTGGATTCTTTTACTTTTTGCTGCTCTGACTGGGTGTTTTCTGTTGCCTTGTCTTCTAAATCGCTGATTTGATCCTCTGCTTCACCTAGACTACTGGTGATTCCTTCTAGCGCATTCTTTATTTCAGTTATTATATTCTTTACTTCTGGCTGGTTCTTTTTTATGTTTTCTATGCTTCCTTTTTATGCTTGCTGTCTCTTTGTTGATGTTCTCACTAAGTTCCTTGAGCATCCTTTTAACCATTATTTTGAACTCTGTCTCTGGTAGGTTGCTTGCCTCTATTTCATTTAGTTATTTTTCTGGAGTTTTCTCCTGTTCTTTTATTTGGGACATATATATTTTTTTATTTCCTCATTTTGGCTGCCTCCTTGTGTTTGTTTCAATGTATGAGGTAGATCTGCTATGTCTCCCAGTCTTGACCAGGTGGGCTTATGTAGTAGTAGGTGTCCTGTGTGGCCCTGGCACAGTCTCCCTGGTCACCTGCTTTGGGTGCTCCAGGAGTGTTCCTTGTGTGGGTTGTGTGCCCTCCTGTTATAGTTGAGCCTTGATTGCTATTGGCACATCAGTGGGTAGGATTGAGCCTTAGGCTGACTGGCTGTGGGGTTTGGCCATGTTCAAATTTTATAGGCTGCTGTTTCGGGGGCTTACACCACTGAGTGGGATTCACTCCAGCAAACTCTGGTGCCTCTTGAGACTGCCCTTTGTGTGTGCCACTTATGGAGCCAACTGGGAGGTGTTCTGCTGTGTTCTGAAGCCAGTCTCCATGTATGTTAGTTTTGGGGCCTCTTGGGAGGTGCTCTGGTGCAGATCCAGGTCACCCACTGCCTGTGACCAGCCGGAGACTACCTGGTAGGAGCTACAAAGTGATCCGCAGTTGTTTGCTGCCTTTGCTAAACCTGGAGGCACAGGGCAGAAGCCATGCTGCAAACTGAGGATAGCTGCCACCAGTACTAGGCCTGCCTGGGGTAGCTTTGCAAAAGCCAGGACACCCTGAGGCGTGCTGCCACCTGCCAGATTTTTTAAATTTCAGCCCCTGATAAGGTCTCATATGGTAGGTGATTTGGGTGACAGAGGGTCTCAGGGAGTCACTAGAGTAGGAAACGTTGTAGTCACCAGATTAATGTAGATTCTAGTTTGGTGCCAGTGCACAGCCTGGAGCTACTCAGCAAAATTTTCAGAGTACACTGAGGCCTGTTGCCACCCACCTGGGGCTCGGAGACTGAGATAGTTTTCTAAGAAAGAGTGTAATGCTGCTGCTCACAGTGAAAGTGCCTCTGGCATTGAGGGAGATGGGTTGGGCGGGTTCCCAGTGAGTCAGTAGGGTGGAACCCCAGAGCTCACCAGACCAATCAGATTCAGATTTGGCTGTAAGCATAGGGGGAGGGCTCAACACATTAAAGATGATGGATGCCTGCCAGCTGCACGGGAGAAGTACACCTCACAGGGAAAATGAGGTCTGTCCTCCAGCCCTGGCCTTGAAGCGACACACCTAAGTCTCCTTCCCATATGCCTCTGATGCTCCCCGATTCATCATCCCTCCACCAGAGCCCAGGTGAGTGCCTGCAAGTGAGTGAGTCTGTGCGTGGGCCCTGTAAGAGGACATCTGTGTTTCCCGCAGCCTCCATCCCACCCAGATAGTTGGAATCCCCACTGTTTTTCACAGCCAGATGTTGTAGAGACTCTTCCTGGCACGAGTACTCCAGGCTGGGAAGCCTGGAGTAGGATTGGGGTCTTATGCTCCTCCAAAAGCGGGGGGGACCTCCACAGCTGAGGTATCCCTCCCAATTATCATCTACCTAATGAGGTTTGAGACCAGCCCATTTTGCATCTCCACCCCTCCTACTAGTTTTGATGTGGCTTCTCTTTTATATCCTTAGTTATAAAACATCTGTTCAGCCACACTTCAGATGGTTCTCCAGATTGATTGTTCTATAACTTAGTTGTAATTTTAATGTGTTTGAAAATGATTTCTTGAACAATGGTAGTATATGAACCTATGTCTTCATACATGCTAAATAATGAATATAAGTAATATATATGTATACACACACACACACACACACACACACACACACACACACATACTTGTGATGGTTAAAACCCTGAGATGTAGTCATCAATGAATGTAGAGTAGAATCACAAGCATCCAGAGAATATATCTTTGGCCCTGCCCGCATAACCTCTATAGAAGAGATCCCACTAATGATGTCTATATATTTTATATTTCTGTTTATATATATATACATACATACATATATGTATATATGTATATATATATACACATATATATACATATATATGTGTGTGTGTGTATATATATATATATATATATATATATATATATATACATTTTTGTGATTAACCAGCCACCCTACACTTTCCATCCTATGTCAGATTTTAAATTCTTTTGTCAATTTCCATAATTTTGGCTGTATGCAAAATGAAGTTACTGACCCACAATTAGTAGTTAGAATTGACTTTTCTATTCCTAGTGATGGATTTTTATGGCTAAGCTACACACTCTCAGCTGTTTTGATTAGCAGTACTTTAACACAAACATATACACACAGTGGCTTTCCATGTAGATTATGAGACCCTAGAAAAAAGTAATGTATAACTCATGGGCTATAGAAGTTATAATCTGGATGGAGTTTAATTAGCAGAGTATACTAATCAGGAAAACTAAATAACTCATACTCTGGTCATAGCTATTCCTCAAGAAAAACTGATGAATTACTAATTCCTATATGTTTATGCTAATGTTTAACACTACAGATAGTATAGGACAATCTTATAGAGTTGTGTTGTGACAATAATAAATATTTAGAACTAGACTATTAATAAGAAATGGAACAAACACATTCTCATTTTCTTCAATCTTGCTTAAAGGAAACATAACCTCCATGGTGGCCAGGGTATGTTTTCTCCCCTTAAACTTTATTATGTCTCAGTTAAAGAACAATTAAAACAGCAAATTAGCCTGACCAAAGCTTGAGATACACTCTTAGAGTTTAGCATGTTTCTTATTCAATGCATGTGCGAATGTCCTTTGAAAGGCATTCAGAGAAACTCAGCTCTTTATATAAGGCCTCTGTGATAAAGAGGCAGATCTTTTAACCTCAAGTAGGTTCTTTAACTACGTCCTTTAGATTCCTGTGCAGAACATAAAGTTACAGAAGTCTGAATGACTTCTATATTTGAGCTCAAATGCCAGTTCAACTGTTTATACTCTGAAAAAATAACTGTATTTAATTCCTTCCTCTTTTGGAAATGATAATTGTGATTCAGGATTTCAACAAATGGGACTTACTTCAGATGGAAATAGAGTTTCTTAATTGTAAACTGTTAAAAATAGCTATACAAAACTAAATCTTAAAATAATTATCCTTCTAATATACTGTTTCTTAATCTAAAAGTGCCCAAATCTCTCTATATCAGTTCCCAAGTTTGTTGTTATTAACCCCAGTGAAAATGGTTGTCATTTATAAGAATAAGAAGCAAATAAAGATACAGTGATTTTATTCATGAAATCATCAAAATGGTAGTTATTTATTGATTTGAGACATCTCTCTTTAGAATAAAAGCAAGGTAGAGACAATAGACTTGTTGAGCAATGAAAAATACTGATTTTTTAATAACAGCATTATAAATATTTTTTTTTCATGAGAAAGTGTTGGCACATTATATTGGTGATTAAAAATGTTTTTCTTATTTTTTTCCCAGCGAGGTTGGTGGAAAATTGTTTAGCATCACATTGTCTGTTCTAATCGTGTATTGTGTGTATGTAGGATGGAACTCGGGGAGAGAGAGAGGTGACCTTAATGGCTTGGGCCAGTTCTTCAAGCATGGCTATTTAGAATCTGCAACTGTGCTGATAGGCTTGCCACTGGTTTCTCTTTTGGAAAGCAAAGTAGAAAGGTCAAAAGTAGAGAGACTGTGAGCAGCAAATCACAAATTTGACTTTTTCAATTTAAAATTGAGGTAACTTAGAAAAGGAAGTTGGTGTGCCTATTCAAAGATAATGTGTATCCACGGGGAGTATCATTCGTGTAGGACTGTGGATTTTTCAGTTTGGTTTTTAATATTCAAAATAACATTTAAACTGATACCACAAATGGTGCATACAATGTATATTTACCAGAAATCTCTAAGTATATTACTTTACTATTTTATGGATGAATGGTAGTTTATAGGTTTCAGAATGTGTTAGTCATTTAGAAAATGTTTTCGTTTTCTTTCCCTGAAAGTCAATACCTTTTCTGCTGATATTTACCCTGCCTTATCCTCTTCCTAACCTTTCTTCCAATTTATAACTTATCCTTTTGCATATTCTTGCTTAAGTACCCAAAGAATACTTGAGAAGAAAATCATATAAGCGTCTTATAAACAAATTTTTATTCTTTCGCTATATAGAACTGGGAAGGAGGAGTAGGCTAATGAAGGGAGTTTGTAAGGGGGTGGATTATTTGAATTTAAATGTCTTTCTTTTATCTGTATAACATTTATAGTATTATCTTGCAGTGTACTTATTTTTACTTAGCAACTCATGGTTTTTGTTTTCAAAATGGTATTAAATTTTAAGCACCACTGCATAACATTTTTATCTTTGATTAGCATTTCAAGAAGGCTGAGAAAGCATTATTTATGCTTGCCCATCTCTAATTCACTGAATTAAGAACTACACTGTCAGAAAGAGAAGGGAAAATGTTAAAATTATCTTTCCCCCTCTGTTTTTCTAGCCAATGGTTGAAGCAGTTTAAACAACACAAATACCACACACTAGACAGTCTCAGGGCCTGTCGCCTCCTGTTCACCAAGGATCAGTTTTAGTAACCTGTATACCAAATACTGTCCAATCTCCTAGGACAACAATTTACAGAATCTCTTCCTGACTCTCTGTCATAGATAATGAAAGGTGTGATCAGAGGTGCTGGACTTTGGGAACTGGGAAAATAGCCAGATTTCTCTGATGCTCTTTTCACTCTTGTTTCATAATTTTCTCAAGTTAACAAAAGAGTAGAGCTACCAGTTGGAATTAAAGAAATGAAGAGAGCTCACAACTCACAGAATTCCCAAGTAAACGTCCCTTCTCACCCAGGTGGAGTTGAATGGGCCTCAAATCACTATGGAGTTTGACTGGTTTCATAATGCTGATCAAACAAAGTTTTAAATTGGTCTGATAAATTAAAGCTCTGCCTTGGGCTTTACAGATATACCTTGGGCTTTGCTATATCTCCAGATATAGCAATTAAAATCGGCTCTGATGACATAAATGCTTTTTAAAAAAATGTTCTGCATTTATCTAGGACCCTCTGCAGTCCTTATTTTAGTCCTTGGTTGACAATAAAATCAGCTTTACTGATGAAGTCAGCCTTATTTTCCTCTTTAATGTGTTCTCCATGAAAAAAAATCTTTTGCAGGTGAATCGATTGCTTTATAATGCCTTTATTAGCAGGTTGTCTTAACATACATTGCATTTGCCTTACCAATATTACTTATTGCATGTCCTTTTATGTACATTAATAATTCTCCTGACTCACCATCGCATTGACATGAATTTGAATTATTTTTTCAGTGATGGGAATTGATTGTGCTGATCCAGCCACATATTTTTGCCAGTATATGATTCATCCACACGTTTTCCAGAATGGAGTGGTCTGTAGACAGTATGATTTTTAAAGAAATCCTGTAGGGCTAGCCACCCCATGTCATCTTACCCAACCTGGTGCTAGCATTTTCACCAGCAAAGATACATTCTTTTGGTACTTAAGTGTTATCCAAATTTAAAATCCCTGTTTACACTAACGTATTTCTGGGAGACATAACATCTTAAGCTACCACAAATAATATTTTAAGAGATTAGATGATAATCTTCTATGGCAAGGCCCTTTTAGTCACTGGAAGGTAGACCCTAAGAAAGAACTCAGCTATCTGTTATGGGAGAAAGAAATGAAAAGGAGAAATATGAAAACCCCAAAGGCATAATGACTATGTACAGTTCTACCCTGCACACATTCTCTTCTGGTCCTATCGCGCAAAAATGAAAACATTTATTTGAGAATGTTCTGGGTGAATCAGAATGTGTGTATGTGTGTGTGTGTGTGTGTGTGTGTGTGTGTGTGTGTGTGTTGCGAATCTGTTTCTATATATACCTCCACCACTGCCTTAAACCCTGGCAACTGCTTATCTGTTCTTTTCTATAATTTGTCATTTCATGAATGTTATGTAAATGGAATCATACAGTATGCAAACTTCTGAGGATTGGCTTTTTCACGCAACATAATTCTCTGGAGATTCATCCAAGTAGTTGGGTGTATCTGTCATTTGTTTTTATTGCTTAGTAGTACTGCGTGGTATGGATGTACCATGGTTTGTTTAACCACTCACCTGTTGAAGGTCTTCTGAGTTGTTTCCAGTTTTTGGCTACTAGGAATAAAAGTGCTATAAACATCGATGTACAGGTTTTTCATAAAAGTGAGCCTTCATTCTTCTAAGATATATGACAGTGCAATGACTGGCCATATGGTAGTTGCATGTTTAGTTTTTAAGAAACTGGAAAGCTGTTTTCTGGAATGACTATTTGTATTACCACAAACAATGTATGAAGGATCCAGTTTCTCTACACTTTTGCCAGCATTTGATAGTACCACAATATTTTATATTAGCCATTCCAAATGGTGTCTATTGATTGCTCTCTGTAATTTTAGTAATCTATTCTTAATTTCTAAATTGTTTAATATTGTTTCATGTGCTTGTTTCCCATCTACATATCGTCTTTGGTGAAAGGTTTTTTTCTGTTTTTAACCCATTTTCTAATTGTATTATTTGCATTTTTACTTGATATTGATGTGTAATTCCTTTATGTATTGCTGAATCCTATTTGCTAAATTTTTGTAAAGATATTTACATTTATATTAATGAGGAATATTGGTCTCTCACTTTTTTTGATTATATTGTCTTCGACTGCTTTTGGTTTGAGGGTAATACCAGCTTCATAAAATCAATTGTGAAGACTTCTTCTAGTTTCTGGAAGAAAAGCCTCTTTTAGTCTTCTTAAAATAAATCAAAACATTCATGTGTCAATTCCTGAATGTTCATCTCTGGGTGGGTGAATCGGCGTGTGTGTGTGTGTGTGTGTGTGTGTGTGTGTGTGTGTGTGTGTGCATGCTTGTTTCTTAACATTACCTTGTAGGGTTATACAATAAGTGGCTAATAGCTTGAATTACTTTTAAAATCTCCTGAGAATAGGGAAATTATCATATGTGAATTCTCACTACATGACTAGGAAGAAAGGTGGACATTTTATTAATTTTTAGTAATAGAGAACTATTCCATAACAAATTCTGTAGTGTAGATTTTTAAAATCAGAACACTTCACAGATATACTGGATTGCCTTGAAATTGTCTACCCAGACAGAAATAGGCCAGTACAAGGCAGTAATACATAAGGTATGATGTTGCCTGATTTTGCCTATAATTGGCACTAGGATTTTGACTAATAGTCAAGTAGGTTCTACTTAAGGCAGATGCTTTTATGTAAGAACATCTGGATAGGTTTTTATAACTTAGAACTTCATGAAGAAGACAATGAAATGATTAGTTGATGGTAAATGCAGGAACACTCTAGAATGTGACAATGAACACTGTGATTCTCAATATAGTTCCTTAAAAGTTATTACAAGAGAAAGTTAATACAAATAAACATATGGTTCGTATAATAATTTCCAGTTTCTTCCTAGTTAAGAAATCGATGGAAACCGTTAGACTACTATGGACCTTTCTCTGTCGTAGACTGGATTTCTTTCCTCTTTCCTGCATCATTCAGGTTCTGTTCATACTTTTATAATATCCCACAATGTAATGTCCCTTCTTGTTTTATTCTGAGGTTTTTTTGTTTGATTGGATTAGAATTCTTTTTATTTTATTTTTCATGGACTTATTCATATATTCTTAAATGCTTGTTAATACGATGTAATATGTACTAAATCTTTATCCTATAGAACATGGTAAAGATGTTTTGTATTCTTCTAACATGTTCTAAATAAACCTTTGAGTATATTACACAGAACGCTATTCTCATGAAATCTTCTACATCCAGTATAATAAAAAATAGTTTTTAAAATTGAATACTAAACTTAGCATTGACTTAGGCACTGGGGATACAAAGTGAAAATGGGGGCTTTCCTATCTGAATAAAATAAAAATTCCTAAGTTATTCCTAGGTTGTAATTCCTAGATGTTTTTCTGGTGATAAGACTGAAAGGTTTTGTCTTTAAAACTATTTTTTTTTCTCAAAACTATGAGGTCTGGGGAATATGATGTGAGATTGTGGAAATTAAAATATATAATACACAATTATAAAAATGAAGAAAAAAACATTGAAAGTATATTCTTGCCTAGTTCCATCAATTACCAGGGGTTCTACCTCAATGGACTTAACATATAAGACAAAGAAGGTTAAAGTGCTCAAAAAGGGGCTAACTGGCAGCAGATAAATATGGGTACTACTTGTGTAACAATGGTTACTATGAGAATTTCCTTCCATATTCATTGTTTGTCACAGGATAGGTGGCTTTCCAACATAATTTATTCCAGTTGAGATTGAGGAGATTATTAAATTAATTCTTCAGGAAATAAAGTTAGTCTCCAAGCCTAGCAATTACAAATAACTAAATATTTAAAAACAAACAAACAAACAAAAAAACAAAGCAAAAAAACATATTGTGAGGAATGTGGTGGAACAAAGCAGACTTGGTAAATTGGTGTATTAATTTATTTTTTAAAAGTTTCATTTCCTATAATTCCTTTGAATAAGTTTGCAACATACCACAAAGACAAACATATAGGGGCATCTGCGGAGTGATGGAAGGAGTTTCCTATTAAGTGACTACAAAGCTGAGATCTAAAGGGTGAGGAGGAGTTCACTGGGTGAAAGAGCAGTGTGGGAAGTAGAAGCCCTGCATAGATCCTTTGGTGTTACAGAATAGAAAGAGTTCATTTACCCAGCGCGCTTGCGGAGTTCGTTGGTTGAAAACAAGGAAGGCAGGGAGGCAAATAGGATGTAAATTGCCTTGGTGAGAGTAAAATATTCTGGTGGCTTGTACTTTGGTGATGACAGTTGAAATGGAAAGGAATGGG
Organism: Rhinolophus ferrumequinum; assembly: GCF_004115265.2. Taxonomy (NCBI): domain Eukaryota; kingdom Metazoa; phylum Chordata; class Mammalia; order Chiroptera; family Rhinolophidae; genus Rhinolophus; species Rhinolophus ferrumequinum. The sequence continues at coordinate 34,646,655 of NC_046285.1, read as the reverse complement.
GAGCTCTTAGAGATATTGAGTAGTTAAAATTGACAGAATGGCTGGTCGTGCCATTTATGAGACAGACACTAGAAGAGGACTAGGTGTTAGTGGATCTATAATCCTAGCTGAGACTGACTAGGCAAAGAGCAGAAAGGGAAGAGAAAGCATCCTGTGACCAAGTGTTAAGAAATGTTAACATGTAGTGTCTCGGCAGTGGAGGATAAGTTTGAAGAAAAGACTCAAATGGAGTCGCCAAAGTTGGAGGAGACAACTTGGGGAATGTAGTGTCTCAGAAACTCAGGAGAGATCTTGACATGAGATTAGATATGACTTTAACAAGAAGTCTTTCATTAGAGAGAACATCTACACTACAGTGGACTGAGGAGTGAATGCTAAGTGAAAAAGCTGGGAACTGAAACTGAAATTTAGAGAACTCTTTTGAGACATTGTGCGTTGGAAAAAAGGCAAAACCTAGGGTAGTTTTTAGAGTATGGGTTTCAGCTTACCCTTTATTGTGAACCTATTTCTTGTTATCTGATGTAGTAGTTTTGCAAACTATGATTAGTCTTATAGAATTATTTTTTTTCTTTCAAATACTACCACTAACCTTCAATTTAATTTCCTAAGAGGAAAAAAAAATATCTTTTAAGCTTTCTATGTCAATCTGGGCATTTCCTGATGAACCCAGCAGTGCATAACTTTAATTAAAATTATCATTTTTCTTAAGTGATTCAATCACAGTGTGTTAATATCATTTATATAATGTATTTTAATTCTATGCCATTAACTGGGAAATGTACCAATTTACCAATAACTTATTTATCCTGTAAAAGGACCAAGATACTTATTGTATTTACGTACAAAATAACTTGGTTCATTATGACTCAGAGTCAGAGAGTAACTAATAATCTACATTAGAAAGATTTAAAATGGTTCTGAAAACGTCTTTTCTGTGTTAATGACCTGAGAGTTAGTGATTATTCTTTTTTTTTTATTTAAAGTTTATTGGGGTGACAATTGTTAGTAAAGTTACGTAAATTTCAGGTATACATTTCTGTATTACATCCTCTATAAATCACATTGTGTGTTCACCACCCAGAGTCAGTTATCTTTCCATCACCATATATTTGATCCCTTTACCCTCACCTACCACCACCCCCCTACCCCCCTTACCCTCTGGTAACCACTAAACTATTGTCTGTGTCTATGAGTTTTTGTTTCTCATTTGCTTGTCTTGTTCTTTTGTTGTTTTTGGTTTATACACTACATATTGGTGAAATCATATGGTTCTCTACTTTTTCTGTCTGACTTATTTCGCTTACCATAATAATCTCAAGATCCATCCATGTTGTCACAAACGGTCCTATTTCACCTTTTCTTACCTCTGAATAGTATTTCATTGTATATTCTTGAATGGAGGTATTTGCATTGTTATATGATTTCTGCATTGGAGTACTATAAGATTTTTTTTTCTTCTATTTTCAGAGAAAGTTAATACATTTATATTTTCTCTGATTAAAATATCTCAGTTGGAATATAAAGGAAATATTTCAACATTAAATAAGGGGAAGATGAAATGTTTTGGCTATAAATTTATAAGAATTAAAGATTGTGCTTCAATAATTAATGTATTTTGAAATAAGATCTCAACTTCATTACAATTGTTATTTGGTTCACCAAGCATTATGAAAAAAGACACACAAGAGGGGAAAACTTAATTGCTAATTTTTTCCCACCTTGAAAATTCACATATTAGGAAGTTACAAATTGTTTAATCAGGCTGAATTTATTAGTGGAAATATAAGTTTAGGAGAAATACATACGAGTAAGTAAAACTCTCTTGATAGCTTTTTTACTTTGGAAAGTAGTAATAAAAACAAGAAAGGATAACTGGTACAAAGATATTTGGTAAGAATTTGTGTCAGTCATTACACAAATTATTTTGAACTTAAAAATCAACCCACTTTTTCTTTCTTTGTAACAGTATTTCTCTCTCTAGCATTATGCTTTATAACTTTTATCTTAGGAGTCTGTTAAGTGACTAGAAATCTTAACCCATTCCCAGTCTTTTTTCTATCCTGATTAATTGCCTTTTCTTTTATGAAAACTATGGCTTGTTACCTTTACTAAATTAGTTATGAATTCCCCTTATGCGTCAAACATTTATTCAACATGTATTACATGTCCCATGTGCCAGGCAGTGTTACAAATTCACAGAAGTATATTTGAAAGGTTTACAGTCTAATGAAGTGATATGGACATTTAAATATGTTGATTCAATTAGGGTTTCATGTGCTCTAATAAGCAAATGTGCAGGTTATAATGAGGCTTCAGACAAGACGGATCATAGAACGTGCTAGACAGGTGATAGGAGGAGTAATTGGTAAGGTTTCAGGAAAACAGTTACCCTTGAGGTGAGTTTTGACAGATGACCTTGAGTTCCATGGGTAAGAAGACTGAGGAGAAAAGGGTATTACCGTCAACAAGAATGTTGTCAATGAAGATAGAAAGCTGGCAACAACTTGTTTCTGTCCAAGACCTGTCAGCAGTGTGACGTGACTGGAGATTGGGATTGGAGTAGTGGTGTCATGATACTCAGGGGCCCAAGCAGGCAGAGGGGGAGAAAGATCTTTTTCTGACAAATTTAGTCTGTATCCTGTGGAATGGCAAACTTCTGAGGTGTTTTAATCACAGAAATGTCATGATAAGATTTGTATTTTAGAGATATTATCTAGGCATACATGTAGCAGAAGCCAGAGATGAATCTGGAGTCTATTGCAGTGCAGCAGAGCAGAGCTGATGTAGTATGGACAAGAAAAGGACCAGGAGTAAGGATAGACAGGCCAGATCAGAGATCGATAAGGAGATACAGTCTTCAGGATTTGCTAACTGATTGGATATATGGGAAGAAAGAGACTTTCAGGTTTTAGAAGTCTGATGAAGTCTTCTCCTAAAGGAGTATAGGGGAAGGAGCAGGTTCATTTCACGAAGATGGAGAGGGGTTGTACTAATAGATTCATTTTTGTACTTGTTGAGTTAAAGCCAGATGTCAAGCAGTCGGTTGCATATTTAAGTCTGGCATTCAACAGTACTCCAGATGGAGATACGGACTAATGAGTGGATACATCAAGTGCGTATGATGTGCCGAGCATTGTTTTAAAGTGTATTAATTTATTCTCCAGGAGAATCATATGAGATAGTATTACTTTTATTTCCATTTTACAGATGCGGGAACAGAGGTACATACTGGTAAACAATGGCTCAGCATCACTCAGCTAGTAAAGGGCAGGGTCGGGACTCAAATCCAGGTAGTCAGATATTAGAGCCCGGGCCCTTAACCATCACACTGTATCGCTTCTCCAATGTCTGAATCCCTGATACATGGAAGGATGCATCCTGGGAATTACAAATTTAGTCGCAACATAAAATATTCTACCATTTCAATCCAAGCCACTCAAAATGATTATCTTTTTCATGGTAATCATTTATCTTAAAATGATATTTAATCTTAAACAAAAAGCTAAGATTAAATTTCTCTTCTTAAATCCAGTATTTCTATTAAAAGAATCATTCTTATAGACATAGTGATTAACCAGGGGCGTATTTGATTTATCTCATTTTCTTCTCCATCACATTCGATGCGTGCTTAGTCCAATCAATCTTCTCACATCTGGCTTCTAACTGCATTCTCTAACAGTTATATAAATTCATAACCTCATTATTTTTTGCCTGGACAATTCTGATTGCCTCTAAAATGTCTTTTTACCTTGAATATTCCTTGCTCCAAATTTATCACACATGCAGTAGTCTATTGTACAACTCAAAAGCCACCAGTTACACAAAGATTTTTATGACATTATGCATAGATTGCAAAAGCCTCAAAGAGAGGCTATTTTTATCTCTTTATCTCCAATTCCTATCACAGTTATTGGCACATCATAAATTATTCATAAGATTTTATTGAGTAGGTGAGCACATGGATGTGACCTCCTTCTCTCCCACATTAGTGATATTTTCTAGTGTTACATACCACGTTTTAAAGTTTTGTGAGAAATTATTCTGTTACTTATTTTTAATTAACTGTAATTACCTGTCATAGTGCACTTCCTATACCAGGGTCCAACACATACATGATGAGTGAATGGATTATTAAGTCAATCAATCAATTAAACAATTATGGATAATAATATGCTAGTAAGAAGAAAAATGTAAAGTCTCATCAGCTAGTAAATAGTGGGTATCTGAAATTCGGGAAAAATTATATGTGGATGCTTTAGAAAAAAATCTATAAAATATATTTGTCTACATTTGTTATACAACAATTTGAAGCAAATGAGTTAACAATTCGTTTCTCACTTTATAGTCAAATGCAAATTTTAAACTTAATTATATGTCAAAACATGCTTTTTGCAATGTGACCATATCCATTAACTTTAGAAGTAGAAAAACAAAAGCATAATGAAATCCTAAAGCTTGAGTGTTTCTAATTCAATGCTCAGCTCAGAATTGGTATTCAATAAATGTTTTCTTAATGCTTTATAGTAATTTTTTTTCTTTGACAAGGCATGTGGAAATGATATTTGTCTGGTTAGAGAAGTGTTGTAGATATAATTTATCTGAATTGGATAAGTTTTAAAAGTTATTGTAGCTAAAATGTGGAAATTTCTGTTTGGAAATAACATGAGAAAGTACATTGGAGACTGGCTGAGTGCTGCTTCTTGAGTCAGTGTCAACATAGAGGACAGAGGACGGTTCTCCTAGGTATTATTTGGGTTCACATGTTAGTTAATGGCATATGTGAGTTACTGGGAGATGAAAAATTGAATTTAACATGCAGACAATGGGACCATGAGGATGTAGGGGAAGAAAACTCTACCCTCTTAAGGTCTCCAGCTGGACCTAAGAATTAAAGTGACAGATTGATAGAAAAAAATTATACAAAATTTATCAATTTTTTTACATGTATACGGGAGCCCTCACAGGAGATTGAAGACCTAAAGAAGTGGCAAGAGCAGAAAGCTTGTATTACTTTTAGACAAAGAAACAATAAATTTGTGAAGAATCGATAAGACAGATGGTTTGGGAAGGGGTACTAAATTGTGGAGAAGTGGCTAGGAAGAAGGGGTAGTCTAACAAAGTTTGTTTGTACTGATTTCTTACCCTAGATTCCCTGTCTCTGGTAATATGATAGTCTTCCTTCCTCCAGAGGGAAGACCTTTCACGTGGAGTTTTATGTTTTGCTTTTAGGAAGAAAAAGGAAGATCAGAGTGCCCTGCTGTTTCTTGCACCTGCCTCTTCTCAAGTGCCTTTAACTCAAAATAATCAATATGCCACTTTGGCATATTATGGGATGACATACTCTGAACTCCTTTAAGGAGACAGGAAAGAAAGAGAAGGTGTACAAATGGTATCATTAAAAGATCACAGTTAGATCTCAAAAAAATACTAAAGGATTTGAATGAAAGGCTAAATATAATGATGGTATTTGATTAGATGAAATGCACTTTGTATCTAAAAGTATCTACTTTTGAGGAGCCATAAGTCATAGTAGTACATGAACAAAGAAAGGTAAAATAAACTGTAGATTATAGGCTCATTTAAAAAAAAATAACTTCTAAAAATGTTATTGCCATCTTGAGCTGCTTCAGGGAGGTGCGGAGTTCTAGTTCAACTAATGATAGGTCTGTTGTACTTTGTACAAATACAGTGAAAATACAAAGATAACAGTCACAACAATATTGTAAAAAGCATCCAAAGCATTGCGTCCAGTTGTAGGCACTAAAATTAAAGTATCCAAAAAAATGTTAACAGGATGGTGATGGTGATTGGAAACCATGCTTTGATGAAAGACTGATGAAATTAGAGATGTGCGGTTGGGAGAGGAAAAAACTCAAACATGGAAAGTTTCAGATGATTTCAAATATTCAAAATAGAGATTAAGCTTGTTCTTTGTGAATCCAAAGAACATGATGAATTTGAGCTCCCAAAATAGACATTTTATCTTTACAAGCAAAAAGAGTTGTTTTTTAAATGAGTTTTCATGTATCTATGAAACTCTCATTTATTGTGCAAGGATTGGTGTGCGTTCCTCATATACCAAACCAAAGCATGCTTGCTGCCTTCAAGGAGTTCGTGATCAAGAAAAGGACTAGTCTTGTGTTCATCAAAATATGGCATGAGCTGATTCTGGAACTAATCAAGTATCTGTTACAAAAATGTTCAAGTATATGTGTGTCAGGCAGAATTCATAGATGGCTCACAGTATCTCCAGTTATGAATTCTAAGGTGGCTCCCGGTACACCAGTTATTTAATCAAGCACTAACGAAGGAGCTGTTGTGAAGTTATTTTGCAGATATAACTTAGGACCCAAATCAGTTGACTTTAAGAAAGGGAATTTATGTTGGGTGAGCCTGAACTCATTAGATGAGCTCTTAAAAGGCACTGGACTTTCCTAGAAGGGAGAGATTCAATCACTAGGAGGATTTGACACACCATTGATAACATGCAGTTGGAGAGGGCCACGTGGCAAGGAATGCAGATGGCTACTAGGAATCCAAAGGGCCTCTGCTGACACACAGCTAGGATATGAGGGTCTCAGTCCTCCAAATGCAAGGAACTGAATTCTGCCAATGAGAAGAATGAACTTGAAAGCAGATTTTCCCCCAGAGCTCCCAAATGAGGATTTAGATTGGCTGATACCATGATTTCCGTCTTGTGATTCCCTGATCTGAGAACCCAGTTGCATCATGCCAGGTTTCTGACCTATAGAATTGTGAGTGAGGATGTTGAAAAAAGGGAACCACTGTTCACTGCTAGTGGGAATGTATTTGGAATGCAGTGTGGAGGTTCCTCAGAAAATTAAAAATAATACTATAGCATGATCCAGCAATTCCACTACTAGGTATATAGCCAAAGGAAATGAAATCAGTCTCAAAGATATATCTGCAATCCTGTGTTCCTTGCAGTTTGTTTATAATTGCCAAGAAATGGAAACAACCCAAGTGTCCCTCTACAGATGAATGGATAAAGAAAATGTGGTACACACACACACACACACACACACACACACACACACACACACACACACACACACACCCCACCGGAATATTATGCAGCTTTTAAAAGAAGGAAATGCTGCAATTTACAAAAACATGGATGAGACTTGAAGTGCCTGTGCTTCAAGTGCTATGTGAAGTGCTAAGTGAAGTATGAGGTCTGATAATTAAGTTTGTGAATCTGCCACCATGCCCTTGCATTGGCAGCTTGGTAAGGTTTCATAACCTTGGTACATCAGTGTCTCACAGGTGTTCCTATCAACATGTGGCAGTGTCTTGCTGAGTGGCGTTCATTATTGTTGTTGCATATTTTTGTGTGCCGCCGTGAGAATGTCAGAGCTTGAATTAGAGCAATGAACAAACATAAAATTTTTTGTTAAACTTGGCAAGAGTGGAAGTGAAATCAGGGACTTGTTAGTCCAAGTTTATGGGGATAATGCCATGAAGACAATGGTAGTGTACAAATGTATTAAACATTTTTCTGAGGGGAGAGAATGCGTCATTGATGAAGAGAGGGCACGGCAGCCACTAACGAGCAGAACCAATGAAAATATTGCAAAAAATCGTTGAATTGTGCATCAAAATTGTCAGCTGAATGTGAAAAGCATAGCAGACCAAATAAACATTGACAGAGAAACAGGAAAATCTTAACTGAAAATCTTGGCATGAGAAAGGTGTGTGCAAAAATGGTCCCCAAGGAGCTCACCAATGAGCAAAAGCAAAGGAGAGTCGAAGTTTGCCAAGCCCTTTTGGAGAAGCAAGATGATGTTTTGGGCCATGTTATCACTGGTGATGAAACATGGGTGTACCAATACCACCCTGAAATAAAGCGTCAAAGTGCACAATGGAAGTCACCCAATTCTCTATGACCAAAATAATTCCATCAGTCCAAATCAAGAGTCAAAATGATGCTGCTAGCCTTTTTTGATATCAGAGGGATTGTTCATTATCAATTTGTACCAACTGGACAAACAGTTAACCAAGTTTACTATTTGGAAGTGCTGAAAAGGCTGTGTGAAAAAGTTAGACGACCTGAACTTTTCGCCAACAATTCATGCTTCTTGCATCACGACAATGTACCAGCTCACATGGCACTGTCTGTGAGGGAGTTTTTAGCCAGTAAACAAATAACTGCTTTGGAACACCCTCCCTACTCACCTGATCTGACCCCCAATTACTTCTTTCTTTACCTGAAGATAAAGGAAATATTGAAAGGCAGATATTTTGATGACATTCAGGACATTAAGCGTAATACGATGACAGCTCTCATGGTTATTCCAGAAAGAGTTCCAACATTTCCTTGAAGGGTGGACTAAGCACTGGCATCAGTACATAGCTTCCCAGGTGGCTTTGAAGGTGATGATAGTGATGTTCAGCAATGAGGTATGTAGCACTTTTTCTAGGATGAGTTCACAAATGTAATTGTCAGATTTGTAAGTCAGACAGAAAGACAAATACTGTATGATCTCACTTATATGTGGAATCTGAAAAAACAAACTTACAGAAAAAGAGGATAGAGCAATGGTGGCCAGGTGTAGGGATGGTGGATGGGTGAGTGTCAGGGGGAAATTGGTGAAAGTGGTCAAAAGATACAAACTTCCAGTTACAAGATGAGTAAGTTCTGGGATGTAATGTATAGCATGGAGACTATAGTAAGAATACTGTGTTTTTAATTTGAAAGTTGCTAAAAGAGTAGATCTTTAAAGTTCTCAACAACATAAACACACATACACATTGTAACTATGTGAGGTGATAGATGTATTAACTAACTTTATTGTGGTAATCATTTTGAAATATGTCCATATATCAAATCATGTTTTGTACACCTTAAATGTACACAGTGTTATATGTCAATTACATCTCAATAAACCTGGAAAAAATTCCTGCACAACTTAAAAACAGAACAAAAATTAATACAATATGCTGGTTGGCAATTATCAGGTATGCCTCAATTATCAGACAGCAATTGAGAATCTGCCAAGACAGGCTTTGAGGGTGAAGATATGTTCTCTTTTGTCTCAGAGTGGTAGATTGGAGATCTAATAAAAGTCAGAGTCACCTAACAAAAGAAATCTATTCAATTTGTTACAAAAGAACAGTGAGGTCTGTAAGTGCCGCAAGCCGAGAGATGCCCATAAAAACTATGAACAGCATACAATGCTCAGAGGCATTTATATGTCACATCCATTTCAGGTGGCCACCAGAAAGAAATATTACATAAATTAATGAAATAAACAACTGGTAGATCTTCAGATTAAGCATCTATTGCTCTATGACTATAAAGGAAGTAATTCTGAAACAGACACTGTTTTATAGCAAGTTTGTAGGACAAAAAATAGTATGTATCCATAAAATTCTGAATCCATAGAAAATGTGCCCTTGAATTATGATTTCTATCTTTCATCCATACGTTTATAAAACATGTCATGATTGTCCAAAAATAAATTAGCTATGAAGGTCTTCCTGTTCCAAAGATGTGATTGACCTTCATAGGACTTTATCTATTCATTCAAAATTTATTTTATTTAAATTTAAAACTACTAAAAATATTAGTTCAGGCTCTTTCAAAAGGGAGATTTCAGAAAGAAATCAGAAGAATTTTTTTAAACCCACTGTTTCTGCTATTCCGTGTGATGGGTAATTGAGTTGCAAATTCTTTGCTTTATTATTGTCATTGCAGTAATTCAGTCTGCATTTGTGAGTATAGAGAGCCTGTGTTAGATATACTTTCAAAGACCTCAAACCAAATATATGTAATTATTTTCTATTACCTGTAACACTTTATTTAGAAGGAAGTAACAACCAAGTGCCTGACTAAAAGACCCAAGGAGGGAAAAATCCCTGTTTCCCTGGTCTAATTATCCAAGTGGTAGAAGAAAGCACAACTTTTAAATTTCAAGTGATACAGAAATACTCTTATTATGAGAAGAGAAACATCAACTATAATAGGGTTTTCATTAACCAAAACAGCAAACAGGTTTTATTCCTTGTTACTTTGAAGAAAAAAATACACACACACACACACACACACACAAACACACACACACACACACACATGAATATATACAAATACATACATATATGTATACATGCATGTAAAAGAGATTTTTGGTAGTATGAGGGGCTGTAAATTTTTATGTTGATTCAACTTTTTAAAATATATTACAATATAATAGCGTGCTACTTATTGTCAGACCTGCATTTTGCATTTGTCACAACTTGAATTCTTTTTCTACATGTTGGGCATAAGTTGTGAATCATCATCTCTATTTTCAAGGTGGCATTAAGCAACTGTCTCATTTACAAGCATACTCTACTCGGAAGTAAGCGTTCAGCATTCCTCTTCTTAGGTCTGAAAAAGTACTAATCTGAAGATGGATTTCCATTCAGCTTGAAATGCTTTGCTGTTTCTCACTTCTCTCATTAGCATACAGTGATTGGCAAGTTACCCTTCAGACAGGGCCCCATCTTCTATGTGGCGATTTAGGAGTAAGGGCTAATAAAGCATAGCCAAAAGGAAATATATAAATCTGTTTTGAAATTCAATAAATTCATAAGCCATGCTACTCACCAAGGCCAGTGGGAGAATATACATCATAAAACAACTGTAAAACTAAATATTTCAAGCAGTTAGTAATGGCTGAGAGCACACAGCTGAAAGCCTGGTTAAAGATAGGCCATGCAGGATGCCCTAGTCAGAGCTGGTGCCAGGTCTTCAGAGAAGTTTTCTGTGTTTTTCTAGGCAAACGAACAAGCACAATCCCAGCTGGCATAGAGCACTCCTGAATTTTAGGTTTCAGGCGCTGGCAATCATCTCATGTTCAACTCTGGGTTCTGTTTATTCTCTCCCCTAACCTGTCCTTTTGTCACTCACTCTGTGGGTTCCTTTCCCACCAGTATCCTTCCAGGATACTGGGGGAAAAATGCTCTATGCCGCAGATACGGTAGGTAGACTAGGGTGGACCACACAGCCAGACAGCCTCTCGGATCTCTGGGTTATGTCCGCCTCGGCTTTCAAACCAGAGCAATCACATTCAACCCTCATTTTATTCTTAGATACCGTTGTGTTTTATTTCACTAATATTTACTCTTTAATTTTTCTTGCTGCTGCTGTATTCGGATACACTCTTTTTTTTTTTTCCCCCAACTTCGTAAGATGAACGCTTAAGTCATTTTTTTTAAAGTCTTTCTTCTTTCCTAATATGAGCTTTTTAGGCTTTATGAGTATATAGTATTTCCACATACCAAATCTTTTACTGTAATTAAGATCATGGCTTAGTTTATAGTCAGTGTTGTACATTTTCTGTTTTTCCATTACTAATTTGGATGTTATACACTTTCTGTTAGTGTATTTTTCTAGTATTGTCCTAATATAATTTAGTCTATTAGTATTCTTTTATTAGTGGCTGTTATAGAAATTTTGATATACATTTCATATTGTCAATTTATTTAAATTTAACCAAATAAATATTGTGATTTTTGCTCCTTACTCTTGGCTCTTGAATCTTACACCTTCTGAGATCTTTTTCTTCAAGTAACTCCCTTATAAAGGTCTCTGGTGAAGATTTTTCTGGTGGCAAATTCTTTCCAATTTTGTCTAAAATTGTTATGAAAATGATATATCCTCTCTTTTCTCAGCACTTTGAAGATACCATTTCTCATTATTTTGCTGCAATTATTGATATTAAAATGTTAAGTGACTGTGAATCTACAATTTCCTGTGGTTGCTTCTAAATCTTGACTTTGCTTTTAGTCACCTGCTTTTTTTTATCATATTAGCTAGTGGTTTTCTATTTTTTCTGCATAGGGTACATCAATCTTGAATCTGATCATTGCAGTTTTCCATTAGTTTGTGAATATTCTCAGCCATTATTTCTTCTAATATGACTTCTCTTTCAGGAGAGCTATGATGTTTAATCTTCTCATCTTTTCCTCTGTGTTTCATCTTACTTTTATATATTTCATTTTTTCTTTTTGCCTCTATGTGTTATTTTCTTCATAATTTATTAAAATATTTCTTTGATTTTTTGTGTCATGTTCATCTGTTTTAATATGTTATGAAATATATTTTTGTAAATATATAATGGTATTTTTCTTTGGTATATAGCGAGGGGTGGAATTATGGGATAAGAGGTAGGTAAATATTTAACTGTATGAGAAACCTTCTAATTGTTTTCCAATGTTTGCACTATTTTATATTTTCGTAAGTAATCTCTGAGAATTTCAGTAGCTCTACCTACCACCTCACATCACCTAGTATCGTCAGTACTTTTTATTTTAGCCATTTTATTAATTTAATATTATATTTCATTGTGATTTTACTGTTTCTCTTATAGCTAATAATATTAAGTACCTTTTCTTGTGTATATAATCTTTGTTTTTATCTTATTTTGATAAGTGCCTGTTGAAATCATTTGCCTATTTTTATTGCATTAGTTGTCTTTTCATCATTGTATTATAGGTATTCTTCATATGTTCTGATAGTACTCTGTTCTTAGATGTATGTATTGTATATATTTTTGCCCAATAATGGCTTGTCTTCATTTCCTTAACGTTGTCTTTTGAAAAGCAGAGTATTTTTAAAAATTTTTAAAAAACCACTAATCAACTTTTTTCTGTATTGATTTGGCTTTTCTGGATATTTCATATAAATGGAATCATACAATATGTGGCCTTTTGTATCCGGCTTCTTTAATTTAACATAAGCTTTCAAGGTTCATCTGTATTGTAGCATGTAACAGTACGCCGTTCCTTTGTATGATTGAATAGCATTCAGTTTATGGATATACCACATATTGTTTATCCATGTATCAGCTGATGATCCTTTGGATTATTTCCACTCTTGAGGTATTATGAATCTTGCTGCCAATAAACATATGTGTGCAAGTTTTTGTGAACGTATATTTCCAGTTCTCTTAGGTATATAACTAGGAGTGGAATTTGTGCATCGTATTGTAATATTATGTTCAATTTTTTAAGGAACTGCCAAACTGTTTTCATAATGGCTGCCTATTTTACGCTCCCATTAGCAATGTATGAGAGTTCCAATTTTTCCACATTCTCACTAATATTTGTTAATTTCTGTTTTGTTTTTTTTTCTTAGTAGCCATGCTAATGGGTGTGAGGTAATATCACATTGTGATTCTGATTTGTTTTTCTCTAGTTACTAATGATGTTGAGTATCTTTTCATGTGATTTTGGGCCATTTGTATATTTTCTTTGTAGAACTGTCTGTTGAAATCCTTTGCACAATTTTTGGTTGAGTCATTTGGCTTTTGTTGTTGAGTTGCAAGAGTTCCTTAAATATTTTAAATATTAGACTTTTATCAGATATTTGATTTCCAAATACTGTCTCCCATTCTGCATCTTTTCATTTCCTTGGTAATGTCCTTTTATATACAACCAATTTTAATTTTGGTAAAGTCTGATTTACCTATATTTTCTTCCTAAGCAAGCTTGAAAACAAAAGTGTTCACTTTAAGTCATCTGTTTTCCCATACACTTGTCTGGTAAAATATAAGTTAAAATGCAATTCTCTTTACAAATAAGTAGGTAGCCTCTTGCTTTTATATAAAATGATTCCGGGAGAAAAGAAAACAAAACAGATCCCCCAAAAATTTATTAAAATACCAAGAGAAACTGGAAAAACAATTCAGAATGATCCTTCCTTATTAACTGAGAATTTTCCTGTTACTAGACTTTTCCTGAAGGGTGTATATAAACTGTCCATTTTGATGTTATCACATCTCTGAAATGTCGATATGGTCTCCAAAGCTTAGTATGAAAACAGAAAAGACATTTCCTGAAACTGTGCTATAACTTTTTGCAATTCCTCCAGAATCCAACAGCCTCATAAATATTCTTAAGATGACAAGTTTTTTGTTATGTCACTTTTATGAGTTTTGAAGTATCAAGTTACAGGTACAGTGGTCATTTGGATGCCCTGGCCTATCAGTCATATATTTTAGTTGCTTCTTGTGCTTAAACCATGAACTTGTCTTTGAATCAGTTAAGAGAATCTTTTCCTTTTGCTGTTTCACATAGTCTAGTGATGAAAGGCTGGCTGGTGAGTCTTTGACTAAATGGGTTCTACGTGTTATGTCAATGTCTAGAAGTGTGATACCTAGGAACAGTATTACCTAAAATATTGCAGAAATATTCTCTACATGTGTCATTAATTTAATTGGAATCTAAAAATTAGACATAATTTTGATAAAATAGTCAAGATGTACTCTAACAACTTCATTTTTTGTTAGTGACCTAATCACAATACCCAAGTGTGTCTAATCTTCACCTTTACACTTTCCCATCAGCTACTTGTCAACAGAAGCTAGTAAGTAACATAATTTGGGTAGTTGGTGATCCTTAGCTTCTCTCATCAACTTTGAATTTTGATAAATCTCTCCCATCTCTGCTCCTTTTCAACCAGATTGTTAACAGCATTTTAGGCTTTCTGTGTTACATTTTGTACATCTGTAAATTGTTCCACACTTTACATAATGTCAGATATACAAATGTTTGAAACGTATATATCATTTTTAAAATCAATTTCAGGAGGGGATGCAAACTGAATTATATCTCCAGTGAAGTTGATGGGTTAAGTCTAAAATACACATTTTAACATTTGCATTCTTGTTAATTGATGCATACATTACTGCCTGGCAAGTTGAAGTCAGAATACCCTTCCATAGCAAAAGGTCAAAGAGAAGTGAAGTCTTATCAGCCTCTTTTACTGACAAAGCTCAATGTAAGGAAGTACAATTATTAACTAGCACCACTGTAAGCAGGGAGGTGAATATGCCTATAAATGGGAAATCTGTCAAAATCAGCAGACTCCTTGATTCCATGAAATGAATAATTACTGCCCTGAAACAGTCCTGCTGCAAGCTCACATGGGTTAACAAGTCACCTTTTGTTGCATTTCAATGACTATCATGGATCCTGACTTCTACTATTCATTTGTGTATGCTCTGTGAACAGAGTATTGACACACACCCAAGTAGAAGTAACGGATGCATAAGAATGCATTTTTTTTTCAGTCAGTACTTTTTTAGCCTTTTTTCTTTTTCCAAATGCTGTTAGGCAAGATTAATATTTAAGTTTTACAGAGGTTACTGGTTAGATTAACTGTCTAGGATAGCATTACTTTTTTTTTCCTTTGGCATATCTACACTAAGCAATTTTTGAATCAACTTCTCTAGTAAGCCTTTACTAACAGAAATCCTGCCCTCACCTACAGAGTTAGACAGAGATGGGAATATGAAACTGCTGGTACAGGAAACATTAATTATAAAGAATCATATAACATTAGAAATTACATCAGACAGGATTGAGGATGGAAGTCAATTGCAGGTACCTAGCTATCTATCTCCCAGTGATAATACGGAAGAAAAAAAAAAGAAGAAGGGAAAAATAATGCTACATAAAGTCATCTCCTCAGAATAACTTGAAGACAGGGAATATTGAAACTTCAAATAACTGAATAAAAAGAAAAAAGAGAAAAAAAAAAACCTCACTAAATCCTAGTATATGATCTTTCACACTTCTGACCCCACCCCTGCCCTGCTTCTAGGCTTCTTGGTGAGCAAAGACAAACCATGAAAAACTGCAGAAAAGGCAGAAAAAGGAAAGTATAAAAGGGACCTAATGTTGATCTAAAATTACTGTATGGAAGACTGGCCCACCCTAAACCTGAAAATACTGAAAACACTTCTGGGCAGTTAGAGCACGAACAACAGGAAAGGGACCACAAAGTATGCATGAATTAAAGCAGTATCTTTGAAAGGTATAGTGGAGAAAAAGGAAGCCAAAAAGGAAGAGAGAAGCAATTTTTAGTGATTGGGTAATAAAGGGATAAAGATGCAAAAGGGGAAAACGAAGTTCCTGTGAGAAAAAGAGGGCCCACCAGCCCTTTCCACACTACTAAACAAACATAAAAACCTGCTAAAATATATGGACTTTGCTAAAATAGGAGACTCAAAAACAACCCAATACCACTAAAATTAGGAAAAATGAAACGAACAAATCTAGATAGACCCTCCTGGTTCCCATGGGAGGATGTGATTTATTTGTTTCAATAATTCTGGAGCCTGGAAAAATGAAACCTGCTCCTCTGGGACACACCGGAAACGTACCTGCCCTTTAGATAAGGAGGGTGTTTGGCTCAGGAACCTTAGGGAGCAGATGAGGACAGGAACTTATAGTTAGGCTCTCTGAGCCTTCCAATTTTACCAGCTGTCAAGGTAGCACAGAATAATTGGGCCTTAGTTTTCAGGCTTCTGCCACACATAACCATACTAAAGAGAGTTTCAAAATGAACTAACCTGAAAAACTTCAAAGAACAGTATTTTGACTCTGCTATAGGACTAAAGAGATAAATAACTACTTGAGTATTGTACTCTATTACATTTTTTTTCTTGCAAGATTATGGGTTATAAATTCTGAAAATACTTTGTGTATATTAGAATTGAACAAATAAGCAAATTTATTGTAGATAATGAGAACCAGGTATCTCACTGGAGAATAAGGAAAAGGGGAGGCTTGAAAGAATTTTACTGGATTGGAAAATGAGGTAGGAGTGTCAACTCATGATGAATAGACAGACAGACATATAGATAGATTGCTAGATTGTTAGATAAGTTCATAGATATATAGGTAGAGAACTAAATGTAGGTGTGTATGTATGCATGGGTTAGTGTGTGTATATGTACAGTTAAGTTCTGGCAATTATGTTTGCGAACTCATCCTAGAAAAAGTGCTACATAAATCATTGCTGAATATCACTACAGTCACCTTCGAAGTACTCCCCTTGGGAAGCTATGCACTGACACCAGCCCCTAGTCCACCCTTCAAAGCAAGTTTGGAACTTTTTCTGGAGTGGCCATCAGAGCTGTTGTCGTATTACTCTTGATGTGCTGAATATCATCGAAATGTCTTCTTTTCAATATTTTCTGTACCTCCACGTAAAGAAAGAAGTCATTGGGGGCCAGATCAAGTGAGTAAGGAGAGTGTTCCAATATAGTTATTTGTTTACTGGCTAAAAACCCTCACAGACAGTGCTATGTGAGCTAGTGCATTGTCGTGATGCAAGAGCCACGAATTGTTGAGAGAAATTTCAGGTCGTTTTCATCTAACTTTTTCATGTAGCCTTTTCAGCACTTCCAAATAGTAAACTTGATTAACTGTTTATACAGTTTTTACAAATTCATAATGAATAATTCCTCTGATTTCAAAAAAGGTTAACAACATAGTTGCAACAAGTTTGCAAACTTAATTGTCTGACTACATATAGTTAAGAAATTTATTTATTTATTTATTTATTTATTTATTTGTTTGTTTGTTTATGTGCGGAGTGCCTAGAAGCAATGAAACCTCTGTAGTTTCATGTACCTCCTGATAAGATGAACTGAGAAGGCTCATCACTCTGTGGTACTTTTGTCAACATATATAACCTCAATTTAATTATGAGGAAACAAATCCAAATTAAATAAAATAACTGGCCAATACTTTTCAACAGTGTCAAGGGTCACGAAAGACAGGAAATGTTGAGGAATTGTCAGAATTGGGGAGACTAAGGAGACCCAAGTAAATATAGTGTGGAATTCTGGATTGGATACTAGGACTGAAAAAAAAAATTAGTGAAAAAATGGTGAAATTTTAATAAGGTCTGTGTTTAGTTAATAGTACTGCATCAATGCTAATTTCCTGATTTTGATAATTGTGCTATGGTTATATAAAATGTTAGTGTCAGGGGAAGCTGAGTTTAAGTACATAGCGACTCTGTCTTGTACAGTAAATATTTCCATATATATAGAGAAAATTGGGCTTAGCTATGACTAAATAACTATTGCCATTAAGATTGTCACAAATATGGGAAAGACTTTGCCTAGGGCATTATAAGTGTTATTTATATAATTTATAACTCTGTAAGTAATAATATTTCATCAAAACCGTAATTCTCTTTCAAGGTAAGATAAAGCTAATATGGAATGAATAGAAAGAGCCTGGTTATAGTCTGAAAATGGGTACTTACTCTGTGATAAATCCAAGTACACGTTAGAATTATAGAAGGAGCCCTGACTAAAGTTTGCGGAGAACAGTATAATAATTTCATGTCTATGGCGTTGCCGCTTAGATTATATTCTTTCCAACATAATCTGTGATACAGTTCTGTCATCTGTCTTCATAATGCCAAAAGTTGTAACTTATTAGTCTCATAGATAGTGAACTGGGGCTAAATTTAACAAATATACAGTGTTGTCCTTTACTGTAGGGGCCAGAGTCAAAGGGAGTATAGGTTTTCAATTACCTATACATCCTTTCTATTTGTCTCTCTATGTCTCTCTCCCTAATTTATCCATCGATCTATTATTCAGTGTTATACATGCAGTACAATCCTCTAACGCTTCATTAGTGAATATCTCTGTGAGTTTCAATCAATTCTTCAATTTTTTTCTCCACGTGTTTCAAGAAAGTCATCATCACCTTGCCGGCCCTCCTTGCAATGCAGTTAACTCTTTATCATTGCTCAGAAAATCCTTGAAACTATGTCCCAGTCTTTCAGTGGAGTTCACCAGCGAGCACTGAATGTTTCAGACTTGTCTGTATCCATTGCTTGGGATACACTTGTAGTGCTACTAAGTGGAACTTTGGTTGCTATTTCAAGAAAATTAAAATAGATCTCCTCTATCTTCTCTATCCTCCTCCTCCTCTCTCTCTCTCTTTTTATTCTCTATTTCTTGATGCCCAAGTTATATAACATTCACAGCACTGAGGAAGACTCCTGAGGGTTACTCTTTATCAAAATGCAGAGGACCCATTAGCTCTGCATAGTACCAATCATCACAAATTTCTGGAGCACAATTAATCAGGAATTGCAGCTTTCTGTTTGTAGCCCAGCCCACAGATGGAGATGCTATTATCCTATGAGCCTGTGCTGCAACATGGAGGTTTGTCCGTTATACTAGGCCCTTCCTCCATATGACCTGAACTGTCAGAATTATTTTCAGTGGCCTTGATAGGGAAAAGGTTGGAAAATCTCATATATTTATTATATACTAGACACATAATAAATAATCATTGTCAACAATAATCATAAGCATCATTATAGTTAATAGAGGATCACAACCCTTGTTTAAATGTCGGCCAAATTTTACAAGTGATATTAAATTCTTTGAAATGTGTTGGCTGGCAAATATGGTGATGCAGAATTGCCCAATTTACCGTCTCAATAGAGATGTCATTTGATAGTTGGTCTTCCTCACTAGATGATCAATAGAGGATCAACTTTTCTCTAAATTCATGTCCTGACCCTTAATAGAGATATCATTCTATTTCTTTCTTTTTTATTGAAGTGTTTGGGGTAACACTCATTAATAAGATTACATAAGTTTCAAGTGTGCATTTCTATTATACATCATCTGTATATCACATTGTGTGCTCATCACTCAAAGTCTAGTCTCTGTCTGTGACCATCATTCCATTTCTCTTTGTCTACTATATTAAGTGTCTTGTTCTGTGGTAATGACATTTTTAGGGTCACTTTGTTATAATGATAAATACCTATGAATCTTATGAAAGTCTCTCTTTGAAAGATCTCTCCTTTTTTGAATAATATAATAAATAAATATAATTCTTCTATCAAGGTCATCAAAATGTGTCAAGGGAAAGAGTATCCAATATTTCATAGTTTAACTTCTGGTAAGCTAAAAGATGATAAGAATCTAAAATAAAATAAATTCTGTGGAATATAACTTTGAAAAATGCATGTTTTTAGGGCAGGTCCTTGAATTCTTTTTTTAATGTTTCTTCACTAGATTGATAAGATCTAGACTTCACAAACAGACTTTATCATAGGCACATGTAATTCATCATTACTGTTGCTCTCATTCATCTTTTATTGTTTTAATTTTCTCAGATATAATACCTGCTGCTTTAACTCGTACATTTTGAAAACCACGAAATGATGTCCCATCAAGTTGATCTATGTGTCTCAAATGTGTTTAAGATACTTTAATGTCTTTGCCATTTATCCATATTTTAAATACTTTTTTTTCTAAGAGGTTAGAAAAAAGTATATTCTTAGCTAGTTTTCCTTTTCAAGGGTTGTTTATTACCTGATTATAAAACGAAAGACAAAAGAAATGAAGAAAGGAAAGAAACTGCAATTTAAATAGCACATAAAAATAGAATAGCACTGTTAAAGGAAGAAAAGAAAGAAGTAAGTGAGGAAAGGAAGAAGAATGGAGGATGGATGCATGAAACTTCAATTGAAAAAGCACTAAAATAGAATAACAATGGAAAAGGAATTTGAATATTCTTATGATTCAATGGCTATAGAAGATTAACTACCTGAGGATGAATAAATCACTAAATTTTTTTTTTCTTGAAAGTGATATTAGTACTTTGAAACTATTTTCAATGTTACATTTGTACATTAAATTTTTTTCAAACTATGTTATACACTTGTACAAGCACGTAATAAGGTCCTCATATTTTCAGGGGGTGAGACGGTAAATGGTCAAACTTATGTGAATGCTCGTTGCATATGAAGATGATCTTCAATATAATTAAGGGAAAATATGTGCTCGCTTCGGCAGCACATATACTAAAATTAAGGGAAAATAGCAGGACTATTAATTATAAGTAGATATATAGAAAACTTTATTGTTTAAAGTTTTAAAAAATCAATTCTCAAAATATTTGTAATTAAACAAAAAGGAAATATGTTCAATAATTTTTTCACAAATTAATAATGAAAACATAAGCTACTTAATATAAAAATGGGCACAAACAAGTAATATAGAGAAAATTAATTGCAAATGACTCATTAAAAATCATAGGTAAGTAAGAATGCTGTTGCCATTTCCACTTTTAAAGTAAATAAAAACTAGAAAAATCATTACATTTATTGCTCAGGATATAGGACAATGGTTCCTCTAATGCATTACTGGTGAGACTGAAAATTAGCAAAATTTTTTGAAAGAATTCTGGTATAATTTAAATTAAAATTAAAATTTAAACTATCATGCCTTTAACCCAGCAATACCACTTTTTGGCCTCTAACCTAAAAATATGTAAGGATATAGGATATATGTAAAAAGGTATTTTTTTATATATATGTAAAATATATATATAAAAGGTATTTATGTAAAAAGGATATATGTAAAAAGGTATTTTTTAGAGGGTTTTTTGTCAAAAACCTTAAAAGCCCTGAATATTAATAAGTAGGGAATAGTTTACCAAATAACATATTCCATAATCTCTCTTACTCTGTTTTTCTCATATCTCTCTCCCTTTAGTTACATATTTTAATCTCTATCTAACTATGTATTAACTTGAAAAGAAAGCCGTGATAGTTGTAATCACAAGAACAAGTTGAAGTAAATATATTGGGATATTTTCCTATTTTTGTCAAAACCAAATCTATATATTTGTACAAACATAGAGAACGACGTGGATATGTACATCCCACACTATAAATACTTTCTTCAGTGGGGTAGACCGGAGAGAAATATAAGGGAAGGCTACTAACTTTTTCTTTACACATTCCTGTATTATTTGATTTGTTAAATCAAGCATTATTTACCCGGTGATTAATTTTAGAATCTGTCAAAGTTTATATATCAGACTTTTTCATTCACATTCTTCTTTCTTTCGTTATCTTTATCTTCTGCTGTACCAGAACTTATATAATGACTTTGCTTGAGAAGGCACATTCAAATTGCATAGAGTAGATTTATCTCCAGTTCTGCTGTCAAGGTCTGTTCTGACCACTTGGAAGTTCCTTCCTTTTGACACTTTCCAGCCTATTCATTTCAATAGGTGATTTCAATCTCTAATATATAATAGCAGTTCTCAACATGGCATGAGGATGTATCAGAATGACTGGAGGAAAGCTCATCCCACACATAACCCTCTCTGCATTTGATACCTAGCCGTCCCATCCCACATGTGGTCAATATTATGGGGAACCACTGTTACTAATGGAAATGTGCTTCATTACTTAGTATATTGGGCTGGGAAACATTTGGGAGTCACTGATCCATAGAATGCTCTGGCACAGCACCCAAAGTCAGAGATGCTCAATTCTTTTCAGCAGAATTGTTCCATTCACTTCACATGTACAAACATCAACTTGAAAGATGAGAATAATTTAATACTTATTGCTATTTGAAAGCTGGGTATCATCACAGACTTTTAGACTGAATGAGAACTCTTCATTTTACAAAAGGGCAAACTAAAGTCAAGAGGGTGCGGTGACTGAATCAATATCTCACAAGTGGGTGGTTGGCTGGGATGTGATTTGATTCTCGAGGTTCCTGGGACTTCTCTGAAGATCTAAGGAGGAGGCTCAGTCCAAGTCTGAAGAGGAAGGAGTGTCCCTTAAGCACCCAGAGTGGTCTCTCTTAACTATATCTTTCATTCCCCTTTCATTTTTTAATACAGAATTTTAGTACACTTTTGGCAGGGAAACTCTTGCTGAGCTGAGCATCCTCCGTTACCTTCCTCCCTGATGCTGTTGGAATTTAAGAGCCCCAGGCGGTGTGACACAGATGGTGTCACTGTGACCCAGGCATTCCGCCCTCAGTGTGGTCTGTGCCATTTCTGGTATCTAAGCTACTTCTCAAGAACAGTGAGCCACCTGGAAGCTGCTCCCTCCACTCCCCCCTGTGCCTTTGTGCACATGTCCTAAGGTCTAGGATTTGAGTTCTGTGAGAAATAGGTTCCCAGTGCTGTGTCCTGTGCTGCTGAGAGTCCTGAGCCCTGGAATGGTTCAGACTGCGGCAGGCAAGGGCGATTCTGGCCAGCTGGTGTACAGCGTTATTTCAGACAGACTCTCAGCTCAAACCCTTTTCACTATGGACACCACAGTTCCGAGACTGGAATCCTGGCAGCTGGCATACCCCCATTTAACCTCATGGACATGGAGAGAGAGCAATTTCCAGTTTACTTGCCATAGCCTTTCCCTGGCCAATGGGGTTGGGCTGGGTTAACGTTGCGACTGGGCAGCCAGCGCACTGTCGCAGAGCTGGAGCCTGTGGAGTGAGCTTGTGCGTGGAGCCAGAGATCAGCCTCTAAACACAGTTTCTTACAGGAGTGCTGAGCCTGTGCCTGGGAGCGGACCGTGTTCTGCCTGTTGTTGAAGGGTGCAGGCGCGCGGCAAAGATAGGGAAGTCAAGGCCCAAAGTCAAGTAAGACCAGACCTTATTGCTGAGGTTGAGAAAGGGTTTTAAAAATAGAAGGATGGGAAGAAAGCCTAGATAAGGCAGAAGCCAATTTATAAATGTCTGTAGCAACTGGGTGAATGTGTCCATGACTTGTAAAGGAGGAAGGATGTGAGGAGTCCTTTCACACGTATCATCTTGTGTTGCTTCTCACAGTAACCTTTCAAGATAGTGATGGGACTGAAGCTCAGAGAGGGTGGGTGGCTTGTCCAAGATCACCCAGTTAAACAGACAATACGAAATGTACAGCCTAGATCTGATTTCAGACAGATCCCTCAGGTTGTACTTTCCACTTTTTGACGTCCCTTCCCTCTCTCTTCCCCTGAAAGCTATCTTTAATTGTTTTTAAGAAAAACTTTTCTAACTTTTAAAAGTTTTAGAAAAAAAAATTATATCAATTTTTAAATTTTACTCTTTTTTGAAGTTTGAGTGTAGAAAGAGTAAGGAACAAACACTGTATATGTTTCAGGTCTCTCGTCTTCCCGTGGAGGGCTGGCTGTGCAGTAAGTTGAACAGTGTGAATATGAATATCTGTGAGCATTATAGAGAAGATAACACAATACTTGTGGTCACCTTAGAATAATACATTTTTTAAGAAACTTGGGGGAGGTTGGGAAAAAAAAAAGAATATACAAAACAAAAGAATCCACAAAACAGTTTTCTTCCACTAAAAGTAAGCCTGCACATCTCTCTAAACTATCTTGATCAGTGTTCTCTCATGTCTGTATCCTACTGTCTTTGGCTTTTTGATTTTAGATCCAAATATCAATGTCCAGGGTTCTGCAGTGGGACTCTTGAATAGGCTCGAACCTTGAAATTCTCACAATTTTATCAATATAACTCTGTAAGGAACTGCAGGGAACTTGAATTCTGGGTCGGCATATATCACTGTATGTGTTTCCCCTGCCTGATAAAAATGGCTGTGAATCATCACTAAAATTTATTGAGCGTTTCTCTATGCCAGACACTGTGCAAAGAAATGTTTATATTTTACCTCATTTAATCCTCACAATTATGCTGTAAAGTATTATTTTCAATTTACATGGAAAGAAACTGAGGCTCAGAGAGGTGAGGTAACTCTTGGAAGATAAGACAGTAATTGGCCAGACAGGATGGGAATCAAGTCTGCTCCATTCGGTTTGTTGCCCATGCTCCATCATGCATGGTGAAAAGAAAAGAAACCGTTAGGAACTTTACTATTACAAAATCCTAATAATAATGCAGAAAGACACTTTTGAACTTTGGGGGAATTTCTTCAAATACAAGTCTCATCTTATCCTGTATTAAAGAAAAGAGTAAAACAAAAGAGCACATACATTGCTACCTTGGAATGTTATCCTGTAATGAACTATAATGATTTCTCCCTGCCTTATATAGAGAATCAGGTGGGTCTCCTAGTTCTTGGAGATGTGGTTTGGTATTTTGTTTTGTTTATTTGTTTGTTTGTTTATTTGTTTAAATAATTTTTATCCTCTAGGTGACCTGAGTGATTTGTAAAATAGCAAAGGGCTGTGCAACATTCCAAAACAGCAAGAAAATTCTCTACACACGTAGGAAGCTAGTGGCTGTGAGTGAAAATGAAATAGTGGCTACGTCGTCAGCTGTTGATCTTTGCAATTGTAAGGAAAATGATTGGATCAGGAAATTCCAATTTATGCTTTCAGTTTTTCTTTGAATATTGAGGGAAGAAGTAAACTAATATTAACTCAAAATTGTCTGGGCCAGAAAATGTATGCTAGGTAATTTTCACAAAAGTTTCTAATTTATTATACTCAGAAAACCTTTTGTGAAATGCCTTACTATCCCCATTTTATCAAAGAGAAATGCAAGATCCTGCAGCTAAAATATGACAGACCCAGGAATCAAATGTATGTCTTTCTGACTTCAAAATTTGAAATTATTAGCCAAGTGGAAATTTCGCAGATGCATTGTCTGACTTTTTCTCAAATTATTTCATCTTTAAACTTCTAGTGTAATCGAACAATCTCAGATGAAAGGGAGTTGTGAAACATTTCTCCTATTTCTTCAGTTATTTGCCTGAAATATTACACATAGAAAACTACACATATGGCTATTGATTTTGTTTTTACATTTATAAAACCCAAAGCAAATTTCAATGGTGACTCTCTCCATGTTTTAAACAGCCAGTAAGAAACCCAAGCACACAGTAGGTGTGATATCAGTGTTGGTTAAACTGAACACAAAATCTTTATCTCCTAAGAACCAGTAGTCTCTGTGTTTGATATAGGAAAGATTTAAGAAGCCACAGGTGATCTGGATTACAACTTTTACTTCCATTCTTAATTTCAGGCCATCCAACAGATTTCTGCCCCTCTAAAGTTCCCTGAGTTCAACATTTCTCATGCTACCCCTTTATTCGAAAATCTACAAAGTCTCTTGTTTTGTCTAACTTTTTATATCTGAACACTTTTTGTTAGCTTTCAAAGCCTTTAATAATCTATCCTACTATAATCAACCAATTTGAGAGTAGAAGCAAACAAAGGAACATGTGAGTGAGAATAGACGGAAAGAGAAGCAGAACACTGCTACTGTGAGAGTTTAGGGCTTCAGAATTCTTGGTATGAGTCATCTGTGCCTTCTTAGTCTGTAAGAAAAACATACTGCTGTGTTTTCATTTTTCTCCATCGTCTTTCACATACTTGGTCACATCCTGCCAGATCTCCTGTCTACTTGTGGAAAGATCCCTATCTACCCCAAAATTTGTCCTTACACTCTCTTCCTGACCCATTTTTTTAATGTCCTTCAGTCAACATACTTAGTCTATTTGGACCCTAAGCACACAGCATATAAAGAATGGACCTTTTATAAACTCAAATACAATATAATTAACAAAAATGAGATGGAGAGGTATCATTGCAGTGAGAATGAGATGCTGTCTACTCAAGAAAATATAAAGCCCAAATTGATCCACAATTAATTTTAACTCCCAGAAATTCTTTAAATTAAAAACATCAGTTCTGAAACAAAATGATTGGATTCAAGCAAACAATTCCAGATGTGTAGTGGAGAAAAGATAAGTCAGTCTGAAGACTGTTCTTTCTGTTCTTTCTAGTATTTTTATTGTAGTTGTTATTGTCAGAAATTAGCAAAGTTTAGCCAACAAGTCTATACTGGAGGTTCAAGTGATTTTCCATACAATTGCAATCTGATTTCATGTAGTAAGATTTGGGATGGAGACAAATGAAAGAACACTACTGCGTGGATCTATAACACCATTGGTTGGCAGCATGGAGTAAACTAGCAAAAGGCTTTTATCTCACCATCCTCTTAATATCCCAACTGTTTTGGCTCTTTGTGCCGTAGGTTCTAGAGTGATCTCATAGCCATGGTAAGTGGGCTCCTCTCTCTTCTGATTTCCTTCAGGGGTATTAGTTATATGTGGAAGTCGTCTAGTAGAGTACCCATATTTGGTGAACTTTAGGCTTTACCTTCTGTCTCATACACCTTCTGGCCATCAAAGTGGTAGCTCAAAGTCTCCAAGAGTTAATAGAAATTTCCTTGTTGAAGAATGGTATTCTACTAGTATTCCTGCTCTCATATAATTCTTGATCTCTGAAGATTCCTTCCTTCTGTAACAAACTCACCAATGTGATTAAAATTTTTTTTTTTCAATCCCCATTTTAGGATTTTAGTAGGGGAATCTTTGAATTCTTGGGCCACTCATCCTGCTGGAAACGGAATCTGGGCTCCCTTTATGGTTCAATTCCTGAAGGCAGATTATTTTCAACCAAACTCTATCTTAGGACCACTTAGTAAAGTGTTTAATGGTTCGTTTCCCTAGTTAAAACACCTAAATGTTAATCATGACTTGAACCCAATCCTGTGTCTTGAACTTGCAGAATTATTGTATCCCTAAGCCTCAGTTTCCTCATTTGTAAAGCGGGAACGATAATATTACCTTTCTCGCAGGATTATTCTAAAGACTGGACATTGTAATGGGAAACATGAGCAGGGACATAAGCAGCCTTAGATGGTGGAGGGTACTGTGTTTTGTTTCTTAAACGTGAACACCATCACCTTTCCGTCCGGCCTCTAGCAGCACACTGGCTTCCTAAAGCATAAGGGTGCTTATTGTGCTGCTCTATTCACGATATACGGGGAATGGCTCTAGCTTTACTTATAAAGAGACAGAGGCAAAACATAAAACACAACAAAAGATCCATGAGCTGACATTTTGTAAACATTAGTCATATGTCAACATCCGAGATACTTCTTAACAGGAAGCAGTATTATGAAGTCCTGACAGCAATCCTTAGAGGTGCATTCTGTTCTTTCTTCATTACAAAGATGAGGCAACCGAGACTCAGGCAGGTTAAATAACTAGTCCAAAGTCACACAGTTATAAGGGAATGGAGACAATTCTACTTTTGAGCCTGTACTCCGAATGAATGTGCTGTTCCCGCAGTGCTTAGGTTTCAACCCAAGGGTCACACAAAGAATTTGTATGAATATTCATATTTGAATGTTCCTATTCCCTGATACTCATCATTCCCCCACCAGTATTGTGGTTGGCAGAATCCTACTGTTATGTCACATGACTATGGACATTTCCTTGTTTTCTCTGGAGTCTTTCCCAACAAATAGAGTTAGATATTCCCTATTGTCTGCTCTCAGAGCACTGCACACAGGTTTGCAAAAGCACACATCACAGTGCATAGTTCCTTTCCCCCGCGCCCCTCTATTCTGTGACTTTCCTGAGAGCAGGAAGTGGTGTCTAATTTATCAACACTCCTTTATGACCATCATCATCATCATTATAGTTATTAGAATTGTTGTTGATGTTATTGTTATTGCTTTATTCATTGGAGATGAGCATGATGCCTGCTATCTTTATATCAGGCTCAATATTTGTTTTCTAAAGGGACAGTCTATTTTAAAATGATTTTCCACACAATTAATACTGTATTGAAAATCTAAGAACTTCTGACTTATTCTAATTTTTCATGATTGACTGGATTTTTGAAATGTGTTTGCTTCGGGGTCCACCCTGTTCTACTGCCGATTGGCAGCCTTTCAAGTGCAGGAACCGTGACTTGTCTGTTTGCATTGCACTCGTCCCCAGATCACCATAGGTTCTTAATAAATCTACTTTCTAATCAGCTTTTGAAAATAGAGCTTCGTGTTTTACTGCAGTCAGTTATGTAGATGGATGTCACCAGGGCCTTCTCTTTAGCTACAACCATCTTCCCAGAATTGTTTTTTTTGTTTGTTTGTTTCTTTTTTTTTTTTTTTAACTCAGCTCCATTTATGTATGAGGCTGCAGTTCTTCAGAACCGTATGTTACAGCTAAATTGTGCTTTCCCCTAGTAGCAGGATATCATTTTTTTCTTAACACCATGTTATTTACTGGTCCCTTGGTTATACAAGAGAACTAGGAATCTCACACATGTTAACAATTGTAGCTCCAGTTGCTAAAGATTTACTACAGGCAAGCGTAGGTTTACAAGTCCTTTAATAGACCTCATCTCTTAAAACTTCCTGGTGATGTAGAAGTACATCTGGGCCTGAATCTTCTGCCTGTTCTAGAGGTGGACATACATTTGTGTATGAACTGCATGTGTGTGCATGTGATGTGTGTGTGTGTGTGTGTGTGTGTGTGTGTGTTGATCTGAACGAGTACATCATCCAAGAGACTAAAGCTTTACAATTTTTATATGTAGTTATGTCTTTAATATTTTCACTGGTGTTACATGTTTGTGATCATTTTCCCCCTGCAAACATATTTTTCATTACAAAATCCAGTCATGCAATGTGTATGCTTTAGAGACAAGGCTAAGGCTCTGTCAGAGCACTTATCCACAGGTGTAAAAATGTTGTGATTAAAAAGAGACTGCACATTTAAGTAGGAGTAATTAGAAGTGAATTCTTAATTGCAAAGTTACACAAGCATTTATGCTTTGCTTTTCGATCCCAAGTCTTTGGAAAGTGTTATATAAATGCAAATTGCTTGTCATATCATTCATGCTGTGTATTCATGACATTGAAAATGTGCATTCATACTGAACTAAGTTTAATAATAAAATATTAAATATGAAGTGTCTATTAAATAGAGCTATATTTCCATCAGCCAAGAAAAGTGAATTTCTATATTTTTCTTTTTAACATGTACCTGTGCTGATGAGATGCAAGTTCTGTCTTTCCAGCTGATTAAGAGAATGATGTATAAAAATAAAACTCTTCAAATTGATTAAACTACAAAACTGTAAACAGTTTTAAAAAATGTTTTTATTGTAGCTTCACATCATTTAAACTAGACAGTTTGTGAATGCAAACCACATGCTAGTTGTAATACATTCATTGCCTGTTAGTAATTGAAAGACCTTCTTCCAGGGCTCATAGAGATGGTAATTCATGAGTTATCAGAATATTCTCTTTCTATAAATATGTCAACCTTTGGTTTGAATCCTTGATATAATCCCCACATTGGAAGTTTCGGTTGTGGACTATAAAATTGTAACTTTTATGAATACTAACATTTAAAACCACATGGGAGAGCAGTAAGAGTCTAATCCTTTCAAATGGATGCCATAAAATGATAGCATCATGTTCCACTACACCTTCATGTTTCATGTATTTGTCAACAAAGAGAAATTATTTTAGGGCAGTGCTTCTTACCCATTGATGTGTCATTGGTCATTTGAGGATTTGGGGAAAGTTTAGATTCTGATTCAGTAGATTTGAAGTAGGGCCTGAGATTTTAAATTCTAAAAATCTTTTTTTTTTTTTTTTTTTTTGATGCAAATGCTATTGGCCTATAGACCATAATTTGGAATAGTAAGATTTCCTGGTACAGGTTTGCCAACGTTTTCTGTAAAGAATCACATTTAGTAAGTATTTTAGTATTTTAGCCTTTGCAGGCCACAGGGTATGTGTCACAGCTAGTCAACTCTACCACCGAAGTACAAAAACAGCCATAGGTAATACGTACATGGATAAGCATGGCAGTCTTCCAATAAAACTTTATTTACAAAACAAGAGGAGAGACAGTAAGATTCCTTGACTATAGTTTGCCAACACCAGTTTTAGGGACTTGGGTGTTCTCCTAAGCAATTCATCACTACTCTAAATTTCACCTCTTCAGAGTTAACACAGCAGAGATTAAATTAAATTTTTAAATGATCTTCCATGACCATAAGGCTCTGGAATTTCCAAATATAAATTTATATAGGCCCCATTTATGTTGATCTGTCTTCCTTTTTCTTTATTTCCTGATATCATCTTCTCCTTTCCTCATTCCCCATGTTAAAGAGCTCCAAGGCAACATAAATATTAGACAATATTTAATATATTCATAGAATCCTCAAGAAACTCCTTGAAGAGTAGGGCTGTAGAGTAATCGAGTTCCTTTATTCATTGGGCAATCTCTCCCTTGTTTATTTTTCCACCTAGCATAATCCAAATTCTCAAATAAAGACACATAATTAATTAACCAGACTGTGTTAGACACCAAAGTTGAAATATTTGATCAGATTATTCACATTCAATCCTTTTCCCTATCTCGATCAAGAGCAGAGTTCCCCTCCTGGACAGAACTTTTTATCTTTCCAATTACTGAGCCTCCCTCAATTCTTCCAATGGCTGTGTCATTTGACATTTCCAGGGCTGACACTTCATTAAATTGATCAGGTAGACAGTTTTACATTTTCTATGCCAGAATGAGCGACCTCAGTACCAATTTCTAAAGTACCCTTTACTTTTTTTCCTACTTGTCAGGGGAAATAAAATGAAGGAATGTGCCAAATTGTGTTTGGAATATTTCACATTGATAACTGTTAGGACTGTTAATATTATAATACAAGACTAGGCCATTAATATGGCATTTTTTAATTTGCTAAATAGTCAAGAATCTTGAAAAAATTTACATGTAATTCTTATTTAAAAAGAAAATATAGCAGTTAAGCAGTGTTAGTAGAAATAATGTATTAGAACAGAGTTGGAAAAACTATCGCTTGAGGGCCAAATACCACTCACTTCCTATTTGTGTATGTCCAGCAAGCTAAAACTGTTTTTTGTGGGTTTTTTTAAATTACTTTTCTAAATGGTTGGGGGAGAAAATATGAATAATATTTTATAACACATGGAAATCACATAAAAATTCACTTTCCATAAATTAGGTTTTATTGGAACACAGCCATACCTATTTGTTTGTGTATCCTCTGTATTATCTATGACTCCTTTCGCCCTGCGATGGCAGAATTGATTAGTTACAACAGACTCTGTGGATCTCAAAGCTTAAGATCTTTACAGTCTGTCCATTTACAGAAAAGACATCAGTAACCTCTAGGTTAGGTGAAAACATAAACTGCCCTGTTACTTACAACTAGATACATTACTAAAACTTGATTACTCTTAACATCAGTGAATTATTCAAAGAAAGCAGAAGAATGAGCACAGTAGAAGTGGTATTTGGAAGAATGGAAAAAAGAAATTGGTTATAATATCTGGATTTGTCTAGTTTACAATATGATAACAGTTTTATAAAAATTAATGCAAAGCATGCTGAACTGCTCGCCCAGCTCACTGTTTGAAGATTTTTATGGGCCTTATGGTTACTGTCACAACTAGTCAACTGGAATATCTCTCACAACCATTTGAAATTGGCACTATTGTTAGTCATTTTGGAGATAAGGAGTTGAGACATAGAGAGGTTAAATAACTTACCCAGTCTCACCCAACCAGCATATGCAAAGTCAAGCTTTGAACAGAGACAATTTGGCTCTTGAGATCAATATTTTAACCATACAATATAGTTACTAACACTTTGCAAAGATAGTACCAATTTTCTTACATATGTTTTGGTCATTCACTAATGTGTGTGTGGGCGACTACCCATTTGTTCATGATCTCACGACCTTCTGGCCCGAGTGTGGTCTTGGTTAGCTTGAGATGAAATGGAATTCCTGTAGATTATTAATGTCACCGAGGTGTACACTTCTTTTAAAATCGATTCTCATATTTCCCTCAGTGTTTGAGTGACGGAAATAAAATGGAAGCAGTCAGGTTGAAGTTTAATACAGGTAAAATGGAAGCTTTGGGGGAATCTGAAGGATATTCTATACTGAATTGAAGTCCTTAGAGAGCAAAACTGATTTAGGATAATGCCTCAAAAAAAGAGAAACTTTGCATTATATGTTGCATAGCATACCAGTTGTTACTTTTCTCTTTACCTGGTCATCTCATTATAATTCTGAAAGGCTGAAAACCTTTACTTAAATACATTTTTTATAATGCCATAGGTATGTATGTATGCATACATAAAATCAGGTGAGCAGGTGGCGTAGTCAGGGCTTCGTTATGAAATTAGATGTGTCACCAGCTTTTTCCTTCACTAAAAATTCAGCTAGCACAGAGAACAATAGGCCATGTGTGTAAAGCAATTAGTGTTATCAAGGCCTGAATAATCACTTAAATCCCAAGTAAGCTACTTTAGAGTGGATTATTTATTTACCCTGGACTTATTTTACTGTCTGGTGGGATTTCTTAGGACTTAGAGAGACTACATGCTGCTGGTAGTAGCCGTTGTCTTTATGCAAGTCCACTGTTGGAATGAAAATCTTGTCTTTCTCTGTCTGACTTATTTCACTTTAGCAGAATACCCTGGAGTTCACTTTGTAAGGTACATAAAGGTCTGATCACTACGTCGTACACCTGAAACTTATATAATATTGGATCTCAACTGTATTTGAAAAGTAAATTAAAAAATAAATAAATAAAATCTGTTGGGATAGTCCTGGGTAAATTGTAGCATCAAAAGGGTCTTTTGTTTGGATTTGAGGAAATAACAAGGACAGTGCTTTGAATTCTTTGTGTATTTTCTTTCCCTTAATGAATCATAGACTTCTTCTGCTGACCTTCAGGCAGGTCTGTTTACAGAGGCCTTTGCCCAAATAATTTGTGAGGGTCTTTTAAGTGGGTAATTGGGCATTCAGTTAGAAGCTTTATTTTGATAGTGGGCTAATTAAGGTTAATTCTGTATTCAGAAATACATTCCATAGTGTAGAATATATATATATATATATATATATATATATATATATATATATATATACACACACACATATGTACACAAATATATGTATATGGCCAAAAGAATGTGTACACATTTTAAGAAAGGAAAGAACTGTATTAAAATTGTAATACTCAATATACACCAATAATAAAAGATGAATACAAGTCACATTTGACTTCCGCAATTTCAAGAGGTGCTCAATGTGGTTACCATCAGCGTCTGGACATCTCTGATTATGGCAAACTACTGCTTGAGGATAGATAACATCTCTTAACATGTGTATACATTGTTTTGGCACCCCTGGTGTATATTTTAAATAATGAGTTGTCAAGCCAATTTCCATTTTCAAGGCATTTTGCTTTCTCCCAATGGCAGGCAGTTTTGGTAAACAGATTGTGTTATTCAACTGAAGTCATTTCTTCATCCACCCCAGAAATCTTGTTTCTCCTCTAAAGAGGAAACTTAAATGTGATATTTATCATTCACATGAAGGCTGTGGGAGCTAGTAGCATCAAGTGCTTATGATTATACTTAGATGATAAAAAATGTAATGAAAGTCTAGTAGAGTTTGCTCATTACTGTTGGCCTCAAGTTCAGCATCATTTAAATTCAAACAGCACTGCCCTCTGCTATGAAAAATCATCTGAAGGGCAAAGAATTGTCTCTAGGGCTATTCATTGATGTCCATTAAACCTTGGTGGAGAACAGATTTCCACTAACAGTATGAAAGGGGAAACCAGAGTGTTTTGTGGAAAACTACTCATTTCAATAAATAATTTCCAAATGATTTCATTAGATAATTGAGGCTTTTCAAATATGAATTTATAGAATTAGGGCAGAAAGATGAATAGTGACATTTAGTAATGCCTCACCATGAAAACAGCCTTTGTTGCCACTCTGAAATTGAACATGTAATTATTAAAGCCCCATCATCTTATTTTATTTTATTAGGGGTCATGGTCTATTAAGTTTCCTACATCCTGATGAAAACGTGAATTTTTATTTAGCAGTATTATGAATAGCACAAATCTAATATCGGATTTGATTTTATTAATCAAAGGAAGACAGCCAAGATTCACACACACACACACACACACACACACACACACACACACACCAATAAGCAAAACAACACAACCAAACAAAGATATAAGGAAAACAGAAAACATTGGAAGGGAGAAAAATAATTCCTCTGCTTCTGTCTTTCTTAAAAATTGATGAATATTTGTATAAATGATATCTGACCTCTTTGGCAAAAACCATACATTCTTAGAGAATATTAGGAAGTAACATTTGAAAGTATAGGTGGAATGGTAAAAAACAACTGTCTATTTCTTTAACTTTTTCCCTCTTTAAAAATATGAAAGTGACATTTTTGTCATTGACTTGATAATCATGAGCAGTTATCATTATATTAGTCATTTATCATAGTTTTGCCTTAATTCTCTTTCAAGTGAAATGTGAATAATGGTATTTACCCTGTTTACCTCATGAGATTGTGACAATATCAAACAAAAGATCTCCTCAAATATATCAACATTATTTCAATTTGTTTGCAAGCTACTCCAAAATATTTAAATAAACTAAATATTTTATTTAATTTTCTTGAGAAACACCCAAAACTGCTTATTGACCAAACTCAGATCAGTTCAGTTAAGTAGTTATTTCTGGTTCTCTCTCAAAGAAAATAATGAAAAGGCAAGAAAACAGGTGTCCACATTTACGTATGATTTAAGATAAATGGATAAATTTTCCCAAGTGTTACGACACTTTCCCATCAGCCCCAGATCTGATGGGATTTTATCGTGCCGCTAAGTTTTAGTGCCATCCAAATAAAAACCAAATTTACTATCTGTCTCCATTTAACATTTGCCCTAACATGTTTGGTCTAATTTCCCCTTAGACCATTCTACTTAGATAATTCCTTATTTATTACCACCCAGGTTATAATTTTCTTTTCAGTTTGCTCCTTGTCTTTTCTAATTAGATCATTGAGTATAGAGTCTCTCTCTCTCTCTCTCTCTCTCTCTCTCTCTCTCTTTCTCTCTCTCTCTCTCTCCCCCCTCCCTCCTTCTCCCTCTCTTTCTCCCTCTCCCTCTTCCTTTCCCTTTTCATCCTCCTCCCTCTTCCTCTCACTCCATCTCTCTCTCTCTCTCCCTGCCTCCATTCCCTGAAGAACTAGCTGATTAGCTCATACTTACAGTTATGCCATCTTGTCCATCAGCTAGCCCAAAATGAAACAAATTGCAGCCAAGTAAGCATTGTGGATAAGCTCAATTACCTCTTCCACTTGACAAAGCTCATCTTCCGTTTTGAAATACAGTGTACTGCAAACAATTGAGAAATAAAATGATGAAAGGTAAAATTAAGTAATACAAGTACAATGTTTTAATCTATACACAAAATCTGGCTTTTACTCTGTTGAAAGCTCTCTATTTTTAAAGAAGTTTTCATATGAAAAAACACCTAAAATTATGATTAGTCACTTTAGTTTAATAATTTTGTCTCAGAGAAAGACAAATACTATATGATTTCATGTGTATGTCGAGTCCAAAAAACAAAATAAACAAACAAAACAGAAACAAACTCATAGATACAGAGAACATTCTGATGGTTGCCAGATGGGAGGGGGTTGGGGAGATGGGTGAAAAAGGTGAACGGATTAAAAAGTACAAAGTGGTGATTACAAAATAGTCACAGGGATGTAAAGTATAGCATAAGGAATATAGTCAAGAGTATTGTAATAACTATGCACGGTGTCACTTCTAAAGTTATATAAATGTCTAATCATTGTGTTGGATGCCTGAAAAAACTAATATCATATTGTATGGCAACTGTAATTAAAACCTAAAAATTTACTTGAAAATAATAATTTTCTCTCATACTCCTTGAGAGCAGATTCAGCGTTTATTTCTCTAAACCACCTCATTACTACAGTGTTAGCAAATTCCTCTCGCCCTCTCTCTCTTCTTTCCTTCCTTTCCTTCTTTCTGACTAGTCTCTGCATCCTTGTGCTTCTGCTCAGACTCTGTACTCTCTTGCTCTCTCGCTCTCTCTGTCTCTGGAGTAAAACTTCTCCTGAACAACACCACAAAACAAACATGAAGATGATGAACACCTAGAGACTACAAACGGTGAAGGTGTGGAAGCGATTTGGAAATCAAATTTACATATTTATCTCTTTTATTAGTTCACAATTGAATTGATTTAGTTCATGTTATTAAAGGTTTCAAAAAATTGTATTATGGGGTTCAATGTTTTCTACTTGGTTTTTACTTTTCATTTTTTTGATGGAGTTTTAGTGTGTCATTTACTCTATAAAAATTATGTTAAGTTATTATCAATAACACTAGTTGACAAAGTAAAATAACTTGAATCAATATTAATTCATGACATTAATTCACTGACCAGAGGAGGTCAGATAGTCATGGTTCTTAAAACTGAAATATCTAGTTTCTTGCCTTTAGACAATGTCACTGTGACCATTTTATATATGAGGCAACTAACCGTGTGGGTAAACAGAACATATTTGTTCTATTTCAAATCCAAGTTCCTCATGATATGTGAATCATCCTAAACTATTCTTCAAACTTATCATTCAATCTCTGCTTGAACAACTGTAGAGGTGAGAAAATCACATCGTTCACAAATTAATCATTAGAAACGTCATCTTCATATTGACCTAAAATTGACTTCCTTCCTATTCCTGGTGATGCCAATTATGTTGCCAAAACTAGATGGTGGCCATATCTGGTGGATTATTTTTTTCAAGATGGTCAGGAGCAGATTTTTCTTGGGAAGCAGTTTCTGATCTTTTTGAATGTTTCTGACAGTCATATACATATATATCACACGTTATATTTATTAGAGGTATTTAAATGAAGGTTTCAATCCCTCCCTTATCACCAAAATTTTGATACTTATAGCTGCCAAAGACTTCCACTTCATTTTAATTAACAACAGTTGAAAGAGGCTTCGCAAGTGTTTGCCCTACTTAACATTCTTTGCTATTTCAATTATCTATGAGACTATAAACTGTCTGCTAGCAGAGCTCCTGTTGGTCCTGCTCAGAGATATATCTCTAGAACTGCATTGTTCAATACGGTAACTGCTAGTCACGTGTAGCTATGAAAAGTTATATTTAAGTTAATTAAAATTAAATAAAATGTAAAATTCAGTTTCTTGGTCATACTGATCTCACAGTAAATCCTGAATTGCCACATGTGGTTATTGACGACCATAGTGCATAG
Organism: Rhinolophus ferrumequinum; assembly: GCF_004115265.2. NCBI lineage: Eukaryota > Metazoa > Chordata > Mammalia > Chiroptera > Rhinolophidae > Rhinolophus > Rhinolophus ferrumequinum. The sequence continues at coordinate 34,609,111 of NC_046285.1, read as the reverse complement.
TGAAGATTTAGAATTTTTATCATTACAGAAAATTTGACTAGAAAACATTGTTTTAGAGCCTAGCCCAGTGCCTAGAGAAAAGAAATAAATATTAACTGAATTAACTTATTAGTCAGTCATTAAGGGGCAGAAATAGGACTTATTTTGTGTTCACAATGGGGAGGTAGATTTTGGATTCCAATATAGGCATGTGTGAAAGAAGTCTCAATGCAATTTCCTAGCCCTTATCGTCTACTTCCTAGACCAGAAAGACAGACAAGAATTATCATATTCTAAGAATGACATTTCATGAGACCTTGTGACTATTGATGGGCATTCAAGACATGGTGGTAGTGGTGGGGACCTATCTTAGTATGTTTAGGCTGCTTTAGCAAAATACCATAGATTGGATGGTTTATAAATTAAAGAAATGTATTTCTCACAGTTCTGGAGGCTGGAAATCCAACATCAGGGTGTCAGCGTGGTCAGGTGAGGGCCCTCTAGTGAGGTGCAGATTTCTCCTTGTATCCTCACATGGTACCAGGGATAGGGACATCTCTCAGGCTTCTTTTATAAGCACACTAGTCCCATTTACGAGGCCTCCACCCTAATCACATTCCAAAGGCCCTACCACCTAATACCATCCCCTCGGAGGTTAAGTTTCTACACAGGAATTTTGGGGAGGCACAAATATTCAGACTATAGCAGGACCTTTTGCAAATCGCACTTCTGATAACTTCTTTGGCTAACTAAATGAGATTGAGAGGCAAGCTTTGAATCAAACATGTGAATATCAGGTAATAGTAAAGGGACTATAGAAAAAATTGTTAAAGAAAGATGTTTTTAATTAAATGCTCTTTCTTTACTTTTTGCTCATGCTAGTATTTTTCTTTTTTTATTAAATTTTCAAGATACAGTTGAAGGCCTGTCACTCCATCTTTAGTTCACATTGTTCTTTAGATGCAATGCCACCCTGTTAATACACAATATTGTGCACTGGTCACAGACCCCAAAATAATAGAATTTATTATTTTCTTGTCATTAATGAATTTTAGCCAGTATTACTATCTGTTTACTGTTTATAATTGTTTCCTTTTGGGGTCTAATATTGAAACAAGGAGAAGGAAGTGATAAAATACTTTCTACATGGTGCTTGTAGTTTCAACTGAGGTGAAGAGAACATCTTAAGCCACAAATTAAGGAGAACCATGATTGAAGCATGGCAATTTGAAGAAAAAGATACTCATTAATCTTTCTCCTAGTATTCTTTCATCTAAGAAATTCTCTAATCTAGCAGAAATGTTAAAATGAGAGAAAATTGATAGAAAGGAGCGCTGAAGTCACTTAGCCAAAATTTCTCATTGGATAGAAGAAGACATGGAACCACCTGATTTTCCAAAGCCTCAGCAGCTAAAGTAAAACATCCTTGACACTTACAGGGGTGCTAGGTAAAAAGGATTTTTGAAATGAATTCTTGTATTAACAAATATTTACTGAGAATCTGTAAGTGTCAAGCTAATGAGGACTTTGATTCAAAGATGAAACAGATATAGTTTTAAAGAACACATAAGTTAAGATAATTGTGTCGATTTTCCCTGTCTCAGAGACATGCCTTTTAGCATCTACTCTTATCAAAGATAATATGAATGTTTATGACTTAAAAGTATCTGCTTCATCCTGTTTCACTGACATTTTATAAAGTCAAACTCACCAGACTTCAGAAATAAAACACAGTGTTAAACTAGTAATTGCTCTAAACACTTAGCAAAAATATGCCCTGGCAGACTTGTATCCACAAATGCATCCCTGGTGAAAGATTGGCCAACAAGAGAAGTTGTTGACTCTTTGCAATGCAGCTCTGAAATCCAAGATTACTATTTAGAGACCAATTTTCACTGGAGAATATGAAGATGCTTTTTCATTCGTTCGCTCTTTCATTCATCAAATATTAATTCGGTACCTAGCATTTAGGGATGAGATAGATGCTTGGGATTCAATAGTGAACAAAATAAGCATTCCTGCTCACCAGGAGCTTACGTTTTAGTAGAAGGAGTCATAAAGTTTAAAATACACATTACACATAAGTTTTTTAGATGTGATAGAAGATGATAATTGGCAAAGAGTATATATAGGTGGGGCAAGATGAGGAGTGCTAGGAATGGCAAATGAGTGGGGAGGTCATATTTAAATAGAATTGTAAGAGTTAGTCTTATTAATGTCTTCTAGTAGTGCTTGAAGAAGAGTGGATAACCCATGTTACAGTTTTGAAGAAGGTTCTGGACAGAAAGAACAGCCAGTGTTAATGTCTTCACATCACAGAGAAGCCAAAGGAAGTGGAGTAGAGTGAGTGAGAGAGAGAGCATCAGAAGAGCTGAGATCAGAGAGGTAGCAGGTGCCAGGTCACACAAGATCACTGTGAGGACTTTTATCTTACAGTGAAAGGTGGAGTCATTTCAGGGTCTTAAGCAAAGGAGAAGCATGATCGTGATTCCCATTTTTACTTAAATATTATGGGAACAAATTATGTTTATTTGATCATCCATAATAAATATTATGTAAATTACATTTTAAAAGTGGTATGGAACTTACATTCAAGTTAAAGTTACATAACTCATTCAATAATAAATATTTATCAATCACCTGCTATATGCCTTTGTAGAAACTTCCTGGCTGAAAAATTTTATGCCAGATTTAATGCTTTTCAAACATTTACTCAAGTTTAGGTATCTATGTTTCTAATTCGATATTATTTGTGTGAGGCTATTCAATAATATGTCTCCAATGAAGATAGGTGAGACTTGACAAAAATCAGGCAATGAACTTATTGTCAGTTTTACTTTTCCATAAGAATCTGTTTTAGGTTAAACTTTATAGGAGTTTACTGTGAGTAAATTTTGAATGCTACCTTTATGTCTACACCAAGAGAAACTGAAGAAAAAAAAATCAGATGGTAAAAAGCCTTTAGGAAACATAGGTAAGGACAATGCTAATTTTTCTTAAGGAACCTATCAACAAAGCTGGTTTGTCTCATTTCTACTGAACACATTTTGGGGAAAATTAGTCAGACAAAATCAAACCATCACCAACAGAGCAATCTGACAAAATGAGCCTATTCTGAGACATCTGCAAATTGTTTTCATCTTAAATTTTCTGTTAAATCATTCTAAGATAACTGGCTATCATTAGCATGACCATATACTTTAGGAAAAGGCGGAAGCAAGTTTCTGCAAAGAAAATGCAAATAGTACTAATGCATCCTTACTCAAAACATGTTATTCCTTAAATGTGTTGTGCTTGCACAGCACTGTTTGATCTGATCTGACTTCCTTCTCTTTAACACCCTTTCTTTCATTCCTTTTTATTTTAACTGTAGCTACACAGTAAAGCAATTTATCACAAAAGACTAGTTTTACTTAGTTGACTCCAGAATTCTGGCTTAAAGACTTACTGCCTGCATTTAAATTCTGGCTCATTCGTGGCTTAGTTTGGAGATCTTGGGGAAAATTTTGAACCTGTCTTAGCCATCTCTTCTCCCCTGTAAAAGGCAGTATCATAATATCAGTCTTTAAGCATACTTAAGATGAGACAATCCATGTTGGTCACCAGTACAGTCTCTATTATACGTAAGTGCTGAGTAACTTTTAGGTATTAGTATTATCTTCCATCTAACAATCCATGTTACTTCTTATACCTAGATTAATTTTTATAAAGCATTAACATCTTAGATAGAAGACTTTCAAGAATTTCTCTTTTCCTATACAATAAAATGCTCTTTCCTTAGACTTGTATTATAAGTCCCTATGGACTAGTATGGCTCTATGGCCCTCGAATGATCTAGATTCTAACTAGTTTTCAATAAATATTTCCTACAGTTTTTTCTCCAAGTCTATCCTGGCCAGGTGGATATGTATCCTCTTCCTAAACCGATTCTCTACAAGGTACCATGCATATGTCCACCTCCCTTCTTTTACTCACACAATTACTCCCACACCTAAAATGGATTTTGTTTTTCTCTGCAAGTCTGAATCCCATTCATCTTCAAGGGATGGTTCTACATAAGTTTCTTCTATGAAATTATGACTGCCCTTCTTCCTTAAAAATCTACAGTACTCTACTGCTTTTCTATTCATTTGTCATGTATCATATGTTGTTACTATTTGACTTTTTGTTGTTGTTTTTGATCATCATTAATCCTCAGATAATTTGGAAGCTCCTAGAAATGAAGGACCATATTTTTCTGTATAAACGATAAAAGGTGGCACTATATTTGGCACCGAATCAAACCCAAATTTGGATCAATATATTGTTCCTAATACAATAGTCGACATAGTCTGTACGTTAAATTTGATCCTGGTGAAGCGATGAGTGAATTTTTCTGAGAGCAGTGCAGATATGTATCATACTAAAAAGCAAGGGCAGTAAATCATTGAGACATTCATAATGGAAGTCTTGGAAAAGATGTTTTATTAAAGAGATAGCATCTTTTTATATGAATACACTTTTAGGTATTATTGCTACAACTTGATTTGGAACCAGGCAGATACTGATAATTTATGTTGATTGTGATCCCTAATATAAATAAAATCATTAAGTTAAAATCTTCCTTAATATGAGAGAGAGGGAGGGAGGGAGGAAAGAACAGAGGGAGGGAGGGAGGGAGAGAGAGAGAGAGAGAGAGAGAGAGAGAGAGAGAGAGAGAGAGAGAGAGAGAGAGAGAGAAGGCCTCAAGGAATATAAGAAAACATATTTTAAGAATAAATTGTTGAAAAACACTTCTAGAAGATTATGTATTATACATATTTTTTCATTTTCAGAAGAGTTGAACACAGGTTCACTTCCTATATAGACCTGAGTTTCAAAGTTTCCCCATTTTGGCTGTTTTCCCATTTGTCAAAATGCTTGCTAGAAATTACAGATCTACTAAACCTGTTGACCCTGATTATAAAATCTCTGACTACTACACAGTGACCAGCCCCGTGCTGTTTACTCTAGATCTTCAGTTATGTCAATGGAAAGGACTTATTTTAAATTTCTTTATGTAAATAGAAAAATAATTAAAGTGAGGATAAGTTTTTCACAATTATGTCTCCCTCTATCCCAGTAAAAGAGCAAAGTAAAATATACAATGTCATGAAACAATGTGTTTATTATATACCAACAAAAATGGATGGAAATTAGGTATATATCCACTTTGTTCCATAGTTACTAACATTTTCAGGGAAGTGTGCAATTTTAATGGTTTTAAACATGAACTCATGCAAATGTTTGGCTAATTACCATCTGCATTAATGACATATATTAGCTCATTAGGCATTATATAACTTTGGTTGCTTTTACATTGCTGCAAATTCTAGAAATAACCACATGCATTAAAAATGTTTTTCTGTAATTTGTTAACCTAATATAACCAAGTTCTAGTTTTATTTTCACTTTAAATCTTAAAAACTCATGATTGCTATTGTCATTGGGCTGTGCTTTTCAAAATTCAATTCCAGTGTTAGCCATCAACTATTTTTCTCAAAGCATTTTCTCTAAGTTTTGTTTTGATTTGTTTTATAAAATGATTATATTGTGATCCATTGTTGATTAACTTTAATCTTTTTTTTAAATTTTTTATTGGGGACTACTAGGGAACAGTGTGTTTCTCCAGGACCCATCAGCTCCACGTCAAATCGTTGTTTTCAATCTAGTTATGGGGGGCACAGCTCGGCTCCAGGTCAAGTCATTGTTTTCAGTCTAGTTGTGGAGGGTGCAGCTCACTGGCCCATGGGGGGAATCAAACCGGCGACCTTGGTGTTATGAGCGCTGTGCTCTAACCACTAGGAAAACGGGCCGCTCAACTTCAAACTCTTAAAATGAGTTTTATCTGGACCATATTGAAATATATCACATTGAGCTGATATAATTTAATATTAACTAATTTAATTTAAGTTATAAATGCATAAATGTTTAGACATAGAAATTTCTCTACTAAGAATTATTCTACAGATGCATTTGCAGAGGCATGCAATATATATACATATATATAATTATACTTATTTATATACTTACATCTAAAAATAATAATTATATATAAACATATCCATGAATACCTATATTTCAATTCACAGGGTATGTATGTCAAAAGAAACATACAAAAATTAATAATTAATTTCTTCACATTTTAATCAGACTGTCCAAATGGCCTTTGAAAATAAGAATTAGGCAGTGTAGGCTCAGGAATGGACTAGATTTTAATCTTTCATTTCTCCTATATTATTTAAATAATTTATTATGATAATAAATTTATTTATAATTAAACAACTTTAACATAATTCAGTTAACACTTTTCACTTCTTTCCAGAAGTAAGCAAATACTGATAGATGTGAAATAAACATTTTCACATCAAGAAATAAAAAGACAGGAATTAGACTCCAGGATTTTTATCATTGTTTGTAAGAGTAAAAGGTGAATGCATTAAGGATGTGAATGTGTTGTATTCACTATTCAGAGAAAAGATTATGGTTGGAACTTTGTGACATTTTTTATAAGAGGACTGTAAAACTATGCAATTTCATAAATTTAAAATGACATTTGAAAGTATATCCTTCTGTATGATTGTATGGCTTTGTTGTCCTACTGTCAGCTTTGATTGACACTTAATAATTAGATGTGGAGATATAAAGTATGGTGAGTTTTTTTTTTCTTTTTTCTTTTTTAAGTAGCTTGGATAAAGGTGGAAATTTTCAAATCTCCTCTCAGAATGCCTGAGCAGAATATCAAGATCACCAACTATCTTTTTTCCTATTTCTCTGAGTAAAAGGAGAGCTCTGTATGTTACAAAGGCAACTTATTAAAAAGTAAGAACACCATATCTCTTTGAGTATTAAAAAACACTCTGAATGAAACATTGGTTTGCTCTCCTTATAGTCATATTTAGAAACAAAATTTCTCCATTTTAATCAGACTATCTATATGAACCTATTCATAATATTCATAAATAGCTTATTAGTGCTGAATATGTTACTTACCAATGTTAAACAATGTCCATATTATATAGAAAACAGGGATTTCCATTACTTCATGAATCTAAAAAGAAAGATATCAGAATAAAACCTTGAATGTGAATGTAGGAAATAGCAACTTTTTAAGGTTTGTCCTTAAGCACATTAAGTTAATGATTGCTAAAATTCTTATGTATTTTGGACAGCTCTGTGATTATGTGGAGAATTCTATTGATGGATTCCTTTTTTTTCCTATCCAATTAAAAATAATATTTTTGGTGAAAAAATAATTTTTTGAAGTAACTATCTCTAAAAGTTCTTCTACCTTATTATTTTAAGATCCTTGCTAACTTAATTTTTTTCTGGTAAAAGAACTTCCATAAAATCACCTTTCTGCTAATTCTCATTACTTTGCCATTTTTGTTGGCTTTAGAAAGCCACAAAAAATACCTTGATTATAATAATGTTTGTGCTGTTGTAACAACCTCATATTTATACAATTCAAGTTTTTGGGTTTCTTGCTTTCCTTTCTTTATTACTGCTTTAAGCAGATATGCCTTCATATTACTGTTTTCATCTGTTCTTGATATCTTCCCTAATGTTTCCTAACATTTTGTCTAAGTAATCACAAGGAAACTAATTTTCAGAAATTACTTAAGTGTTTAAAAATCAAATATGTCTAGTAGTATTTTGAAATCTTTTGTTTATAACATGTAAAACTGAATGTGGTGATTTTTTTCTGTTAAGTTCAGATCAGATCTTAGACTTGTGTTTTTGCTGCTAATCATTTATTTGAAAATTGAAAAAGATAAATTGGATTTCACATGAGACACATTGAATTCATATTTCATATGAGAAAGCTAAGGTTGAATTAAATAGGAGGAAAGAGAGAAAAATGAATTAATAGAATGAATAGAATTAATAGAATAGTACGTTTTTTCCTTGTAAATACCTTTTGTGTTGAACGACTAGGATTCTTTATGGCTAGATTCAGACTCTGGGCTTTTTCCATGGTTTTGATTGTCTTCCAGTTTTCCCTTGAGGAAAGTGGCCTCTTCAAGAGACCTAATCATGCTTTTAGAGCCTCCATGTATGTCCATAAGGTATTGGTGATATTATGCAATTAAATGAGAGGCTCTAAAAGTGTTTATATTCACCCATTTAAAATTTTCACTCATACTGATATTCTATTTAACAATTTGTAGAGATAAGACCTACTTTGAAAACATATGCTATTTTTGAGGGTCATACTGGTTTAAGATATTCCATAGAATCTTCTTAGATTGACTCTCTTGAGAAAGTGGGGTATAATACTGAATGAAACTAAAAATGGATGAAAAAAACTTATGAAGAATATACTCAGTCTAATCAATGAGGCTGCAAAATACAAAGTTACTACCATCCTTGTAGATCAGGTTTGAGCTACATGAATCATAAAGTCTATTTTCTGGTGAGAAATAAGTGGGGCCCATCAGTGTACCTGGGCGCAGTCTAAGCGTAATGCACCTAGTGCTGGTATAGAGCCCACTGCAGAAGTCTGAGTGTAAGCCAAGGCTTTGAAACAGACTGGCAGTACTCCCTACAGCGTCAGAAGAGTATCTCCTTTGAAGAATTGCACTGTTTGCCCCACGACATTTAACACCCGTTTCTGGCTCAATACTTGAAGTTTATTGTTTGCATTTGAAATCTAGTTAATCCACTGGAGCTACGGTTGCTAGGAAACTAGCATTATTTGGAGGCTGTTTTACCATCTCCCTTCTAGTCACAACCTTAATTGGAAGAGCCATCAGGTTGCAAAAGTTTTTACTGGTTTACTTCCCCCTTTGAGAGGTCATTGAGACTAAAGACCACTCTTTCAGCATTTTCCACTTCACTATGTTAAAAAACCGGTTGTGTAATACATTCGTTTGTGGTCTTGATTAAATTGCCTCTTAAACAGACCCTTATCTCTCCCATTGCACTTAGCATTTTTAAAATTCTCCCAATGCCAATTTCCCTTGTGAACAAAGCAGTTTATTTTCTTCCTCCTCACGGAAAATTGTTGATTTATGAGAGCAACTAAAGGGTTAATATTTACAGTTGGCAATTTAAATACCAGAAACATTTAAAGAAGAACTAATTAGTTATATAAATCACAACAGTATTCTTTTTACTGGTTTTCTCAACTTGACAAAATTTTGGGTCCATTGGACAGACATTTACTATTTCCAGTCTGAGGCTTGGGATAGTTTCTTTGTTGCCGTTTCTTCTTTTTACAGCCCCTCTAAAATAATGTTATTTTCTCAAATTGTTAGGGTATGATGCTACCAATTTCCTGAAATGGTGGGAATATGATCTTCCAAATCAATATTCTCAAAAGGTTGGGTAGAGCTTAATAGCCTGAGAAAATAATATCAGTAAATTATGCAGGCTGTCATCTATACCAGTCACGCAGATTACAGAATCTTAGATTAGCATTTACCCAAAGCATAGAAGAAAGAGATTATAAAGACATTTAATGTATTTCACATCGCTTTATTATAAACTTGCTGAATTTTCAAGAAAAGATATGTGGGAATGTGTTCTGGGGCCACATCTAGACATGGCATATGATGGGAGAGCTAGACAGTTTGCTAGTATTTCAGGGGATCAGAGGATAATTCATTATCCAACAAGTATTTGTTGCCACCTAATAGGAAATTTGCTAGTGGCCAAGGTTAGCATGAAAAAGCAATTATGCTTCCTCTGCTAAAGGATTTTTTATTACAGTGAAAGGGGAAAAATACATGTATACAAGAAGCATATAAAAACCTAAGAATATATTTATTGACGACAAGGATTCCTTGCACCCTAAGCTGAATAGGAGGTTATGCAAATGCTTTGCCTATGCTGCCAAATATTACATACTCATGATCTAATATAATCATTTGGGCATATAAAGAACGAAAACTATCGTAACAAGCATTTATTCCCCTCAAATGTGCCTCTTAAGAGCTTATATGACTCTTCCTAAGATATCAACATCGCTCAAAATATTTCTGAACATTTCTTTTACACTGCCTTCAAAGTCTGTCACTTTCTTTTTTGAATATCCTTTATCACAACATACTTACAGACTTTGAAGTTGGATTTGGGTGTTGCAAACCATTTGAATATCATTTAAAGACGAGTCTGGTGTATATTATGGGTGATCCTTGATTATGGTTTTATTATAAAACTAATGTGATCCTAAATTCCTGAGATACTAAACAATTTTTTTCTATGTCCTGGAAAGCAATTTCTCCTAAAAATAATAATAAAAAATAATAATAATAATAAAAACATTTGCCAATTGACAACATGGTTAAAGATGTACACAATCTCCAAAGAGTCAACACTTTTATGCATGTTATCAACTGGGCTTTTTCTGACCAACTATGTTTAATGTCTTTATAGACTCAGTGATTTAAAAAGTGATAGTATTTTTCACTTTCTTTTGGCTCTGAGGTAGCTCACAGTCAATTTGATGAGTTATAGTAAAAGAAATTATGGTATTCATTTTTGGGTAACCTTACCCTGAATTCCAATTTCTATTTACTTATTTTTATTCTTTGCTCTTCTTGTTATCTATTTCTATGCTATTAAAGTGTATACATTTTATAAATTATTTCATATATCTTTGCAATAAATGTTAGGTATAAATATGTGTACATTCTTCTTAACTTTAATTTTTTTTAATAAATACATCTCATAATAATTTATGGATTGTTATACATTTTTTCTTTGTATATAACTTAGGGAAATGAGCAATAACTTAGGGAAATGATGCTAATTAGGAGATTGTTCAATGAAAGACCAGTGGAAGGGTAAAGTAGGTTATGCATTCTACCATCTAACTTAATAATAAATGGCTTTATAATTCCTTTGCACTTCATAACAGATTTACTAAAAATCTAGCATGATATTAAATAACAACAAATTGATTTGCTAAATTCTAGATTAGCAGTAAACAAGCAAGGTATATCTCCTAATTTCCAAAGCATGAGCATGTTTTGGAAGTCATAAGCACTATTTTATATACTTTATGACTAAGATATGATGTATTATAAAAGAATATGTTTTCAAAGCAAGAGAAAATATATATATACACTTCGATACACATACACATATATGTTTAATTAGAAGTGCAAGCTATCATTTACCAATTTGGTATGAAAGAATGGGGCTTAGTATCTTTGAACTTTTATGAATTATTGCAGTGTACACCTGAATTAGTGCCTCGGTGTCCATGGAAATATATGATGATAATGCAGTATTTGCAAATGACGTCTTTCAAGTAAGTTGCTTTGAGATTCAGAAAATAAATCCCAATTCAAATCAATATTCAAGATCCATTTTCATCTTACTTAAGATAGTGTTACTTGTTGGTGGTATTCTACATCTGAATCCTCACAACATGTTAAGCTTTATGAAAAACATTTTAATCAAATGACAGAACTACTCTAAGATTTTAGATACTAAGATAGCTGATTACATACTACAGCATGAGGATAAATTCTTTCTTACTTTCTAAATTACCCATAGTGATTAAAAGCATGGACTTTGGAGTCAGACAGATCTAGATTGATTACTTAACAAGTTATGTAATTTTTTTTTGTTCAATTTCTTTACCATAAAATGGGGGTAATTACACTTATATCATAGACTTGCTTTGAAAACTATACATATATATGTATATGTAAATTGCTTAGCTTAATAGGTTATCAATAAATATTAACTAATGGCAATAGTAGTTTTAATAGTAAAAGGAATAATAAAAGTAGGTAGCGATTACAGTAATTATTCTATAAACAATTGAGGACTACATATTACATATTAAAATGTAAATACTAGACAATATTTCTCATATGCAAATGCTACTAACCTTATGTTTCAATAAGTCATATTGAACAGTTTGCCTTATAGGTGCCGAGGAGAGGCACGCAAGCACAGGGAAGTACAAAGGAAAGGCAGCAGCAATGAGGTCTGACTGTTTTGATAATGTTAACTGGGCTCCACTTCTCAGCTAGTGAAATCTGCTTGAGGCCACCCCAGCCATCTCCTTCTCCTGACAGTGTCTCCATGTCCCCTTCTCTGACCTCCTTCCTGGATATGAGAAGTGAGGTTATGGTCAGGAACAGGGTCCTGGAAGAAACAGAGGTGGATAGTGTGGGTGTGGGAATGCTCACCTGTATGCCTTTTACCTCCTTTTCTAGGTAAATAGGAAGAGTAAACATACCTATTCTTGCACCTACTTTGGTTCATGGGGCCAGTTTCTGTCAAGGGCTGTTGAAAGTGCTCTGTGTCACTTGCAGGCCATAGCACTGAATTGCTAGGGTGAGCCCTCTAAAGTTCTCTTCCTTGTTTTGTGATCAAGGAGGCTAAGTGTTCCAGATAGTACAGTCACATACAGGGTGGCAGACCCCTGATTACAAGTAGGCTTGTTATTTTGGAGATCTTCCTGGATTTAGAGCAGACCCTATGTGAACAAGAAATTTATCTTTGTTGTGTTAAATCAAAAGATTAGTTTTTGTTACTGCGCCCAGCGTATCCCAATTAAATATAAGTGGATAGAAATGATTTAAAATGATTTTAATTTTCTCTCTCTCTTTCTCTCTCTCAATTATTGTTCTTAGTATTTCCTGTGTGGGGACAAAAAGGAAGTTGAAATACCCAATTGCTATAAAAGGAGCTTAGTGTTCCACTTTACAAAGATGAAAATGAGATAAGCAGAAAAGAAAAACACACCCATTTATGAAAACATATAGCCTGGTTTATCATATATTCTTCTCCCTCCACATAAATTCAAGGTTCTTCATAAAGCATGCCTTTATATTAGTAAAAAAAAGTTATAATCTTTTATCTGCTATAGACTATCTAGTGTTCTTCCATTGGATAATGTCTATTTTGACATGAGTTTCTTTAACCAGCTGGAGAAATGCTGAGGACTTGAAAAATAAGGCAGTCTCCCACATAAAACATATTAGGAAATAGGCAAATAAAAGGAGGATAGTAAGACATAGGGTTAAAGCCCTTTCTCAGCTTTGAAAAGAGAGGTGACTTAGCTCATAGTTTAAAAATCTTTTGTCTCATGTACAACCTGTCTGTTTGAACTTCCTGTCTCTTTTTGTTCTATACCCAAGAAGTCTGAAGAAAATTAAATCCCTGAGGGAATCTGAGATAAGTCCAATACAGTATTTTTAGAAAAGCCCTAGCCTACCCAAAGCCTACTAATTATTAAAATGTGGGAAATGTTTTGAAATTTGGAAAGATAGAACACTAAGGAGGAAGAATTTAGGAGTAACAGGAAATCAGAATCAGTGATACATGACCTTTGCATTTGTACCATTTCACCATAAGGATGACAGTTAGGTCAATGTGTACAGATTTCAGAAATGTCAAATATACATACAGAGGGTGCCAAAAAATGTACACACATTTTAAGAAAGGAAAGAACTGTATTAAAATTACACTGATGGTAACCATTTTGAGCACCTCTTATAATTGCAGAAGTCAAACGTGACTTATATTCATCTTTTGTTACTGGTATATATTGAGTATTACAATTTTAGTACAGTTTTCCTTAATATGTGTATACATTTTTTTGGCACCCTCTGTATATATATTTCATACGTATTTCTATTAGCTACCATTTATTGCAACTAGAACAAGACGACAAACAAACTGGGCTCTTAGTTCACTCAAGCTTACCTAAAGATGCAGTAAAAAGGTAAGCAGGATGTGTGGAATTTTGAAGTTAGTTACTGGAGATTTCCTTTCATACTCTATCTCCAAGAGAAGGGTACAGACATTTTTTTTTAAAAAACCTAGTTATTCAGAAAAAATTTTCACTGCATGACTGGGCTAAAAAAAATCCAGTGAAAAATATGTCCTCTGGACCAATACCTAGAGGTCCAGAAATCCACACTATACTTGAGCACAAGCCCCCAACCTTCTTAGAGCCCCTAGAACCTTCCATGATCCTGGGCCCCCAAACAACTTCTGCATTCTCTTTCAGTTCTGGATCATGTCAATAATAGGAGTAATCTCACAGAGAGACCCAATTAAAACACTTCCATCTCATAATGTTTTTAATAAGCATGTGGCAGAGGAGACTACATAATTGGCAAAATGAGGTAGAAGACACATTATGCATGACAAAGAGCTATTTAAAATGGTAAAGCAACAGATGTGTGTGTGTGTGTGTGTGTGTGTGTGTGCGTGCACACATGTGCATGTGTATATGTGTGTCTGTTCAGTGATCCCGAGTTGGTGATTTATCCCTGAGATCACTCATATCCCTAAGAACGCAGTGCAGGGATGGAATGAAGGAGGCCAAGTTAAGATATATAAAAACAAAACACAACTAAAGTAATTACCTTTCAAGATCAAAAAAACATTGAATGATCATGTCATTTTTTACACAGCTGGGACACTTGGTCCCGAGGGAAAATGGTGCTGAAGCTGCAGATACACAAGGGAGCAGATGGACAAAAGTGTGCAGGGCCAGTATGGGGAGGGGTGTGGGAGGACCCCTCAGGATTGCAGCTGCTTGCTCTGACAGCTCTGTCATATCAACAGCTTTCGGAAGTTCCATATCCTCTGTGGCTACAGTGAGATTTGAAAGACCTGGACAGGAAAAAGCCTTGGAGATTCTTAAGAGGGAAGCTTTCATAGAAAGTGGCCTCTTGAGTTGAACCTAACAATCCTATCACACATTCCACCTTTCTGTCAAGAATACCTTCCTTCATTGGAACCTGTAATAAGCTTGGCTGGCAAATCCGGGGGCAGGTCTTCTGAGCAGATTCTCAGGAAGGACAGTGGCAAACCATGTCCCTAATTGCAGTAGAAGATAAACTGGATAGAGTCACTGTTTTTTTACCCCCTCCGTTCACCACTGAAAAAGCTTTGATAGTATGGAACCTAGCAGTATGGCTCTTCATACCCACCAACCCCCGTTCTTCAGCCCCTATAAATATATCCTTGTTTATCAAGCCTTCATGACTTTATAAGAAACATCTATGCACTTTTTAGTATGGGATGGTGGCAGCTTGCTCTCATTACTTGTTGGAATAACTTGCCACCACCTCCCCAATTGTAGTGCCAGGAATCATGGGGAGGAAGCCAATCCCTTCCCCATTTCATGAGTTGTCTGACATTATCTGTTTTAAACTGTATATTGGACTCAACTTTGTGGTCATCGGTCCCTCAAGTCCTTGTGCCAAGTAAACTGAATTGACCTAAGATGAACCCAGAGACTCCAGTCTACTTTTATTTATCCTGATCAAACCTGCTAACCTCAGCCCAGGTTATGGATGTCTCCCAGTGCTTGATTTTCTCTGAAAATGGTCCTAGATCTGATAGGCAGCAAGAGCTAGGCAAAGAAACTATCTGAGCAGTGTCAGACTCTCCCACAATCTAGTGAAAGTTCTTATGTTTACTTCAAAAAATACTAGTGTTGTTGCCATTTTTGTTTTATCTGCAGAATCAGCTCAGAACTCCTAGTAGGAGCTTAACACATATTTATGAAATAAACTACTGATGGACTTTCAAGTTGATTCCCCATGTTGCATGCTTTAGTGATGTTCCTAGTAAATAATAGTATCTGTGGACAACAATTTAGGGGTGCAGCCAAGACCAAGGAACTGACAAACAAAAACTGAATCCATGATGTTGCTATTGTGTCTATAAGATCTCAGTTAACAAGCTAAGAGCCTGGTGTGACACTTTACTTTTTGCTGGTACCACTGCCAAAGACACCCAAAGTGTTCTCATCCCTGAACCCCCCATGAGACTTCAACATAACCTCCTAAGATTCCCAAACCCTAGTTTGAGTAAACCCCCTGCCATGGAGTCATATGTTCACAGAAACTGGTATAATTACAGGAGGTCAAAGAGTTCTATTTTGCAGCTGAGTTTCAAAATGAGCTGGATAATTTTATGACCCGCAATAAAACCAGTAGTTATGAGAGCTAAAATAAAAAAGCTAATCAGGTTTCATGTTTCAGGACATAAACTTGTCACCATGAGCATTAACAAGATTTTGTCTCTCTTAGATGGCAATGCAGTATGTTAGAGAGGATTTTCACTTTTTAGTCATCAGTGCCATATGTTTGTTCCTGGGGAAAGTCAATTCAGCATGCATCTATTAGGTGCCTACTGTGCACAAAGCACCGTCCTAGGTAAGATTTCCCTAGAGTTGAGAGACTTGAAAAACAGAATTAGGTACAATCTAGTTGCAGAGGGAGATGTTTGCAATCAGAGCTTACATCAGTGACTCCAGGGTGTCAATATTGTAGGATTCCTAGAAATTCTTATTGCAAACAGGCACCTAGTATTCTATGGGGCAACTGTAAGTAGGATATTATGACAAGGAGTCAGTTCTTTTCAAATATTAAAATCCTTACTGAAGGCTGAGGTGAAGGATGTCCACCCAACCTTGGAGAGGGTCCCCTGTGACAACCCTAAATATGAAGGAACAGCTAAGGCACCATATTTGAGAGAGGAAGAATGTAAAGAAAAAGCCCAGTTTGCCTTAGCCTGGATGAATTGCTTTTCTGAGGGAGCTTGAAATATAAAAAAGCCAGTATCTGTTTGAGGATTAAAAAAAAAAATCCATAATTTCTTAGAGGCAAGTCAATCTCTGCAAAAGCTTTGTCATATTTGGAGGAAAGTTTCTTTCTTCTATGGCAGAAAGAGCCACAATTCTAGATGGGCGTTTACCTGGAATACTAGAAGGTGGAGAGGAAAAGTGATGCCAGGCAGCTCAGGGCACTAGGGAGGAGAGGAGAAATAAATCATAGACAAGGTCAAATTCTAGTTGCTAAAGGGGACTCTGATAGGGGGAAAAACCACTGCAAACATCTGAAATCAAGGTCCCCCAGCTACTTGGAGCGAAATAGGAAATTGTGGGCCATTCTGCTTGCCCTGTGGCTGTAAAGACTAGACTATCGACTAAAAGTTCCAAAAGGGTGGGGCGGGGGCTTCCATGCAGCTAGTACAGCCTAAGCTTCAGCTAGAAACAAAGAACTACGTGACACAGAATAAAATAGTTGCTGTATGATAAAGGAGCAAAGAATGGGCTGTGGAATTTCAGAAAAATTAGCAACTCATTTTGAGTGGAGGGGCCTAAGAGATTTAAAGGATAAATAGAATTTCAAATGATGGAGGAGGCATTACTGTGTGGGGCCTTCTAATATAAGCAGGTAGCACACACAACAAAAGAAAAGAGGTTAACTGTTCCTGTTTTTAAGCCAAGGACCAATAGTACAGTGAAACTGAACTCTAGTGCTCTGTGTTGGAGAAGGTGAGCCTGGAAGAGGAGTCCCATGTTTGTAATGTCTTCAGTAGACAATAAGGAATGTTTAAACAGAGGATGGCCATAATCTGAAGTATTTTTAAGGACACACATCTTTAAGCATTCTGAAAGTTGGCATTGAGAGTCAGACAAGAAACAGATCATCCCCTTGCCTAGAAAATTATTCCCTCTTTCTTTGCTTAACTCCAGAAGGCCCTCACCAGTAGATTTTAGCTTAAACATTCACTTATTCCAAGAAGACTTCCTGATCCTTAGGCCTGGATTAGGATTGAGTTGTAATTATTGGTTAATTTGTCAATATCTGCCCTAGACTATCAACTCCATGAAAACAGACATATCGTCTGCCTTATAGCCATTCACCATTTTCTTTTCCATGCCTGGCCCCTGGTGGATACTTGATCCATATTTATTGGATAAGTGAATGAAAAAAATGTGTGAATATTTTGAAAAAGTCAGTTGGGAGACTTGGGCATAAGAACAATGACCATGGAAATGAAAAACATAGGAAACGTGTGAAAAATACTACCCAAAGGGTTGGAGACATTAGACATGTGGAAAAGCAGATATGGATTTGAAGTGCCTCTCGTGCCTTGGTGTCTGGGAAGATAGTCATGCTACTACAATGATGTTGTTAGAGTTTGGTTTCCTTTCATGTAGAATCTCTTCCCTGTACAAAAATTTTGGTTGAGGTGTTCGGAGATCCCTCATCAATTTTGGAAACAAGGCCATGTTCTCCCTATATATGTACCTTCCAGGCTGATTCCTGGGACGGGGAGATGTGAGTAAGATCCGGGTACCAACTGAATGGAGTCTCTTACTCCTCTCGAGAATGATTCCTGGTCATTCCACAGTTCTAATAAAAAGAGAAGCCAGCAGTTGGGATGTTTGAAGCTATAAACATCCACAGCCCAGAAAAATTATCACTGGATACCTTCCCTGTATTCAAAGAATATATCTGAAAAAGGTGACAATTATTATTGAATAACTTCCCCGATTAAAATGGTGCACGTCTATGAAAGTCTGTAGTGATAGAATAATCCACAGAGATTCTTGTTCTACAAAACATATGAGTGGCTAAGCTGTACCTGGTTCTACAGAGTTATTTATGGTGTCGGGGCTGGAAGTTAAGTCTTCCATATAAAGGTACCTGCTTTGGAGCAGATGTGTAAAATGGATTACTATATAATGTAATATCTTTCAAAGTTTACTGTAATCAAAATTCATTGTTTCAAAAAAAAAACAAAACTAAAATTCTATCTTATTTTTTAAAAAAGTTAATTTTCATTGAAAAAACATCTGCCTAATTTGTTACCCAAATATCAGAATGAAAAAAAAAAAAACAAAGAACATTCTCAAAGCTGTGATTCAAAACCTGAAATAATTAAATTCTTAATTTAGAATAGAATTATTATAACTGGTCATATTTTTCTGCACATTAATATAAAAGAATTTTATATTAGGATTATTTCCGTACCCAGCTACTTGGCGATTTAGCTATTGAATATGCACCTGCTTCTCAGACTGGCAAGGCAACAATTTACTATGAAGAATCAGTTGTTTTGAACGGCTAATTGGTTACAGGTGCAATAAATTAACCATCTGCCTTAGAAACTGACTCTACTAAGGGAAGGAAAATCCCTTTCCTTTCTGTCACTTTGGGAGCTTTGAGATGTGATTCTAACTTGGAACTTGTGGATCCTATGGTATTTGGGGTAAGGTGAATGGAAGGAAAAGAAAGTAAGTTCAGTAGTTAATCAGAAGAACATTATAGAGTCATATGTGAGGCTGGTTTTTAAATTTTTATCACTAATATAATTATCTTTTGAGTTAACCAAACCTCCTAATGTATTTGGAATATAAAATATAAAATATTTAGAATATACTCGTACCTAGAAGAGAGCATGTAACCCCATTGGTGGATTTACACGAAGGTATTTGATATCGTCTTTTTTAGTAATTTTCTAACTGTTGTTTCTTGGTTAAAATCCAATTTTTGAAACATTCTGAAGCTTTATGACATTAACATATGGATGTGACACAATACTTGAAATCAAGTCTTTTATTTAGTTAGGTGACTTTCTGATTGCTCAGCTAAGGTGAGCCATAACATTTCTAAGTAGGTAACAACCATCCTTTTGTGGATGGTTATAATCTCCTGACTCCAAGAAGATAAAATGAAGCTCTTGCTAGCTAGGAAATGGCAATCTGCTTTGGGTGACTAGGTGGGAAAGGATGTTAGGTAATTGTCTGATTGCATCTTTTTGCCTTCAAATAAACACTTCATTTTTCTTTCCCAGACCTAACGGAATTCCTGTTGTATATGTTGTTTAGTTTACTATGCCTAACTTTTAATAAATCTTAAATATTTAAGAGTTCCATTTACCTTAACATGTTTCCTCAGTTAGCTGAGATGCACAGAGTCCTGTAATCTGGTCTTATTAGGGATTTTTATATGAGCTCCTCTGCTCACATTGATCTTGGAGAATTAGTAAAATAAAAATTATTTTTTCCTCACGAAGTGATGTTGAAATTTTCAAGGTACACCCACCCAGAAACACAATTTTCCTTCCAGTTGGTCTAGTAATATTTGATTGACTCAGTTAAGCAAATTAATACTTTTGCCATCTTTAATTATTTTAAGAAAAGTGCAATAAGTTGTGTTTATGTGATTGCCCTTAAAAAACATACACACACACAAAAACACATGACCTCTTGCCATCACTGTTAACAGCAATCAGTGTAGCTAAATAGGGAGAGCTCTTCTACATCATTTTAGTTATTAAAGTCATGTGGGAATGAATGGGAATTTTAGGCATGGTTTTTTGTTTTCTAAAAGTGCTTCATTGTTTTTATAAAATATTCCCTAATACAAACAGAGCACTTGGGGAGAAGCCTATTTTCAGTTAAGGATTAGGCTATTTTTTTAAAAAAGTGTTTCCCATCAAATAACAGTGGGAAATTGAGTAGATGAGGTACAATGTAATTTGAGTTATCTGTACCTCATTGAAATGTCATAAAATGAGACAGCTTTCAATTAGAATGTCATTTTAATTCCCTTTATTCATTTAGAAAAATAAATTTCTGAATTTTACATTCTCTTTGAATATATATAAAATTTCATTGCAATGAAGTCTTTGTACAATAATGAAATATTTCTGACAAAAGCCCACTCCTTTCAAATACTATGCAATAAAACAACATTACGTTCCCATAAAAAAATTTAGTCCAATAGTTTCTTAAGATCATTATAAAGGGACATGGTTTATGTAAATCTAATAACATGGTCTAGAAATAATTTGAGTCATTAATTAGCATTACAGAATTAATGTTCTCTCATTTTCATGTATACATTTCCTTTTGCATCCTGTTCAATGGAAAAGTTATCTAATACTAGTATTCTTTTCTACTTGTTTCTGAATGCATACAAATGTTCATATTGCTTTTCTCTTTTAACAAAGTAAAGGCTCTTCATGGTGTATCCCCACTGTATTTCCTCCCTTCATTCCTCTTTTAGTGATGCCCATTTTTCAATGTAAATTGGTGTCAATGAAAATCCT